>NC_030678.2:9712233-10312233 GCF_000004195.4 Xenopus tropicalis
CAGCATTGGGTTTTCTATAGCCATAAAAGACTTTGGACAGGGGAACAATACCCACCGCTGCCATTGTCGTAATGATAAAAGCAGATAATATTCCCTGGGCTTGGAACCAAGACTACATAGAAAGTGATAGGAAGGAATATGTGAATACGCCCCCTGCCTGCCATTGCTCCCCATTCAGACTAATGCAAATTTCTCTGCCCTTGCAGGGTTAACCTGGCACTGGTATTAAAACAATCAGATTGGTCAGATATTGTGCAATCTGCCCACAGAAGTGGCCTATATAACACCTATGATATTTAGCACTATGTGCAACTGATTGTGAATGTGGGCCCCATATCAGGGGCCAAGTGAGGCACTGACCAATAAACTATTTTAGCATATTTTTTATTAAAAATGTCCTATTCCCAAAGTTTAAGAGGGGATTAAATTAATTTTGATGTGGGGGCCATTATCTTGTAGTTGGCCCCGCCCCTATGCTCGTACTGTACCTGTTACGGACAGAAGTTCAGCGCTTTCTCCTGTAGATGATGCAGTTCCTATAATCACCACTAGGTGGCGGCGCCGCCCTCCCGTTCCCATAGGGGAGCGCTGCAAGGTGATTTAGTCGCAGCCAGGATGTGATGTCAGCGCACACACCTTAATCACCTGGGCAGGCAGCTCGGCTTCCCAGAAGAGGGTTGAGTCGCAGAGACGGAGGACATAGTCGCACAGAGTCGGGACTCAGGCGCAGTGGGCGCGGCGGCACCATGGATAAGGAGGGCGCATCCCCCTGGGATATGGGGCTGCTCAGGACCTTTGACTCCCGGGAGTTCTGCGGCTGGGAGAAAGTCGGCTCCGGGGGCTTCGGGCAGGTCTATAAAGTCAAACACATCTCCTGGAAAACTTGGCTGGCCATCAAGTGCCCCCCCAGCCTTCATGTGGATGAGAAGTAAGTCGGGGGGCTTCTTGGCTACTGGGGGATCTGCGGGATCAGTTGCGCTGTGCGGTGTTTATTGGACCCTCCGCGGTGGCTTTGCGCTCCATTCCGCAGCATGATGTTGCGCAGAGCTATCGCTATTATTGGTGTGTGCGGATAAATTGCTCTTAGTTGTTACCTTTAACTTTGTGCCCAGACCTTTATCACATAGTGTCTGCAGTTGCCCCAGTTGTTGTGCAGTTGCCCCAGTTGTTGTGCAGTTGCCCCAGTTGTTGTGCAGTTGCCCCAGTTGTTGTGCAGTTGCCCCAGTTGTTGTGCAGTTGCCCCAGTTGTTGTGCAGTTGCCCCAGTTGTTGTGCAGTTGCCCCAGTTGTTGTGCAGTTGCCCCAGTTGTTGTGCAGTTGCCCCAGTTGTTGTGCAGTTGCCCCAGTTGTTGTGCAGTTGCCCCAGTTGTTGTGCAGTTGCCCCAGTTGTTGTGCAGTTGCCCCAGTTGTTGTGCAGTTGCCCCAGTTGTTGTGCAGTTGCCCCAGTTGTTGTGCAGTTGCCCCAGTTGTTGTGCAGTTGCCCCAGTTGTTGTGCAGTTGCCCCAGTTGTTTTGCAGTTGCCCCAGCTATTCCTACCTGAAGCTGCAGTTGCCCCAGTTGTTGTGCAGTTGCCCCAGTTGTTGTGCAGTTGCCCCAGCTATTCCTACCTGAAGCTGCAGTTGCCCCAGTTGTTGTGCAGTTGCCCCAGCTGTTGTGCAGTTGCCCCAGCTGTTGTGCAGTTGCCCCAGCTGTTGTGCAGTTGCCCCAGCTGTTGTGCAGTTGCCCCAGCTGTTGTGCAGTTGCCCCAGCTGTTGTGCAGTTGCCCCAGCTGTTGTGCAGTTGCCCCAGCTGTCGTGCAGTTGCCCCAGCTGTCGTGCAGTTGCCCCAGCTGTCGTGCAGTTGCCCCAGCTGTCGTGCAGTTGCCCCAGCTGTCGTGCAGTTGCCCCAGTTGTTGTGCAGTTGCCCCAGTTGTTGTGCAGTTGCCCTTATTTAGACCCTTCTGATTGTCGGCTCAGACCTTTGTGCATTTATTGAAAGCTTTATTTTGTGCCCAGACCTTCCCTCGGTGCTTAAGCCATTTCTGTAAAGTAGTGCTCAGGCTATTAAAGGAGAAGCTCACCTTCAAGTTGTTTTAGATTCTTAGAAATGTTTCAATTGGTCTTCTTTTGTTTATTATAGTTTTTGAATAATTTACCTCCTTCTTCCGACTCTTTTTCCAGCTTCAAATGGGGGTCACTGACCCCGGCAGCCAAACCCTATTGCTCTGTGAGGCTACAATTGTATCATTATTGCAACTTTTTATTACTTGCCTTGCTACTCTCCCATGCAAACCACTGCTGGTTGCTAGGGTAAATCAGACCCTAGCAACCAGATAGCTGCTGAAATTCCAAACTAGAGGGCTGCTGAACAAGAACCCAAATAATTCAAAAACGACACAAAATCAAAAGTTGAAGAAGACCAATTGCAAGGCGCGGCGGTGCCCATGGCTGTGCGTTGCTCGGCGCTGTCCCTGTGGGAGGGTGTGTGTGGGAGTGTGTAATCCGGCGCAGGGTGAACGTGCTTGTGTGTTGGTGAGTTACACAGAGGTCACAGGGTGTGCAGTTCAACTACACCTCTGCGCCGACTTGTTTGTTTACTCGGAGAACATGCCCTGCCTGCTCCTTCCGGCTGCCTCGCAGCTTCCTCCATCAATCGACTCCCGTCATCTGTCATGGCTCCCGCCATTGCTTTCAGTTTTGCAGAGCCGCACAGTGACGGCGAATAGTGGGGTTCATACGCACGGGGGTATTGTAGGGCTCATTAGCCAGGGTACCCCTGGAACTATAGCAGGGTGACTGTTACCCCAATGTTTCTATATATCTGTAACCTTGTTATGGGCTAAGGGGGCCCAGCCTGAAGGCCAGTTAGGGGGGGATTTGGGGTGAGTGCTTATTTGTGCCCTGGGTACCCCTGGAACTATAGCGGGGTGACTGTTACCCCAATGTATCTATATATCTGTAACCTTGTTATGGGCTAAGGGGGCCCAGCCTGAAGGCCAGTTAGGGGGGGATTTGGGTGAGTGCTTATTTGTGCCCTGGGTACCCCTGGAACTATAGCAGGGTGACTGTTACCCCAATGTTTCTATATATCTGTAACCTTGTTATGGGCTAAGGGGGCCCAGCCTGAAGGCCAGTTAGGGGGGGATTTGGGGTGAGTGCTTGTGCCCTGGGTACCCCTGGAACTATAGCAGGGTGACTGTTACCCCAATGTTTCTATATATCTGTAACCTTGTTATGGGCTAAGGGGGCCCAGTCTGAAGGCCAGTTAGGGGGGATTTGGGGTGAGTGCTTATTTGTGCCCTGGGTACCCCTGGAACTATAGCGGGGTGACTGTTACCCCAATGTATCTATATATCTGTAACCTTGTTATGGGCTAAGGGGGCCCAGCCTGAAGGCCAGTTAGGGGGGGATTTGGGGTGAGTGCTTATTTGTGCCCTGGGTACCCCTGGAACTATAGCAGGGTGACTGTTACCCCAATGTTTCTATATATCTGTAACCTTGTTATGGGCTAAGGGGGCCCAGCCTGAAGGCCAGTTAGGGGGGGATTTGGGGTGAGTGCTTATTTGTGCCCTGGGTACCCCTGGAACTATAGCAGGGTGACTGTTACCCCAATGTTTCTATATATCTGTAACCTTGTTATGGGCTAAGGGGGCCCAGCCTGAAGGCCAGTTAGGGGGGGATTTGGGGTGAGTGCTTGTGCCCTGGGTACCCCTGGAACTATAGCAGGGTGACTGTTACCCCAATGTTTCTATATATCTGTAACCTTGTTATGGGCTAAGGGGGCCCAGTCTGAAGGCCAGTTAGGGGGGATTTGGGGTGAGTGCTTATTTGTGCCCTGGGTACCCCTGGAACTATAGCGGGGTGACTGTTACCCCAATGTATCTATATATCTGTAACCTTGTTATGGGCTAAGGGGGCCCAGTCTGAAGGCCAGTTAGGGGGGATTTGGGGTGAGTGCTTATTTGTGCCCTGGGTACCCCTGGAACTATAGCGGGGTGACTGTTACCCCAATGTTTCTATATATCTGTAACCTTGTTATGGGCTAAGGGGGCCCAGCCTGAAGGCCAGTTAGGGGGGATTTGGGGTGAGTGCTTATTTGTGCCCTGGGTACCCCTGGAACTATAGCAGGGTGACTGTTACCCCAATGTTTCTATATATCTGTAACCTTGTTATGGGCTAAGGGGGCCCAGCCTGAAGGCCAGTTAGGGGGGATTTGGGGTGAGTGCTTATTTGTGCCCTGGGTACCCCTGGAACTATAGCGGGGTGACTGTTACCCCAATGTTTCTATAAATCTGTAACCTTGTTATGGGCTAAGGGGGCCCAGCCTGAAGGCCAGTTAGGGGGGGATTTGGGGTGAGTGCTTATTTGTGCCCTGGGTACCCCTGGAACTATAGCAGGGTGACTTTTACCCCAATGTTTCTATATATCTGTAACCTTGTTATGGGCTAAGGGGGCCCAGCCTGAAGGCCAGTTAGGGGGGGATTTGGGGTGAGTGCTTATTTGTGCCCTGGGTACCCCTGGAACTATAGCAGGGTGACTGTTACCCCAATGTTTCTATATATCTGTAACCTTGTTATGGGCTAAGGGGGCCCAGCCTGAAGGCCAGTTATGGGGGGATTTGGGGTGGGTGCAAGGGACACTCTCTCTATCCCCTGCCCTGTTCCCTTGATGCGTGGGTGCCATTATGAATGGGGGTGGCTGCTGGGAGTGATGGGGGGTGCCTGGGATTCCTGTACAGACCTGTCTGGCTTTCGTTGGACAGTGTCAATGAGGAAATATTTCAAACCCGTGATATCCGCAAGGCGCTCCCGATTAATGACATTGTTTGTACAGTGCTGGAGCCCAGGCTCGCTATCCGAATTCCAACCCGGCAGACTTGGGAGCCACTCTGACCTATTGAATAATGTTACGTCTGGCACCCTGGGCCCTGCAGAAATGGTGCAGACTCTGTTTAAAACAAATGTTTTAAAAACAGACTTGAAGCCCTATACCATTTAATAGTCAGTCTTATCATTTACAGTAGGGGGTACATTATCCCTTATAATACATGAGTGATACTCAGAGTTCCCTGTATAACTCAGCCTGCAGCCTTGTGCCTTTATATGGGGGGCACAGAACCCCTCAGTGACTGCTAATATCCTTATCATTTACAGTAGGGGGTACATTATCCCTTATAATACATGAGTGATACTCAGAGTTCCCTGTATAACTCAGCCTGCAGCCTTGTGCCTTTATATGGGCACAGAACCCCTCAGTGACTGCTAATATCCTTATCATTTACAGTAGGGGGTACATTATCCCTTATAATACATGAGTGATACTCAGAGTTCCCTGTATAACTCAGCCTGCAGCCTTGTGCCTTTATATGGGCACAGAACCCCTCAGTGACTGCTAATATCCTTATCATTTACAGTAGGGGGTACAGTATCCCTTATAATACATGAGTGATACTCAGAGTTCCCTGTATAACTCAGCCTGCAGCCTTGTGCCTTTATATGGGGGGCACAGAACCCCTCAGTGACTGCTAATATCCTTATCATTTACAGTAGGGGGTACATTATCCCTTATAATACATGAGTGATACTCAGAGTTCCCTGTATAACTCAGCCTGCAGCCTTGTGCCTTTATATGGGCACAGAACCCCTCAGTGACTGCTAATATCCTTATCATTTACAGTAGGGGGTACATTATCCCTTATAATACATGAGTGATACTCAGAGTTCCCTGTATAACTCTAGGGGTTGCATATAAATCATGTGCATTCTCCTTAGTGTGTGTGAATGGGGGAATACGAGACTAACAGGTTGTCAGGCTTTTGTCTATAAGAGATTTAGCCCCTTGCCATGTTAATGAAAGTGACTGATGTGTAGATGGGTTTATGGGGGGGGGGAGCGAGGGGCTACACACTTGGAATGAATGGGCAGTTATTATGGAAATGGCTTGGGTGGGACGAGAGTAACGGGGGGGGGGGGGGGGTGAGTGTGCACTAGGATTGAATATTTGGGGCCAAAAATGACCCTAATATTTCTACCTGTTTTATAATAACAAAGAATTAGCCTCAATAAACCTTCTATCTTATTAGCCATCAGCCATATTTAATTACAGATGGATCTCGGTGATAATTAAACTGTATGAGCCTTGGCCACTGGCAAATGTCGGGGGTAATCGGGGGGTGGGGGACAAAATTCTAGGCCAACTCAGTTGTGCAATTATCCAATGGTCCATTATACTGCCCCGGGGGGTATGAATGGCAGTGTATGAGTGGAAGCTTTAATGTTATGTCTAATGCTTGGTCATACTTTCCCTTTAAAACATGTATGTCTTTATTTTTGGCACATTCTTACGGCACTTCGAGCCATTAGTAGCACTCGGGCTCATTGTGGTGTGATTGCTGCTGTTTGATATAAGGCAGGTCTGTTTGGGGGTCACTCCTACCTGATAATGAAGAAGTGAGTTTATTGCTTTCAGCCTTACCTGATAGGGTGCCACGGGCCCTGGTGCAGATATTGGACTTTGGCCCCAAGGGCCACCAGTTTTCCCCTGTACAAATGCTTTTTACCCCCCCAAACGCATGTTGTTTTACTCCAGTAAGTGGCGCAGTCCCTCCTCCAGTGACCCCCAATGGTGTAGACCCAGGAGCCATTATACCCCCGGTAGTTACCCCTCTGTGTTTATGCAGCAGTTCATACCAAGCAACTGTACTTTTAATTAATCCAGTCATATTCTGCCCAAAGGCAGTTGCTCAACCTGCGGGTTTGTGGTCTGTTGGAGCACATCTGGCACCTGTAGGGTTAACCTTTGTACTGTATTTGCCCGGACTTGTTACCTTCTGTTCATGTGGTTTCATAGAAAATGTGCAATATACTAGTAAATAAAGTATTGCCCAGTCTTTCTCAAAGAGACCAAAGTCATGTACTGACCAGCAAGTGGACTCATTATGCCCGATGTTCTGGCCATTGCCTGCCCAATCCTGTTGACTCTGTTATTATCATTAGTCATTATCTGTAAAGCTGAGCCGGCCCAATTGGTCAGTCTGTTATATAAATCTTCAAGTCCTTACATTGGTCAATTTATAATCATCTCATTAGTGACTGCATTTCTGTACTGCCTGCCTGCCTTGCGTGGCCATGGGCTGCTTGCCTGCCTGCCTTGCGTGGCCATGGGCTGCTTGCCTGCCTGCCTTGCGTGGCCATGGGCTGCTTGCCTGCCTGCCTGCCTTGCGTGGCCATGGGCTGCTTGCCTGCCTGCCTTGCGTGGCCATGGGCTGCTTGCCTGCCTGCCTTGCGTGGCCATGGGCTGCTTGCCTGCCTGCCTTGCGTGACCATGGGCTGCCTGCCTTGTGTGACCATGGGCTGCCCGCCCACCTACTCTCTATTAAATAGATTGCTACCCTTTCCCGTTGCCATGGGTATATTCTGAACAATTTGTTTTTTTTGTTGCCACAGAGAGCGGATAGAGCTGGTGGAAGAGGCCAAGAAGATGGAGATGGCCAAGTTCCGGTGCATTTTACCAGTGTATGGGATCTGCAGTGACCCGGTGGGCTTAGTGATGGAGTACATGGAGACCGGCTCCTTGGAGAAGCTCTTGGCGTCAGAGTGCCTGCCTTGGGATTTGCGCTTCAGGATAATCCACGAGACTGCGGTGGGCATGAACTTCCTGCACTGCATGAACCCGCCCCTCTTGCACCTTGACCTCAAGCCGGCCAACATCCTACTGGATGGCCATTACCATGTGAAGGTAAGTGACTGTTATATCTCACGTTTCATGCAATGGGTGGCGACTTTCTGCCCCACTTGCTACTTTGGGTTGGGGGGTGGGGGGCGGCGGGTATATTGATGATGGCGCTGGAATGAGCGGAATGCAGACTGGCCTGGCAATTAGGGAAACCCTAAATATACACAAGGTACGTCCGGGGATACTTAATCAGCAATTAGGCGGCACGTTAATAACAAAGGCTGCTTTATAATCCTGATGTAAAGGCATTTACTGGAGAATAATGTCACTTGTTGTGGCTGCGCGGGCCCCATTTTGTCTCATAATACTCATTATTACCAATGTGCCGTAAAAAGCTTTTATTCAGGAAATCTGCCAGTGACTCTCATTGCCTCGTGCTGTTTATAATCACATTTATCTTATTATTATTATTAACATTTATTTATAAAGCGCCAACATACCCCGCAGCGCTGTACAATAAGTGGGTTTTATACATTGGGCATACAGAGTAACATATAAAGCAATCAGTAACCGATACAGGAGGGGAAGGGAGCCCTGCCCAAAAGAGCTTACACTCTACAAGGAGTAACATATAAAGCAATCAGTAACCGATACAAGAGGGGAAGGGAGCCCTGCCCAAAAGAGCTTACACTCTACAAGGAGTAACATATAAAGCAATCAGTAACCGATACAGGAGGTAAAGGGAGCCCTGCCCAAAAGAGCTTACACTCTACAAGGAGTAACATATAAAGCAATCAGTAACCGATACAAGAGGGGAAGAGAGCCCTGCCCAAAAGAGCTTACACTCTACAAGGAGAAAGGGTTGAGACACAAGGTGTGGGGGGGTGAATCATGGCTGCTGCCCCAAGCCCATCGATTCCGCTGCATTTATGGGTTTATATTCTGTGTGGCTTCTCCTTCTTCTACTGCACTTTGTTCTCGAGACGTGTGTGTTTGTTTAACCGCGCCTGTGTTGGGCCGGGCCGTTCATGCCTGCACCCGCCTGCTGGCTGCCATTCAGAATTCAGTTTAGGGAAGGTTCCTCACCATACGATTTATTAATGGTTCATCAGCTGTCAAACAATTCTTTTCACTTTATTGTGCAGAGTTTTATGGTATCTCTCTGTACAGGCTATGAGCAAACTTAGGGGGCTGTTCCTGCTGAATTGTGCTTAGTACAGGGGAATCCCTATGCTGCCATAGTTTTATGGTATCTCTCTGTACAGGCTATGAGCAAACTTAGGGGGCTGTTCCTGCTGAATTGTGCTTAGTACAGGGGAATCCCTATGTGCCATAGTTTTATGGTATCTCTCTGTACAGGCTATGAGCAAACTTAGGGGGCTGTTCCTGCTGAATTGTGCTTAGTACAGGGGAATCCCTATGCTGCCATAGTTTTATGGTATCTCTCTGTACAGGCTATGAGCAAACTTAGGGGGCTGTTCCTGCTGAATTGTGCTTAGTACAGGGGAATCCCTATGTGCCATAGTTTTATGGTATCTCTCTGTACAGGCTATGAGCAAACTTAGGGGGCTGTTCCTGCTGAATTGTGCTTAGTACAGGGGAATCCCTATGTACCATAGTTTTATGGTATCTCTCTGTACAGGCTATGAGCAAACTTAGGGGGCTGTTCCTGCTGAATTGTGCTTAGTACAGGGGAATCCCTATGTACCATAGTTTTATGGTATCTCTCTGTACAGGCTATGAGCAAACTTAGGGGGCTGTTCCTGCTGAATTGTGCTTAGTACAGGGGAATCCCTATGTGCCATAGTTTTATGGTATCTCTCTGTACAGGCTATGAGCAAACTTAGGGGGCTGTTCCTGCTGAATTGTGCTTAGTACAGGGGAATCCCTATGTACCATAGTTTTATGGTATCTCTCTGTACAGGCTATGAGCAAACTTAGGGGGCTGTTCCTGCTGAATTGTGCTTAGTACAGGGGAATCCCTATGTACCATAGTTTTATGGTATCTCTCTGTACAGGCTATGAGCAAACTTAGGGAGCTGTTCCTGCTTAACTGTGCTTAGTACAGGGGAATCCCTATGTGCCATAGATTTATGGTGTCTCTCTGTACAGGCTATGAGCAAATATAGGGGGCTGTTCCTGCTGCAGGAAGGCTGTGTTAGATTGAAAGACTCCGCGTTCAGTTCTATACAAATGCGTTAGTGGGATATAAAGGGAAAGTAAAGCTGAAGATGTGAAACTGATTTCACAGTGGGCATTGTTTGCGTTTTGGCTTTCCTTCAATGTGATTCATAGCACTTTCCCCTGCTGTCAATAGGAACTGACTGACCGAGATCCCTGAGGTTTTAATCTAGTACTGTAGCTTTAAGAACAATAGGATTAATTAGGAATTAAGAAAGCAAAGCTCAGGCAGAGAGAAAAAAAATAACCTTGTTCACTAAAATCGCTGCCATAAAGCAAGAGGGGGCTGCCGTCATTATGTAGGTGAGGGTTAGACACGGGCTCTGGGGGTCGGCAAGGAGCCTTAGTGATTCTTTCACCTTCATTAACCCCTTCCTGTGCTTCCACTTGCAGATCTCGGACTTCGGATTGGCCAAATGGAACGGCTTGTCCAACTCCCACGAGCTCAGCCTGGACGGCATCTGCGGCACCATCGCTTACCTGCCCCCCGAGCGCTTTAAGGAGAAGAACCGCAGCTTCGACACCAAACACGACGTGTACAGGTAAGCCCTTACGGGGGGGATCGGCACGTGTGGGGGGTACATTCCCAATAGGGGCCACTATACCTGTAGCACTTGGTATGAGCCATATAGAAATGTGGGGTATCTGGGGGGGCTAATGCTCATCGCTGGGTTCTGATTTGTGTTTTTTCCCTCCTCAGCTTTGCCATTGTGATTTGGGGGATCCTCGCTCAGCGCAAACCCTTCGCAGGTAAGTCGGATTCCATAGCCTTTTTAAAGGGGAACTTAATCCAGTTCTAGATTTATAGGGCCCTTGCACCAGAAGGAATAAGCCTGGGCAGCCATCAGCGCCAGGGAAACCCAGGGATCCGGCCAAACATGGTGGCCACCAGCAGGGTCGGACTGGGCCGCCGGGACACCGGGAAAAATCCCGGTGGGCCCCAGCGGCCCAGTCCGACCTTTGCCGGCGCTCCCCCTACTGACAGTTCCTCCCCGACGCGTTCAATTTATACGCGCTCGGGGAGGACGTCAGGCAGGGGCTCTGCGGGGGGTTAGGGGGGCCCCTGGGGGGGGTTAGGGGACGCGGCTGGGGCACCTGCAGGGCCCCTGGGGCGGGAGCCCCGGTGGGCCCTGCACCCCCGAGTCCGACCCTGGCCACCAGTCTCGCTGTTACGGGGACCCTGGTTGCCTTGGTTGCAGTTGAGCAGTTGACCAATAGTCTGGGTTTAGTTCTCCTTTAGAGAAGTCTTGCTAAGTGGGAGTTGTAGTTCAACAACGGCTTCAGGTACCTGAACAGAATCCAAGCCGGATGTTTAATTGTGCAAAAATGCAAGATGTACATTGTTTGTATTGAAACTTTCGCTTCTGTTTGTATTAAAGGGGAACTCTACCCGAACATAACATTTTTTTGAAAAATAAATATAATTTCTGGCAACTTTGCAATATACATCAATCAAAAAATGCACAGCCATTTCTTGATTTAATGTAATAATCTGGTTTGGAACAGTTCCCTAAGCCCCGCCCCCGGTTCCCTAAGCCTACCCCCCTGTTCCCTAAGCCCCTCCCCCTGTTCCCCTGCTGATCTGGCTGACTACTTTGTGACTCAAATAAAATGTAACAGTAGTTGCCTGTCCTCAGCCTCCCTTTAGCCTGCCTCCTCCCAATCCCACAATTCCCTGCGGCACACGTGATGTCAATAAGGAAAGGAACATCCCAGTGCAATGCATTGTGGGTTATGTAGTTCCTGCATGCTGTCTGTAAGCTGTGGGGAAGTTGGTAGAATGTGTAACATCAGTGTTTTAGTCCCTCCTCCCCTGCCAGGATTACAAATGATGCAGAAAGAGTAGAACAGTTTTGCAGCTGGATTTCAGCATATAAAATGGGATTTATTCCTACTGTTTGAAGGAACAGATTACAGGGATAGGGGATATTATGGGTTTCTGTGTTGTGCAGGGACTATAAGGGTATAGTGTGCCCAGAAAATTCCCACTCCATATGTTTCAATTTATACATATGAGTGGGAGCTGCCATGTTGCTTTCATGATACCTTATTGTGTATACAGAATGTATAAGGCTCATATCCTTTTGTACATGGCTGTATCGCTTGCCTTAGATCAGGTAACAGCACCGCTAGGGATTCTTTTAGGGGTTTTTTGCTGTATGTTAGTTCCTTGTCAGGGGAAGCAATATGGCAACACCCACACGTGAGTGCAAATAAGCCAGTCGTGGTTATAACCTGATCCCTGCAGCCAGTCTGTGCTCGGGCTGTAATCTGATATTCAGTGTTCCCACTGCCCTTATCTACCAACACAAAGCTGATAAAGACTGATAATGTGCCATAAAATGCAGCCTGATTTATTTCCTTATAGCCTGCCCCCCCAGGGGACAAAACCTCCCGTGTTTGTGTTCCCTAGCAACGGAGACGTTGTGACGTTATGACATTGTGACATTTACACGCCGCAAGGTTACAGCTTCCAAGTCAAACTCTAAACTTCTGCCTCTTTCATTTTCTCATTGGCATTAAAACCAAGGGCCGGTCGTTAGGGTTAGTGAGCCTAGCAACCAAGATACTAACTGTCCTATTATAGAATGCCTAGTATTACCTTTGGATTGGGGGTTTTGATGCAGGAGCTCTTGGAAGCCAAAACCCTCATTCCTTGATGTGTTTCGCTATCTGCTTCCCCTCCTGCCGCCATCTTGTTTCTATTGTCTAAGCAAAGCCCCACCCATTGGAATCTCATATAATAGATAAAAGACTTGGGTCCAGATGTTCTGCAGAATAAAAATAAGCACTTTATCCCCCATCATGCCTCACTGCTGAATGTGTATATTGTGTTTAGGGGACATTAGTGACCCTATTTGCTTTCAAACTGGAGAGTGGCAGGAATTTGGGAATTTGCAAGGCAAACTTCCCCTTTAAAGTGCATCTCATCGCTGCACGGAATGCCCTGCTCTCCCCTGGGATGCAATAAGACGCCTCTAGTTACCGTGTTAGTTATTTATCAGGCAAGGTGTGACATGTAGGCTTTACTTAACCCGAGCCATGGTTACCTGCAGGGCGGGGGTTGGAAAGCGCGGCGGTGTAATCTCGCAGCAGGACGGAAACGAGAAATCACGTGCTGCCGCTTGAGACAGTGGCCTGTGTGGCGTCTTCCCAACATGATAGGGGGGAATAGGAATGCGTCCCCTGAACGGGCTGATTTCTTATACGCCTCGGGGGCCAAGAAACCGGTTTGTTCGGTTGGCTGGGGATGACCCATTAACCCCTTACGTGCTGTGAATCGTAAAATATTCAACCCTGGCTGCCATAGTTGTCACAATGCTATGCCAGGCCTTCCCGGCAATGAAAGGGTTATAGGAGGAATTATCTTAATTGACTAATTGTCCCTGGAAACTAGAACCTGGTATGAATGTGATGCTTTCTGTTCAGGTCCATTCTTGGTGCGGCTCATTAAAAAAAATAAAAAGACCAACTGAATAAATGTCTTAGATATTGTGCTATACCGTTATTGTAAGGCTTAACTGCAAGCCATTCCTATGGACCAAGCCATACGAGTGACTTCGTTGCAGCAATTTATACTCCCAGCCAATTGCTATTGTGACTTTAACCAATTTTTGTAACATCCAGAAAGTACTTCCAATCTAATCCTATGCTGGTTTATTCTTCCTAGAGGAGAAAAACATCCTCCATATCATGGTGAAAGTAGGGGGTGGCCTACGGCCCGACTTATCCCAGATTCCAAGAGTCCGGCCCCAGCAATGCCAAGGAATGATCCAGCTGATGAAGGAGTGTTGGCATGATAAGCCGGACAAGAGGCCTACATTTCAAGGTGAGCGATCGGTTCTATTGGGGTTGGAGGTTATTTGAGGGCCAGTCATTGGGCATTTGGATGCAGGGAAAGAAACACATTGGGTGCCATGGGTTGGGTTGAGTTGATGGAGCCGTTGACTTGATGGTGCCGTTGACTTGATGGTGCCGTTGACTTGATGGTGCCGTTGACTTGATGGTGCCGTTGACTTGATGGTGTTATTGTTGGGCTAATGCACAGAAGCGTTGGCCACGTGCCGAATCCATTCCAGTGATACATGTCAAACAAAGGGCTTTGGACAAGAGAACCATGATTCAGTGTTGCAGGTCTGACTTGCTCAAACATGACAGAAGGGCCTGGCTATTGATTACAGACTTTGTGTCTGATGTGTTTAGCACCATGTATTGTTTCTTGAGGAAACAGGTGAAATCCAGGTGTTGTGCCAATTGACAATCTCCTATGGCACAACAAGGAAGCACTGAGGGCAAGAGAAGGTTCAATCATGTATTATATAGAGAATTACAGTATAGATGGCAATTCTGCATTCATTTATTGACATTTTACCCTTTTTGTAGAAATTACTTCTGAGACGGAACATTTATGTACAAAACATGAAGATGAGACCAGCTGTGTGCAAGCCCAAGAACTTCATGGGAAGGGCACCCTGGATGCGGAGGCAGAGGTGAGACGAATGTTGTGGCTATAGGGCCTCCCTGATGATGCCTTATCCAGAGAAGACTGTTGTTGCAAGGGATATGCACCTTCCACATTTTGTCTTGTGGGTTTGGACAGAGGGTTACTGACCATAGTTCCAATAGACAATTGTCCAGATTTGTGGCTTTGGTGTTTAATTTCCCCTTTACGTTAATGCGTTTTAGGGTCATTTTGGTGAAAGTTGTCAAATTTGTGTTTTTATAGTCTCTCATTGAACTGTTCTAGGCTACTATGTAGTATAACAGTAGCAATACATTTGAGGCTACTCTAGTTTTCTAATCACCGTTATTTGTTGTTCTTTAAAGAATGTGGGTTCCCAGGCTGAGTGCAAACGATCTCCAACTCCTGCTTTTGATAAAGACTACAGCCTCTCCGAGTTACTGTCACAGTTGGATTCTGGCATCTCCCAGACGATGGAAGGTCCAGGTTGTCTCAGCCACAGTGTCTCTGAGCCTCAGCTGGCTTCTAGTGACAAACGGCTTTCCGGGGTGTCTTCCGTGGACTCTGCATTCTCATCACGGGGATCTTTGTCTCTTTCCTTTGAAAAGGACTGCTCCGTACTTGGTAAGTCTTGCCTGTGTCTAGACCACTTGCAACGTTGAGCTAGTCTCAAGAATAGTCTCTTGAGAACCCATAAAGGGTTCACCACATAGTATTGTGGTGTGGTTCAGCATCATTTATGGCACTGTGGTGGCATCTTCATCAGCACCTACAGAAGAATAACAATAATAATTGGGCATAGATCACATTACATTTGCTGCTCGTACTATTAGAGTTACTTCCTTGGCATGGGTCCATATCACTCTTTAAAGCCAATATAATATATTATACCCTTGGATTATGCAACCAGTTACAGATTTTCTCCTCCATTTTCTTTCTCCTTCAGATATCAGTGCAAACGACATCCAAAAGAAGAAGCTTATTGATGCCATTGCGGGTGGCGACACTGCCAAGCTGATGAAGATTCTCCAGCCTCAGGACGTTGACTTGGTTTTGGAGGGACGATCCAGTCTTCTTCACTTGGCCGTGGAGAATGGGCAAGAAGAATGCGCCAAACTCCTTCTGCTCTACAACGCCAGCCCTAACATGACCAACCTGAAAGGCTCCACCCCGCTGCACATCGCCGCTGATAAAAAGCTGAAAAACATTGTGGAGCTGCTTCTTGGGAAGAAGATTAATGTCAACGCCAAAGATGAGGATCACTTTACGGCTCTTCATTTTTCTGCACAAAATGGAGATGAGTGCATCACCAGGATGCTTCTGGAAAAAAGTGCGTCCCTGAACGAGGTGGACATCAAAGGCAGGACCCCCTTGCATGTGGCGTGTCAGCACGGGCAGGAGAACATTGTACGTGTGTTTCTCAGAAGGGAAGCTGACCTGACTTTCAAAGGGCAGGACAACTGGCTTGCTCTGCATTACGCCGCGTGGCAGGGCCACTTAAACATTGTCCGGCTTCTGGCAAAGCAACCTGGTGCCAATATTAACGCCCAGACGTCTGATGGAAGAACCCCGTTGCATCTTGCTGCCCAAAGAGGTCACTACAGAGTTGCCCGGATTCTAGTGGACTTGCGCTGTGATGTGAACATTCCAAGTATCCTGATGAAGACCCCTCTTCACGTGGCGGCAGAAACTGGCCACACCAGCACGGCCAGGTTCCTTCTCAGCCGCGGTGCCAGCGTAAATGCCGTAACTTCCGAAGGCTTTACTGCCCTGGATCTAGCAAGCAACTTAGGCCACTACTCTGCAGTCAAGCTGCTGATGGACGAACAGTCCAACGTTAAACTGAAAGACTCTACTGAAGAAGATTCCTTCTCATCCATAGAAAGTGGCCGGTCCCTTTGAACAAAAGTGGAAATAACTCTGTCTATGAGGTCACTTTATCATTTCACTTCTGTTTTCAAACAAAGGTAACGCGGCGTAAAGAATTAAGGGGCGCTCGTTTGACATCCGTTGGCCCCGACTTGACCACCTTTAGATGTTTTAATACCACGGTGGCTTCTGTAATGCTCCCCTGTCCAGGTGAAGCTCAGGAAAGTGACTGACTGCCTGTAGACATTATTCTTTTACTCAAATTTTTTAAACTTTTTTTTTAATTTCAACACTTGAGAATGATGTGACTAGACTGCTTGAAAATAATGCTCGAGTCTTCCCGCTAAATGTGTTAAAGTGCCCTAGAGCTGACTGTGCTGACAGTTAGAGCTGGTGGTAACGTTCTGGCTGTTGCCCCTCGGTGGTGTAGACAAAATAACAAAAAAAAAAAGAAGCCTCTTTGTGATTGTGACGGAACCGGTCAACCTAACCTTTACTTGCCTCTAATGCAGAACGGACTGTGGAAGTGTAGTCTTTTGTATATAGAGATTGGACTTTAATCCCACCAAGGGGATATCCAGATTTGGTTGTATCCAAATGGTTGAGTAGTATAGTCTGACTTTTAAAAAAAAAAAAAAAAAAAGTTAGGACACTGCTCCTATAATACAGAGGGATGGAAAAGAGACATAAGTGCTGTGCATTTGATAAACTCCGCCCCCGAGGTTCCACTGAAAAGACTACTTTGTACTTTTTTTTTTCTGATAGGTTTTTTTTTGCCTTAACGTTTGGGGGCATGAGCGCACAGGGAGTATAATACCCACAGCTTCAGATTATACTTTTATTATATTTAGATTATAGTCCATAGAATGCTATTAAAAAGGCTCAGATGCCACCGTTCTGCCCTGAATTAAAGTGCAGCTGAACCTCGTGGGCTGCTCATTTAGCTCATTGCTTATAACTGTTATTTACCCCCAAAATTGTCCAGTTAGGACACTGCTCCTATAATACAGAGGGATGGACAGGTCAGGAAAAGAAAAATAATATTAAAGAAAAGTGCTGTGCATTTGATAAACTCCGCCCCCGAGGTTCCACTGAAAAGACTACTTTGTACTTTGTACTGGTTTTTTTGCCTTAACGTTTGGGGGCATGAGCGCACAGGGAGTAAAAATACCCGCAGCTTCAGATTATACTTTTATTATATTTAGATTATAGTCCATAGAATGCTATTAAAAAGGCTTTGATGCCACCCATATGCCCTGAATTAAAGTGCATCTGAACCTCGTGGGCTCCTCCTTTAGTTCATTGCTAATTGCTGTTATTTCCCCCCAAAATTGTCCAGTTAGGACACTGCTCCTATAATACATAGGGATGGAAAGAGACATAATTTCTAAGAAAAGTGACATTTGATAAAACTCCGCCCCCGAGGTTCCACTGAAGCAACTATTTTGTATTTTTTGGGGGGCATGAGCGTATAGGGAGTATAACACCCGCAGCTTCAGATTTTACTCTTATTATATGTAGATTATAATCCATAGAATGCTATTAAAAAGGCTCAGATACAACCCACCTGCCCTGAATTAAAGTGCAGCTGAACCTCGTAGGCTGCCCAGTTAGCTCAGTGCTTATTGCTATTATTTCCCCCAAAATTGTCCTTGTATTTACTTATCAAAATGCTAACATTTGACTTTGTGTGGGCCTTATTGTTTATACTAGAGTCTCTTTTAAAAGAGCCCCACGTGGCCTTGCAACCAAGGGGGGCGGAGCTTATGATGGAGGTAAGAACGGGCAAAAAAAAAAAAAATTCAGGCTATTTTCATCAGTTTTTTACATTTTTTGTCAGCATTAGTAATGGTGCCTTATGTAATAGTACAGAGAAACAACTTATAACAGCCTACTAAGCAACATTTAGACTTCCGTACTGGGCGTCCATTTACTAAAGGGCAACAAAACCACAATATTGTATTGTAGGTGAGGTCTTAACACATTGTGGGGGTCATTTATAAACGCTGGGCAGATTTTACACCTGGGCAGTGACTTATGGCAACCAATCAGATGATTGCTTTCAATGTTCAACCTGCAGCTGGCTGAAAAAAATCTAACCACTGATTGGTTGCTATGGGTTACTGTCCAGGTGCAAATTTTTCCCGTGTTTATAAGTGAGCCCCTGTGAGTCTAATTGGGGGAAAAAATAAATGTTTTATTAGTGAATTGATAATAAGTCTAAGCTAAAATAAAAATAAGTCATCATGGATAGTGATGAGAGAATCTGTTCCGTTTCGCCGAAAAATTTGCGAATCTTTCAAAAGATCTGCGAAACGGCGAAAAATTCTCGAAACGGCGAAAATTTTGTGTGGCAAAAAAATAGTCGCCTGCGACTATTCTTTGGTCGCCCGTGGCTATTATTTGGTTGCCTGCGGCTATTCTTTTGTCGCCCGCGGCTATTCTTTTGTCGCCCGCGGCTTTTCTTTTGTCGCCCGCTGCTTTTCTTTTGTCGCCCGCGGCTTTTCTTTTGTCGCCCGCGGCTATTATTTTGTCGCCCGCGGCTATTCTTTTTTGACGCCGGCTAATTAAATGCTAATATATATCATTATTTTATTAATACAGGATATTAATACATCACTAATAAATCATTTCTATGAATTATTTTACAATGGCCCCAAATGGGCGCCATGAAACTTGGCTTTAGTAAATGGACGCCTTGGTAGGGAAGTCATTGATTGGCCGCCTGTACAAGATGGTTTTTATTCAGTGGGATCACGTGACCCACAGCTGGGCCAATGAGAGAATGGAAACCTCCTGCCCCCAGGGTCCCATTTATGTCGATAGTAATTCCGTTCGCCATATTGTCGAAAGCGCCGCGAGGGATTGGGAGTTGTTTGCTATTGCAAAAGTCGATTTCTCCAACCACAAACCGAGGGTTGTGGGTCCGTGTTTCTCGTTTGTACATATGACTATGTAAAGATACCCAGTCAGTGCTAATATACTGTGTATATTGCCGAGGCGGACCTTGCGTATATGTGTATGTATCTTTCTGTGACAGAATATTATGTGTATGTTCTAGTACACCCGTGTGGTCTTCTTTAACGTGTATTGTCCTTATGTTTTCATCATGGCATATCAAAGATTTTTATCAATAAACTATTTTACTACTAAACTGAATGAACGTGCTGGACTTGTTTGTATAAACCATTCTACCACATTGTGTCCTGTTACAGGTTCAGATTTGTATCTCTGAATCATGCAGTGGTTTTGCTTTCCCCGTCCCTTGCTGAGCTTCCTTACATCTCCCACTCTTGTGCCTAAATCAGTCCTGGGCAGGGCCTTCTGTACTTCTGAACTGGTTTACTTCATCTCATCTATGGAGGAGTGTTTGTCTTGTGCTGGGAGGGTGCTGCTTCCCAGTTATCCCATGACTCCGAGCCAAGAGTGGGTGTTGAATTGAAATGGAAAACATAATCTGGTTTAGCGTGCCCTGTCCCATTATTCTCTCCTTGTTGCACAGGTGGAAACAATGGAAACTCTGGGGCTTTCAGTTACAGAGGGATATTCATCATGCTCTGCCTTCACCTTAAAGGTCCCCATACACAGGCCCATTCTAGCTGCCGATATGGATCCCTTAGACAGATTCGGCAGCTTATCGGCCTGTGTAGGGGCACTACCGACGGGCCTGCCCGACCGATATCTGGCCTGAAACGGGCAGATATCGATCGGGCAGGTTTAAAAATTTATTAGGAACCAACTGTACCTAATTCGACCAAATTAGCCTGAATTATCCCGATATTTCCCACCCGTAGGTGGGGATATCGGGAGAAGATCTGCTCGCTTGGTGACCTCTCCAAGTGAGCGTATCTGTGCGTGTATGGCCACCTTAAGGCTAATGGTACATGGAGCACTTTGATCGGCATCGTTTTCCTTCTTAGTGGAACATTTCTCCATGGTAGTCTGCTAAATAGAGACATTTTGACCACCAATATGTCCCTGCCTGACCCTATGTGCCCTAAGGCTAAGAACATCTTAAAATCTCATGTGCCGTAATGGGCCACTCAGCCCCTCTCAGCCCTTTGAACTGAGGGGGGAGCATTTCTGATGCATGTATATATATAATATATGAATAAGTGGGGTGCACAGTGAAAAAGTGCTGGTAACTCTTTTTTATAATGTGTGTGTGCGTGTGTGAGTATGTGTGTGTGTATATATATATATATATATATATATATATATATATATATATATATAATTATTATTATTATTATTTTCAAACACTGGTGTAACCATAGAGGAAACAGAGGGGAAAGTGGGACCCAAACAGCAGGGTCTGCTTCCTCTATAGCTGTGTAAGGCAATAGAGACCCCCTCCTCATCAGCCGCTCTCCTACCTGGGCCAGGGAGTTGGGGAAGCAGGCAGGTAGGGGACACTGGTGGGGGTCAGGGAGAGGGGAATATTGGGTAGGAATAGCTGTGCACCTCACCGAAGATTTTTTTTTTTTATTTTGCAGGGGGGCCCGTGCTGCAAAGTTATGCCACTGTTATATTATGTTATATATATATATATATGTAGCTATATACACCACCTGTATCCCGTGCAGAATGAGACTGGAGAGCAGGGCAGATGTAGTTAATGACATGTGAGTGCAAATAGCAGCGAGTTGGGGCCTGTAAGTTCTTTGAGAATCTTAATTACCTGCCTGTAAAGCACACAAGCCGCTCCACCTACCTGGCTAAACAACCCTGAAATAGAATTACTGTTAAGCAATCTTGCATGTGAGCAAAATGGCATCAATAAAGCACAACATGGCAGCCCAGGCTGGGAAATAAAACACCCACACTCATTGGATTTCTGCCTTACATAGAGCCCAGGTAGGCTGAGCTGAATAAGGCAAAAAGTATTATATATCAAGAATTGGTCATAAATAAAACTGTATGGGAAACCAGGAAAGTGTCTGATCCTGTAGCCAACCATATAAAAGTATGCCGGGTGGAGACAGAAATCGGAGGATGCCAAAGTAGCCGCAGGTCCCTGTGGGGGTGATAGAGGATGCTGGGAAGGACACTGGGTGGGGGGGATGCTGGGGAATGAAGCTTGAGGATGCTGGGGGGGGAGGGAGCAGGAAGCTGGGGAATGGAGCTTGTGGATGTTGGGGAGGATGCTGGGGGGGAGCTGGAGGATATTGGGGACGATGCTGGGGGGGGGGAGCTGTGGGATGTTGGGGGGGAGCTGTGGGATGTTGGGGGGGAGCTGTGGGATGTTGGGGGGGCCAATGATTTCTGACGGCAGCCCTGGGCGTAAAGCTGGCCTGGCCTGGCTCGGTTGTAAGTGAATGTGGCCCCTGAGCCAAAAAGTTTGCCCACCCCTGATATACAGTATCTAGTAGAATTAAGTCTAGAGCAACTTTTCTGAGTTTTTTCTTGAAAACGTTTCACCCCTCATCCAGTTTCAGCCAACACCTAACTGTAATGCTCATTATGATTGGATGCCTGTGACTGTACTACTCTCAAGGGTTTAAATGCTGGCGAATTCTCTACCAGTCATTTGAACTGAAGAAGCCACTCGGATGAGGGGTGAAACGTTTTCAAGAAAAACTCAGAAAAGTCCAGTTGCTTTAGACTTAATTCTACTAGATACTGTATATATGTGGCACCTTATGGCACCGTCTCCATCTTATTGGTGTGAGAGTGGCCCATTGATGTCATGTTCTCTGGGGGGGCAGGGGAAGGCCCAGTCTGACCCTGGTTGTGTGATTCCATCAGTCAATTCACGGTGAGTGTCTGCCTCCTACTGACCTCTAGGAGGTTATCTGCCACCCCACCAATTTGTTCTCTGCCACCCATATATATATATATTTATGGAAGAATGCAGATGATGGACATCCAGAAAACAGATTGAATGTGAGGCTATTGGTACTTTTATTTGCTTATATTTCTATTCCAGGCCCTCTGCTATTCCTCTTCCATTTTGACTTCCTACCTGCTGCCAGGCTACTAATGTAATTAAGCCCCAGCACCCAGAAATAGGGTTGCTACGTGGTTGGTATTTTACCAGGTTCGTCCTGGTAGTTAGGTTTGCTACCAATGTTCTAGCCGGTATATGTAATAGCCTCTAATTCTGACCTTGGCCCTGATCCACCCCCAGCTCCATTGTACCCCAGTCATCAAAGTCTGACCCATCACCCACCCCTTTACATCACTGGCCTGTCCCTTTATGTCTGTCACCAATGACTTCAGATGGCCATACATGCACTGATATGTTTGTACCATTGGACAGGTTGGAAAATGTTGGTCCTTGAGGGACCAACAATGTATTTCCTGGATATTAAATCCTTATATATAATATATTATTTCCTCTAGTCACCATGGTTGGCTTGGTGTCATCTTCAGAGTCCCCTGCTTTAACCTTGGGTATATTTATACGGATTAATCATCTCATTGAACAGCCATTCCCTTTCTAATAGATCCCTTGTTGTAGGTATAGCCTTGCAATTATCTACTTAATTATCCGCGGTTTGCAGCCTCTCCAAACATCAAAATGCATCTTTGTCACCATCAATTCCTCTAAATAACCTGCAATGGCCGATACTTGTCACTAGTTTACTGTCCAGACTTCTTGGTGTTGGTTAGGACAAAGGCTTGTAGCTTATTCCTATAAAGAAGAAGAAGACATCATGGGAACATCAAAGACTTGTTTTGGGCAACAGTTTCCCGTGGTTCAAGCAGAGTCATTGTGAATTCGCTCTGAATCACTCAGAATTTGCATGGAATTATGCAGCCCATGTCATTAATCAGTTGGATTCATTGCTAAGTCAGTGCCATAAATGAATCATTCTCTTCTGGCTTCTAATTAGTCTATGTTCATTACTGGTTCCTCACAGCTAAAATTCCCCTTCCCATAACCTTCTAGAGCAGGGATCCCACAACTATTTTACTCCTGAGGCACACAAGCAGGAAAGTTCTTGTTCTCTTGGGCTGTGATTGGCTATTGGGTAGCCCCATGTGGTCTGCAGGAGTCTCTGTTTGAAGTAAAACTGCCTTTGTGCTTCCAAAACTTGTCTCCAAGCCAGAAATTTCAAAATGGCACCTACTTTGGGGCTACTGGGAGCAACAGTTTTGGTGAGCACCATATTGCTTATTCCAGGGGTGGCCAAACTACGGCCCGCGGGCCACATCCGACCCACTGGGCTTTTCAATCCGGTCTGCCAACTTGTGCCCCCTTAAGAGAATTACGGCCCCTGATTGGTTGCGCCCTGTGCGTGCGCATGACGTCAGCATGCACGAGGCTCAACCATATAAAAGGATGCAGCGGGGAGCCGGGGTCAGAAGCAGCCGGAGGAGGAAGCAAGCCGCAGGTAGCTGGGGGGGGGGGGGGGGTATGGTGGGGGAGAGAAAGAGGGAGAGATGGAGGATGCTGGGATGGAGGTGGAGCTGGAGGGAACTGGAGGATGCTGGGGGTGGAGCTGGATGATGCTGGGAGGAAGCTGGAGGATGCTGGGAGGGAGCTGGAGGATGCTGGAAGGGAGCTGGAGGATGCTGGAGGGAACTGGAGGATGCTGGGAGGGAGCTGGAGGATGCTAGAGGGAACTGGAGGATGCTGGGAGGATGCTGGGGGTGGAGCTGGAGGATGCTGGGGGTGGAGCTGGAGGATGCTGGGGGTGGAGGATGCTGGGGGGCAGCTGGAGGATGCTGGGGAGCTGAGAGGCCCCGTGATTTGTGACGCTGGCCTGGCCCCTCGGTAAGTCAATGTGGCCCCTGAGCCAAAAAGTTTGCCCACCCCTGGCTTATACCCACTGGTTGGAAATGTACATTTCAATTGCACATAAGTTAGAATCTTCCTCAGAGACCTACATTCCTATGCCCTTCAGCAGCTGCTGGGTTACTATAGGGCAGCGATCCCCAACCAGCGGCTATGGGGCAACATGTTGCTCCCCAACCCCTTGGATGTTGCTCTCAGTGCCCCCAAACCAGGGAGTTATTTTTGAATTCCTGACTTGGGGGCAAGTTTTGGTTGAATAAAAACAAGATTTCCTACCAAATAAAGCCCCTGTAAGCTGATAGGGTGCATAGAGGCCCCTAATAGCCAATCACAGCCCTTATTTGGCGCCTCCATGAACTTTTATGGTGCTTGTGTTGCTCTCCAAGTCTCTTTTCATGTGACTGTGGCCTATGAGTAAGAAAGGTTGGGGACCCCTTCTGTAGGGAGTACATTACATCTTATTTTCTCTTTGAATTGTGGACGGTGAATACAATTTGGATACAAACCCCCAAAGAAGAGTAACCAGGATGGGTCCAAACGTTATACTTATTGCATATAAATGATGGGAGAGCATTTTATAGGAGTTTGAACGTAGAAGGACCATTTATCTGGAGACTGGCGGAAGGGCACCCTAAAGAAAGTGCACCATGGGAAATATTATAACTGTATCTTCTCGTATTCCTTCCAGGTTGAACGTGGTTCCGTGCTGTTTCCACAAGTGGCTCCTTATACATTAATCCTTTTGACTGATTAACTGTGTGACCCAAGCTTAGACCTTGTAAAGAAGAGCATTAAATGAAATGAGCTGGTGATTAGCTATAAATTAGTGAGGCAGCTTTAAGCGTTCAGAGGACGGGGCTTGGCAAACCCTGTCGGGCAGGGGAGGGAAGATGTGGGTTTAGTCACCATTGCCGGCTTGAACACGCAAGTCGCAGCAAGCTGAATGGATTATAAAATTACTTCGCCGCCCTAGTTACAAATCTTCGCCTGGGAACTGTCAGCCCAGTCTTATTTTTAACCCCTTTCCAGGGCCAGAATGCATTAATTATGGTAAATACTGTACTCTGGCACTGGGGATCATAGGGAGCGCAGGGCCCCATTCTACTAGCATGGAAGGCCCTAATTATAAACTGATTTGGTGGCCTGGAGTCCTGCCAACACGTAGTATGTTGACCCAATGGAGAAAAAAATGCTGACGTTCTAGATTTGCCCCAGTCGCACCCATTATACTAAAACCCTGCCCATGATCTGCCCCAAACTTGCCCACTCTCTTGCAAATCCCACCCCTTTGTTACCCGCCAATCATCCTTTGTTCTCCGCCAATCACAATACCGTAGGGCTCCTGGCTACAGTATCTTCTCTGATGGAGTCCAGGGATGACCCTCATTGGCTTCCACTCAATCTGGACCTCCTTGCTTCCTACCAATGCATCACCATTTTAAAGGACATCTGTGGCCCTATGGGGTCTTTAGTAAAAGCACTTACTGAATGCTCTATGGAGCCCCACTATATGCCAGTCTGGACCCCATAAAGACATGTCTGTACCCGAGCAGTGGAAATGTACAGAGCTTAGTAGTAATGGATTCGTTAGGGAGAGGTTAATAATTAGGCAGAAGATGGAAGCAGGCATTTGTGAAATGTGGATTCCAGTTAACTTGGAATTCTTTGCTTCCCACTTCTGCCCACGGGGCCTGGGTTTCTTAGAAATCCCATTTCCTGTATCTTTTTTTTTTTTTAATATTTGATTTTATTTCTTGGTCAATGAATAATCACTTGTATTGGGGCAACAGTGCACAGGTTGTTTTTTTAAAGATTAACTTTATTGGTTTTTAACTTTTAAACAGGAAGAGAGACAGATCTTAAAAATAGAAGGGAAGGGAAAGGAAAGGGGTTGTTGCCCTGATGGAGGCTGAGTTGTGACTCCTCTAGACATTCTCCCCAGACTTTTTTGAATTTCTTTGGGCAGCCCCTTGCAATGTATGTCAATTTTTGATTGGTAGAACATCATTTATGATTTTTTTCCGAAACAGCTAAGTGGCCCCTGCATTATTCACACCTCAGATTGGCTGTAATCCCCTGCATTGTTCACACCTGAAAGACCTCAGGCTCAGACTGTAGGTACCCACATTGTTAACCACTTAGACAGACTGTAGAAGCAGCGCCGGCATTGTGTCACTGTATTTACTGCCTGCCCTATGCTGCCTGTGTGTGCCATACTCTGTCTGCCCTATGCTGCCTGTGTGTGCCATACTCTGCCTGCCCTATGCTGCCTGTGTGTGCCATATTCTGCCTGCCCTATGCTGCCTGTGTGTGCCATACTCTGCCTGCCCTTTGCTGCCTGCGTGTGCCATACTCTGCCTGCCCTATGCTGCCTGTGTGTGCCAAACTCTGCCTGCCCTATGCTGCCTGTGTGTGCCATACTCTGCCTGCCCTATGCTGCCTGTGTGTGCCATACTCTGCCTGCCATATGCTGCCTGTGTGTGCCATACTCTGCCTGCCCTATGCTGGCTGTGTGTTCCATACTCTGCCTGCCCTATGCTGCCTGTGTGTGCCATTCTCTGCCTGCCCTACCCTGCCTGTGTGTGCCATACTCTGCCTGCCCTATGCTGCCTGTGTGTGCCATACTCTGCCTGCCCTACCCTGCTTGTGTGCCATACTCTGCCTGCCCTATGCTGCCTGTGTGTGCCATACTCTGTCTGCCCTATGCTGCCTGTGTGTGCCAAACTCTGCCTGCCCTATGCTGCCTGTGTGTGTGCCATACTCTACCTGCCCTACCCTGCCTGTGTGTGCCATACTCTGCTTGCCCTATGCTGCCTGTGTGTGTCATACTCTATTTGTTTTTTTTCTGTGCTACTACCGTTAATGTCAGTATGGTCTTAAAAGCTCTTGTGATAACATGGGTGTGATTTGAAGTGGGGCCTACAAGTGTTAGGGGTAATGGAGCTGAATGTGAGAAAGAGGATTAGGAAAGGCTTCTCTGTGTCAACTGTAAATGACAATGACTGTATGACAATGCTCCTGATGATTACATTTGTTATTAGGTCTTAAAACTAATGAGTGCTGCTGTATAATTGACCTTATAAGCAGGCAATGATCTTAAGCAATCTCTTGGCAAAATCCTTCCATCCAATGCAAGTCCCAGTTATGTAAGCTTTATAAATAGGCCGGGGAAACACATAAACGTAAGGGCCCAACGATCTGAATGTTTTACTGTATTTAGTCTCTGACGCAGTTATTAATAGTGTAAATAGATAGCATAGACTGAATTGTTCCGCCATGTGTAACACTCTAAAAACCTGATTTCCATCCTTTGGAATTTGTCCTTATTATTCCAATCTGTCAGACGAGGGCCTAGTCAGTAGAGCAGCCATCCCATGTGCGGGTAAGAGATCTATTACTCACAAAGCTGTTATGCGCAATGGCGGCAGAGCCATTTTATTTCAATTATTCATATTTTATTTTTGTCTGATTTACCGTCTTGCTGCAATAATATGGTAACGCCTTATGGGAATTTTTATGCTAAATTTAGCTGGTTGTATGCAAGGTAGAGGTGCTCCATATCCAAACATCTTCATACCCAACCATTGGCTCAGGAGCAATATGTTGGCCATCAACCCCTTGGATGTTGCCCCCAGGGCCTCAAGGCAAAAGCTTTTTATGCTAAATTTAGCTTGTTGTATGCAAGGTAGAGGTGCTCCATATCCAAATATCTTCATACCCAACCAGTGGCTCAAGGGCAACATGTTGGCCATCAACCCCTTGGATGTTGCCCCTGGGGCCTCAAGGCAGAAGCTTATCTGAGTTCCTGGCTTGGAGGTTGATTGAGGTTGCATAAAAACTAGGCGCACTGCCAAACAGAGTCTCCTGTAAGCTACCAGCGCACATAGAGACTATCAAATAACCAATCACAACCCTTCTTTGGCACCCCCAGGAACATGTTTTATGCTTGTGTTTCTCCCCAACTCTTTTTGCATATGAATGTGGCTAACGGGTAAAAAAGCTTGGGGATCCCTGGTACAGAGAAATCTTACACCAGCTTCGGATGCAAATAGGTCTGGGACCTTCACAGAACCCTTACAAACTTATATACAGGGGACCAAATCCATGCCTGTGTTATGTGAAGGGCTTCCTGACTAATTGCTGTCTAAGTTATCAGCACAAGGGTATTTGGACTTCCAAGTCAATAAATAAATTACAATGTTGGCCTATGTATTACTGGAAATATGAGGTGGTGTAGACCAGTGGTCCCCAACAAGTGGTGACATGTTGCTCCCCAACCCCTTGGATGTTGCTCCCTGTGGCCTCAAAGCAGGTCATTTTTTTGAATTCCTGGCTTGGAGGCAAGTATTGGTTGCATAAAACCCAGTGTAAAGCCAAACGGAGCCATCTATAGGATGCCATTCTACATAGGGGCTACTAAATAGCCAATCACATCCCATATTTTCCCCCCAACCAGAATGAATAAGTCCTTCAACCAAATACATTTAGAGCCACAGAACCCAACCAGTGGTTCTTACA
This sequence comes from Xenopus tropicalis, assembly GCF_000004195.4. Taxonomy (NCBI): domain Eukaryota; kingdom Metazoa; phylum Chordata; class Amphibia; order Anura; family Pipidae; genus Xenopus; species Xenopus tropicalis. Next base: position 9,740,659 of record NC_030678.2, read on the forward strand.
ATGTAACTGCTATGAGCTAAGGGGGCCCAGCCTAAAGGGCAATTAGGGTCCAATTTTCCTTGGCTTGGAGGCACATTTTGGTTAAAAAAAAACAGGTAAACTGACAAAGAGAACCTCATGTAGGCTGCCAGTCTTCAAAGGGGCTACCAAATAACCAATCACATCCCATATTTGGCACCCCAGAAACTTTTTTTCATGCTTGTGCTGCTCTCCAACTTGTTACGTTTGAATGTGGTTCATGGGTAAAAAAAGCTGGAGAACCTCTGGTGTAGACCATGCATTTCCAAGATACATGAGATAAGAAGAACAAGATAAATTTGGAGGTTGAATAGTTGGGCACAGGGACCCCCCATGGGCCGAAGATCATGCAGTTAGTTTGGACTGTGAAGAAAATGTCAGGGTCCATTTTAGATGTTTATAGATGCTTCCAGCTATCCCAAGGTTGGGGCTTGGTGTCTCCTTGGGGAACTTGACTGGAATAATAAGACTCCTAGTTACTCCTGATACACAACTGATGAAGAGAGAGAAAATTGTGGAAAAGGTAATGTAAATATGTCCCTTCAATCAAATACATTTAGAGCCACAGAACCCAACCAGTGGTTCTTACAATGTAACTGCTATGAGCTAAGGGGGCCCAGATTAAAGGGCAATTAGGGTCCGATTTTCCTTGGCTTGGAGGCACATTTTGGTTGCATAAAAACCAGGTGAACAAGAGACAAGGAGAACCTCATGTAGGCTGCTAGTCTTCATAGGGGCTACCAAATAACCAATCACATCTCATATTTGGCACCCCAGGAATGTTTTTTCATGCTTGTGCTGCTCTCCAACTTGTTACGTTTGAATGTGGTTCATGGGTAAAAAAGCTGGAGAACCTCTGGTGTAGACCATGCATTTCCAAGATACATGAGATAAGAAGAACAAGATGAATTTGGAGGTTGAATAGTTGGGCACAGAGACCCACCCATGGGCTGAAGATCATGCAGTTTGTTTTGGGCTATGTAGAAAATGTCAGGGTCCTTGGCAGTTTAGATGTTTATAGATGCTTCCAACTATCCCAAGGTTGGGGCTTGGTGTCTCCTTGGGGAACTTGACTGGAACAATAAGACTCCTAGTTATTGAAGTTGAGAGAGAAAATTGTGGAAAAGATAATGTAAATATGTCCCTTCAACCAAATACATTTAGAGCCACAGAACCCAACCAGTGGTTCTCAAAATGTGGCTGCTATGAGCCAAGGGGGCCAAGCCTAAAGGGCAATTAGGGTCCAATTTCAGGTGAGGGCTTATTGCATGCACTTGGTACTGGGAACTGTAGCATCTTCTGCTTGTTGTGTAACTCAGGCCCAACACTGATGCACATTCTAGATTCCTGCTAGAAATTCCGAGCCCGGAAATGTTTCATAATCCACCTCGGAGCGAGAACTTGCTGTGCAGAGGGTTTATTTTAGTGCGGAGTAAATGATTACCAGTAAACAAACTTGCTTCAATAGCGTTTAATAGGGATGGATAAATGACATCATTCAAAGCCAACTCTGCCGCTGGGTGGCAATTACCACGAACAGGCTGGGTGCTAGCGCCAGTTAAAGGGATAACGTCACCGAAATGTGATTAAATAAACGTTTAATATGATGTAAATTCTAGGGGGAAAAGGTTTTATTGACTTATGAAGAACATGTACAGGTTTGGGACTTTGCTATTGAATATATCCATGATCTGCACTTTGAGAGCCAAAACCTGATGGTTTTCCAGGAGTATTCTGGTACTCACAGTAGAGACCCACCATGTTTTTTTCCCACAATTCCAGTTTCCTCGTGGTTGCAATGGGGCAATGCTCTTGGCACAATTGTGTGGTTTTACTCGCAACTGAATGCAGGGATATTGTGGGGACCACAACTGAACTTGTGGACGTAAATGAACCCCCGGGTATCTGTAGTATTGGATGGACCTGTATCATTGTACGTGGACTTCAACATTGGAAAAAGTGACCCATACGGTGTTGAGACACCACAATTGGGTCGTGTAATGGTGAAGTTATTTATGGAATCAGCTGTCCTTGTAGAGTCCTACATTCCTGGTTACTGCAGCCTGACACATAGATTGCTTTCATGTTATGAAGCACTCAGCTAATTACTGGTTAAGTACAAATCACTTAGTTTCGCAAATACCCCGCGTGTGGCAGAGATCCAGCAGGCAGGTATAGGGGGTAAATAAAAGATGGGCATCACACTGTGAGGAGAAACTGGGGCATTCAGCACACTGGGGTTTTTTTCCTTCCTCTGGATCAACTAGAAGTTAGGCAGGTTATATATAGGCATTATGGTTGAACTTGATGGATGTATGTCTTTTTTCAACCTAACTTACTATGTTACTATGTTCTTTGCCTGCAGCCTATAGGTCCTTGTGGGGTATGTGACTGCCCTATGGGGAAAATGTACTGCCAGGTACAGCTGTGTATGAAATGTATAAGCATTGGGTAAGTGAGTACCCCAAGAGCATTCAGGTGCCCATATCTGCTAGCTATAGTACTTGTTGCTATGGACTGCAGTCAAGTGTATGGCAGTAGTGTGGGGACTTTCAATCCCCTCAGATATCCCCCAGAAGAATGCAACACCATAACATGTGCTCCATAGCCCTAAAGTTCTTGTGTTCTATCAGGTGTCATGTCCAGACCTGGTGGTCCTTCAACAGGTCCCATACATTTCTTCTTGTCAGAATTCAAGAGGCTTTCACTGCAATATCTGAGCCAACATCAAAACATTAAAGTTCTTCAATCCTGTCTATTTCTTTGTATTTTGAAAGGGATCCAACAACCCCTAAACTGGAGAACTGGAGAGCTCAACCTGAAGTGAGGGACATCTGCTAAAGAAAACCACATCAAGCCTGGAACCTGATGGACTTGGCTTACCGGATAGACAGGTGGGGACCTTCTCTAAGAAAGAACTGAAAAGTGGTCCAGCAACCCCTAAACTGGAGAACTTGAGAGCTTAACCTGAAGAGAGGGACATCTGCTAAAGAGAACCACATCAAGCCTGGAGCCTGATGGACTTGGCTTACCGGATAGACAGGTGAGGACCTTCTCTAAGAAAGAACTGAAAAGGGGTCCAGCAACCTCTAAACTGGAGAATTGGAGAGCTCAACCTGAAGAGAGGGGCATCTGCTAAAGAAAACCACATCAAGCCTGGAGCCTGATGGACTTGGCTTACCGGATAGACAGGTGGGGACCTTCTCTAAGAAAGAACTGAAAAGTGGTCCAGCAACCCCTAAACTGGAGAACTTGAGAGCTTAACCTGAAGAGAGGGACATCTGCTAAAGAGAACCACATCAAGCCTGGATCCTGATGGACTTGGCTTACCGGATAGACAGGTGGGGACCTTCTCTAAGAAAGAACTGAAAAGGGGTCCAGCAACCTCTAAACTGGAGAATTGGAGAGCTCAACCTGAAGAGAGGGGCATCTGCTAAAGAAAACCACATCAAGCCTGGAGCCTGATGGACTTGGCTTACCGGATAGACAGGTGGGGACCTTCTCTAAGAAAGAACTGAAAAGTGGTCCAGCAACCCCTAAACTGGAGAACTTGAGAGCTTAACCTGAAGAGAGGGACATCTGCTAAAGAGAACCACATCAAGCCTGGATCCTGATGGACTTGGCTTACCGGATAGACAGGTGGGGACCTTCTCTAAGAAAGAACTGAAAAGGGGTCCAGCAACCCCTAAACTGGAGAACTGGAGAGCTCAACCTGAAGAGAGGGACATCTGCTAAAGAGAACCACATCAAGCCTGGAGCCTGATAGACTTGGCTTACCGGATAGACAGGTGGGGACCTTCTCTAAGAAAGAACTGAAAAGGGGTCCAGCAACCCCTAAACTGGAGAACTGGAGAGCTCAACCTGAAAAGAGGGACATCTGCTAAAGAGAACCACATCAAGCCTGTAGCCTGATGGACTTGGCTTACCGGATAGACAGGTGGGGACCTTCTCTAAGAAAGAACTGAAAAGGGGTCCAACAACCCCTAAACTGTAGAACTGGAGAGCTCAACCTGAAGAGAGGGATATCTTCTAAAGAGAACCACATCAAGCCTGTAGCCTGATGGACTTGGCTTACCGGATAGACAGGTGGGGACCTTCTCTAAGAAAGAACACCATTGCTGATTCTCTCACCCTACTAACCGTATGAGGCCGGCCCACAATAAATAAGTAGCCCATGTAGATGAGACTGGTGGGAATACTAAGTTCTCCTCTGAATTCCATTGCTAACGTTTTAGTGGAAGGGAGAAGTATGTGAAGTATTTTTTTACGCCTGGGATCCTAGAAATTTTTAACCTCTGGGAAAGTCCCGTTTTGTAGCTGTAAATACATTTCTGACCTTCATAAAAAGATACGGTGACCGTTGATATTTCCATTAGGTAAATGCTAATGTACTAAGAGGTGTGTGCAAAGGGCAAAAACTGTAGTAAATTACTATGTTTAATCCAGCAATGCCTTTGCAGGTGCAACTCTTTGCATCTGTTATTAAAGAATGTGTGAGGACAGCCCATGGGGAACTATATGAAGCCCCCTATTTGGGTTGCATGTAGGAGGCACCACTAGAGCCCTGTACATTGCCAGATTTTTGGCCTGGGGCAATTATCAGAGTGCAGTTGGCACGGGTGTAGGAGCTTTGTGTGGGCTCCTCAGAACCCCTGCCATTTATGTGCCTACGCACTGCCAATATGCTGATACTTGCTTACCCACTTTGACTACTGTAACCCTTTACTTTTGGATAGGCTCGGACTGGGGTGTGTGAGGCTCATTGCTAACTGCAGTGGTCCCCTCTGGGACCCCACTCACCCACTGCCATGTCCTGCCCCCCACTTTATATTTACTTTTGCAGAGATCAGGGGAGAAAGCGCAGTGGGGGAGCGATGGTGGGGGGCAGGCAGGGATTGGCTCTGGGTCAGTAGGGCCAATAAAGGACATGGATTGCCCAGTGTGACCTTGGTGTTGGACTTTTTACCTCTGATCTCCATGAATGCCCTTTATAATACCAAGGAACTTGCACTTCTTTTGTCCTTGGATACTTTCATTTGTAATTTTTATTGTTTCTCACATTTTTCCTCCTCTGCTCCTTGCGTTTAGCTGCCCTGCCTGGTGATAAATCTCATCCTTGCTTGGCGGTGATTAAACACCTACACAGTGTCTGAGCTTTGCTTTGCCCTGTCTCCACACCCCTTGATGGATTTATCCCTGCTGCCAAGCTTCCTATTCACACAGCTGGCGTATATATACAGTACATGCCAAGCCAAGCTTATATATATGTATTTTATTTATTTATGAAGATAGCAACCCTATAGCAACCAATCAGCAGGAAGCATTTACTGGTCACCTGTTTAAAACGAAACATCTTATTGGTTGCTATGGGTTACTGCTCCTGGGCAAACTTAGTTCCTTTTATTACATATGTGGGTTAGTCCCCTTTAGATAAATAATTCCCAAAATAACAGTTTCCATTGCTCAACTAAACTGATATATATATATAATTTTCTGTGTTGTTTTTGACTGGCTGCAACATGTAAACATTATAATGTCAGCCGTGCATTAAAAGTAATTTTTAAAAAGCCAAATGTCACAACAATGTCTTATTTATAGCGCAGAGCGTGTTGTAACATTTGTACCATTCCTGGAATTTATATGCAACTGGAACAGAGACGGAGAAAGGTATTTGCATTCCCACATCAACCATAACCTCTGTTATTCCTGTGAATACTGATACTCTAGGTATTATCTTATCCTACTATACCTGCTATCCCACAGCCCCAGTCCCTTCCCAGAGGCTATTATCCCACTGCTACTATAGGCACCATCTCTCCCTACTATACCTGCTATCCCACAGCCCCAGTCCCTTCCCAGAGGCTATTATCCCCCCACTGCTACTATAGGCACCATCTCTCCCTACTATACCTGCTATCCCACAGCCCCAGTCCCTTCCCAGAGGCTATTATCCCACTGCTACTATAGGCACCATCTCTCCCTACTATACCTGCTATCCCACAGCCCCAGTCCCTTCCCAGAGGCTATTATCCCCCCACTGCTACTATAGGCACCATCTCTCCCTACTATACCTGCTATCCCACAGCCCCAGTCCCTTCCCAGAGGCTATTATCCCCCCACTGCTACTATAGGCACCATCTCTCCCTACTATACCTGCTATCCCACAGCCCCAGTCCCTTCCCAGAGGCTATTATCCCCCCACTGCTACTATAGGCACCATCTCTCCCTACTATACCTGCTATCCCACAGCCCCAGTCCCTTCCCAGAGGCTATTATCCCCCCACTGCTACTATAGGCACCATCTCTCCCTACTATACCTGCTATCCCACAGCCCCAGTCCCTTCCCAGAGGCTATTATCCCCCCACTGCTACTATAGGCACCATCTCTCCCTTCTATACCTGCTATCCCACAGCCCCAGTCCCTTCCCAGAGGCTATTATCCCCCCCACTGCTACTATAGGCACCATCTCTCCCTACTATACCTGCTATCCCCCAGCCCCAGTCCCTTCCCAGAGGCTATTATCCCCCCACTGCTACTATAGGCACCATCTCTCCCTACTATACCTGCTATCCCACAGCCCCAGTCCCTTCCCAGAGGCTATTATCCCCCCACTGCTACTATAGGCACCATATCTCCCTACTATACCTGCTATCCCACAGCCCCAGTCCCTTCCCAGAGGCTATTATCCCCCCACTGCTACTATAGGCACCATTTCTCCCTACTATACCTGCTATCCCACAGCCCCAGTCCCTTCCCAGAGGCTATTATCCCACTGCTACTATAGGCACCATCTCTCCCTACTATACCTGCTATCCCACAGCCCCAGTCCCTTCCCAGAGGCTATTATCCCCCCACTGCTACTATAGGCGCCATCTCTCCCTACTATACCTGCTATCCCACAGCCCCAGTCCCTTCCCAGAGGCTATTATCCCCCCACTGCTACTATAGGCACCATCTCTCCCTACTATACCTGCTATCCCACAGCCCCAGTCCCTTCCCAGAGGCTATTATCCCCCCACTGCTACTATAGGCACCATCTCTCCCTACTATACCTGCTATCCCACAGCCCCAGTCCCTTCCCAGAGGCTATTATCCCCCCACTGCTACTATAGGCACCATCTCTCCCTACTATACCTGCTATCCCACAGCCCCAGTCCCTTCCCAGAGGCTATTATCCCCCCACTGCTACTATAGGCACCATCTCTCCCTACTATACCTGCTATCCCACAGCCCCAGTCCCTTCCCAGAGGCTATTATCCCCCCACTGCTACTATAGGTACCATCTCTCCCTACTATACCTGCTATCCCACAGCCCCAGTCCCTTCCCAGAGGCTATTATCCCCCCACTGCTACTATAGGCACCATCTCTCCCTACTATACCTGCTATCCCACAGCCCCAGTCCCTTCCCAGAGGCTATTATCCCACTGCTACTATAGGCACCATCTCTCCCTACTATACCAGAGGCTATTATCCAATGAAATCAAAGCACAATCTACTCTTCTAATAGCTCTGCCAGTTACTAAACTTGCAGGGTAATATATACCAGCACTGTAATATGCAGGTAAAGTCACACTATGAACCTTATTGCCCTCTAAAACATCAGTAGAAGGACAAAAGATAACACTAATTATAGTGACCTGCAATGCAAAACCAAAGGCAATAGCAGCATGTGACTTTGATCAGATGGCTGCTTGCGTTTGGTCTGGGAGGGCAAATATCCCAGTAGGTCAACATTGGCTCCGATAGTAGGAGTGAGACAGCTGTTACTCACACTTAGTAAATGAGCCCTAGTCACACACAGATATGGCTTATTGACCGCAGCGCTGCAGCCCTGTGTGTACTTATCCCAGCAGTCTGGGACAATATATTTAATTAGAGGCTCTTATGAAATTACTAGACTCGAGGCTATCAGGCTGCTGTTTGATGTTGCCACTTATATACCGTAATGCCCCCCCCCCCCACCCCCAAACTCAGCCCTTTGATGTCAGTTACTGTAGGAGGAATTGCTATTGTAACCTACAGGCTCCATATCTGCCGATCAGACGGCTGTATATTGTATGTATGTGTATTCTTATTTATATAGCGCTGCTTCTATACGCGGGGTTGTAGGAGAAACACAATATATGAATAGGCCATAAATAACTTGAATTCAAGAGCTACAAGAGGTGAGTGAATCTGTCCCGTTTCACTTTGCTGAAAAATTCGGCAAACAAAATAAACATTTTTTTCACCCTCTACAAATATTTACCTGCAACTTTTTTTTCTTACTCCTAATGCATTAAAGTCAATAGGTGTTTTTTTGCGGCAACTTTTTTGTCTTCGCCACATTTTTCTTGGTGGAATTTCGCTGCGAATCAATGACTGGCGAAAACATTTGTCTACATTTTATGGACCTGTACTGGACCCTAACCCACTATTTCCCAATCCGAACCCAACCCGACCAGGCAATGCACCTCTGTTTATAGACCCGGGCCTGACCTGCACAAGTCTGACTTACAAAGGCGGCAGAATGCCCGTGTAAGGCTGCGGGAGTGAGAAGCCAGCCTGAACCTGCGACATGCCAATATTGTGCTATTGTCGGCCCAAACCTGGTCAACTGAGGGGTCCTGCGGGTTTCAAAGCCTAAAGAGCACAAGGGAGCCCTGGGATTAATACTTACCCTTAGGAGTTGTGACCTTCTGGGCTCCCATTAGCGCAAGGAACTATGTTTTTTGCCCTTTGTGCATTGCACTTATGTTGGTAAATTAGCCCTTCAATGCACATTTATTAGAGAACAAGCTTAGAGCAAACTCTCCTTAGACAGAGGGAGTATTATTCTTCCATTAATTACTAAACAAAGGCAAATGGCATGACAAGGTCAGCGACATGGGAAAATGAAAATGCACACAGGAATATGTATGGAATAGTATCTGGACACAAAAGACTGGGTGCGGCTTTATTTATCACTGGCTGTTTAGCCTCCCCCCCCCCCCCCCCCCCCCAGGACTCAGGTGCTTATTAAAGCACTCAAGCCCATCAATTTGATGAGTCCCTCGGGCAGAAGGAGACGTAGTGGCTAGCCTAGGGATACACTTGTAGCCTGTTGGCCACACTTGGGAAGTGAGGTGCTTGTCCCTCAGCAATTGGGCTGCTCTATAACAACATGGCCTCTCTTTAAGGCTTGCCTCCATGTGCTCGATTCCCTTAGCCAGTACAAGCAATGGGGTGGGAATTCAGGAAGGCAGTCTGTACAGAAGAAGTAGTGGCCAGGCCCAGACTTGTGGGCAGGTTACAAAGGCCTGGGCCTAGGGTGGCATAGTTTGGGGGGGGGGCCTATGATTAAGTGCGCGAATGCACGAAACACGTCAGGCACCTTGTTTTTAAAATGAAGAAATAAAGACTGTGTTTTAGCAGACTCCTCCAGTCCAGTGTGTTTGATGTTCCATTTAATATTGGAGATTTCTCCCCCCAGCTGCGGGTTTGGGGCTTTGAGCACCCGGACCATTATTGGATACCGGTGAGCATATCGATTTCTCTGAATTGAACGTCATTGAGAGATAGACCCGGGGTATATACACCCGAGCCTCAACTGATTTGGTATATGTGTTGCCTTATATTCCCAATATAGGAAAAATCGTATAAGCTGTGTGCAGATTGCTCGCTTATTTATTTATTCATTTATTTTTCATCTTCTGAGGAATCAAATTTGTTTTTGCTCCTCGAGCACTTTATTCTAGATAGTTTGGGGGGCACTATGCCGCTCACTGCCTGCATTTCCACTGTTGCCCAGCATACCTCCCAACATTTGAAAAATGAAAAGAGGGACAAAAAGATTTGGCGGCAATTTTTTTTGGCCACGCCTACTTCTGTGGCCACGTCCCAATTACCACACCCCATAGAAAGTGCCCCCAATTGCCCCCATAGACAGTACCCCCCCATAAACAGTGCCTCCTATTGCCCCCATAGATAGTACCCTCCATACACAGTGCCCCCCATACATGCTCCTTCTTCGACAGGCCCTTTTATAAGGCTGTGTCCTGTACGTACCTGTGACGTCAATACGCACGGGGCACAACCTTATAAAAGGGCCTGTCACCGCCGCACAAGAAGCCGCACAAGGAGCCGCACAAGGAGCAGGAGTGGAGGAAGTGGAGGTAGATGTGAGCAGCCAATGGATCAGCCTGACTGGGGAAGAAGGTGCGAGCAGCAAGAGGGGGTGCAAGTGGGGGGGCCTAGGAGTGGAGAAACTTTAAATCTGGCCCTGGCAGTAGCTCAGAAATATGGAAAAGCTACAATGGCACTAACTAAAGGGGGAAGGGTGGCAGGCACCCCCAAAATACTGGTGCTCATCAGGTATGCATTTGTTGTGCCCCAAACAGTGGAGCTGCACAGGTTCCCCCATCCATAGTTCCCTGACAGAGCTGCAACGTAGCAAGATAGCCGCCACTGGAGCAGCAACAATTGGATGTGCAGACCAGCACTCACTTTCACAGCAATAAGAAGACAGCTTTATTTCACACCCTGACGCGTTTCAAGTTTCAGCAACACGTAATCATAGGAGTCATAGGATTTGCATTAGGACGTGAAAAATAGGATAATGCGTCAGGGTCACATTAAGAATATTGTGCCTGATGCGTTTCATGCACACTTAATTATGCCTATGATTAATTGCATATATGCACGAAACGCGTCAAGCCTATTTCTTTTAGATTTAATTTAGCTTCTAACCCCCGGACCACTGACTGACAGAAGTTGTTTAATTTCTTTTTTTACTGCTTGAATTTGCTGGGAAGTAATCAATGGATCTGGGGTTTTATACACCCAGTCAGTTTGGACTTTGACCCTTTATGTTTAATTTATGTTTCATTTGTGTTTAATGAGTACCAGCCTTTTATGCTGCTATTATCTATTTTTTTTGGAACAATGTAATTGGTTTTGGTTCAGATCAACAATAATCTAATAGAAATCCCCATAAAAACACCCATTTCTGTGGTTTTGGACATACCACGAATCAGCAGATGCCTAGAGAGTGCCCCATTACCAGTAAATACCAGGGACAGTTGATGGTTTATATATTACAAGCTTGGAATGTTGAGCTTTGTTGCATTCCTTAGGTACCTCGGACCTCAACGTCTGGTCCATTTATTGCCAGCAAGCAAGACACAACATGACGTTGGCCATAGTCTGGGTGATTCAGACAGTGTGACATAATCCACTAGGAGTCAGAAACATGACCAAAGTACAGCAATAACCATAGAACCTCGGCCCTAGAGATTTCATTTCCCAACAAGTATAATCTGTCGCTCCGTAGTTACTGCTTTTGTAGGATGAACCCAAAAAAAGGTTAAGCCGATACGACTTCCAAAGAGCTTAAAATAATTAGTCCTAAACGAGACTTCATCTTTCTGCCAAGGAGGAGCTCCGAGCAACGTTTCTTAGTCATGTTGTCTTTGTATCATATATTCTCAGGGTTATCAAATTTCTCTTTGGGATTTGCGACAGACAGTTTTTTTCCCCCTTAAGATAAATGATTTGGCCTGGGATTTGCACATAGGGTGGGGATTTTTTTTCAGGTGGCACATTTTTTCATCTAATATTTCTGTAGGAATAACCTATGTTTTGAATCTTTCCAGATAAGATGTTGAGCATTGTTCCCTTGACATGTATATTGTATGGCTAATATTACCATTCAGATTGCCATTGTTGTTGGCTGGAGTGGTGTAGAGGTTGCTGCCATTGAACTCTGGAGCAGTGGAGATGCATCCCCTAGAGCAGGTGAGATACATTCAACTGTAAGAAGATCTGAGGAGATTTGAGAGGCTCAGCTTGGCTGTACCCCTGGGTTTTATGAAACCAAGCCCACTGGGAGCAACATCCAAGGGGTTGGTGAGCAACATGTTGCTTACGAGCCACCAATTGGGGCCATTGCCCTAGAGCAGTGATCTTCAACCAATGGTTCATGAGTAATATGTTGCTCACCAACCCCTTGGATGTTGGAGGCAAGTTTTGGAGGCATAAAGACCATCTGTACTGTCAAACAGAGTCTCCTGTATTCTGCAGTCCACATTGGGTTACCAAATAACCAATCACAACCAACTTTTTAGGTACTTAAATGTTGGTCATGGGTAAAAAAGATTGGGGACCCCCTTCCTAGAGGGATAAATGACATTTCAACATCTGGCAATATGAGAGAAAGGTCTATGTTTGGCAGATGCCTTCATATGAAAGATGGATATCAGTCCTGCATCATTGCTTGTGCATATCAAGCCTCTTGTGTTTGTATTCTGCTGGCTACACCATACAAAACGTTCATTTCAAGGTCAACATCAGTGTGAGAGATGGCAACTGATTAATTGGTGGAGAACTGACCTCGACTGCATTGCTGTAAAGCTGGCCATACATTATAAGATCTGAATCTCTGGTGAGGTTGAGAAACAAGCAGATCTTTCCCCATATTGGGGGAATTTGATCATTTGGCCCTAGGGACAAAAGATTAAATCACAATGATGGGGATGCAGACTATTGGGGTGAAGACCACACAACAAATCGAAGAAGTCCTCAATCCAATGGGAAAGTCAAACCTGCCCGATCGACATCTGATTTTTGGCCAGATATCGGATGGTTAGGCCCATCTCAAGGTAGCTTAAATCTGCCAATGTATGGCCACCGTACCAACCAGAGAGCAGAGAAAGATTAATAAACTGCTTTCTTAATGGCAAAACCATTTGCAAAGACCATAAAGAACTTGACCTGGTACAGGCCCTTTTAAACCTAGCCTCTGGCCCAAATACATTATGTTCCATATATATTTAGAGAGGTCTGTTTTGGTTCAGTTATCAGAAAACAGCATTTTCATCCAAGACAGAAATATTACATAATGCTGAGGCTCCCTCGCCTATCTAAATATGTATAATTGCAAGGTCAAATGATAACAGGTTAACTATTAACCAGGAACATTTTGCAGAAATGTTTTGTGGGATATGAACTCACTTGGGTACCTGGTGCTTTATCTATTTCCCTCCCCCCACACTGTGAGCTTTGGAAATCCCAACCTCACCTTAGGTTTGTACAAATGAGCAATAAAACATACTGAAAGTCTTGGGTCCCTAGATTATGGTGGTATCTCAGGTTCTTACGGGAACTGAGAAATGAGGTTCTGTGAGGTTTGTTCCTGTGGGTAACCTACAGATTAGTGCTACAGAGCAAGGCTGTCCAATTAGAGACTGGTGGGAAGAATTGTGCTTTCCAAACCAAGGGCGTTCCCAACATGAGGCTCCTTACCTAAGGTGGCAGTGTGCTCCAGTTTGCCAGCGGCGGATCAGAACGCACCCCTGGTAACTTTAGGAGATGGGAATTGGATCTTCTACTTTAGAGAACACAACTGTGTTGAGAGGAGAGTTAAGGTGCCCATACACGTTAAGATCCGCTCGCTTGGTGAGGTCGCCAAGCGAGCGGATCTTCTCCTATCCCCAACTACGGGTGGGCAATAATGGGAAAATTTAGGATAATACGATCATTTGGCCCTGGGGCCAAACAACTGAATTCTAACAGCGGCAATGGCACAGTTGGTTCAACAAGCTGATGTGGTCACCAATCCGACAATCTTTTAACCTGCCCGATCGATATTTGCCCAATTTCAGGCCAGATATCGGTCAGGTATGGCCGTCGTTTCTGCCCCTACACGGGCCGATAAGCTGCCGAATCAATATCAGCAGCTACAATTGCCCGTGTATGGCCACCTTTAGGGCAGAGGCATCGGGAAGACAATCTTAAGACAAGTGGTGCACACAATTGCTCCTGTAAAAGAGATTTTTGGTCCCCTTGGTCAAGAGCCCTGCTGACTATAGATCTGGCCATATTCAGGACAGGTAAAGGTGGCCATACATAGGCAGATTTCAACTGGCAATGAGAGTCCTTAAGACCCACTCGGCAGCTTATATGCCAGTGTATAGGGCCCTTCAACAGGCCTCCCTGACTGACATAAATTGGCCAGATATCAATCAGACAGACTTGATTTTTCATTGGATCTGGGACCTCATTGGCTCGCTGATGTGGTCCTTGCTTTGACTTTTCCTATCCCCTTCATTACAATGTGATTGTTTGGCCCTAGCTCAGGTGCCATTTTGATGCTGAATGTCGGTAAATGATGCCAATGGCACAAATCGAGCAATGGAGCTGGAACTGTGGGACAAAAACCAAGCATTATGGGTAGAAAACATTGCGAAGTGCATCTGCACTTGTGGGTGTAATGGCAATAAGAATAAATCTGGAATGAGCCCGATGTACTATACACCATCTCTAGCTGCCTGACTTTCCCAGGCTATTTTAACACCATATTTTTCCCCTTAATTATAGATTTGCTTTATCTGTCTATCTATTCATAGAAACCCCAGGGGACAAAGAACGCCTGCTGTATATCCAATAATCTGATAATACATTAACCAGTGGCAGCAAAACACAGCATTCCTTCAGTTTATAAGAGACCTGTCTGTTAATAGGAACCTTGTTTATTGTGTTTATACGTTATTTATGAGTGCAATGGAAACTACATACATACTATAGCATTAATATCGCTCATATAACAGTGTATAGTGGCCTATAGAGTCCAATTGCAAAAATCATTTAGTTTCTTACATGTAGCCAGGGGTGTTACTTGGTCAATATCTATGGGGCCCCCACCAACACTCCCCTCATCTGTGACCTCCACCCTTGGCACATACCCATTGGGCAGCATGGGCTGCTGGGGGCAATGGGATTGTGGGCACTTACCAAGCCCTCTCTCCCCCCACCTCCTACAGCTTTCGCACTATAACATAGCAACGCAATTTAATTTTTGGTGAATTTTTTATGTAACCCCCCACTATCACCCCACTATAATCCCCTCTTATGTACTTGTAACGCGTAATTGTCCCTTTTATTAAGAGAAAACAACCCCAACCTCGACAGTCTAACCTCATAGTTGAAATCTTCCATCCCCTTTACCAGTTTAGTTGCAGTCTCTGCACTCTCTCCAGCTCATTAATATCCTTCTTAAGGACTGGAGCCCAAAACTGCCCCCCATACTCAAGGTGAGGCCTTACCAGGGACCTATAAAGGGGCAAAATTATGTTTTCATTCCAGTTAATGCTCTTTTTATGCAAGACAGAACTTAATTTGCTTTAATAGCCACTAACTGACACTGCCTAGAGTCACACAGTTTGTTTTCCACTAAAATCCCCAAATCCTTCCCAATTAAGGATGCTGCCGACAAACTATCATAACTACTGTTATGTGACTGCATAGAACTGAGGGGGAAAAGAATTGCAAAATCTCCTGGGCAAACCTTGCTGGCACTGACTTCTGCCCCATAGAGATCCCCACTCTCCCATATGGCTATAGAGATGCATTAATGGAGCCACATTTTTAAAGATTAGTATATCAGTGTTAACAACCCTATACTTGTATATGCAGTTGAACTACTGAGGCCTACACTGAACTAACCATTTGAAGATAGTACCATAACACACTTCATCGGGTATAGTGGTAGTTCTAATTCCCAAGATCCATTGTATATTACTGTAGACATAAAAGAATTTTAACTACTGTTTTTACCATGTAATAAATCTAAATTCCCTGGCAATAAATAATCCCCCCCCCCTATATAACTGCAGGCGCGGTTATAAATAACATGAGCTGGGGGCTGCTCGCAGTTAGTTTTCTCAGGATTGTAAGAAAGTCGGAGACACCTTCAAACACCCCTATAATTATAAAGGTTGCAATTAGTTCAGCTCAGCAAGTGCCGTATCATGAGTCACGAGAGGAAGGAGCCTGTTTGGCTTTGAAGGCTTTTTGCAAGGGAATATTTTTCAAGATATTTTGGATTAAGTTCCCACTTACAGTAAGTAGCGATTAATTAGCTGTCCTGTTTATTTGTATTGGCCTATAAGGGACTAATACAGAGTTATCATTTAGCCAGTTTCCTGCTTGCAAAAACATTGGGTCTAACTACTTCCTGTGCTATTAGTCATGTGTAAGGTTGCCACCCGTGTGGTTTTGGCCCGGACAACCCTTTCCGAAAACTGCCTGCCTGGTTTTCCTGATTCGGAAAACTGGGCGGGACTTTCTTAAATTGACCAACTTCCATTTCATAACCCCGCCCCCATAACCTCAAAGCTCCGCCCTCCCATGGCATCACTGTCTTGCCCTCCTGCCCAGCTTTCAGCAGTGGAAAAGTTGGCAACCTTAGTCATGTGATTCAAGCTTAGTCTAACATAAACATAAAGTCACTGGTCTGAAATCTCTTCCTCCTTTATACACCACAACCCTGCTGGCTAATGATTGGTTTGGACAAGAAGAGGAGTGTAATTAATGTGAACAAACATTTTGAGGGAAGTTTCTGGGAAAAGATTTTCCATCTCAACCAAGAAAACAAATTCCAAATTCTTTTACTGATAAAAATAAAATTGCAAAGTTGGACTGGGGTGCCAGGGGCCCACTGGGGCTGCCACCTAGGACCCCACCCCAGTTGCAAGCTCCTGCTACACCGACCCCCGTGGGCCACATACTGATTCCCCCCAGGCACACCCAGTTCCAGATGGGCAGACATGGGTGGGGAGAGCGGGAGAAGGGGGATGACATGGGCCACAGGTGGGGAGCGTACTGAGCCGGTGGGGGCCACAGGGCCCTGGTCTCCTGCCAGCCCAGTCCGACCCTGATAATTTGATAAACTGGCAAAATATCTGCCAACAGGGTCGGACTGGGGGCCCTGCAGGTGCCCCAGCCAGCCATGTCCCCTACCCCCCCAGGGGCTCCCCTAACCCCCCCGCAGGGCCCCCACTCGACGTCCTCCCCGAGCGCGTATAAATTGAACGCGTCAGGGCAGGAACAGTCAGAAGGGGGAGCGCCAGCAAAGGGTTTTTTCCCGGTGTCCCGGCGGCCCAGTCCGACCCTGCCCTGATGCGTTTCACATACGTGCATTCAGGGAAGGACGTCGGATGGGGGCCCCTACAGGGACGGGGTAGGGGTGCACTGCGGGGGCCCCTGCAGAGGAGGTACCTTGGGGGGTACGGGGTCCCCGGGGTGGTTGCCCCGGTGGGCCCTTCACCCCCAGTCCGACCCTGCCAAAGAGACTATGACACTTCATTATGATGAAATCTTTGTGCTGAGAGTTACTTGGGGCAAAATGTGCAAAAAGGTCACTTTAAGACCAATGATATATTATATATTCACTTCTAAACTCTTTCAATGTCATTTACTTACCCAAGTGCAGTGTGCAAAGTGCAATATTGGGTGCAAATAATCCAATTTAACCAGAAGGCTGCATTTTTTCCCCCCAGAATTCCCAGAATGATGTGCTGAATTATTTGGGCCAATCCCACTGCACGTATTAATGTAGGGTCCCTGGGTCAATACATGCAGTTGTGCCCAATCACTATACAGACGTGCTTTGGATACAGTGGCTTTGGACGCAAGTCCTTTTAATAAATGGTGTCAACCAACATGTACAACAAATGCGTCCAAATTTGCTTGGCCAACTGCAGTGGCAAATGAGCCCTTTTTACTTTTTTTTGTGGGGTTCTTGGGGGTCCTGTCATGTGCATATGTAATAATTGGGCCCCCATAGCAGGAACCTGGGACGCGGGAGCTTGGGGAACCCACACCACCCAAACATTCGGTGAAATTAACAAGGAAGTTACTGTGATTTGCATTTGTGACCTACGGACTTGGTACATTGAGTTCAACATCCAGTTGGGACAAATCCAAGTCATCGGGACTTGCTGACTAATCCCGTGTGTTCCAAAGGCTCAACGAAGAGTCATGAAACACTTTCAAGTTTACTCAGCGAGTCCAATTGACTCATATCTACTGATGAGTGATTTTTGTTTATTGCCAGACCTGGATTCGTGGCGAAATTCCACATTTTGCAATGAGCAATATTTTTCTGCAAAACTGTGGCGAAAATTGGCTGCAAAAAAAAATTTGCAGAGACAAAAATGAAGCAGTGACGGCGCAAAAAAAGGTACATACAACAATATTGTTGCATGTGAAAAAAGTCGCCTATTGACATCAATGTGTTCTTGCAAATTTTCAGCAATTTCGCAAATTAAAAATGAAGGTAAATGAGTAGTGATGAGTGAATTCCATTTTGCTTTTGCGAAAAATTCACAAAATGCTTGAAAAATTTGCGAAACCGTGCCTATTTTTTTAATGCGCCTACGCCCATTTTGACATATGACTGTAGGGTTGCACCTATTTTGACGCGACCACAACTTTTTTTGATGCACAATGAGTACAAAGATGCACAAAGTTTCGCAAAACAATTCGGCAATGGCGAAATGCGGAAATTCGCTGCAAATCCATGCCTGCCGAAAAAATTCACTCATCACTATAAAGGAGCCCTCAATGTTGCAAAGGTACTTGATCTAAAATGGGCCGTTTTGTCCAAGTTAGAATATGTGTGTTGGTAAATAGGGGATCTAATGATCTCTTAATGAAAGTGAATTTTAGAGTGGGAATATACCCTATTTCTTTCCAAGTCCAGTATTCCAGTTCAGCTACCTCATTCAAGCAGGCTATCACTTCTGTGCCCCTGTTGTAGAACTAATTGCATGTAGACATCATATAAGGTAATGGAGGACACCTGACACTGCAGGGCTTTGCTGCAATTAGTGTTTAATAGTGGGTTCCACTACATGTTTCGAGCAAAGCCCTTTTTCAAGTGAACAACATAACATCTGAACAAAAAAACATTTAAGTGGTTACAAGACCCAAGTCCAACCTCCCCCATCACCGCATTGGTTCCAAGCAGTCCAAAGGGAGGGGTTACTGCTCCAGGGCACTCAGTTAGGAACTACCATCTTGCCTCCTTTTGCAAGAGTAATTTTGTTATATTCCACCCCCTTGAGGGGTACTTAACAAAACTACTCTTGCAAAAGGAGGCAGTATGGATAAAAAAACTGAACAGTTTAGCGCCTAATGGTTTAAATGATGCATGGAGTGTAAAATGTTTTCTGTAAACTATACACCTCTAATGGTAACCTCTGTTCTGTTACAGATATAAATGAACTGCCCTAGTGAGACTTGGTCAGCATGTGGTAAGACACCCAAGTAGAAAATAGGTATTAGTTAAAATGGGCAGTATATGTATTGTGCTTGTACCTGGAATTTGTTTTTCTTTTACAGTTACACTATGGTGGAAGACCAATTTACTTGGTAGTTCCTGGGCCATGTATAAAAAATAACTTTGGACTTTAAAAAGTTTCCTTGGGGTCAGGCTCCTAACTGAGTGCCCTGGAGCAGTAACCCCTCCCTTGGACTGCTTGGAACCAATGCGGTGATGGGGGAGGTTGGACTTGGGTCTTGTAACCACTTAAATGTTTTTTGTTCAGATGTTATGTTGTTCACTTGAAAAAGGGCTTTGCCCGAAACATGTAGTGTAACCCACTAATAAACACTAATTGCAGCAAAGCCCTGCAGTGTCAGGTGTCCTCCATTACCTTATATGATGTCAATATACCCTATTTATAGGGCCATTAGAGGGCAGGCATGCCAACTTTAATCCAATCAGCTCAAACTAGGGTTGCACCATCGTAAAGGATTCAGCCGAATACCGAACCAAATCCAAATCCTAATTAGTATATTTTAATTAAGATTTGGAAGGGTTAAAAATCGGCAAGTGCAAAGACTTTCCACTTTCCTGTTTACTTGACAAAAAGCCACATGATTTTTATGATTTGGATTTGGTTCCGCCAGGACCGTGGATTCGGCTGAATCCTGACGAAAAAGCCCAACACTGAATCGAATCCTGGATTTGGTGCAACCCTAGATCAAACCTTGGTTACTCTTATTCCATAGATGAAGACCCCACTCACAGGGCAATAGCTAACCATTTTAGTCATTAATTACAATTAGTGAGGTCAAATGTAATTTTCGAGGTTGCGAATTCGAGATTTGTTTTTCGAAGTCGTATAAACTCACATATCGAATGCTCGCTTATTTATCAATAAGGAAAACTCGTTTGGATAAAAACTTCAATACCTCAATGTTTCCCAAGTTTACAAACTCCAAGAAATGAGAATACGGCATGGCTTTGCCCAGGACAACTCCCATTGGCTTCTATAGAAACTCACAAGCTTATAGATGGCGAATTTTTACATTCGAGTTATCGAGTTTTTGGCATTTAATAAATACCCAATATTTGAGTTTTTAAACCATAACTCAAACTCGAGTTTTCTTTAGTGCAAAAATCTTGAATCATGGGGAAGGCCAATCTGCTTCACCCCCTCCCTCTCCGTCTCATCAGTAGATTCACCCCAATATACACCCAAATGGTATAATCTTACACAGTTCCTCTCATTTAATATCATTTTGAATGGACTTTTCCTTCTGTTGGATCAACATAAGGATTTACCCTTCCAGAGGGGACCCCAATCCTTGAATGGTCTCAGGCTATAACTATGTAACACATTTCTCCTCTCTCTTTCAGACATTGCCTAAAGGTGCCCATACACCTTAAGATTAGAGATGTAGCGAACTGTTCGGGTGTTCGCAAGTTCGCAAACTTTTCTCGTATGTTCACAATTTGGGTTCGCGTGGCGTTTTTCCGCTGCGTTTTTTCTCGGCCTAAAAACGCCGCACAAGCCACACATGGCGTTTTTCAACAAATCCCATTTCCATGGCGCTAATAGTGCAAAATAGCAAAAAACACAGCGTATTTCCGCTAGGTCTGCCAGCTGCCTTTGCGATTTTACGCAACGCTTTTTTAACAAAGTATTTTTCAGAGAAATTTTTGCCCTTGATCCCCCTCCTGCATGTCACTGTCCAGGTCGTGGCACCCTTTAAACAACTTTAAAATCAGTTTTCTGGCCAGAAATGGCTTTTCTAGGTTTTAAAGTTCGCCTTCCCATTGAAGTCTATGGGGTTCACAAAGTTCGCGAACTTATTTTTTGAGGTTCGCTACATCCCTACTTAAGATCCGCTCACTTGGCAATGTCGCCAAGCAAGCGGACCTTCTCCCGATATCCCCACCTGCAGGTGGGTGATATCGGGAGAATCCAGGCTAATTTGGTCGTTTGGCCCTTACGGCAGATATAGGCAAAGTCGGTCCGGGGACCGCATCAACGAGGCGATGCGTTCCCAGATCCGACTAGATTTTTTAACCTGCCCGATTGAGATCTACCCGATTTCAGGCCAGACATCGGTGGGACAGGCCTGTCAGTAGTGCCCACACACGGGCCAATTAGCTGCCGAATCGGTCTAAGGGACCCATATCAGCAGCTAGAATCGGCCCGTGTATGGGGACCTTAACAAAGCTTTTGAAGATTATTCTACTTGGTATGTGAATATACTTTACAGTGACACATTGGAATGAAAGGGGTTAGACTGAATGCTGGAGCTGGTGATCTATCTGGGGCCAGAAGGTACAAGTATAGCCCCCGCCATTTGTACTATACAGTAGACCCATAGGAACAACTTCATGCTAATGCTTGAATTCCCTTCCGCTAATCTACAAATCACTTTGAGTAGGGTCACCTGTTGATCTTCGGAAGCTGCTTTGTTATCCAACCTCCCATTAACATTCCAATATGAGGGTTTTAACCTCTCCTTTTTATCCCCAAGGGGCTGTAATTTTTGTCATTGTTTCTCCTAAGGGTGAAGCATCCCTCGCATTATAAAAGAACAGGGTGGGGAGTGTCGGCAGGAGAGCTAATCCAGCCTTCATGGCCCTACATGAGTTGGTTGACTTGGTATCGCCTCTGGGGGTGAAATTGTTGGCCTTTTTTTACAGCAGAACCTGCTATTATGTAACGAGATTGCTTTATTAATGCTAATGGGGACTCAGTTGGAAATCCATGGGTGAGTGGGTGAGCAGGAAAGCACCCAATAATCCTCCACCTACAGTTCTGGTTTATTCACAAAGCCTATTCAATTTACAATGAGAGATTGGTCTATAGCTTGGCACTATATGCTTCTGGGTATAAGAACAAATGATTGTCTAATCGGTTTTATATTCTGATAAGGAACATTGATGGAAGACTATCAGATTTTCCTACTATATTTTCATTACTATAATTACAGATGACTCTGCCCATTTGTACATTGGGTCTCTATGATGCACAGTATCTAGTAGAATTAAGTCTAAACAACTGGACTTGAAACATTTTAAAAATGATTCCCTTTTCTCTGTAATAATAAAACAGTACCTGTACTTGATCCCAACTAAGATATAATTACCCCTTATTGGGGGCAGAACAGCCCTATTGGGTTTATTTAATGGTTAAATGATTCCCTTTTCTCTGTAATAATAAAACAGTACCTGTACTTGATCCCAACTAAGATATAATTACCCCTTATTGGGGGCAGAACAGCCCTATTGGGTTTATTTAATGGTTAAATGATTCCCTTTTCTCTGTAATAATAAAACAGTACCTGTACTTGATCCCAACTAAGATATAATTACCCCTTATTGGGGGCAGAACAGCCCTATTGGGTTTATTTAATGGTTAAATGATTCCCTTTTCTCTGTAATAATAAAACAGTACCTGTACTTGATCCCAACTAAGATATAATTACCCCTTATTGGGGGCAGAAGAGTCCTATTGGGTTTATTTAATGGTTAAATGATTCCCTTTTCTCTGTAATAATAAAACAGTACCTGTACTTGATCCCAACTAAGATATAATTACCCCTTATTGGGGGCAGAACAGCCCTATTGGGTTTATTTCATGGTTAAATGATTTGTTTTTCTCTGTAATAATAAAACAGTACCTGTACTTGATCCCAACTAAGATATAATTACCCCTTATTGGGGCAGAACAGCCCTATTGGGTTTATTTAATGGTTAAATGATTCGTTTTTCTCTGTAATAATAAAACAGTAAGTAGTTCTGAGCCCCATCGGTGCATTTTGATGGTTCCTGACCCTCATACCTGTACAGAGTCGGCCAAATATTTTGCCTTTCTTGTCAGATTGCTGACCCAGTTTGCCTCGGGCGCCGGGCATTCTATCCCAGACCTTCCCCCTTACAGTGATGGACGTATCGCTCACGGTCCTTACAGGGACATTCCTAAGGAGACATGTTTAACCTGAATTTGATGGGTTATCTCAGGCTCGTTAGAGAATTGTAGCCTGACAACTTGCCCCAGATTATTCCCTAAGCATTAAGGTATATTCCCTCTATCTTTATATCTATAATACACTAACGGTATAAATATGAGGATATTTCAAGCAACTTTGCAATATACATCAATTAAGGAAAGGAACATCCCAGTGCAATGCATTGTGGGTTATGTAGTTCCTGCATGCTGTCTGTAAGCTGTGGGGAAGTTGTTACAATTTGTAACATCAGTGTTTTAGTCCCTCCTCCCCTGCCAGGATTTCAAATGATGCAGAAAGAGAAATGTTTTGCAGTTCCAAAAGGCTTGTCAGTTTATAATGTTGGGCCCCCAGGCTGGCCAGTTTATAATGTTGGGCCCCCAGGCTGGCCAGTTTATAATGTTAGGCCCCCAAGGCTGGCCAGTTTATAATATTGGGCCCCCAAGGCTGGCCAGTTTATAATGTTGGGCCCCCAGGCTGGCCAGCTTATAATATTGGGCCCCCATGCTGGCCAGTTTATAATGTTGGGCCCCCAGGCTGGCCAGTTTATAATGTTGGGCCCCCAGGCTGGCCAGTTTATAATGTTGGGGCCCAAGGCTGGCCAGTTTATAATATTGGGCCCCAGGCTGGCCAGTTTATAATATTGGGCCCCCAGGCTGGCCAGTTTATAATATTGGGCCCCCAGGCTGGCCAGTTTATAATATTGGGCCCCCAAGGCTGGCCAGTTTATAATGTTGGGGCCCAAGGCTGGCCAGTTTATAATATTGGGCCCCCAGGCTGGCCAGTTTATAATGTTGGGGCCCAAGGCTGGCCAGTTTATAATATTGGGCCCCCAGGCTGGCCAGTTTATAATATTGGGCCCCCAAGGCTGGCCAGTTTATAATGTTGGGCCCCCAGGCTGGCCAGTTTATAATGTTGGGGCCCAAGGCTGGCCAGTTTATAATATTGGGCCCCCAGGCTGGCCAGTTTATAATATTGGGCCCCCAAGGCTGGCCAGTTTATAATGTTGGGCCCCCAGGCTGGCCAGTTTATAATATTGGGCCCCCAGGCTGGCCAGTTTATAATATTGGGCCCCCAGGCTGGCCAGTTTATAATGTTGGGCCCCCAGGCTGGCCAGTTTATAATGTTGGGCCCCCAGGCTGGCCAGTTTATAATGTTGGGCCCCCAGGCTGGCCAGTTTATAATGTTGGGCCCCCAGGCTGGCCAGTTTATAATACTGGGCCCCCAGACTGGCCAGTTTATAATATTGGGCCCCCAGACTGGCCAGTTTATAATATTGGGCCCCCAGGCTGGCCAGTTTATAATATTGGGCCCCCAGACTGGCCAGTTTATAATATTGGGCCCCCAAGGCTGGCCAGTTTATAATATTGGGCCCCCAGGCTGGCCAGTTTATAATGTTGGGCCCCCAGGCTGGCCAGTTTATAATGTTGGGGCCCAAGGCTGGCCAGTTTATAATATTGGGCCCCCAAGGCTGGCCAGTTTATAATATTGGGCCCCCAGGCTGGCCAGTTTATAATGTTGGGCCCCCAGGCTGGCCAGTTTATAATGTTGGGCCCCCAGGCTGGCCAGTTTATAATATTGGGCCCCCAGGCTGGCCAGTTTATAATATTGGGCCCCCAGGCTGGCCAGTTTATAATGTTGGGCCCCCAGGCTGGCCAGTTTATAATGTTGGGCCCCCAGGCTGGCCAGTTTATAATATTGGGCCCCCAGGCTGGCCAGTTTATAATATTGGGCCCCCAGGCTGGCCAGTTTATAATGTTGGGCCCCCAGGCTGGCCAGTTTATAATGTTGGGCCCCCAGGCTGGCCAGTTTATAATGTTGGGCCCCCAGGCTGGCCAGTTTATAATGTTGGGCCCCCAGGCTGGCCAGTTTATAATGTTGGGCCCCCAGGCTGGCCAGTTTATAATGTTGGGCCCCCAGGCTGGCCAGTTTATAATATTGGGCCCCCAGGCTGGCCAGTTTATAATATTGGGCCCCCAGGCTGGCCAGTTTATAATATTGGGCCCCCAGGCTGGCCAGTTTATAATGTTGGGCCCCCAGGCTGGCCAGTTTATAATATTGGGCCCCCAGGCTGGCCAGTTTATAATATTGGGCCCCAGGCATGGGCCGATTGTAGTTACCGATATGGGTCCCTTAGACAGATTCAGCAGCTTATCAGCCCGTGCATGGGCATTAACGACCGGCCTGCCCGACCGATATAGATCGGGCAGGTTAAAAGATTTAGTCAGATCGCAGACCGTATCGGCTCATTGATGTGGTCCCCGAACCGATTGCCCCATTGCCGCCAATATAATTCGATCGTTTGGCCCCAGGGAATTAGCCTACACGCTCCCCGATATCGCCCACCCTTAGGTGGGGGATATTGGGTGAAGATCCTCTCGCTTGGCAATCTTGCCAAGCGAACGAATCTTAACGTGTATGGGGACCTTTAGGGGGTTTTCCCTGGTTCCTAAATCTTTCTTAGTTACATATAAAGAGTGATTGCAATTGGTCTTCGTTATTTATTTTTCATCGTTTTTGCATTATTTGCCTTAATGGGGGTCACAGCCAAAAAAAACTATTGCTCTGTGAGCTTATGACTTTATTATTATTGTTACTTTTTAATCCTTATCTCTCTGTTCTGTACCTCTCCTATTGATATTGCAGTATCTTATTCAAATCACTGCCTGGTTGCTAAAGTAAACAAGACCCTTCCCTTCCTATTTTATATTTTGCTCCTGGCCCTGTATGGGGTTTGGGTTGTGTATTTCTAGGTTAGATTTGTAGAAACAGAAGTATTTTCTTGAAAACAAATGGCATCAAAAGGTCCTGGAACTTCGACAAAATTTCCCACCTACTCAGTTCGGGAACCTTCACATTGAAGTAGCCTTGAGGTGTAAAAGTATACCTGTCCGTGTAAGAAAATGTCACGCCAGTCCAAAGCATGAAACCAATAGGCACCCAAAGGCCATGGCTCTAGAATCTCCCTCTGGCCCACGTGCTCCATGGCGTGTCTTGTATCACGAGTTGTAGGGTAGAGTTTAGGTTTCAGCAATGAATCATTTAGTCAGTCAATCCATATGTTCCAGCACACCCCCTTCAGCTCCACTACGGTAAAGTGTCAAGCACTGCAGAGTCAAATTGGCTTTGGAGTCACACCATTATATGTATGGGGAGAGACAGGGTACCTGGTAGACTTTAGTGGGCTGATCTGACATTACACCTATAGGAGACCCTAGTAGAAATAATAACGCACTACTATCAAACAGGCACTAAACTAATGTCAATAATAGTAATTTAAGTCCAGTTCCAAAGATATGCACCTTTCTAGGCATACAGGCTTCCAATGAGAATCCCATTTAAGGCTACTATGTTGAGGGCTTTCCTGCAAGTGGTTGTTCCTTCAGTTTACATTTGACTGGAGTCCCTGGACAAAACCATTGGCCATAATTTTCTGCAAAGTGCCTTCTCCAGTGTTCCCTCAGATGTGGTCCTTCCTGGCCATTTCTGTTGGGATCTCCATCTTCAGCCTCATTTTGGTGATCCTCAGGCTACTTTGGGACTTCCTGTTTCCCTGGGACAGGCACTCTGCTGGTTGCTAAGCAGTGTCGGACTGGAACCCCAGGGGCCCACCAGAAAACCTTAGACCATGGGCCCACTCTCCAAAATATTTTTCCTCCTTTCCTCACCCAACATCTTTATTCTCCTATTATTTTTAATAACATGCTAACATCTATCCTTCCATCTATTTTTCCTCTCTGTTCCCATTCAGAAATAGGGAATGACCATGAAGTAGGCCAAATGGTCAGGAGCAGGAGGGACCACTTATACCTGGACCCACCGAGAGTTTTCCTGGTATCCTGGTGGGCCAGTCTGACAGTCTGCTGCTAAGCAACTGACAATAACAAACATGGTGGATCCCTTTGGACGCATTGAGCTAAGTGACCATTGCTCGCCATGATTATAGGTCTTAAGACGGGTAAGTGCAGATTCTGTACTGCGCCCCCCCCCCCGCACTACAAGATCAAAAGTAGTATTTGGCTACACTCTGTCATTCTATTAAATAAACATACATACGTTTTATTGACATGTTTTAGTCAGCAGTAGATTTATGGAGCACGATGTCCTACAAACTTTTCCTCCAGCTACAAAGATGTCCGATGATAATAAACCTACGTATTGTTAATGTCATTTGACTAATTCCTTTACGCTGGATAGAAAAACCTGCAATAATAACAAAAAAAAAAAGAAAACAGCCACCTTGGGGCATGACCCTGGTCTAGAGAAGACTTGATTGATTGACTTACCCTCAAAAGGCATCTCAACTGCGACACATACTCCACCCTGCCTATTGGAATCTGGTTAACTAGAATGCCCTCTGGCCCAAATGTACCTACATGCAATCAATTAAACACACACTAAGGCTGAGTTGCCTTTTGCTGATGTTTCTCAGGATTGTGAGTTTGAGTCAGAATGTGTATGGGGGTGGAAGGGTCACACTGGCCATCGAGGCATCAGGAAACTCGTCATGGACATGGCATTTCTGAGCCCCGAGGGTTACCAAGGATGTCGCAACCACTTTTTCTACCATGACGTGCACCTTGGGAATACATGGAGTTATGTATATGCACACTGTGCACTGTTTACACATAGGAGTAAGTTCTAGTGAAGCTCAGCCTAATGTTCAATTATATGAGGTTCTCTGGAATTCTTGAAACAAACTGAGGGAAAACCATGCTGGGTTGACCCTAACTGATGCTCTGCGATAAGTAAGTGCAACCCCGAGTAGTCAGCCCTAGTAACAGCCCCCCAACACCACCCTCATTGGCTGATATATACCCATAGCCACACCAACGAATCACTCGGATATAACTGCAGGTATTTTTTCCCAGCATTACTAACCTACCACAAGGATAACCCTGAGCTCCCAACAAGTAGATATGGCCCAAACTACATTCCAGGCTACATGTTTGAGAGAGGTGGCGCTTGGAGACTTGGCCCATTGCCCTGATGCCACCATGCTCACCTCCTGTGCTCTCTTGGCAGTTTTTCGCTAGTTATAGAGCAGTGATCCTCAACCAGTGGCTCAAGGGGCAACATGTTGCTCTCCAAACCCTTGGATGTTGCTCCCCGTGGCCTCAAAGCAGCTGCTTATTTTTGCATTTCTGGTAATGGGGCAAGTTTTGGTTGCATAAAAACCCAGTATAATGCCAAACAGAGCCTTCTATAGGCTGCCAGTCCACATAGGGGCTATTAAGTAGCCAATTATAGCTCTTATTGGCACCCGCATGAACCTTATTCATGCTTGTGTTGCTCCCCAACAGTTTTTCCATTTAAATGTGGCTTCCGGGTATGAAAGGTTGGGATCCCTGTTATAGAGGGTCACAGCCA
Source organism: Xenopus tropicalis (assembly GCF_000004195.4). Classification (NCBI taxonomy): domain Eukaryota; kingdom Metazoa; phylum Chordata; class Amphibia; order Anura; family Pipidae; genus Xenopus; species Xenopus tropicalis. Next base: position 9,769,101 of record NC_030678.2, read on the forward strand.
GTATGTTTATCACCCCTATGGCCCTGATCTGTGTTTACTAAGGACATACTACTACTACTACTACACACATCCTATCCACTAGGATAGTGCCCAAAGCCATGGCAACATGCGGAAAGTAAGCAGAGCAAAACTAATGTACTAGGGGCTGGCAGTGGGTTGAGGCTTCTGAGATGTTATGTCCCAATATTGTCACTGTTGATGGCTCATTATGCTCATTAAGAAAGGCTACAAGGCCAAGTTCTGTGGCACCACCTCCATTTCATTGGGCCGGAACAGGCCTAGACTGGAACTCTGCCTTCCTACAGCAGTCCAAGCAGTCGCCCCTATTCACAGCCCCCCAACAACGGCTTTGCTGTAATGTTTTAGGTTAAGAATTGCCCATGGAAGACAATTTCAGACATTTTGCTTTAACATTTAGAGAGCAGTAAAAGTTTAGGTATCCCGGGACTAAATATTGCAAGACAAATGGTGTAGAAGGCCCTCATTGGCTGATATATACCCACAGCCACACCAACGAATCACTCAGATATCACTCAAGTATTTTTTCCCAGCATTACTAACCTGTCACAAAGATAACCCTGAGCTCCCAACAAGTAGATATGACCATAACTACATTCCAGGCTACATGTTTGAGAGAGGTGGCACTTGGAGACTTGGCCTATTGCCCTGATGCCACCATGCTCACCTCCTGTGCTCTCTTGGCAGTTTGCCGCTAGTTATAGAGGGTCACAATAGTATCACCCCTATGGCTCTGAGTTGTGTCTACTAAGGACATGCTACTACTACTACTACACACATCCTATCCACTAGGATAGTGCCCAAAGGCCTGGCAACTCATGTACTAGGGGCTGGCAGTGGGGGGGAGGCTTCTGAGATGTTATGTCCCAATAATGTCACTGTCGATAGAAATGCTTATTAAGAAAGGCTACAAGGCCAAGTTCTGTGACCGCCTCAATGTCATTGAACAGGAACAGGCTTAGACTGGAAACTCTGCATTCCTTCAGCAGTCCCAGCAGTCACCCCTATTCACAGCCCCCCAACAACGGCTTTGCTGTAATGTTGGAAGACAATTTCAGACATTTTGCTTTAACATTTTGAGAGCAGTAAAAGTTTAGGTATCTCGGGACTAAATATTGCAAGACAAATGGTGCAGAAGGCCCTCATTGGCTGATATATACCCACAGCCACACCAACGAATCACTCAGATATCACTCAGGTATTTTTTCCCAGCATTACTAACCTGTCACAAGGATAACCCTGAGCTCCCAACAAGTAGATATGACCAAAACTACATTCCAGGCTACATGTTTGAGAGAGGTGGCACTTGGAGACTTGGCCCATTGCCCTGATGCCACCATGCTCACCTCCTGTGCTCTCTTGGCAGTTTGCCGCTAGTTATAGAGGGTCACAATAGTATTTCCCCTATGGCTCTGAGTTGTGTCTACTAAGGACATGCTACTACTACTACTACACACATCCTATCCACTAGGATAGTGCCCAAAGCCATGGCAACTCATGTACTAGGGGCTGGCAGTGGGAGGAGGCTTCTGACATGTTATGTCCCAATAATGTCACTGTCGATAGAAATGCTTATTAAGAAAGGCTACAAGGCCAAGTTCTGTGACCGCCTCAATGTCATTGAACAGGAACAGGCCTAGACTGGAAACTCTGCATTCCTTCAGCAGTCCCAGCAGTCACCCCTATTCACAGCCCCCCAACAACGGCTTTGCTGTAATGTTGGAAGACAATTTCAGACATTTTGCTTTAACATTTTGAGAGCAGTAAAAGTTTAGGTATCTCGGGGCTAAATATTGCAAGACAAATGGTGCAGAAGGCCCTCATTGGCTGATATATACCCACAGCCACACCAACTCAGATATCACTCAGGTATTTTTTCCCAGCATTACTAACCTGTCACAAGGATAACCCTGAGCTCCCAACAAGTAGATATGACCAAAACTACATTCCAGGCTACATGTTTGAGAGAGGTGGCACTTGGAGACTTGGCCTATTGCCCTGATGCCACCATGCTCACCTCCTGTGCTCTCTTGGCAGTTTGCCGCTAGTTATAGAGGAGTTGTGTCTACTAAGGACATGCTACTACTAGTACTACACACATCCTATCCACTAGGATAGTGCCCAAAGCCATGGCAACTCATGTACTAGGGGCTGGCAGTGGGAGGAGGCTTCTGACATGTTATGTCCCAATATTGTCACTGTCAATAGAAATGCTTATTAAGAAAGGCTACAAGGCCAAGTTCTGTGGCACCAACTCAATGTCATTGAGCAGGAACAGGCCTAGACTGGAAACTCTGCATTCCTTCAGCAGTCCCAGCAGTCACCCCTATTCACAGCCCCCCAACAGCAAGATGCCGGACACAGTGCTGGAAATCAGCATTCTCATTGGTCAATTCTCTTGCTGAGAATCAGCATTCTCATTAGTCAATTCTCTTGCATTGATAATGAAGTTTAGAATTCTCATTGGTGAATTTTCTTGCATCTATAATTACATTGCCTGATGGAAAAAAGCTGCACCTCCACCTACTGTATTTGCAATATACACACAACAGACGTGGCACCGCCTCACCAAATGGACCCTTCTATACAGTAACCCCCTCAGAAGTAGGTGACTGGTGCTTTAAAAAGACCTCTGCCCAGATCTCTCCTTATGTCAGTTGTTGGAATAAAAGATTCCCCTTTGTGTCGGAGCTACAATGCCGCCTTTCATAGCAGAGGGAGTGGAGTCTAACAAGAGTGTCATTTTAGCCATATGATTATTATCATTTGCCGCGGAACTTTTCTTTCTAGAAATAACACACGGATTTCTGTTTCATCACCCTTAAGCTACACTGCCCCACAATAACAGAACCCCGTCCTGACATTTGTCTTCAGAACGGCTTGTGCAAGGCCAACATGTCATTCCGAAGATTCTGTAACCCCGCGGTGTGCACACTGTGGCTGCCATCACATCCCGGCCGGAATCCCGCGGAACCAGTCCGACTGGAATTATTATCCTCCCAAATACAGGCCATTATGCTGCAGATGAATTCCATTTTAGGGCTGAGGTTGGTTTTATTTGTGTGTTTGTTTTTAGAATCCTCTTGTTGGTTTTATAGACAAAACAAAGCACATATTTTGCAATGTGGATCCTTAAAAATGAAAAAGTTTGTAAAAAAAAAAAAGGCCACAATGGGTTTGACTGATCTCATACTGATGGCACCCAGGGCGCATTCTCCACCAACGTATTTTAGCTTCCCATTTATGTGAATGGGAAAAAATATGAAAAGTTCTGCAAGTGAATGGGAAACAGCTGTGGTGTTTTGGGCCCTTCTCCTCTGCCACAGTCCTAAGGTTTGAGCCTCATGAGCTCCCTTCTTTGGTTTTAAAGGGGATGTAAACCCTGCTACACTGCGCTGCTCAACCAAACTTTACTCAATTGTTGTTGGACTACAAATCCCAGAATAATGTAACATATCAGGGTTGTATTGTTAAAGCAATATTGCACAATAAAACTTTTCCCCAAATCTCCACAGCCATGTGAAAACTCCTATGTCCCCATATCTGATTCCTGTGCCATATAATGACGGGAAAATGCCATCATTATCTCTATATGTAAGGTACCAGCAAGGGGCCTGACACAGTGCTGGGAATCAGCATTCTCATTGGTCAATTCATTTTGCATTTATATTGTCATTTTTTATCAGCAGAATTCTCATTGGTGAATTTTCTTGCATCTATAATTATGTTTTTTTGGAAACTTCTATAGCAAAACTAGGGGGCGCAGTGGGACACCATGGCTGGGTTTATAACCCCTTCAAAGGTGCACTAAACCCAACTAGTTCTCTATACAAGTTGATGAAAAACATAATTACACATGGAAACCAATTCACCAATAAGAATTCTACTGACTGAATCCTTAATTAAAGATGCAAGAGAATTAACCAATGAGAATGCTGATTCCCAGCACTATGCCAGGCATCTTGCTGTTATCTTACATATAGAGATAAATGTATTTTTAAAGCAATAGTACACAATAAAACTTTTCTCCAAATCTCCACAGCCAGCGACTACTTTAAAATGCAAGAAATCCCCCAATGAGAATCCCAGCTGATCTGTGTAAATCCGGCTCCCTGTTCTCTGTTCCTGCAATTGGAGTTGGGAGCAATAAGCACAGTTTCCCAGCACTGAACAAGTCTGTCCCTTTATCCCCATGTCTGATTCCTGTGCCATATAATGACGGGGAAATGCCATCATTATCTCTATATGTAAGGTACCAGCAAGGGGCCTGACACAGTGCTGGGAATCAGCATTCTCATTGGTCACTTCTCTTGCATTTATAATAAGGTTTTTTATTAGTAGAATTCTCATTGGTGAATTTTCTTGCATCTATAATTATGTTTTTTGGCAACTTCTATAGCAAAACTAGGGCAGCTTCATGGTTGGATTTACAGCCCCTTTATAGGATAATGACTAGTGATAAACAAACCCAATAAGGTCAGTTTAATGGGCCGACAGCATGGCCAGGGCCCCTTGTGGATAGAATGCAGATAAAACTTACACAATATATTATATATAAGAGCTGTTGGATGTGCTTTGTTTATACAAGAGGGAAGTCAAATGCAGCCCTCGAGCTGTTGTTGAGCTGCACCTCCCATATCAATCTATTTCATGCCTATATTTAGCACATAGGGGATCTGGCCTAAGGCAAGCCCTGGGGTGTATAGCACAACGGATGCATTGTATTTATGTCACTGTCATTGTCTGAAATCAGGCACGTATGCCCAGTATTTCTCTACAGTTAGCATCTGTGATATCACCCTGCACCTAAGGGTAACATCAAACTTAGGGGGCTGTTCCTGCTGAATTGTGCTTAGTCCAGGGGAATCCCTATGTGCCATAGTTTTATGGTATCTCTCTGTACAGGCTATGAGCAAACTTAGGGGGCTGTTCCTGCTGAATTGTGCTTAGTACAGGGGAATCCCTATGTGCCATAGTTTTATGGTATCTCTCTGTACAGGCTATGAGCAAACTTAGGGGGCTGTTCCTGCTGAATTGTGCTTAGTACAGGGGGATCCCTATGTGCCATAGTTTTATGGTATCTCTCTGTACAGGCTATGAGCAAACTTAGGGGGCTGTTCCTGCTGAATTGTGCTTAGTACAGGGGAATCCCTATGCTGCCATAGTTTTATGGTATCTCTCTGTACAGGCTATGAGCAAACTTAGGGGGCTGTTCCTGCTGAATTGTGCTTAGTACAGGGGAATCCCTATGTGCCATAGTTTTATGGTATCTCTCTGTACAGGCTATGAGCAAACTTAGGGGGCTGTTCCTGCTGAATTGTGCTTAGTACAGGGGGATCCCTATGCTGCCATAGTTTTATGGTATCTCTCTGTACAGGCTATGAGCAAACTTAGGGGGCTGTTCCTGCTGAATTGTGCTTAGTACAGGGGAATCCCTATGCTGCCATAGTTTTATGGTATCTCTCTGTACAGGCTATGAGCAAACTTAGGGGGCTGTTCCTGCTGAATTGTGCTTAGTACAGGGGAATCCCTATGTGCCATAGTTTTATGGTATCTCTCTGTACAGGCTATGAGCAAACTTAGGGGGCTGTTCCTGCTGAATTGTGCTTAGTACAGGGGAATCCCTATGTGCCATAGTTTTATGGTATCTCTCTGTACAGGCTATGAGCAAACTTAGGGGGCTGTTCCTGCTGAATTGTGCTTAGTACAGGGGAATCCCTATGCTGCCTTATTGTGCTTAGTACAGGGAAGTACAAGGGAATACAAGTGTCTCTCCACGCAAGAGTTCCATTTACAGTCCCCTTGGCCACCATCTTTGGTCCCTTTGAGGCCAACCCATCCGTCGGTCCACTGGGGTAACAATTTGCACTGTATACGAATGAAGATATCAGTAAGTGCACCTAAATAGAAATTGACAATAACAAAAATAATGTACCCAAGGGTTAATTTTATTATACAACTATGGAGTATTTGCCCCTGGCTCTTGCTAGGAAGGCTGCCATGCCCTTTGCCATACTGACTTCAGGGTGCGTGATTTCCAGGGGCTGAGTCAAGGTGACTGGGCGCTTTGCATCATGCGTTCCCTCATTTACCCAACGACTGCCTGAATGAGTCAATCCCAATTACTGCGGCTTCTGATGAAAAATCATTCTCACGCACCGAAGGTCTCACATAAAAAAAAACCTTTATAATTACTAAAAATCAGAAGGGCAATTTTCTACTACCTGAGGTGCAATGATGGAGGGGGTGTAGGAATCATCTGTAAATTTTATTGCAGGTTTAATACATGGAGGCTGTTGCGTAGCTGGGAATGCTAGTGGTCCTCTGGTGCTCTCAGGTCAGGTCCTCTGGTGCCTCAGTCCTCAGGTCAGGTCCTCTGGTGCCCTCAGATCAGGTCCTCTGGTGCCTCAGTCCTCAGGTCAGGTCCTCTGGTGCCCTCAGCCCTCAAGTCAGGTCCTCTGGTGCCCTCAGCCCTCAAGTCAGGTCCTCTGGTGCCCTCAGCCCTCAGGTCAGGTCCTCTGGTGCCCTCAGGTCAGGACGTTCCTCAGCCCTCAAGTCAGGTCCTCTGGTTCCCTCAGCCCTCAAGTCAGGTCCTCTGGTGCCCTCAGCCCTCAAGTCAGGTCCTCTGGTGCTTTCAGCCCTCATCAGGTCATTTGGTGCCCTCAGCCCTCAGGTCAGGTCCTCTGGTGCTTTCAGCCCTCATCAGGTCATTTGGTGCCCTCAGCCCTCAGGTCAGGTCCTCTGGTGCTCTCAGCCCTCAAGTCAGGTCATTTGGTGCCCTCAGCCCTCAAGTCAGGTCCTCTGGTGCCTCAGTCCTCAGGTCAGGTCCTCTGGTGCCCTCAGCCCTCAAGTCAGGTCCTCTGGTGCCTCAGTCCTCAGGTCAGGTCCTCTGGTGCCCTCAGCCCTCAAGTCAGGTCCTCTGGTGCCTCAGTCCTCAGGTCAGGTCCTCTGGTGCCCTCAGCCCTCAAGTCAGGTCCTCTGGTGCCCTCAGCCCTCAAGTCAGGTCCTCTGGTGCCTCAGTCCTCAGGTCAGGTCCTCTGGTGCCCTCAGCCCTCAAGTCAGGTCCTCTGGTGCCTCAGTCCTCAGGTCAGGTCCTCTGGTGCCCTCAGCCCTCAAGTCAGGTCCTCTGGTGCCTCAGTCCTCAGGTCAGGTCCTCTGGTGCCCTCAGCCCTCAAGCCAGGTCCTCTGGTGCCTCAGTCCTCAGGTCAGGTCCTCTGGTGCCCTCAGCCCTCAAGCCAGGTCCTCTGGTGCCTCAGTCCTCAGGTCAGGTCCTCTGGTGCCCTCAGCCCTCAAGTCAGGTCCTCTGGTGCCCTCAGCCCTCAAGTCAGGTCCTCTGGTGCCTTCAGCTCAACATGTATTGACACAGGAACGTGTTGCACACATGTTGGTGCCAGCAGACTGTGTTGACCTTCAGCCTAGAATCTTGAACCTCTGCCACTTGTACTGACCTCGCACCCAACCTGACTCTGATTTTCACCTTATGACTTGGATCAGATGCCTGGAATCATTTTGGTTGTACAGTGATACAGACTCTGAATTCCCCATGTGAAGTTATTAGGGTGGCCTATCCCTAGCTCTGAGGTATCAAACATTAATTTTCAAATTAGTAATTTTAAAAATATTTTTCCAAAAATGAATTGCAAAAAAAAAATCTTGAATAAACTAGATAATGTTTTTTTTTTTACAACTGCAATTTTATTACCGCTACCATATTTAGACATTTTTTAATCTAAGGGAGGTATTTACTAACATTCATATTATTTTGGCATTTATCATGTGTCAAAACTGTTATTTCTTCGCTTTGTGGTTTTAGAAGTTTTTGGGTTTTTTTTGACTCTTTCGTTTGTGCATCAAAACAAAAAATTCACGTTTTTTTCGTTCGTGCAGTTTTTCAAATGCCTGTTTTAATAAATTAGTTTTTTTGTGGTTTTGAAAACCTCTAAAACCACAAAAATGAGAATATTGAGAAATGGGCCTTCCTGTTTATTGCAAAACTCAATCATCAAAAAATTTATTTTTGCTGAATTTTTAAAAAAATCATATATATAAAAAAAAAATATCTGATTATTCCACTCATTTTTACAAATTTGGAATTGAAAAAACTCCAAAAACGGCTTGAATGTTAAATATTCACCTCCCGCTGATGTCTATAGAAGCTTGCTAGAATTTAGCTGCTAAATTTTTCAGAATTTTTTCAATTGATTTCATTTCTAAAATTTCAGCTCGAAAAACTCAAAATAGAAAATATTCGATAATGAGAGATTACACCAGGATTTTCTTGAATTATGGCAAGAACTCCAACTTGCCTATTTTTGTAATGCTTCATTTTATAGCCCCATATATACCAGAAAGCAATGCCCTTAGGGATCACATTTTCTGAAACGGAAAAAAACACAAAATCTCACGAAATTCCTCCTTTTCCAGTTCTGCAACGTGATAGCGTCTCATTACTTTCTAGCACAGAGACCTGCGGAGATGCAAAATAATACCTAGAAATTAAAATGGGCCCTATAGCTTTAATTATACTGTAACTCCAGAAATCATCCTTTGTGCGTTCACCATTGAGTCTAGTTATACGTGCGCTACACCCCAACACTGCCACTTCCTGGGCTACAAAGCCACTTTTGTTTATACAGTCAGGACGGGGCAGTACCACGAGTCGGATCATTCTACCAACCACTGAGACTAGCAGGTTAGTTTATCAGGCTTGCCAACTAACGCGAGGAGACACCTAATCACATTAACTCCAGTCTGTTTTCCCTTATCTGGAAATCTGTTATCCAGAAAGTTTCAAATTACGGAAAGGCCCTCTCCCATAGACTCCATTATAAGCAAATATTTCTAATTTTTAAAAATGATTTCCTTTTTGTCTGTAATAATAAACAGTTCTGCCCCCAATAAGGGGTAATTATATCTTAGTTGGGATCAAGTACAGGTACTGTTTTATTATTACAGAGAAAAGGGAATCATTTAACCATTAAATAAACCCAATAGGGCTGTTCTGCCCCCAATAAGGGGTAATTATATCTTAGTTGGGATCAAGTACAGGTACTGTTTTATTATTACAGAGAAAAGGGAATCATTTAACCATTAAATAAACCCAATAGGGCTGTTCTGCCCCAATAAGGGGTAATTATATCTTAGTTGGGATCAAGTACAGGTACTGTTTTATTATTACAGAGAAAAGGGAATCATTTAACCATTAAATAAACCCAATAGGGCTGTTCTGCCCCCAATAAGGGGTAATTATATCTTAGTTGGGATCAAGTACAGGTACTGTTTTATTATTACAGAGAAAAGGGAATCATTTAACCATTAAATAAACCCAATAGGACTGTTCTGCCCCCAATAAGGGGTAATTATATCTTAGTTGGGATCAAGTACAGGTACTGTTTTATTATTACAGAGAAAAGGGAATCATTTAACCATTAAATAAACCCAATAGGACTGTTCTGCCCCCAATAAGGGGTAATTATATCTTAGTTGGGATCAAGTACAGGTACTGTTTTATTATTACAGAGAAAAGGGAATCATTTAACCATTAAATAAACCCAATAGGACTGTTCTGCCCCCAATAAGGGGTAATTATATCTTAGTTGGGATCAAGTACAGGTACTGTTTTATTATTACAGAGAAAAGGGAATCATTTAACCATTAAATAAACCCAATAGGGCTGTTCTGCCCCAATAAGGGGTAATTATATCTTAGTTGGGATCAAGTACAGGTAATGTTTTATTATTACAGAGATAAGGGAATCATTTAACCATTAAATAAACCCAATAGGACTGTTCTGCCCCCAATAAGGGGTAATTATATCTTAGTTGGGATCAAGTACAGGTACTGTTTTATTATTACAGAGAAAAGGGAATCATTTAACCATTAAATAAACCCAATAGGGCTGTTCTGCCCCAATAAGGGGTAATTATATCTTAGTTGGGATCAATTACAAGGTACTGTTTTATTACTACAGAGAAAAATCAATTTTAAAATTCTAAATTATTTGATTAAAATGGAGTCTATGGGAGATTAGGAGCTTTCTGGATAACGGGTTTCCGGGTAAGGGATCCCATACCTGTATCCATATCTATCTTCATGCGATTTAGAAGGTTAACTGAGTTTACAACAAAAAGATCTTTAAAACATTTACAAAAATATATATATATATTTATCAGGGTCTTGCAAAATAATAAAGTTATAATTACACCGTATAAACGAAATATTTCCCTTTACTTATTTTCTCAGAGACTGAATTTGTCTTCTCTCTAAGTCAACTTAATTAGCCCTGTGGAACTCTTTCTAAGAACTGATAGGTTCAATTTAGTTGTAATTGGCCCTCGCCAGCAATCAGATATAATCACTCCTTCTTTCTAAGATGGTTTCCAACAATACACTTCTCTGTAGTTTATCACTTGGGCAGTGAAGGTGAGTGACCAAATGAGAACGGCAGATTATTGATACACGGACCTACAAAGCTTGTGATGTTCTAGAGCAGAAATGTGATCTATTAATTTAATATGGTGGTTGCTCTTACTGTGATCATTCGATGGGACCTTCAGGGCCTTCAGGACAGGCAGAAATCAAATTAAATCTGCTGCCATTTCTGTTGCAAGAACAAACTGTGAGCCAAGTGTACATGGGCAGACAAGTCTACTAGGCCTTTGTTGTTGGATTTTACTGAAAAAATAATGGTGCTATTACCCAATATACGTATGTATAACTTTATTTATAAAGTGCCACAAGGGTACGCAGCGCTGTACAATCTTACAATATACACAATTACACACAGGGAGGACAAGTGGTAAAATAAATATAATAAATAAGAATAAATACACAGGGAGTAAGTGCCATGTGGTATGAGACACAGTAGGAAGGAGGTCCCTGCCCCGTAGAGCTTACAGTCTAATCTAAACTTTATTTCAAATTTTGTTTTGATTCCATATCTGGATAACATAATTGCACTTACCCTGGGGGGAAAAAGTGTAAGGAGTAGAATTGATTATTTGATGTAAATGTTGAAAATTATAATTCACCATTGGAGAGGAAAGTCCCTAGGAGAGGCTATATATAAGGGAGAGAGCAAATTAGTACTTTCTCTAATTTGGGAAGAACAAGTAAATGGTTCAGGAGACTAAAGGTGGCCATACACGGGCCGATTCTAGCTGCCGATATCAGTCCCTTAGAGCAATTCGGCAGCTAATCGGCCCGTGTAGGGGCACTACCTACAGACCTGAAATCTGCCAGATCTCGATCAGGCAGTTTAAAAAATCTAGTTGGATCGGGATCCGCATCGGCTCGTTGATGTGTTCCTTTGACCGACTTTGCCTATACCTGTCACCATAATTTGATCGTTTGGCCCCAGGGATTCTCCAGATATCGCCCACCTGTAGGTGTATGGCCACCTTTAGGCACCACACCATAGCCAGGTACCAATGAGGAATAGTTATGTTAGAGAGTAACAGGTTAGATATACTGTATGGAGCTCACTGTACTTGGTGACAGTTAGTGGTAGGTTAGTGAGATGACCAACTAAGGCTCCAATGAGGATATAGGAAGGGACCAGTATCCTGGTGGTACCTCGTCCAGATAGGGACCCAGTGGAAGAGAGACTAGGCTAAGTAGGGCTTAGTGTGCCTGGAACGCAAAGCTAACCCCTATACTGTAAAGTCTGTAAGAAGGTACAGCATCTGACTCTGAACAAAAGAAAGGAGCAGGGAAGTAGGCATCAGGCTGGGGCCTAGTAGCCTGGGATACCCTATACTGGTTATATTATTCATTGCTACAGACTCTACTGAAACGTTGTTGAGTGTATTGTGTCTTACTAAGACTAAGACTATGGCCATTCACATTCACCTCATTCAAACACTGACTATGACACAAGCAACCATGATATGCTCACCGGGATCCCCAGCTGGGCAGTTGGGCTGTAGGTCACCCTTAACTCCGATAGCTTTTCCAGAAAGCCACATAACCGTTCTATAGACTTATACAGACTGATCTAAGGACTTTACCCTCTAGGGGTAGGAAGGAAGACAGCTTAAGAGGTCTAAGGATGACATAGAAGGCCAATGTTGATCTGGATTCTGCCCTACTTTACAGAACCCAAGGAACTGTATTTGTGCTGGGGATGCACCGAATCTAGGATTTGGTTTGGGATTTGGCCAAGATTCAGGTTTTTTCAGCAGGATTCAAATTAGGATTTGGTTTGGTATTCGGGCGAATCTTTTGCAAAGGATTCGGGGTTCGACCGAATCCGAAAATAGTGGATTCCGTGCATCCCTAATGTTTACAAACACATAATCCCCACACCAGTATCATTACCTGCACTTTGTTCCTTGGGATTCCTGAATGTGCTCATTTATTTTATAATCCTACAGATAGTATTACACCCAGGTGTTCACGTTTACGCACACAGGCCTTCTATATAAAAAGCCCCATGAATCTACAAATAAACTAAACACGATAAGGTCTCCTGTGTTACTAAAGAAAGAACAGGGGCAAAATTGCCCAGATATTTTCATACTTGGGACAAGCATGGAATAATAGAATGTTAATGATAGAAAGATGAAACCTTCTTTCCAGCCAACGAATAGATTTTCTTTGCAGAATCTCAGTGCATTGTGCCTGAGTCTGAGCTTTCAGCCAGCGCTACACATTAGAACTGCTTTCAGCTAACCTATTGTTTCTCCTACTCCCATGTAACTGGAGGAGTCCCAAGCCGGACTTGGATTTCTTACTATTGAGGGCTATTCTGATACCTACTGGGAGCTGCTATCTTGCTCCCTTCCCATTGTTCTGCTGATCGGCTGCTGGGGGGGGAGGGGGGGATATCACTCCAACTTGCAGCGCAGCAGTAAAGTGTGCCTGAGTCTGAGCTTTCAGCCAGCGCTACACATTAGAACTGCTTTCAGCTAACCTATTGTTTCTCCTACTCCCATGTAACTGGAGGAGTCCCAAGCCGGACTTGGATTTCTTACTATTGAGTGCTATTCTGATACCTACTGGGAGCTGCTATCTTGCTCCTTTCCCATTGTTCTGCTGATCGGCTGCTGGGGGTGAGGGGGGATATCACTCCAACTTGAAGTTTATCAGAGAGTTGGGCAGACGTGGGGCTGGGGACGGCATGAATTTGGTTAGCACTGGGCTTGCTTGTCTGCACGTATCAGCAACTGCACAGCATGCTGGGTAAATATTTTGGCATGTCAGGAACAACATGCATCTGTTTGCACAATACCCTGCGCCCACGTAATGATTAAGGCCCCTAATCCTTCACGTTGCGTTCCATTGGGAACCCCCAGTCATACAAAGTGAAAGCCCTGAGTTATCGCTGCCAGCAGATCAGTCCCGGGGGGGGGGGGAGGCTGCACCTTTACACTTGGGACTAAATTATATTCATTATTCCGGGTTACTCAATCTCACGGAACATGTCGGGCTTGTAAAATCCTGTCGGTTCATGCCTGCCACGCTGCAGACAGCCCGCGTCTACTGCCTCCATTAGTCCCACCGCCGCGCTCTGTAATATTAGGAGACTTTGGGCTACACTCCGAGAAACTGGAAGCCAGAGCAATTATTTCTTTTCATGCTTGTAGAGAAAACATATTCCTCACACACACACACACACCCCCGGGCCATTTGCAGATTAGCACTTGAATTAAAATAACATCTCGAAAAGCCAAGTTCCCATGAAATGGAAAGAGAAATAAGGCTTGTACCGAGCTGCCGTATATTTACTGCATAATCAGCGAGTTTGGCCTGGGGGCCCTGATTTAGTCACTCGGTTACCAAAGAGGAGACACGTTTAAAGGGCTTTAGATTGTAAACAGTAGCGTAAATTCCCATGCTTTCAGCTAACCTATTGTTTCTCCTACTCCCATGTAACTGGAGGAGTCCCAAGCCGGACTTGGATTTCTTACTATTGAGTGCTATTCTGATACCTACTGGGAGCTGCTATCTTGCTCCCTTCCCATTGTTCTGCTGATCGGCTGCTGGGGGTGAGGGGGGGGGATATCACTCCAACTTGCAGCGCAGCAGTAAAGTGTGCCTGAGTCTGAGCTTTCAGAAGGATCCAACGCTACACATTAAAACTGCTTTCAGCTAACCTATTGTTTCTCCTACTCAATCCCCTTGTTGTTTTCTATTTCACCCAGTTTCAAGGAGAAGTCAATCCACTCGTTGTTTTCTATTTCTCCCAGTTTCAAGGAGAAGTCAATCCCCTCGTTGTTTTCTATTTCACCCAGTTTCAAGGAGAAGTTAATCCCCTCGTTGTTTTCTATTTCACCCAGTTTCAAGGAGAAGTCAATCCCCTCGTTGTTTTCTATTTCACCCAGTTTCAAGGAGAAGTTAATCCCCTCGTTGTCTTCTATTTCACCCAGTTTCAAGGAGAAGTTAATCCCCTCGTTGTTATCTATTTCACCCAGTTTCAAGGAGAAGTAAATCCCCTCGTTGTTTTCTATTTCACCCAGTTTCAAGGAGAAGTCAATCCCCTCATTATTTTCTGTTTCACCTAGTTTCAAGGAGAAGCCAATCCCCTCGTTGTTTTCTGTTTCACCCAGTTTCAAGGAGAAGTCAATCCCCTCATTATTTTCTGTTTCACCCAGTTTCAAGGAGAAGTCCATCCCCTCGTTGTTTTCTTTTTCACCCAGTTTCAAGGAGAAGTCAATCCCCTCGTTGTTTTCTATTTCACCCAGTTTCAAGGAGAAGTTAATCCCCTCGTTGTCTTCTATTTCACCCAGTTTCAAGGAGAAGTTAATCCCCTCGTTGTTATCTATTTCACCCAGTTTCAAGGAGAAGCAAATCCCCTCGTTGTTTTCTATTTCACCCAGTTTCAAGGAGAAGTCAATCCCCTCATTATTTTCTGTTTCACCTAGTTTCAAGGAGAAGTCAATCCCCTCGTTGTTTTCTGTTTCACCCAGTTTCAAGGAGAAGTCAATCCCCTCATTATTTTCTGTTTCACCCAGTTTCAAGGAGAAGTCCATCCCCTCGTTGTTTTCTTTTTCACCCAGTTTCAAGGAGAAGTCAATCCCCTCGTTGTTTTCTGTTTCACCCAGTTTCAAGGAGAAGTCAATCCCATCATTATTTTCTGTTTCACCCTGTTTCAAGGAGAAGTCAATCCCCTCGTTGTTTTCTATTTCACCCAGTTTCAAGGAGAAGTCAATCCCCTTGTTGTTTTCTATTTCACCCAGTTTCAAGAAGAAGTCAATTCCCTTGTTGTTTTCTGTTTCACCCAGTTTCAAGGAGAAGTCAATCCCCTCATTGTTTCTATTTCACCCAGTTTCAAGAAGAAGTCAATCCCCTCGTTGTTTTCTATTTCACCCAGTTTCAAGGAGAAGTCAATCCCCTTGTTGTTTTCTATTTCACCCAGTTTCAAGGAGAAGTCAATCCCCTCGTTGTTTTCTATTTCACCCAGTTTCAAGAAGAAGTCAACCCCCTCGTTGTTTTCTGTTTCACCCAGTTTCAAGAAGAAGTCAACCCCCTCAGTGTTTTCTATTTCACCCAGTTTCAAGGAGAAGTCAACCCCCTCAGTGTTTTCTGTTTTACCCAGTTTCAAGGAGAAGTAAATCCTCTCATTGTTTTCTGTTTCACCCAGTTTCAAGGAGAAGTCAATCCCCTCATTGTTTTCCGTTTCACCCAGTTTTAAGGAGAAGTCAATCTTCTTGTTGTTTTCTGTTTCACCCAGTTTTAAGGAGAAGTCAATCTTCTCGTTGTTTTCTGTTTCACCCAGTTTCAAGGAGAAGTCAATCCCCTTATTGTTTTCTATTTCACCCAGTTTCAAGGAGAAGTTAACCCCCTTTTTGTTTTTTATTTCACCCAGTTTCAAGTGAAGGATTCATGGAAATGAACGGACACTGAAATTTCATGAATTTCTCTTTTTCAGCTGGAATAAAACATGAAAATAAACTTGATTTTTTCATTTGACCCCACCAACATTATTGTGACATTTAATAAATACAAGAATAAATGGTTTCTATTCAAAAAAATGCACTGATAGCTTCGTATATCCAGGTATCTAACTATGGTCCCAGCGTCTCGTGAAAGCTTCATTGATGGTTACAAGACCACGTTGTCAGGACTTGTTCCAACATCTCCAAAAGAAAAACCTTTGTGTATTGTTATGACTCTGCCAGTAAGGATGTGGCACTTACTAATAAGGAATGCGGTGTTTTCCCCCAATGGTTTTAAGGTGCAGAAATACATTTTACTGAAACAGAGGTATGTTGGTACAGGAATGACATTTGATTGTAATATTTGATATAAATACATGGAATATTTGTGTGTTTGCCTTAGCAATTAGTAAAAAGATGGGAAATACCACAGGACATTCCACTGCGATACAAAGGGGCCCATTTACTAAAGGTTGATTTTTTTTCACGATTTGTATTTTTTTATGCAAAAATATGATTTTGTCACAGATAAAAGCATAAAGCCAGGGTCGGACTGGGCTGCCGGGAAAATACCGACCCTATTGCTGCTTCATCTGGCCTCTGATGTCTTCCCCTGACGCGTTTCACATATGTGTTCGGGGGGGCGTCGGACAAGGGCCCCTGCGGACAGGTTTAGGGGTGCGCGGTGGGGGACATGGCCGGAGGAGGCACCTTGGGGTTGAATTTTCACGGAAGTTTCGATAAACAATTCGTATGCGTAAATTCGCTGCAAATCCATGCCTGGTGAAACAAATCGCTCATCACTACTCCTATTATATCTTATTACAATAAACTGCTACTTTGTTTATACGACCATGGGTTCTGGGGGCATTATATATTGAATTGGCACTGTATTTATCCTACAATGTGTTCTGGGGTATTATACATGGAATTGACACTGTATTTATCCTGCTGTGGGTTCTGGGGGCATTATATATTGAATTGGCACTGTATTTATCCTGCTGTGTGTTCTGGGGTATTATACATGGAATTGGCACTGTATTTATCCTACAATGTGTTCTGGGGTATTATACATGGAATTGGCACTGTATTTATCCTGCTGTGGGTTCGGGGGTATTATACATGGAATTGGCACTGTATTTATCCTGCTGTGGGTTCTGGGGCATTATACATGGAATTGGCACTGTATTTATCCTGCTGTGGGTTCTGGGGTATTATACATGGAATTGGCACTGTATTTATCCTGCTGTGTGTTCTGGGGTATTATACATGGAATTGGCACTGTATTTATCCTGCTGTGGGTTCTGGGGTATTATACATGGAATTGGCACTGTATTTATCCTGCTGTGGGTTCTGGGGTATTATACATGGGATTGGTACTGTATTTATCCAGCTGTGTGTTCTGGGGTATTATACATGGAATTGGCACTGTATTTATCCTGCTGTGGGTTCTGGGGTATTATACATTGAACTGGCACTGTATTTATCCTGCTGTGGGTTCTGGGGTATTATACATGGAATTGGCACTGTATTTATCCTGCTGTGGGTTCTGGGGTATTATTAATGGAATTGGCACTGTATTTATCCTGCTGTGGGTTCTGGGGTATTATATATGGAATTGGCACTGTATTTATCCTGCTGTGGGTTCTGGGGTATTATACATGGAATTGGCACTGTATTTATCCTGCTATGGGTTCTGGGGTTTTATACATGGAATTGGCACTGTATTTATCCTGCTGTGGGTTCTGGGGTATTATACATGGCATTGGCACTGTATTTATCCTGCTGTGTGTTCTGGGGTATTATACATGGAATTGGCACTGTATTTATCCTGCTGTGGGTTCGGGGGTATTAAACATGGCATTGGCACTGTATTTATCCTGCTGTGTGTTCTGTGGTATTATACATGGAATTGGCACTGTATTTATCCTGCTGTGTGTTCTGGGGTATTATACATGGAATTGGCACTGTATTTATCCTGCTGTGTGTTCTGGGGTATTATACATGGAACTGGTCTGTATTTATCCTGCTATGTGTTCTGGGGTATTATACATGGAATTGGCACTGTATTTATCCTGCTGTGTGTTCTGGGGTATTATACATGGAATTGGCACTGTATTTATCCTGCTGTGGGTTCTGGGGTATTATACATGGAATTGGCACTGTATTTATCCTGCTGTGTGTTCTGGGGTATTATACATGGAATTGGCACTGTATTTATCCTGCTGTGTGTTCTGGGGTATTATACATGGAATTGGCACTGTATTTATCCTGCTGTGTGTTCTGGGGTATTATACATGGAATTGGCACTGTATTTATCCTGCTGTGGGTTCTGGGGTATTATACATGGAATTGGCACTGTATTTATCCTGCTGTGGGTTCTGGGGTATTATACATGGAATTAGCACTGTATTTATCCTGCTGTGGGTTCTGGGGTATTATACATGGAATTGGCACTGTATTTATCCTGCTGTGGGTTCTGGGGTATTATACATGGAATTGGCACTGTATTTATCCTGCTGTGGGTTCTGGGGTATTATACATGGAATTGGCACTGTATTTATCCTGCTGTGGGTTCTGGGGTATTATACATGGAATTGGCACTGTATTTATCCTGCTGTGTGTTCTGGGGTATTATACATGGAATTGGCACTGTATTTATCCTACAATGTGTTCTGGGGTATTATACATGGAATTGGCACTGTATTTATCCTGCTGTGTGTTCTGGGGTATTATACATGGAATTGGCACTGTATTTATCCTACAATGTGTTCTGGGGTATTATACATGGAATTGGCACTGTATTTATCCTACAATGTGTTCTGGGGTATTATACATGGAATTGGCACTGTATTTATCCTACAATGTGTTCTGGGGTATTGGCCTTGGGATACTATGAAATCTATGTCTTTAATTAGACTCCCCAAACACAATGTCACCGGGACCAAATTCATAAAAATAAATATAGATTTATCATTTGATAAGAAAACGCAATACAAGGCCCCATTATTCTGTGTTGTGTCGTTTTCATCCTCCCATGAATCATGTAGAAATCGGAGAGCTCATCCGCATGGAATGTATTTTACCTGATTCTCAGCCAATCTATACAGTGAATTAGTCCTTGGCTTACTGTTCACAATACTAAATAAGGTTTTATCCCCCCTTTCCTATCATTAGAGTAGGTTGGCTTCTTATTGGTAGCCTGGTATGTGTTCTCCAGTTTCATAGGGTACAATGCCTTTGGCAAAGCACCAGGTTCCTCTGCCCACGCAGGGATTTGTCTGTGTTTTGGTAAGTCTCAAATGCTGCCTGCGCGTCTACAAACAATGGGATAGAAGTGAAATGGCTTTCCAACGTGCAATTGCTCACCCCAAATCCCCCCCTAACTGGCCTTCAGGCTGGGCCCCCTTAGCCCATAACAAGGTTACAGATATATAGAAACATTGGGGTAACAGTCACCCTGCTATAGTTCCAGGGGTACCCAGGGCACAAATAAGCACTCACCCCAAATCCCCCCCTAACTGGCCTTCAGGCTGGGCCCCCTTAGCCCATAACAAGGTTACAGATATATAGAAACATTGGGGTAACAGTCACCCCGCTATAGTTCCAGGGGTACCCAGGGCACAAATAAGCACTCACCCCAAATCCCCCCCTAACTGGCCTTCAGGCTGGGCCCCCTTAGCCCATAACAAGGTTACAGATATATAGAAACATTGGGGTAACAGTCACCCTGCTATAGTTCCAGGGGTACCCAGGGCACAAATAAGCACTCACCCCAAATCCCCCCCTAACTGGCCTTCAGGCTGGGCCCCCTTAGCCCATAACAAGGTTACAGATATATAGAAACATTGGGGTAACAGTCACCCCGCTATAGTTCCAGGGGTACCCAGGGCACAAATAAGCACTCACCCCAAATCCCCCCCTAACTGGCCTTCAGGCTGGGCCCCCTTAGCCCATAACAAGGTTACAGATATATAGAAACATTGGGGTAACAGTCACTATATATACAGTGTAGAAGTTCCATGACAATCTAAGACAAATAAAGACTCAAGGACAATATCTCGACAGTAAAATAAAACAAACACATGAATATCAATAACTGACAGTCTAGACAGGCGGTTATAGATAAAATGTAAATAATTCTTTCTGCATGATTCAGTTCCTATATAAATATACACGTGGCGGAATCCAAACTTGATTGGCTATATTCGCTATATCCTTTCCCCCATATGTAATAAAAGGCACTAAGTTTGCCCAGGAGCAGTAACCCATAGCAACCAATAAGATGTTTTATTTAAACAGGTGATCAGTAAATTCTACCTGCTGATTGGTTGCTATGGGTTACTGCTCCTGGGCAAATGTAGTGCCTTTTATTACATAACCCCATTAGTTGATCAATGGGCATTTTTTTTTTTAATTAAGTGACCCAATACACTAGGGGGAGTATTTATTAACATTGGAGTCAAACATCACCAGTGATGTTGCCCATAGCAACCAATCAGCAATTATATTTGAACGATCCAGGCCTGGACTGGGATTCAAAATTGGCCCAATCAGCCCCCACCAGCCCAATAAATAGTGACTGTCTATGGCATCTTACAGCAGCCCCTCTGGCATTGGCCAGAACCCACAGATTGCCAGTCCGGGCCCGGACAGGCCCCACTGTCATCTATTCGCTGACCCATTCAAGTGTTGAACCCCAGTCAGAACTTCGAGGGGCTGGAGGGACCTTATAAGAACTTTATATAAAACTATTTCTTTGTTATTGACTGCTTGACAGGTGCTGTTGGGGGATATAATATCCATATGGCCATATCGCCATCTAGTGACAAAAGGAGGTATTGCTTGGGGTTTATTATATTTTCAAATTAACCCTAACTAGGGGGTGTTACATTAAAGGTTCTCTCCTCTTCTACTCCCATCTCTGAATTCATGCCATTCATGATTGAGATAAAAGTACAAGGTAAAACGGGCAAAAACTCTGCAATAACATCTTTAAAAATGCATATTTTTCCCCATGATTTTGGGGATATTTATGGAGTAATGGAATAAAAAGCTCACATTTTGCACCACAGCAACCAATCAGCTGTTTGCTTTTAAACATCATTCCCATCAGTCCCTGCCGAGGAGACAGAGCAGGTGTAGGTACCAGACTTTTGCTTATGTCATAAACCCATTTACACTGGGAGGAGGAGCTTTTCTTAAATAAGGCGGAGCCAAAAGAAAGTATTTTATTCATAAATGGAAACATTTAGAATCACACTCTGATCCAATCAGGTAATGCCTGGCCACATAGAGTTGCTTGAACTAAGACTTTTGAAACAAAATATGAACTATTGGGGAGGTTATACCCAGGGTCAGACTGGGGTGTGCGGGGCCCCCCACACCCCCCCAATGGCCCCCCACCACCCGTCCAACCCCCTCCAAGTGCACGTACAATATAGTTACCTTCGGACACAGGGAGGGAGATTAGCGGCCCAGTCCAAGCCTGCCACCCTAGGGGCCCCCCACATCCCTCCAGGAGCCCCTGCCCACCCCCCAACTCATACTTACCTAAGTGCTATGGGGGGGGGAGGGTGGGCTGGGATGGAGTCATGATTCTTCCTGGTGGGGGTCAGCTCTGGATCAGTGGGACCCTGGTTATATCACTAGGGGAGAGGCAAAAAAAGAAGTGAGGGGTAATCAGTGGGTTTCAAAAGGGATGAGTAGGGTTGCCATCTTTTTTTTTTTTTTAAAAGGGGCAGTAAACCCTGCTGCACTGCTCAACCAAACGTTACTCAGCTGTTGCTGGACTACAAACCCCAGAATAATGTAACATATAATGAAGGGTGAGGCATGCTGGGAGCTGTAGTCCAGCAACATCAGGGTTGTATTCTTAAAGCAATATTGCACAATAAAACTTTTCCTAAAAAGGAAAATCTCAAGGGCCAGCGGCTGCATTAAAATGCAAGAAATCCCCCAATGAGAATCCTAGCTGATGTGAGTAAATCCGGCTCCCTGTTCTCTGTTCCTGCAATTGGAGTTGGGAGCAATAAGCACAGTTTCCCAGCACTGAACAAGTCTGTCCCTTTATCCCCATGTCTGATTCCTGTGCCATATAATGACGGGAAAATGCCATCATTATCTCTATATGTAAGGTACCAGCAAGGGGCCTGACACAGTGCTGGGAATCAGCATTCCCATTGGTCACTTCTCTTGCATTAATAATGAGGTTTTTGGTCAGTAGAATTCTCATTGGTGAATTTCCTTGCCTCTATAATTATGTTTTTTGGCAACTTCTATAGCAAAACTAGGGGGCGCAGTGGGACAGCGTTATGATTGGGTTTAAAACCCCTTTAAAATACAGGCGGGGGGGCCGCAGGGACATCATGGGGCAGGGAAATGGGCGGGCTCTGTCTCTATTTAAAAGGGGCTGATTGGGCACAGACTGTGTCAGAGAGAGAAGGATTTTAGGTTGGGTTGCCAGCCTTACTAATATACTAGCACTGGCCCTAGATGGCTAGTTTGCCTAAAAACACGAGACTGTGCCCGCACCCAAGTGTATTCCATTCATTGGGGTACAGGCACAGGTAGGGGGAGTTTTAAGTTTATGGAGCGTATTCTCGGCAAGCAATTAATGAAAATATGCGCCATACGCTTTGTGTGGCATTAGCCTTAAGGTCCCCATACATCCGCTCGCTTGGCGATGTCGCTGCTGGTAGAACAATATAAGCGAACTTCTGATTGGTTGCTATTGGTGCTAATTTGTCCAGTGTCTATAAATGATCCCCACTAAGTTCTCCTGGGCTATTACTTATACTGTAGGTATCGTCTCTGGTAGGGCACGGGGCTTCTTATTGGGGCCCTCTGATCCAGCAACATCTGCCCTTGGCTGTAGGGTAGCCACCGGCTTGTAAATCACCTGCTAGGGCTGGGCCCGTAATTATCCCTCCCCCAGGGCAGCGGTTACAGGACATCCTGAGCCATTAGGGGGGATTTATTTGCTTTCCCACAAGGCCCAACACTCATTGCATACCTCCCAACTTTTGAAAAATGAAAAGAGGGACAAAATGATTTGGCAAATTTTTGACCACGCCCACTTTTGTGGCCACGCCCCAATTACCACACCCCATTTTTTTCAAAAAATACTCCTTTTATATAGTTCAAATAGCAGGATCAGCTGCAAATGTGCTATAGCCTCATACTGTACTACCTAAGGAAAACAATATAGCAACTCCTACATTAAAATACAAATATAGAGAGAAGGCAGTGAGTTATAAATGATTTATAACTATGTACCAGTTTTGCCCCCCCATACACAGTGCCCCCTATGGCCCAATAGACAGTACCCCCCACACACAGTGCCCCCATACACAGTACCCCATACACAGTACCCCCAATATATAGTGCCCCCATAGACAGTGCCCCCAATTGCCCCCATAGACAGTGCCCCCAATGGCCCAATAGACAGTACCCCCATACACAGTGCCCCCATAGAAAGTACCCCCCATAAGCAATGCTCCCATAGAAAGTACCCCCCATACACAGTGCCCCCATAGAAAGTGCCCCCAAAGACAGTACCCCCCATAGAAAGTGCCCCCATAGACAGTACCCCCCATAGAAAGCGCCCACAATTGACCCCATAGACAGTACCCCCATACACAATGCCCCCATAGAAAGTGCCCCCAATAGCCCCCATAGACAGTACCCCCCACACACAATGCCCCCATAGTAAGTGCCCCCAATTGCCCCCATAGACAGAACCCCCAATACACAATGGCCCCATAGTCAGTACCCCCCATAGAAAGTGCCTTCTTCTTCTGCGGCTCTGCTCCTCATGTGGCTCCTTGGGCAGCGGTGCCAGGCCCTTTTATGAGGTTGCGCCCTGTGCGTATTGACGTCACACGTACCCATGGGGCGCAACCTTATTAAAGGGCCTGTCGCCATCACAGAGCAGCAGAAGAAGCCGGAGTGCCCACTTCCAGCCAGTGCCTCACGCTGTGCTGGATGGTTAAATGACTGTCCTGCATTTCCGTAATCTATCACTAAAATCTGACACTAATGTAGTTCTGCATAATCATTGTTTGTTTATGTAAGTTGTGTGTACAGTTTGTGCCATTGGGCAATCTCCGCCGACATCCTGCCCAAGTTTGTGTAACACAGGGCTGACAGTGCCGTCACTGTAACACTGAACTGAGAAAGCCATAGGAGTCCCATTAATGTTAATTGCTTAATTACATCCTGTCTGATGTTGCCCAACAATGAACCCGGAAACCTCTCTCCCCAGATGTAACAAAGGCTCAATGATATGGAGGGTGCAATCCCAGCTGCTTCCAGTAGATGGCAGCGTATCTTCCCAAAGGAAAGGCTGGCTAAAGCGATAATCCCATATAATGTCTAGGTAGGTTTATGGCCAAATGTACATAGAGCTGAGTTATTATCTGTCCTGTTGAGAGTTCAGTAGTGTCAGACTGGCCCACCAGGATACCAGGAAAACTCTTGGTGGACCCAGGGATCAGTGGCCCTCCTGCTCCTAACCATTTGTCCTACTTCATGGTCATTCCCTATTTCTGAATGGGAACAAAGAGGAGAAATAGATGGAAGAATAGATGCTAGCATGTAAATAAAAGAGACTAGGAGAATAAAGATGTTGAGTGAGGAAAGTTTGAAAAATAGTTTGGAGAGTGGGCCTAGGGTCTAAGGTTTTCTGGCTTGTAACTATTTGGCCACTTTCATGGTCATTCCCTGTTTCTAAC
Organism: Xenopus tropicalis; assembly: GCF_000004195.4. Lineage (NCBI taxonomy): Eukaryota > Metazoa > Chordata > Amphibia > Anura > Pipidae > Xenopus > Xenopus tropicalis. The sequence goes on from NC_030678.2 coordinate 9,793,732, forward strand.
AAGGAAGCTTGATAGATGGAAGAATAAAGTATAGTATGTAGAGAAAAGGGACTAGAAGAATAAAGAGTTTGAGGGAGGAGAGGAGGAATTAAAGTTTTGAGAGTGGGCCCATGGGATTTCTGGGGTAATTAACACAATCCCAGGAACCCCAGGAAATGATATTGTTGGGCCTCACCATCACCTCTCTTATGAGCATCAGGGTGGTGGTGGTGGCACAGCTAAGTATTTGGGTGGGGACCCTAACAGGCTCCCCCTTCAGATTACAGTATATGGCCTTAAATCTGTTTGCACTAATCAGGATTCTTTATATTTTGGTCAGGGGCTGCCATGTTATAGCTCCGCCCCTGACATCACCAGACTGGCCCCTAAATATCATCAGCCTGCTCCCTATGTCATAGGCTCTGCCCCCAACATCACCCACTCATCCCCCCATCTAGAGTATCCAACAACCCTATGTGAAGCTCATGGACCTCTTGGCCCTTACCCTATTGGCTTCTTTAAAAAAATGACTCTTAAAACTATAGGAAGGTTTGGGGGGTGACAACCTTTTGGCCAGCCAGCCTGAGAGACAGTAAGTAGTTGAATCAGTAAACAAACATACGTTCAGCTCATAATATTTCCATTAGACATGTACCAAGGAAAAGATAATGCTAAAGTGGCTCTCTAAGCTTCAGGAACATGGCGGATGAAGTCCTTATTATCACTGACCAACTGCGCAGTACTATATTCCACCACTAAGTGGCAGAAGGCTCAATAGCCAATGGATTTGAGGGGTTAGAAAGCCATTACTCATTTTCAGGTTGCTCATATATAAAAGTGTAGGGAAATGCATATCATTCATTTATTCACTAAAATACTTACCTTACTTGGCTTTTAGATTAAGGGTTGTTTATATAGAAATAAAATGTCTGTTTGTGAAATCTTTTCCTTAATGAAGGCTAATTAATAAGAGTTATGCCATTAATATTTAGAGCCAGTGGCTCTGTTCAAATCCTTAATGAATACAATAGGCTCATTAACTATAAGGCAGGTCTAAGCTGGGGTGAGAGAGGTGAACTGGTTTTCCATATAATGCTATAGTTAAATGTAATTTCTTAGTTCATCACTAGAGGGCGCTCAGTTTGGGTCTGGTTAGGGATCCCTAGAACAGTGGTTCCCAACCTTCCTAATGCCGTGACCCTTTAATACAGTTCCTCATGTTGTGGTGACCCCCAACCATAAAATTATTCCTAAGACCATCGGAAATATGTGTTTTCCGATGGTCTTAGGCAACCCCTGTTAAAGGGACATTTAACCCACAGGTTGAGAACCGCTGCTCTAGAAGGTTCTAGACGAGGGCAAGGGCCTAAGGACTTGGCCTATAAAAGGGGGCTGGAAATAGTGAAGGGCTGAAAGTGCATCTTATATGGCAACATGAGGAGCCCAGAAGTAAAATAGTTCCCCAGGCAAGACCCGAAGGGTGTAGGCTGTCTGGTAGGACTAGCAAAGTGCCATAGGTTGCCCTAGAGGTGGCAGGGAGCTAAGTAGGCCCTTTCTCCTGAGGAAATTCCAGCCCAGGTAAATAGGTGGCTTGGTAGAGATGGCGATGTAAAAGGGCAGATATGGTGTTGATTTGGTGGGTAGAGGTGGTTTCTGCGAGCTCAAGGCAACCATATAGGTAAGGTGGCAGTTGCCCAATCTAAGAGGTTAATAGGGCAGTCAGTGACCCCAGATATCAGACAGATGAATTAGCTGGTGAGTCTAAGTTACACCCAGGAACCTTATGAACTGTACTTGGGGCGTGAGATGTTGGTGCCAGTTGGCCTACATGCATTGTAGAGGGAGAAGGACAATGGCTGCCTATATTAATTGTACCCCATAGTGTGTTTGTGGGCCTGAGGCTGTATTGCTGGGCATGCTGGGCTGGGGGGCCCTGTATATGAGCTTGAGAGAGAGATACAACTCTGTGGAAGTACTCAATAACCTGGGCCAGTAGTTCTGAAAGGGCTGAAGCAAAACAAACTGCTGCTGCCCCAATGGTGGGTTACTCTCCAACCGGCCAAAATCGCTGGCACTGCTGTAGCCAATTCCAGAAGGAATGAGTTACTCACAGGTACTAGAACTAATGTACATCTGGAACAAGTGGCCTGGAGCAAAGGGCAAACCTGTTATAGAAATAGCAAATATACCCCCCTGGGGGCTTAGAAGCTCCTCACCTGCTTCACATACTAAGCATATCTTCCAATGAAAAATGTAAATGTCACTCAAAAATAAAGTAACTTGCCCAAAGCAACCGAAAGATCTTGTGCCCGCATCAATCACATCCAGTGTCACGCCAATGCAATAAACTCTGCTCCTTCCACGTGAAGCCCCTCCCCTGAGCTTCAGCACTTTCCCACGGGAATAGGGACAGTTGAATATACACGGCTGTGTTAGTAGGTACTTGTCAAGTAGTTTTGGGCATAAAGGGCACACAGGGCTGAGCAATGGGAATGGGACGCTGAACCACAGAGACACAACCAATTTGTTTTGCGCTACAGCAGCTTTGCCTTATGCAGATCTAATGGGATGGCCTGATGGTCTGTATGATTAGGTGGCCACACCAGCTAGAAACCCGACTGCTGATCCATGGTTTTACCCCAAGAAACACTACCTGCCAGAACCCAGAAATGCTGCCACTATAACCGAGAAGTAATGTCACTATAACCGAGAAGTAATGTCACTATAACCCAGAAGTGATGTCACTAAAACCCAGAAGTGATGTCACTATAACCCAGAAGTGACATCACCATGGAAGGTGGATGTCAGATGTATAAATGGACCTGCACCCCCATCTGACTCCTCATCCAAGATGAATGCTCTTGGGAAATCAGAGCTTGTCCACAAAAAAAGCACCTCATTTTTTTGTGGGTATTGTGGGGGTACCCAACTGTTAGAAAACTTGAAAGCCCAAATGATCAGCTATGATAATAGGCCAAGCTTCCCAAACAAATCTGGGCATTTACTCCACAATCTTTAGCAACAACATGGATTATACACCATTTACAGCAGGGATCCCCAACCTTTTTTTTTTACCTATGAGCCACATTCAAATATAAAAAGAGTTGGGGAGCAACACAAGCATGGAAATCTTTATGGAGGTGCCAAATAAGGGCTGTGATTGGCTATTTATGCTAGCCTACAGGAGGTTTGGTTTGTCAATACACCTGTTTTTTTTATTAAACCTAAACTTACCTCCGTGCCAGGCTTTGAGGCCACTGGGAGCAACATCCAAGGGGTTGGGGAGCAACATGTTCCCCCTGAGCCACTGGTTGGGGATCCCTGGGTTACAGTATAACCCTGCACCTATATACTGAAACTGTCGCTTTCAATAGTAACACAATGTTCCCAGGTTTTGCCCAACAATAAAACTCCAGGAAATCGTTTCAGGGAAAAACAGCTTTTTTTTCCTGTTATGATTAAACATGATATCAGTTAATTCTATAGAAACAGTCAGATCAGTGTCAATAATCCCCAGCGTTTAATCACTCAGTGGGTGTGCCAGCCATTGGCTAATTCACCTTATGAGCATTTAATAAATCAGAAAGTGTTTATCAAGTTCATCTCCTTTTATTTAACCTTAAGCAATGTATTGTTATTTTCCGTTCCATTGCTGCTTATTGCACAATGCACATTTGTATTTGCCAGATGTTGCAGCCTGTGCCAAACTCCAGCCCATGGCGGTACCAAAAATATCATATATATAACCTAGCCAACTGAATAAATGCAATATTGATATCAAAATGGCAACCTGGTTTTCCAAATGGATCATCTGATCTGGTCGGGACTTGTCAGCCTATTTCATCCCTATCGCTAGAACTAGGCTTCCCAAGCTCCATTACAGGTGCCAGAGTAGTGTAACCCCTATTTGGCTGTAATACAGACAAGCCCAGTTAATGATAGGTTAGAGCATGGGGTACATTGGACTCTCTTTCAAGGGATGGACCTTCGCTATGCAGAAGAGTTATTGTGGATGATGTTGTTGAACTGCACCTCCTATTGCCAGATGTAAAAAAGTAAAGGTAAAAGTAAAAATAAGGTAGAACAGCAATGCACTACTGTGGAGAGTAGCAGGTAAGCAATTTTTATCTTTAGAGTTTCTACCTTAATGGACTGGATCCCCTACAGCAGACGTGGATCAGGGAGAAGACTATATCTGATACCCTTGTCACTACTGTAGGCCCTTCACTAAGGCAGAAGAGCCTATAAAGGAGACTACTCCCTACTATCTCTCCTGGTTGGAGCCAAGAAGCTGCTCTTGCTATAACCAAAGCCGAGTATCTCATGTTTCTAAAAAGTGCTATGACAAAAGATATCCTGCACTTACTAAATCCTCGTTGACGGGGTCTCAGCTCCCCGACTTCACTAGAGATAGATAGCTTCTCTAGGGCAATGATGCTTTACTGGGGCCCTGTTGATCCCAGGCTCAGTGGAACATCCAGCTGGTTCAATAGATGCAGCCAAATAGGAAGTGCCCGCCTCCACCTAAACACTATATTACATTATATATGTGCAGGAAGTGGTCATAAGGCTTATGGCCAATAATGAGCAATATATAAATAGGAAAATAGATACCTAGGCTTCTGCTTAGTAACAATGGAAATAGGGAAGGTAGGGTTTAAAGCTATAGGGGATATTAAACCTGTAGGTCCCTACAGTAGTCTTCAGTGAGAAGGGCAGATATAATGCTGTTTCAGGGTAAAAAAAAAATCTTCAGCCAACTGTAGGCAACTATGTCAAACTCTAAATAGAACTGGCAGGATTCTCATTGCAGAATCAGTTGGACCTTTGTGATCCTGAATAAAGAGTTAGCTCCACCATTGGATCCATATGGTCAACCAGAGATTCCAGAGGGTTGTCGGAACAGGCAGGCAGGTAACTGTCTCTTCTTTCTATGACTGTCTCTGCTATTTCTGTGATTCCTTGTCTGTCTCTAAGGTCTTTCAGGTACTAATCTAATGAAAGAAATGGATATGTTCTTCTCTTTCAATCTCCACTTTCCATTACACCAACTGGATCTCTAGCTCAATTCCATCTTTGTTGAAAGTTTTCTTGACCCAATGGGCCAAGGAGCAAAGTGCAAAACACCAGCTCAAACTAATATTTTCTAATGGGTTTTTCCTAATTTCCCTTCAATCTGTAACCAGATATACTTAATAACGGAGAAAATCACAGCTTCTTTGGGGTAATAACTAGTGATGGGCAAAATGTTTCGCCAGGCATGGATTCGCTGAGAATTTCCGTGTTTAGTCATTGGCGGTTTGTTTTACGAAATGGATAAAAAAACTCGCCGTCAAAAAAGAATAGTCGCGGGAGTCAAAAGAATAGCCGCGCAATGAAATAATAGCCACGGGCGATGAAATAATAGCCGTGCGACGAAATAATAGCCACAGGAGACTAAATAATAGCCACAGGCAATTAAATAATAGCCGTGCGATGAAATAATAGCCGTGGGTGACGAAATAATAGCCACAGGTGACAAAATAATAGCCGCGGGGCGACAAAATAATAGCCGCGTGACAACATAATAGCCGCGGGCGATGAAATAATAGCTGTGTGACAAAGTAATAGCCGCGGGCGACAAAATAATAGCCGTGTGACTAAATAATAGCCGTACGGCAAAAAAATAGCCGTGCGACAAAATAATAGCCGCGGGCGATGAAATAATAGCCGTGCGACAAAATAATAGCCGCGGGCGATGAAATAATAGCCGTGCGACAAAATAATAGCCGCGGGCGATGAAATAATAGCCGTGTGACGAAATAATAGTCGGGTGACAAAATAATAGCCGTGCGTCGAAATAATAGCCGTGCGGCAAAATAATAGCTGTGCGACAAAATAATAGCTGCGGGTGACATTTTTTTTTGGTGCACAACATTTTCGCCATTTCGCTAATTTTTCGCCATTTCGCGGATCTTTTGAAAGATTCGCAAATTTTTCGGCGAAGCGAAACGTAACAGATTTGCTCATCACTAGTAATAACCCATAATTCGATGAACGTTACGGTGTTATTATGGCTTCGGGAAGGAATTACCCCCTCTCTATTCACTAACCTGTGCCACTGGGACAGAATACTCTGATATAAAGACACTTCTATCACGTAATCTCGCAAATACGTCTTTTCTGCCCTATGACTCCTCGGATAAGAATTTTTGGCAGAGACGCAAGAGAGAAGGAAACATTGACAAATAATTCCAAACCGCTCAATACCGACACAATAAATGGTCACAAAAACATTTCCTTGTACGGCTTTTGTCTTTTTTAGCCTGAATTTCCCTCTATTTCTATAGAATATTTATCAGTTTTATTGGCAATATTCAGATATAAGAGGACTGTTGCAAGGAAAAGTGCTTCATAAAGGGGCCCCGGTTATAAAAATAGTCCTATCAGTCCATATTGGACGTATTGTACTAAAACTGCTTTCCAGAGAATCTGGGCTCCACTCACTGAGGGAGTTCAAGTCCCAGAATCCATTACTTCAATGGAACAAGGTCAGGATGGGGGTTTGAGAAAATCCCTAAAATGCCGAGCTTAGTTGATAATTTCCTGGAACCCCATATAAGCGGTTTGACCGGCTCAGTTACAGTCATTATCTGTCTCAGGCATTAAGCACATAAGCCAACATTCAATTGGTCATGGGATAACCTACACGCCATTAAAGGGGTGGTTCACCATTATTATGTTGACGAATGTTCTATTCCTAGCAGCTTTGCAGTTCGTCTTCTTTATTTTTGACAGTTTTTGAATTATTTGCCTTCTTTGTCTACATCTTTCCAGCTTTCACACGGGAGTCACTGACCCCGGCAGCCAAAAAACGTTTTCTCTTTGAGTCTACAATTGCATTTGTATCGTTACTTTTTCTTCCTTATCTTTTTATTCAGGCCCTCTCCTATTCATATTCCAGTCTCTCATTCACACCACTGCTTGGTTGCTAAGGTAAACAAGACCCTAGCAACCAAGTGAAACACACCCTGCAAACACTGTTCCCTCACAGAGATCTTTTGCAAGTGGATCTGGTGGATCACTGCCTGAAGTGTTCTTGAAGAAGGGTTTCTGCAACGTTAAAGAGTAGGGCTTGGCCCACCAAAAGGCATTGTGCTCCACCATACTTGCTTGTGAACACCACAGGCTGTTCCACCAAAAACACATGTTCTTGAACCGTTCAGACTGGGCTCCACCTGATGAATATCAGGTGGAGCCCAGTCTGAAGGGTTCAAGAACATGTGTTTTTGGTGGAACAGCCCGAGGTTTCACAAGGAAGTGTGGTGGAGCACAATGCCTTTTGGTGGGCCAAGTCCTACAGTCCAGATGGAACTCATCTCACAGCAATGGGCTTAATTATCAATTTTCGAGTTTGTCAATTTGAGTTTGTTTTTCTAAACCGAATAAACTCACATATTGAAATCTCTCCGATTTATTAAATAAATTAAAAAAAAAAATTCAAGACTTGAATGCCTCAAATTTTCGAGCTTACCAACTTGGAAAAAACCCCTCAAAAACTGGAATATCTCGATTTGAAAATACGGCTTTAGGACAGCTTCCATTGGCTTCTATAGAAACTCACAAGATTTTAGATGGCAAACAGCGCGGCTCAACCAAACGTTACTCCAGCTGTTGTTGGACTACAAATCCCAGAATAATGTAACATATAATGAAGGGTGAGGCATGCTGGGAGCTGTAGTCTAGTAACATCAGGGTTCTTAAAGCAATATTGCACAATAAAACTTTCCCCCAAATCTCCAAGGCCAGTGACTACATTAAAATGCAAGAAATCCCCCAATGGGAATCCCAGCTGATCTGTGTAAATCCGGCTCCCTGTTCTCTGTTCCTGCAATTGGAGTTGGGAGCAATAAGCACAGTTTCCCAGCACTGAACAAGTCTGTCCCTTTATCCCCATGTCTGATTCCTGTGCCATATAATGACGGGAAAATGCCATCATTATCTCTATATGTAAGGTACCAGCAAGGGGCCTGACACAGTGCTGGGAATCAGCATTCTCATTGGTCACTTCTCTTGCATTTATAATCAGATTTTTACCCATCTTGTTGTACCAATATAAGTGCAATCTTAGAGGGTTGAGGAGGAAAGAGTAAGTAAGCAATGGGCAGATCCATGCCTACTAAGCACGGGGAGATCATTACTGGCTGGAATTTAGTTTATAGAACAACTAACCTTCATATTGTAGATTTCTTTCTACCTCAAGTAACCTCATATTCGCACTAGGATCTTCCAAGATGTCTACTAGCTCTAAGTCATCAGGGATAATATTCCAACCATGGCATTTATAGGCCAATATTCCACTTTGTAGAATACATTTTTCAGAATTCCAGGAGCGGCTCATTGTCTCCCTAATAACATGGAGTCTCTGGACATTACACCCAATGGGTGTGCAAGGAATGCTGTTTTAATAATCCTATTTAATCTTTTACACACACATTAGCATGGGGCTTGTAACTTTCTGTAACACTACTGGTCTGGCATTTAAAGAAACAGTAACACAAAAAACATTATTATTTGTGTTGTGATAGTGACTGTTTGGGGCACATTTACTAATCCACGAATCCGAATGGGAAAAAATCGGATCGGAAACAAAAATTTTGCGACTTTTTCGGAGCCTTCACGACTTTATCGTATTTTGCGTGACTTTTTCGTCGCCGTCGCAATTTTTCCATATTGAGCGATTGTAAACGGCAGAAAAACCAATCTGATTTTTTCGCGATGGCGACAAAAAAGTAGCGGAAAATATACGATAAAGTCGTAACAGCGACGAAAAAATCGCGGGACATACGAAAAAGTCACGATGGCGTCGAAAAAGTCGCGAAAATACCGATCATTACGAAAAAACGCATTCGGACGCTTTTGGCCGTTCGTGGATTAGTAAATCTGCCCCTTTGTGTATAAGTCTGTTTGTCAAAGGGGCATGTACTATAGGGGACATTTGCCCAGGGCCAGCTATAGACTAAATATAAATATATCAGGTTGAACTATTCCCCAGTTGGGTTTTGCTGGCAATACTGGAAGGTGCCCTGCTATGTTTAACCAGTATAATGTGGCCCATGGATAATAGGCTTGCCAGCTACATTGTCTTATCACTTGGCACACCGTTTGCCTACTTAGGTAAGCAGCCAATTGCAACAATTTATGATGGCACATTAATATATTTGTCTTGCCCAACCCAGGAATGAGTAAACTCTACTCACTGTTGGGACTAATGACGCTACATGTGGATCAAAGCTAGGATTATAGATATAAATAAGTCTCCAATATTGCATTGTTATTGTTTTATGGGATCCTAACATCACACTATCTTAGCAACTACGCAAGTTCTTGAGAAGAGATCAATATTTGTCTTTGCACCTTTTACTCCTTGCCCAAGGCTTGTTTGTGAGCTTTATACGCTCCTCACTGTGTTCCACTAAGAGATGACATGATATGGAGACAATGGGGGTCATTTATCAACACTGGGCATATTTGCCCATGGGCAGTAACCCATGGCAACCAATCAAAATGTTGCATTCATTGATCTACCTGCAGCTAGCTGAAAAAAGCCATTTACTGATTGGTTGCTAAGGGTTACTGCCCATGGGCAAATTTGCCCAGTGTTGATAAATGAGCCCTAATGTTCAGAACAGGGTTTTTTTATGTACCATGGAGACATCAACTCAATCCATGGCAACCCTGATTTAATGTCAGTCAGGGTTGGCATGGATTGAGATGATGTATGAAGATCCCTCACCTTTCATATTGTCCTGTAGCCTCAATAATATCACACTTGTTGAGCCTGAATGTCTCTTGTTTCATTCACCAATCTTTCCCAATTGGGAGATCCATTCAGGCTCAACAAGTGTGATATTATTGAGGCTACAGGCCACTACGAAAGGTCAGGGATCTTCATACATTGAATGACAAGAAGGAGGACTCATGATGGCCAGGGTGGCATTAATGATATCATCAATGATCTTGAATCATCAAGATTCATCAAGGCCCCTGTCATACCCTTAGACAGAGAAGTGCCCCAGACAAAATGGCCCAAATTTGTGCCAAAATCAGCCTGACAATTCCTCTTGTGTATTCAATTGGACACTACTGACCATCACCACTAATGTAATTAGTGGTGATGGTCTGAAATGGTTGGTTTACTTGGTGCTATTTTCATCCTGAGGGCAGTGATGGAAAAAACACCTAATGTTCCAGAGTCATTACATCAAGAACATATTTGGGGGCAGCTGTTGATGCCTGATAGGTGGAACCTAAATGGTGGCAAAGAATGGTTCACCCAATTATCCTCTGATTAAAGCAGCTTCACAGTGTTGTGTGTTGAGCCATGGCCCTCAGACCCTGTCTCAAATATATACATAGACATTATTTATTAACTCCCTCTTCCTTAATGACAAATTAGATTCCGAAAGTGAATTTGTGATGCTGTAATGGCAGATTCTGTTAATGCCTATAAGAGGGGCCTGGATGAGTTCTTGAACAAGCAGAATACCCAAGGCTATTGTGATACTAATATCTACAGTTAGTATTACTGGTTGTATATATAGTTTATGTATGTGAGTGGATAGATAGGTAAGTATAGGGTGTGGGTGCTGGGTTTTACTTGGAAGGGTTGAACTTGATGGACTCTATGGACTATGTATGTAACTATGTAACTATGGGAATACCAATACTGTACTCTGCATTGAAGTGCATTTAAAGCATCTGTTGTTTTAGAAATCAGTGTTAGGCCGTAACCATGTCCTTCAATATAATGTGCTGGCACGCTACCCTGTCCACTTGCACTTGAGTATACTCAGGGTGTGTGTGTCTGACAACCTTGGCACCCATTTTCAGGTCCCAGGTTATTGAACCTTTGCATGGAGACCTACCCTTCAATTGTCCTTTCTGTCACATCTCTCAGGTCACCTGAGGAGACACAAATGTCCTTAGTGGTTGTACAGAAAGTTCAAGACCCTAAAAAGTGTTATTTAAGGTACAGAACCCTAACATCCAACTATATAACATTCTCTCTGGTAAAACGTTGTTGTTTGACGTCTCTTTAGCTACTAGTTTTCAGCACGGACTTTGTATATTGCAGCAAAACAATTTAGGTGCTCACAGATTTTGCCAACTCACACTTCTTCAGCAAGGGGGCATCAACCATGGTCTTCTCAGTCTATATCTGATAGGGGCTGAAAGATCAAGCTGATTTGCCCCAAATTGTTCCTTTTGCTTGGTGGCATCATGTGTCCGGGATTGCTGTATCTATTGTCTGATTGAAATTAACATTATTTTGCTCTATTACCTAGAAATATAAAACCAAAAAGTCCCAGTCTAGTGCTGGTCATATGTTTGGGGTGGATGGAACCTTCGCTCAGTGACCCAACAAGAACAACAATGAAATGATTATACAATCTACAGTGTTCTTGAGATTGAGTGAGGGTATATAGTTTTGTAGAATAGTCTCAAATAGTGATGGGCGAAATGTTTTGCCAGCCATGGATTCCGCGTTTCGCCATTGGTGGATTGTTTTGCGAAACGGATGAAAAAATTTGCTGCGGAAAAATTTGCTGCACGTCCAAAAATTGTTGCCGGTGTCAAAAAAGAATAATTGCGGGCGTCAAAAGAATAGCCACGCGACGAAATAATAGCAGCGGGCGACAAAATAATAGCCGTGCAACAAAATAATAGCCGTGGGGGACAAAAGAATAGCCGTGCAACAAAATAATAGCCGTGCAACAAAATAATAGCTGCGGGCGACAAAAGAATAGCCGTGCAACAAAATAATAGCCGTGGGGGACAAAAGAATAGTCGTGGGCGACAATTTTTTTTGGAGCACGACATTTCTGGCATTTCGCAGATCTTTTGAAAGATTCGCGAATTTTTCGGCAAAGCGAAATGGAACAGAATCGCTCATCACTAGTCTCAAACTGTTATATGTGGGCTGAACAATTTAAAAGGAGAAGGGGTGCTCATCTGAAACATATACACAATTATTATCAAGCCCTATGAATTTAGATCAGTCCATTGGCTAGAACAGGGGTCCCCAAACTTTCTTACTCGTGAGCCACAGTCAAATGTAAAAAGACTTGGGGAGCAACACAAGCACCATAAAAGTTCATGGAGGAGCCAAATAAGGGCTGTGATTGGCTATTAGGGGCCTCTATGCCCCCTATCAGCTTACAGGGGCTTTATTTGGTAGGAAATCTTGTTTTTATTCAACCAAAACTTGCCCCCAAGTCAGGAACTCAAAAATAACTCCCTGGTTTGGGGGCACTGAGAGCAACATCCAAGGGGTTGGGGAGCAACATGTTACCCCTGAGCCACTGGTTGGGGATCCCTGGGCTAGAAGGTCCGTGAGTAACAGTGTGCTCGCAAGGAGAGCATTTTTGTCATTCCTTTCTCCTCTTGACTTTCCAGTTGGGTGTGTCAGTATGAGAACAAGGACAGGCCTGCTCGTAACAATGCTTCTATTTTGGGCTAATGTCATACAGGGTGAGTTCTTCATCAAACATAAACTAAAAATGACGAGATCAAGAGATCAAGAGTGTGAATATACTCAGGGAAACATAAAACAATCATTTAGCCGAGCTGCAAAGATTACGGGTGATTTTCCTGGTTCAACTGGTTCTAATAAGTTAATCTGTATATATTTCAGTACATTGATAATACATGGAGCATCTTCAGTAATCTACATAGCCAGAATAGGTAACTTTTAGTGATGAGCGAAACTGTCCCATTTCGCTTCGCCATAAAATTCGCTAAACGGCAAAAAATTCACAAAACGTTGCCCGCGTCTATTATTTTGTCGCCAGCGTCTATTATTTTGTCACCCATGTCTATTATTTTGTCGCCAGCGTCTATTATTTTGTCGCCAGCGTCTACTATTTGTCGCCAGCGTCTATTATTTTGTCGCCCGCGTCTATTATTTTGTCGCCAGCGTCTATTATTTTGTCGCCAGCGTCTATTATTTTGTCGTCCATGCTTTTTTGACGCAATCATGCCCTTTTTTTTTTTATGCGACCATGCCCAATTTGACTAATTTTTTCACGCCGAATTTTCCCGGAAGTTTCGCAAAACAATGGTCAATGGCGAAAATGCGGAAATTCGCTGCAAATCCATGCCTGCCAAAAAAATTTGCTCATCACTAGTAACTTTGTATACAAAATGCTAGTATATAAGACCCCGATTTCCGAAACTGATAATCTAACCCAGTGATCCCCAACCAGTAGCTCTAAAGCAACATATTCCCCACCAACCCCTTGGGTGTCGGCTTGGAGGAAAGTTGTGGTTGCATTAAACCAACTGTACTGCCAATCAGAGCTTCCTATAGACCCCCCAACTCTTTTTACAATTGAATGTAGGGGACCCCTGATCTAACCCAAAAGATGAGCAATAATCTTCCCTGTATGTAGCCATCCAAGCAATATCAGCTGCCCCATCCACTTTTCTTCCAAAGAATACCCACTCATTCAAGGACACCCTTGAGTTTAGAAATCCTTCAGCTGAACCATAAATGTTGACTTGGAAATGTCCAGGGTCTCCAAGCACCAGAAATACCCAGTAGTAAGCTGAGGCATGCCTCCATTACTAAAGGACTTAACCTACTGTAGATATCTAAGCTGGTTTTACCAGTAGAAGAAGAGGCCAAGACAACTAATAGAAGGCATTGTGGTTCCTATATGTATCTTTCCTCGCCACAAAGAGTTGGTCATATAGTACCTATGCTTAAGTCAAACAATTCATCTGATGTTCCGCCATAGATCATACAATCTACATTACTGACTGCCAAGTACCTGACTGCCACTTTAGCAGATTCTACTTTGATGTAAGCCTTAGGAGCCCTTAACATCCCAGGACATTTAGGGTAGATGGGTAACTGAGATAGAACACTCTGCAAGTCAATGGATACAAATGGGCTGTGCCTCCTTGTGTACTTTAGCTCTAGTTCTCTTCTAGTTTTATATGGGAGCAAACAGAATAACTTCATATCATATGCATGAGGGTTTGTTGCATTTGGTCTTCATTTTTTTTTTTCGTTTTTGAATTATTTAGCTTTTTGCGCTGCAGCTGGAATTTCAGCAGCTACCTGGTTGCTAGGGTCCAATTTAAGAAAGATAAGTAAACAAAAAATGTTACAAGTGCAGGGCAAAAGTACATTATATTTAATTTACTTTAAAACACTTTTTTGCTGTTACTGTTTCTTTAAATTACGATCAAGCCAAGGTCTCCATGTTTGTTGGACAGCGTCCATGGGGTAACAGCTCGGCGAGTGATGTAAGTTTATTTATTACAGATTATAGTTGCATGCAATACAATCATTATATTAATTAGACTGGACTGAAACCCCATTAGGCAGTTGCCTTTCAATTGCTCATTAAACACTAAACACTAATCCACGTTCCCATGTATTATCTGCGCAAACAGAGCAAACCCGACTGCTCCCGCTGGATATCCCTAACTAGCCGTGGCACATGTGTGTTGCCATAGGGGTAAAATGCTAAAGCATGTATATTGTTTTTGTCACAGGAGGGTTGGTCATTTTATTAGCACATATTCTGAACACTGAGATCAGATGTGAGTTTGTGGAATTTTCCATACTGATTTGATTTCTACAGGCTCAGGCTGGCTTATACATCTTATTCTACTCCACTGAGGAGCAAGCTCCAGCTGTAGTCCCAGGTTGAGGTATATAGATGCATGGGGTTGGCTGGACAGTGAGGAGCAAGCTCCAGCTGGAGTCCCAGGTTGAGGCACATATTGCCTGTGTGTGCCATACTCTGCCTGCCCTATGCTGCCTGTGTGTGCCAGACTCTACCTGCCCTATGCTGCCTGTGTGTGCCATACTCTGCCTGCCCTATGCTGCCTGTGTGTGCCAGACTCTACCTGCCCTACCCTGCCTGTGTGTGCCATACTCTGTCTGCCTTATGCTGCCTGTGTGTGCCATACTCTGACTGCCCATAGCCTGTGTGTGCCATACTCTGCCTGCCCTATGCTGCCTGTGTGTGCCATACTCTGCCTGCCCTATGCTGCCTGTGTGTGCCATACTCTGCCTGCCCTACCCTGCCTGTGTGTGCCATACTCTGCCTGACCTATGCTGCCTGTGTGTGCCATACTCTGCCTGCCCTACCCTGCCTGTGTGTGCCATACCCTGCCTGCCCTATGCTGCCTGTGTGCCATACTCTGCCTGCCCTACCCTGCCTGTATGTGCCATACTCTGCCTGCCCTACCCTGCCTGTGTGTGCCATATTCTGCCTGCCCTACCCTGCCTGTGTGTGCCATACTCTACCTGCCCTATGCTGCCTGTGTGTGCCATACCCTTCCTGCCCTATGCTGCCTGTGTGTGCCATACTCTGCCTGCCCTATGCTGCCTGTGTGTGCCATACTCTGCCTGCCCTATGCTGCCTGTGTGTGCCATACTCTGCCTGCCCTACCCTGCCTGTGTGTGCCATACTCTGCCTGCCCTATGCTGCCTGTGTGTGCCATACTCTGCCTGCCCTACCCTGCCTGTATGTGCCATACTCTGCCTGCCCTACCCTGCCTGTGTGTGCCATATTCTGCCTGCCCTACCCTGCCTGTGTGTGCCATACTCTGCCTGCCCTATGCTGCCTGTGTGTGCCATACTCTGCCTGCCCTAGGCATGGTCTTAAAAGCTCTTGTGATTACATGGGTGCCACAGAAGTTGGACAGCACTGTTCTAGATAGTTCATGGATAGGCTTACAATAAGGTTACGGCTACCAAAATATTATTTTAATCAGGGTATATGATTAAATATATATCATGTGTGTCTTATGCCTCTGTGCTAGTTATCTTGTCCCATCACCCTAGCCTGAGCGGGGGTTGTATCAACAGTGGTGCCTTAGGTGATGGAGGAAGATCGGAAGCCCTGGACTGGCAATTGGTGGGTCCTGTCAAATGCCATAGGGGCTGCTGTAAGATGCTATAGACAGTCACTATTTATTGGGCTGGGGGGGCTGTATGAGCTTCCTTGTACTTGGCATATTTTGACCTGACTATAGAGACTTTAGACTGTAATGTCTACTGGGGCATTAAATGCGGTTTAATCTCTGTACAACACTATGGAATATGTTGGTGCTATATAACGCAAGGGGAATCATTACTATTTACTGAGAGCACTGCCTCCAATCTGCTGGCCTGGGGCCAGTCCGCTTGCTAAATCTCTTACAAAACAAGTTTGGCGGCTGTGAGCTGGATAGAATTGCATGAGGAAAATATAACTCTTGCTTTAAGGCACGTAATCTCCGTGGGGAAAATCACAGGTATGTTGTGGGCTACGGTTTTTCTAAGGTAATAAAAGCTCTTGTTAAATCACGTAGGGCTGCAAGAATGCAAGTAGGTAGGTACAGGAAAGAAAGAAACACAGTCACATGGTGTATGGAAATTTATTGTGTTGCAACCCATAACAACCAATTAGGATCAAGCTTTTATTCATTTTACTGGAGTTGACCAGTCAGAGCTCACTGCTCATTGGCTGAGAGCATGGCCCATCTTCTTATACTTTGTACAACAAAAAGTTTTACCTGAACATTAGCCGCAGAAAAATTGTCGCGTGTCAAATCGGGCGACCAAAAAAGACGTGGGCAGCAGAAAAAAATTGTGCGACAAATGCGTTTCACCGTTTCGTGAAATTTCTTGCCGTTTCCTGAATTTTATGGCGAAACAGGACAGAGTTGCTCATCACTAGTGTCCTGTATTGGTCTTAGCCTGTAGTGATGAGCGAATTTTTTCGCCAGGCTTGGATTCGCAATGAATTTCCGCATTTCACCACTGGCGTCAAACTGGGCGCGGTTGCATCAAAAAAGTGCGGGTGAAAAATAAAACCAACGCGGGCGACCAAAAAAGACACGGGCTACAAAAATGACGCGGGCGACAAAAAAAAAAAAATTGTGTGACAAATGCATTTCGCGAATTTTTCAGTTTCGTCAAATTTCTTGCCGTTTCCCAAATTTTATGACGAAACAGGACAGAGTCGCTCATCACTAGTGCCCTGTATTGGTCTTAGCCTGAAGTGATGAGCGGATTTGTTCGCCAGACGTGGATTCTTAGCAAATTTCCGCATTTCGCCATTGGTGTCAAACTGTGCGCGGTTGCGTCAAAAAAAGCGCGGGTGACAAAAAACCAATGCGGGCGACCAAAAAAGACACGGGCAACCGAAAAAAAAATTGTGCAACTTCGTGAATTTTTCGCCGCTTCGTGAAATTTCTTGCCATTTTGCGAATTTTACGGCAAAGCGAAACGGGACAGACTCGCTCATCACTAGTGCCCTGTATTGGTCTTAGCCTGAGTCTCATTCAGAATGTGCAAACTGGGTAGTTCCAAGGGATTCTGGGTGCAATTTACAATGGTACGGGGGCAAATTCTCTCAATTTTGTACTGCTCAGTGCTCCAGCTCTTGTACCCCTACATATGACAAGTTTGTATGTTCTTCGTGTCTCTTCTTGGGGTTCCCCCCAACACACAGAGCCAGGTTATTTGGTAGGGGATGTAAGTTTGTGAGTATTAATCTCTGGGAGGTGCTATGGAATATGCCAGGGCTCTATAAAGAAAATGAATAAGCCTCCCTGTAGTTGCGTGGGTCAGCTAACCCCATGTCATTAAGGAGGGATAATGATTAAAGGTCCCCATACACCTTAAGACATTGCCATTGCCAAGCGAGCAGATCTTCTCCCGATATCCCCCACCTACGGGTGGGCGATATCGGGAGAATCCAGGCTAATTCAATCGTTATAATGTTGGATATAGGCAAAGTTGGTCTGGGGACCGTATCAATGAGCCGATGTGGTCCCAGATCCGACTAGATTTCCTTACCTGCCCAATCGAGATCTGTCCAATTTCAGATATCAGTCGGGCAGGCCCGTCGGTAATGCCCATACACGGGCCGATTAGCTGCCGAATCAGTCTAAGGGACCCATATCAGCAGCTACAATCGGCCCGTGTATGGGGACCTTAACTCCTGGGTCCTAATTCATCTTCACATTAAATGGGAACATGAAATAAACTCTATAAAGTGGATCTTTATTACTGATGACATGGGGACATCTCTGAACGTGTTTTACTGAACATTAGGGGACAAATAAAGGGAATAGAATCCTAATTGTGAACTTAGATTTTCCCTTACATCTTCATTGTTTGCCTTAAGGTGGCCATACACGTAAAGATCCGCTCACTTGGCGTCCGATATCCCCACCTACGGGTGGGCGATATCGGGCTATTTCAGGCTAATTCGGAATTATAACGACGGGTATAGGCAAAGTCAGTTCGGGGACCATATCAACAAGCCAATGCGGTCCCCGATCCAATACATTTTTAAACCTGCCCGATTGATATCTGCCCGATTTCAGGCCAGATGTGGGTCGGGCGGGCCCGTCAGTAGTGCCCATACATGGCCAATAAGCTGCTAAGTCCGTCTAAAGGACCCATATCGGCAGCTAGAATCGGCCCGTGTATGGGGACCTTAAGATAAGAGAATAGGGGCCCCTGGTTATGCAGGGAACATGGGTCCCCGTCTATAACCTGCATTAAAACTCTCTTTTGGGAGATGTGGGAAGTCTAGTTCAGCTGGAGCTGATGTTGATGTTTTCTCCATCCAAGGGCAAGTGCCCTTTCTGCCCTACCCTAGAAACCTTGGCTGATTGTTTGCAAATGACTTGATTACGTAGCGAGAAGCGAGGACTTGTTTTTGCTTCCGACTTTCTCCAGTGTAATCCGTCTCATTTATGTCTCCAGGGCAGGGAGAGACACCTGAGGACTCATTTACATTTCCATTTAAAATCCTCCGGCGCTGAAAGGGTTCAGGGGAGGCGTGTCCTGGCTCAGGGGAGGGGAGGAACGTAATACCTGTGTCAATAGGTAACTCATTGGCCATGATTTGTCAGCATCATAACAGCAAGGAACAGCTCGGGAAGGAAATAACTGGAGAGACGGGTGGAGGGAGCACAGATCCAGGTAAGGCAAGAACAGCTTGAATTCCTAGAAGCTGCTTTGTGTGGGGGGAGGTTTATTATGAAGATTGAGAATATAATTTTATTTATATGCTTAGTGCTCTTGAGTGGTCTCCATTATTGTATATTTCTACCTGGAGGGTAGCAGGTTGGGTAGCGCTGATATTAAGTACCACTTGTCCTGCAGTCATCATCTTACCCTACTGTCCTCATTTTGCTATTGTCTATCCTGTCCCCGCCGCCCCCTGCACTCACCAATCAAATGCTACACCAAGTTTCTTTATACCTACAGTTGATGTTCTGTAGGACCCAGGGCATAGACCCACCAACCCCAAGTCGTCAGGGAGATAAGCCTCCAGTCCTGGTTTCTATAATGTGGAATGTCTAGTGCTAAAATGTCTCTAAGTGGGTCTTTCCTTCCCTAATGGCTGCCAGTCCCTTGGGTGACTGCCCCCATTGGTAGTGGACACCAATGAGGGCAGTCACCCAATTTTACGGTGGTTGGTCTATTTATCGATTCTATGGTCGCAACCCTTTGGAGCAGTGATCCCCAACCACTAACTGGGCTTTATGAGCCATCTCAGCCCTTATATGACAATCCCAGGCACTTTGATCATTCTTCTGTTGCTCCCCAATGAACGTGGCCCATTAGTAAAAAAGGTCAGGATTTTGATATTGAACTACAAACTCCCCAACATTGTCCTACGGCTGTTGGAACATACTGGTAATAGTATATAAACAACTTGGAGAAGGAGCCTTTGTCATTCCGTTTGTTTTTGACTGTTGGATTTAGCAGCTAGCCAGCCATGTATACAATGGACACAGTAGGTCAATATTACAGACGCAGGGCCACACCACAGAGCCACATCTGCTGTATTTGTTTTTCCCAAGAACAGAACCCAAGGAGTTAGTTCCATTGATTCCGATGAGGTAATGCACAAGGGGGACTCGCTGAAGGACACTTGGTGATTTTGTCAATTGAAATGTGTCCTATTTATGGTGAAAAAGGTACAGTGTGTTACTGTTTTATATTAGGAAATACCTTTGAAATTATGGGTGATTTTAGAACTAATGAGTTCTACCTTTCTATGAGCGAGATACAGTATGTACCGAGGAATTTCTGTGTGTAACTGCCAAAATTGTCAGAGATAAATGACTTTGTGGAGGCCATTAAGGTTTAGAGGTTGGCACAGTTTCTAGACAGGACAGCGATGCCTACAATTATAGTGGAATGTCTGGATTTATAACCACTGTTACGGCTGGGCGATTACATTCTGCCATGCCGGTGGCCAGTGACTACGGCTTTTGTAGACGGGGAATAAATGTGGGACTTGGAGCAGCACCTTCAGAAATTACACACTCCGCCTAAGTCGTAAAATTGTGTTCCAGTCTTGGCATTTTTACAACTTGACTCCGCTTTACTCCCCAAGTGCTTTCAAGCTTTAACTTTCCACCACCGGGTTTATAGCCTCACTAAAGCTCTCTATACATGAATATATTCACCAAACAAGGGGGTTGGGCCATCCACATGCTCCATATATCCATATAATCCACTTGTTTAGCCCTTGGTGCAGTGGTTGGATTGTATTATTGGCCAAGGCAGACCCATGGGAAGATGACCATATCAATGAGCCTCAACCAACAGGATTTTACATCCCGACTGATAGATATCAGTCCAATATTGAGATATCTGTTGGGCACTCCATCAGGAGATCCCTCTATATTAGAACCTCCCAACTTGCTCTGAATTTTATTGGTCTATATCTTGCCTCCTTAACACAGACATTATATTAACAGTTCCTGTATCTCGCCACAGTTTTATATAAATCAGGGTTTTATTAAACAAAAACAATGGTATTATTACCTGTTTTAATATAGGGCTGAAACGTTTATGCACTTTACAGAGATTATACATCATTGTTATCAGTCCCTGCCCCAGCAAAGCTGACAATCTAAGGTCCCTATCACAGTCACACACACTTGGGCCAATTTTATCGGGAACCTGTCTGTATGGGTTTGAAGTGTAGGAGGAAAGAAGGGTATCCAGAGGGAACCCAAGCAGACACGGGAGAATATACAATGTCCTTGCAGATAGGGCTCAAGATGGAATCGAACTCAGGACTCCAGCATCCTGAGCCACAAATGGGTTTTACCATCATAATCATGTGGTGTCATCAATAGTCTTGCAGTGCTGGGCCCTGAATTCAATTCCCATTGGGGGGCACAATATGCGTTGGGCCTATGTTTGTTCTGGTTTTATCTTGCTGGCCAGAAAAAAAACATAATGATGGGCTTAATGGCTTCTTATGCAACGGATCCAATTGCCCGTGGGACAGTGAAGAGAAAATGTGACTGCATCATGGAGGCAGGGAGTGGGAAGGATTCAACATTTTCCATTGAGCTCTGTGGGGCATGTTAGGGTTATATAAATATTGCATAAGGGTGGGACCATGGCCGTGCCACGCTGGAGTCTGGAGCTTAATGCCAGATGTTGGTTCTCTGTGGGGTTCCGCCGGGTACGTAAGTTTTCTTCCACACCTTAGTGTTTGTTGGTGTTGAGTGACTGTGATAAGGGCATTGATTGTAAGCTCCATTGGTGCAAAATGAACACATGGGGATGGTACTGAGACCTATAGTTGCACCCAGACTGGCAATGTGTGGGTTCAGGCCAATGCCAGAGGGGCCACTGTAAGATGCCATAGACTAGGGGTGGGCAAACTACGGCCCACGGGCCACGTCTGGCCCGTTGATCTTTTTAATTCAGCCTGCCGAATCCGCAATGGGGGTACTGACGAGCGGAAACGGCCCCTGAGCCAAAAAGTGTGCCCACCCCTGCCATAGACAGTCACTATTTATTGGTCGGGGGGGGGCTGTTTGGGTCTCTGTGTACTTGAAATGCCAGGGCCTATTCTGAATCCCAGACCCCGCAGTGTGTACAGTAGGGTTAGAATGATGGTTAGTGAGTTGGAGGTCTCCGCCATATTGTTAAGACTTAGGCACCTTTGCCCCTAGTATTGTTCCTATGGGCCCCTATTAAACAGAAACATGAAAGAACCCTGATAACTGCTCATAGTTTATCATATTTAACAGTTAAAAAACAAATATGTAGAAAAGGCTTTTTCACTTAACAAAGCATTTCCATTGGTTTCAAATGACAGCAAATATGAGGGAAATTGTGGCCTTTATTTCTATTTAGTAGGGATAAACAATGGAAGCATCGACAGGCTCCACCCCCCCCCACCCCCCGAGATTGTGCAGCTCCAAAATGTGTATTTATTGTTTAACATAATCACATACAAATTAGTTATGGACTTTGTCCGCTTCACAGAACCAAATATTCTGCCGAGCTGATGTTGTGCAAGTGGCCCCCAGCAGGCACAGTGACTAAACGTGAATGGGGATTGTTCCTTTCTATCCGGTTATAAAATTTCACTCTGATTGTTCGGCTTATAATAAACGTTGGCGTCAGAGAAATAAAAAGTCACTCTCATCTGAATGGGTGGGTCGTAACCCGCAACAAACTGGTAAATATTTCCATCAAAAGAATGAGGTTAAAGGGCAAGTAAAGGCTGAATGAAACATGGCCAGGTTACAAATATCACAATGGAAAGGAGCCCTGAGCCTCTTATATCATTCCCCCATTCATCTTATGAGTCCTTGGGCTGCTACAGTATGTGTGTCCTGATGGGTAATGCACAAGAACCCCTTAAATAATATCCTTTATTTATTTATATATATCACTAACATTTTCCGCAGCACATTAACAGACTATAAATCATTCCCTGCCCCAGAGTCTACAATCTAAGGTACCGATCACTCATTAACTCATTAACACACATTAACCAGTGCATGGATCCCCACCGACTGGCCAAAGAAAAGAGCCCCCCCTGCACTCACCCATTATCAATATAAGAGCCCCCCCCTCACTCACCCCCGGTCTGGCCTGTCCTACACTCACTCACCCCCGGTCTGGCCTGTCCTACACTCACTCACCCCCGGTCTGGCCAGTCCTACACTCACTCACCCCCGGTCTGGCCAGTCCTACACTCACTCACCCCCGGTCTAGCCTACACTCACTCACCCCCGGTCTGGCCTGTCCTACACCACTCACCCCGGCCTGTCCTACACTCACTCCCCCCGGTCTGGCCTGTCCTACACTCACTCACCCCCGGTCTGGCCTGTCCTACACTCACTCACCCCCCGGTCTGGCCTGTCCTACACTCACTCACCCCCGGTCTGCCAGCCTACACTCACTCCACCCCGGTCTGGCCTGTCCTACACTCACTCACCCCCGGGTCTGGCCTGTCCTACACTCACTCACCCCCGGTCTGGCCTGTCCTACACTCACTCACCCCCGGTCTGGGCCAGTCCTACACTCACTCACCCCAGTCTTGGCCAGTCCTACACTCACTCACCCCCGGTCTGGCCTGTCCTACACTCACTCACCCCCGGTCTGGCCTGTCCTACACTCACTCACCCCCGGTCTGGCCTGTCCTACACTCACTCACCCCCGGTCTGGCCTGTCCTACACTCACTCACCCCCGGTCTGGCCTGTCCTACACTCACTCACCCCGGTCTGGCCTGTCCTACACTCACTCACCCCCGGTCTGGCCTGTCCTACACTCACTCACCCCCGGTCTGGCCAGTCCTACACTCACTCACCCCCGGTCTGGCCAGTCCTACACTCACTCACCCCCGGTCTGGCCTGTCCTACACTCACTCACCCCCGGTCTGGCCTGTCCTACACTCACTCACCCCCGGTCTGGCCAGTCCTACACTCACTCACCCCCGGTCTGGCCTGTCCTACACTCACTCACCCCCGGTCTGGCCTGTCCTACACTCACTCACCCCCGGTCTGGCCAGTCCTACACTCTCTCACCCCCGGTCTGGCCTTGGAGACGGGTATCCAGACAGGGATGGCTGCCCAGCCCACTACATCTGTGTCTCTGATAGTAGGTTTAGTAGGGTTAGATGGTGCCGGTTAGTGCCCAGCGGTGCCAGTTAGTCCCCAGTACCCACCTGGAGCAGGAGCGGTGCCATAAGCTGAATGATGGCTATTGTTCTGATCATGGGATCGGATGACACTTGTTTACAGCCAACAGTTTCCTGCAGGGGCCGAGGTGTTGGACCCAGACTAATCTGTGTGTACGTCTATTATTCAGCTCCGGTGATAATGAGCCTCCAAGCACCAACAGGTGTCAAACGGATGAAGGAGACACAATGGGTCTCATCCAGAGCTCATTATTCCTCTCCTCCTCCCTTCCCACCTACTCGTTTGCCAATGTTCCTGATTCAATCAAACGGACACACTTTCCCTCACCCAAAACTTTAAGAATGTTATCATCAAAATAAAGTGTTTTTCCCCCAATACAATGTTCCTGACTGAGTGAATGAGAGCATTACTGGGAGCATTAGAGACCTTCCAGCATAGCGTGCCCTCCATCCTTTAGCTGCCCCCATGCTGAATAGTGCCCCTGAGCCCAGGGCAGGGTTTTGGCAGCCGCCGCAGACCCCGTGCCAGTATTGTGCCCCCGACAGATCACCGACACACCAGCAAAAGGGCTGCTTTGTTTAGCCGCGTGAAATACAGATTGTAAAATGATCTTGTGCTTAGAACTGGGCCATTGGATACTGTGCAATCTGCCAACACAGCAGCCATTGGAACCTTCATTATTCTCACTGATCGGCTCAGCTGAATGGAGCGAGTCCTGTAGTGTCCCAGCTCAGCCCATAGCTGTATTTGCTATGAAACAATTGAGGTTGAGAGAAAAACACGTCTGGCAATTGAAATACCTGCCTTCCCTATGGCCAATTAGTGGCATTCAATGCGGCCTCAGGTCAATCTTAAGGTGGCAGATTTCAGCTGCCAACTTGGGTCCTTCAGATCAATTTGGCAGCTTATCTGCCCATGTATGGGCACACCCAAATGGCCTTCCCAACCGATATTTGGCTTAAAATCAGCCAGATATTGATTGGGCAGGGTTTGATTTTACCGTTGGATCGGGGGCTTCATCCTCGGTCTGACAGCCCATATACCCCCTGCTTTAATTCCACCTAAGGTGGACATATCAGGAAAATATCTGCTGGTTTGGCGACCTCCCAAACAGGCGGATCATACCACCTTAAGCATTATAGACTTGTTTGCATGGAATAACTTCAATATAATCTGGGCCCCCCCAGTATGTGTTATGTTGAAGAGCTGGGCAGCGCCGTTCTAGATAACCCACAAGGATCCTAAAAAGACGCTCCTATATCTTCCTTCATGACCCGAAGGGCAATGACACAGGGTGGGATTCGCTGCTGATGTTATAAACACTACCACGGGCAACAAATCTCCCCGGAAATGTTTTACCCTACACTAACGTCTGAATCACTGCAAGTAAACAACATTACTCGATCGTAGGAAAATGGCTGCTTTCTTATTTTCCTGAAATTAAACCGAATCGCTTGCGGTGATTCAGATGTTACCATAGGGCAAGACATTTTCATGGAGATTTGTTGCCCTAGGTAGCGATTGGCAAATCTCCCCATACATCGTTGCTCTAAAGCCACAACCGGAATTGGTTCTGGATCAGAATTTGTACTATGAGTATTAATATCACTACTCTGGCATTTGTTTCTCTTGCTCGAGGCGGCAACCCCTTTCTTGGAACTGTTTAGTATATCCGCCGGCACCCCTGCTTCCATGACTCCAGCACTCTTAAGGTGGCCATACATGGGCCGATTGTAGCTGGCGATATTGGTCCCTTGGACCGACTCGGCAGCTTATCGGCCCGTGTAGGGGCAGAAACGAGGGGCCTGGCCGACCGATATCTGGCCTGTAATTGGCCAGATATCGATCGGGCAGGTTAGAAAATCCAGTCGAATCGGGGACCGCATCGGCTCGTTGATGCGGTCCCCGAACCGACTGCCCCATTGCCGCATGCAGAATTCGATCGTTTGGCCGCAGGGCCAAACGATCGAATTCGCCTACATGCCTCCCCGATATCGCCCCCCCCGTAGGTGAGGATATCGGGTGAAGATCCGCTCGCTTGGCGACATCGCCAAGCGAGCGGATCTGCCCGTGTATGGCCAGCTTAAGTCGTATAGGGGACTGCATCGGCTCGTTGATACGGTCCCCGAACCAACTGCCCCATTGCCGCCATTATAATTCATTGTTTGGCCCCAGGGCCAAATGATTGAATTAGCCTACATTTTCCCCGATATCCCCCACCCGTATGTGGGGATATCGGGTGATGATCCACTCGCTTGGCGACCTCGCCAATCGAGCGGATCTTCATGTGTATGGGCACTTTTACAGTCTGCACCTTAAGACAAAACCCCATTTCTAACTCACACAAAGCTCCTGTTTATTGTATCCCCCCCTTATAAATGTATATAAAGTGATCCTATTGCTCAGGGTTCACTGGTTGAGTCCCATTCGGTGGCACAAACCCAAGTGATTATGGATGTGAGAGATTTCCAGTGTTCAGCACTTGAGCGTCTCTTTGTACAGACCGCACTCGCCCGTTCCCTATACATTCTTTGTGTATTTTATCACTTACTGATACTCACTGACGTTTACGCACAATCATTTCTGTATTTGTTGTGGTTAAAATGTCATTAGCGGTGGGGGGGACCATGAAGCACAGCTCGGGGAATGCTGCGACTGCAAAGCCAACTGTGCCGCTAATGAGGGTGCAGAGTCCTGTCCGGCTTTATGGCTGAGATTCATGCTATCTTTATTAGAAGGCTAACATCAAAAGTAATAATCTTTATAGCTGAACATTCTGTCCCAGTGGGCTCGGATCCTATCTGTAAGTGACTCCAGGTTGCAGTTCTCTAAGGGTGAAGACACACTGGGCTACTAGTAGTAGCTACTTGTCACAGCTACTAAACGCCAGAAAATCCCCTGCCATAGACAATACTGAGAATTGCCTCTGCTAAAACACACATAGAGACACTTATCAGTAAATGATCAGCATGGTCTGTTTTAGTAGCTGCTACTAGTAGCTCTGTGTGTCTTCACTCCAAAGCTGGCCATACACGCACCGATGATATCGTACGAAACAATATCGTACTAAACCTTGTTTCGTGCGATATTCGGAGCGTGTATGGTGGCTCAACGAGGTGACCGATACCGCAAAAGGCTGCAGATATCGGTCGACTCGCGGATCGCCCGGGTTAAAAAATTTTGATCGTAGACAATCTACGTTCAGGGCTGAATCGGCAGAAGGAGGTAGAATTCCTATTGTTTCTACCCCCATATCTGACGATTCAGCCCTGAACGTCTATGGAGGGTGGGAACGATCTTTCGTGCAACCAATGGTCTTACAAAAGATCGAAAATCGCTGCATGTATGGCCACCTTAAGGGCGAAGACACACAGGGCGATTAGTCGGCGCGACTTTTTGAAAAGTTGCGGCGAATAATCTGCGAGAGCGTTTTGGTGTGGCAACGCAATTGTACTCTATGGGCAGAAAGTCACCGCGATTAGTTGGCGCGACTGAGTTCAATAAAAGTCGAGGCGACTAATCTCCCCGTGTGTCTTCGCCCTAACACTTTGTATGGCTGAGATTCCAGCCCGGACTGGCAATCCGTGGGTTCAGGCAAATGCCAGAGGGGCTGCTGTAAGGTGCCATAGTCACTCACTGTTTATTGGGCTGGTGGGGGGGCTGTTTGGGCCTCTGTGTACTGAAAATCAGGCCCAGACTGGCAATCTGTGGGTTCAGGCAAATACCAAAGGGGCTGCTGTAAGATGCCATAGACAGTCACTATTTATTGGGCCTATGGGGGGGCTGTTTGGGCCTCTGTGTACTTGAAATCCCAGGGTCTATTTTGAGTCTCAGTCCAGACCTGATTCAGCTCTTTGGAAAGGATAAGTACCAAACACTAGGTTTTGTGTGTAATGAAGTGGTACAAATTGTGCGTTTGTTTGGTCGGGTAGCCATGGGGGCTGGCACAGTGATCCCAGAGCTGTCACCCAAGCCCATGTAATGAGCGAGATAATGATCCACTCAGGCCCCTCGAGACCTTATTTCACTTTATCATTTAGTGTAAAGAGCAATTCAGACCCAAAAAAACCAGGACTGGCTCATTATCTCTCTCATGAGATGGGATTGGGTGACAGCTCTATAAGCGCATCCCTGTCAGCTTTGCTTTCATAAATAACTTGGTTGTTACGTACAGGTTGGTGCCTTGCCAAGGTGCAACGTCTCCTCCATTTCTAATAACCCATAGCAACCCCATAGCAACCAAGCAGCAGGTATCACTGAATGGTCTCTTATATGATAACAAAGATCTGATTGGCTGCTATGGCTTACGAGACATGGAACTAAATGCGGGTGGTTAAATGACCCCTATACCCTAATATTTGCCAGCAGAATTGTTCTTAGTACAGGGGGCTCCGTATATTCACATAAATTACTTCTGTACAGGTAAAACCCAGTTAGTGGTCCCTGCTATAAAGAGTGCCAATTATATCTGCCCACAATTAGATTGTAAGCTCTTTTGGGCAGGGCTCTCTTCCCCTCCTGTATCGGTTACTTATTGCTTTATATGTTACTCCTTGTAGAGTGTAAGCTCTTTTGGGCAGGGCTCTCTTCCCCTCCTGTATCGGTTACTGATTGCTTTATATGTTACTCCTTGTAGAGTGTAAGCTCTTTTGGGCAGAGCTCCCTTCCCCTCCTGTATCGGTTACTGATTGCTTTATATGTTACTCCTTGTAGAGTGTAAGCTCTTTTGGGCAGGGCTCTCTTCCCCTCCTGTATCGGTTACTGATTGCTTTATATGTTACTCCTTGTAGAGTGTAAGCTCTTTTGGGCAGGGCTCTCTTCCCCTCCTGTATCGGTTACTGATTGCTTTATATGTTACTCCTTGTAGAGTGTAAGCTCTTTGGGGCAGGGCTCCCTTCCCCTCTTGTATCGGTTACTGATTGCTTTATATGTTACTCTGTATGTCCAATGTATGAAATGCAGTAATTCCTTGTAGACTGTAAGCTCTTTTGGGCAGGGCCCTCTTCCCCTCCTGTATCGGTTACTGATTGCTTTATATGTTACCCTGTATGTCCAATGTATGTAACCCACTTATTGTACAGCGCTGCGGGATATGTTGGTGCTTTATAAATAAATGTTAATAATAATAATAATTATGTCATACCATACCCCCGTGACTATTATGCCATAGCCCCCATTTAGGCTTCTTGTAATGGGATTAACATAACAGGAGGCCTTGCTAAGGAACCTGTATGCAGCCTGCAAGTGAGACAATGGCTGCTTAGACTTGGGGAAATAAAGCAAAGCGACATAAGGAAAAACAAGGTACTGTACCTTTAAGGCCTAAAATCTAAATCAGGAGAACTGGGTTTGAGCCCAGAACCAAGATATGAAGTTTCTCTCCACCTGAAACTTATGGTTTCTACAGACAGGATCTGATAGGCCCAACACAAGGGGAGATAGGAGAGTAGGGGGCACTGTTATACCGGGGGGCAACCTAAGCAGACAACAATAGGAAAGGCGCCATGTATTTATGGGAACTTTAAGCTCCTTGTTCCTTTGCCAGCAACATGGCGGCTCCCCTCAGTATGAACTCATGTCCTGTTTATACAATAATAAAATCCTTGCACTTTTTACCTTCCGTCACCCTTATGCAAAGCAATATTTTGTATTTATATTGTAAATATGGAGCTTAGTGGCTGTGTGTTGGGGCGGTAGGACATGAGCCGATGGCTAATGATTGTATCCGGAGGGTTCAGGAATAAACCTTTATAGTTGTTATTTCACCCCATCGCTATGCTCAGGATATTAAGTTCCTACAGCCGGGCTGTCTGACTAGAGGCCCACGGGCCAGATGTGGCCCTCCAAAGGATTTTTATGGCCCCTGTCTGCTCAGAGGCCCCATAGGCTACAGCAGGGGCCGCAGTCAAATGTAAAAAGACTTGGAGAGCAACACCATAAAAGTTCACGGAGGAGCCAAATAAGGGCTGTGATTGGCTATTAGGGAGCCTCTATGCACCCTATCAGCTTACAGGGGCTATATTTTGTAGGAAATCTTGTTTTTATTCAACCAAAACTTGCACCCAAGTCAGGAATTCAAAAATAACTCCCTGGTTTAGGGGCACTGAGAGCAACATCCAAGGGGTTGAGGAGCAACCACAAGCTGTAGGAGATATAATTGGCCCATGACATGTAATAAGTCGGACAGCACTGACCTACAGAATAAAAGTCACAAGCCAAAAGTGCCCAGAAAATGGCCAGTTAGGCAAGACCAAGTCTGCCAGCTGGGCCAGCTACACCTTCATAGATGCTCCTAGGTTCAACTCGGTTTTTCTTTAAATGCTTTGCCCATAGACCTCTTAAGGTCAGACTAAAGGAGGCCATACACGGCTGATTTCAGCTGCTGATTCAAGTGCTTTAGACTGATTCAGCATCTTATCTGCCCATGTTTGGGACCCCCAATGGGCCTACCTGACCAACATTTGGCCTAAATTGACTAGTTCTTGACTGGGCAGGTTTCATTTTCCTTTGGATCAGGGACTGATGCTGTTCTTGGTCCGACGGCGCCTATGCCCACCGTAAAGCCAAACAATCGAATTAGCCCAATATTGCACACCTTAATTGGTCTTATCGGGAGATCCACTCGTTTGGCAACATCTCCAAATGAGTGGGTTGTAGTGTGTATGGCCACCTTGAGATTTGCTCAGCAAAGGAGCAATCCCCCCAACATTCCCACCTTGAAGGGGATATGAGAAATCAGAAAGTGGGCTGCATTAATGAGCCGATCCAATCCTTGATCCAATAGGGAAAGCGAGCCTGTCCGAATGCAGATAAGCGAGACCTGATCAAGTCCATATCCCCTCAAGCACAAGAGCAGATGATGTGAGGGGACCATGTAGTTATTTTAGGGTCTCACACCAACCCATACAATCTTTAACCAAATGGACTGACCGACAGAAATCAGATTTTAGGAAAAAAATCAAGCAAAAACGTCAGCCTTTTTGCTTTGTGTCTGGCCAATCTCCTACCTGAATGGGGGCCTTACAATCACCCATAGCAGCACCTATAATGTAGGAGAATAAAGCTCATAAATGCAGATCTGGACACATATATGCCAAGTGAGCCTGAATGCGGCACAGACCATTGGCTGGAGCTGTAGTTGCTTAGGGCTACTGTAAGTGGGGCAAAGCTATGGGGCAAAGTTTACTTTCCCTTTAAAACTACATGAACTACAATGATTAGGTTATGGGTAAATACTGGCAATGCAAATGTATCTATTTACTGCTACATTTTATATATTTCCTTTTAAATAACCCACAGGCAGCAGTTAATAACTAACTGAATGCAATAAACTCAGTAGCACTAATTTTCTATTTTTATATTGCACTCTCAGCCGCTCCTTACTACTCGTAAAATTTACGCAGTCGCATTTGTTTAGGGTGGGTAAAATAGTTTTGTTCCTGAGTGAGCACGTTCCTGTGATTCAGCCGGTCGCTAACTGGATCACTGTGCCGTGTAGCTCTCTAAACACAACCTTTAGAACTTGGCAGAGCGACCGTAGGGAATCAGTCAGGCAGGTAATAGCCCCGCGGGCAGGTTGTGCTTTGTGCCAACAGGCTGTTCCGCTGGGTTTGTACGGAATCATGGCTTTGTGCGCACAGTGGTAGTAGGTGCCAAACACAGGGTTAAATGAGGTTTGGGCCTATGGTAGGAAAGAGGCACATCCATCAACTCTATGATTTACTTCCTCCAGGCAACAAAACACCTATAATCATCCTCATCCTATTCCCATTACGTTCTTAGAAACAAACACATAGTCCCAATGATAGGTTTGCTATGAAGAGCATATGCTCCCTGCTCCTAGATTGCTTTGGCTTATCTTCAGACCCCTAGCAGAGTTCCTTTTGAGACCCCGGAGCTTGTTTTGGGCTACTGGGCTACATTTTGGGAAAAACTTATAGTTTAGTGTTAGGTTTAGCATTTAACCATTTTAACCTCTGTGCCTTTTGCTTATAAAGAGATGAAGGGAGTTATTATGGTGACAGTTGGGAGCCTGCTTGATAGTTACATAGTTACATAGGGTTGAAAAAAGACCAGAGTCCATCAAGTTCAACCCTTCCAAGTAAACCCAGCACCCACAACCTATACTGACCTATCTATCCACTCACATACAGACCCATACTGACCTATCTATCCACTCACATACAGACCCGCACTGACCTATCCACTCACATACAGACCCCTACTGACCTATCTATCCACTCACATACAGACCCACACTGACCTATCCACTCACATACAGACCCATACTGACCTATCCACTCACATACAGACCCATACTGACCTATCTATCCACTCACATACAGACCCATACTGACCTATCCACTCACATACAGACCCATACTGACCTATCTATACACTCACATACAGACCCACACTGACCTATCTATCCACTCACATACAGACCCATACTGACCTATCCACTCACATACAGACCCATACTGACCTATCTATACACTCACATACAGACCCATACTGACCTATCCACTCACATACAGACCCATACTGACCTATCTATACACTCACATACAGACCCATACTGACCTATCTATACACTCACATACAGACCCACACTGACCTATCCACTCACATACAGACCCATACTGACCTATCTATCCACTCACATACAGACCCACACTGACCTATCTATACACTCACATACAGACCCACACTGACCTATCTATCCACTCACATACAGACCCATACTGACCTATCTATCCACTCACATACAGACCCATACTGACCTATCTATCCACTCACATACAGACCCACACTGACCTATCTATACTCTCACATACAGACACACACTGACCTATCTATCCACTCACATACAGACCCACACTGACCTATCTATACACTCACATACAGACCCACACTGACCTATCTATCCACTCACATACAGACCCACACTGACCTATCTATCCACTCACATACAGACCCATACTGACCTATCTATCCACTCACATACAGACCCACACTGACCTATCTATCCACTCACATACAGACCCACACTGACCTATCTATCCACTCACATACAGACCCACACTGACCTATCTATACACTCACATACAGACCCATACTGACCTATCTATCCACTCACATACAGACCCACACTGACCTATCTATCCACTCACATACAGACCCACACTGACCTATCTATCCACTCACATACAGACCCATACTGACCTATCTATCCACTCACATACAGACCCACACTGACCTATCTATCCACTCACATACACACCCATACTGACCTATCTATCCACTCACATACAGACCCACACTGACCTATCTATCCACTCACATACAGAACCATACTGACCTATCTATCCACTCACATACAGACCCATACTGACCTATCTATCCACTCACATACAGACCCATACTGACCTATCTATCCACTCACATACAGACCCATACTGACCTATCTATACACTCACATACATAAACTATATATACAAACAACAATACTAACTTCACAGGTAGAGCAGAAAGACTTATGCCATTAAGCTTCAGAAGTTGCCATTGCTTCTTGCATATTCCTCCATAGAATTCTGTAGAATCCAACTGATCAATATTTGGCATATATTAGGTAATTCATTGACATTTCAAACTGACCGTTCAGAATATTAGCAACTTGATTGGCAAATGTATGAGGTCCCTGGCCAACCTGGGAAGTAGATACACCAAGATCACTTGCCCATAGATTCCCATGAATCAATCTAAAGCCCAGTAGATGAATCAGAATAATTGGCCAACCCCTTTATTGGGTCTAATGGTGCAACTAGTTCTTTGCAACACAACAGAGGTCCCTGGCCAACCTGGGAAGTAGATACACCAAGATCACTTGCCCATAGATTCCCATGAATCAATCTAAAGCCCAGTAGATGAATCAGAATAATTGGTCAACCCCTTTATTGGGTCTAATGGTGCAACTAGTTCTTTGCAACACAACAGAGGTCCCTGGCCAACCTAGGAAGCAGATACACCAAGATCACTTGCCCATAGATTCCCATGAATCAACCTAAAGCCCAGTAGATGATTCAGAATAATTGGCCAACCTCTTTATTGGGTCTAATGGTGTAATTACTTCTTGGCAAGACAACAGAGGTCCCTGGCCAACCTGGGAAGTAGATATACACCAAGATTACTTGCCCATAGATTCCCACGAAGCAACCTAAAGCCGAGTAGGTGGATCAGAATAATTGGCCAATACCTTTATTAGGGCTAATGGTGTAACTACTTCTTGGCAAGACAACAGAGGGAAGTAGATACACCAAGATCACTTTCCCATAGATTCCCATGAACCAATCTAAAGCCCAGTAGGTGGATCAGAATAATTGGCCAACCCCTTTATTGTGGCTAATGGTGTAACTACTTCTTGGCAACACAACAGAGGTCCCTGGCCAACCTGGGAAGCAGATACACCAAGATCACTTGCCCATAGATTCCCATGAACCAACCTAAAGCCCAGTAGGACGATCAGAATAATTGGCCAACCTCTTTATTGGGTCTAATGGTGCAACTACTTCTTGGCAACACAACAGACATTGTATGTATGGCTTTATCAACTTTTAGATTTGCCAACTGTCAGTAGTTGACATGACTGTCGTGCTTTTGATCCATCCTGGTCCCTCTCTCTGCTGGCAACCATCAAGTTATTCATTAGTAAGTTAGTTGAGCAATCAGGCATAGCAGGGGACTAGACAATATATAACTGACCATTGCTGGGTCCCACATAATCCACCCAAATCCTACATTTTGCCCACTAGAGTACTGGGCTTGAGTGATTGGTGATTGGTTCCTTCTTTGGAATTTTGTGATTGCAAAAGATGATCTGTAATGTATGTACTCAATTCCTAGGTTACATTTTTGCATTTACACATGTGGAGTAGGGGCTGCCATATTGTTTTCCTCAACTGTGGCCATTGATATCAAGTAATGGTCACAAATGAGAAGCCTTATACTATTGGTGTCTATAAAGAAATACAACATGGTAGTTTCCATTCAAATTCAAAACAACTGCAACGGTACAGAGATGGGTTGCCATTAGGCTGTACCCTAATACTGTAGTGACCAGGGGATGCAATATGGCAGCTCCTAACCTTCGGCTGAAATACCAGTATACAGACAAGGAATTTATATTTAGCTCTTTACCTTTGTCCCTTCTGTTTGCAAAGGAAGAGTTATTCTATTAACTGATAACCCAAGGAGAAAAGGTTTGTTTAACAGAGAAGCCGGGAGCTTAGATAAACAGAAGCAGGGCAAGTGGGCCTTTCCAACAGGGAGAGCCGAGTTAATGATCAGCGGCTGAATTCTATTCATATCAGGTCTTCGGCTCCCAATCAGTGGGTTTCTGTTGGGGTTTATTTGGTGTGGGGACAAACTAGAGGCACTTTAAAGTCAGCTTTATCAGAAAGGTCGATGTAAATACAGCCATAAGCACTCACAGAAACGCTGCACTGAGTCCTCTGTGAAAAGATTTGTTGTGTCTGTTTTCCTCTGCCAGAGACATGCAGCTCTCTGCTCTCTCCTGCTCCCTCCTCCCTCAAGAATGCTAAGAACTCCCTCCCCCCCTTGGGAATGGGGATCTGAGCCAATCAGCAGGAAGCTGACTCATAGGGGCACATTTACTAATCCACGAACGGTCCGAAGGCGTCCGAATGTGTTTTTTTCGCAATGATCTGTATTTTTGTGACTTTTTCGTCGCCGTCGTGACTTTTTTGGATGTTTTTCCCTGACTTTTCCGTCGCCGTCGCGACTTTTCCGTCGCGACTTTTTCGTATATTTTCCGCGACTTTTTCATTGCCGTCGCGAAAAAATCGGATTGGTTTTTCCGGTGTTTACAATCGCTCAATACGGAAAAATCGTGACGGCGACGTAATAGTCGCTCAACATACGAAAAAAAGACATTTTCATTTCCAATCCGAATTTTTGCCATTCGGGATTCAAATTCGTGCTTTGGTAAATCTGCCCCATAGTCTTACTAGCTGAGCATGTACACCGGTCTGGGTCTCGGTGCAGGAGTGAGGCATTATGGGAACTTTCTTTACACAGCTCAGCGTTTTTTCTTCCTGTTTGGCTTCTGATCATCTGAACGGGAGAAATATGGGGAGACTTAAGGGCACTATTGAGAGAACTGAAGGTATGCCTGCAGCTTGGGATTAACTCTTTATTATCCCTTCCTTCTCCTTTAATGGGGGAAATGAATGTTTCACAAAACTGGCTTGTGTCAGCCACTGGGTTCTCAGATTGGGACAATTTGACTAATATATTGACATATTTTCACACTGTACAGATACTTTATTAATAATGTCTTGCAAATTCCATAATGCCATAATTTCATTTGTAAATTTCATTTTAGATTCCACGCCCTCACCCAAGATAGTCCATATCGGATGGCTGGCAGAGATTATCGATGGGTAGGTTAATGTAACTTTCTGTTCATGCTATGAGCCAACCTACAGTCCTTGCTATATGGTGCTCCAGTTATGGCCGGTCTGCCTGCCTTCCTACCCCATAAACCTCAGGTTATGCTCTTTGACTGAAGCCATTTCCTCCTCTGGACTCTTAGCAATGGATAGCACAACAGGAGGGTTATGGGAGATACATGTTTGTAGCCAGGCTGACAGCATAGAGAGTGCACGATAAAGGTGATGGAAGCGCATAAAAAATAAAAGAAAAACAAAATCTAGTGCAATATGATAGATTAATGGAATAGGCCAAAACACCCAAAAAATACTGAGTGGTGAATTATATTGCCAGGCTTAGTAACATTTCAAATACTCCAATATATATGCTCACCGGATACGATTGGAATGAGGCAAAAGAATACCCAAAGCAGACATTGATTGAAGTGGGAACACGATCCTCAATGAATATAAAAGCAAAATGGAGATAGTGTAAAAACGTTTAATAACAAATCCCCTGCTCAATGCAGGCTACTTACAGTGTACAGAGATATAAAAACAGTATAGCTCAACGCGTTTCATGTGCTTCCTCAGGAGACAATAACCCAAATGCACTCGTATTTTATAGCCCCCCCAACTAGGCAGGTAGAGTCAAACACAGCATAGTGACAATGGCAGTATTAGTTTACAGCCTATTGTTGGCACTCCATCTCCGTATAGTTCCATTCATTCAAAAGCTCAAACTGCAGCCATAGCCAGAAATACCCTATAATATTTCCATCAGGCCAAGCCCAAGGAACAATTGACTTTCAAGGGATAATAAGCCATTGATGTTCAACGGCTGCCGGCTGGCTGGGAATGCTAGAAGTTGTATTTTGCATCAGCTACTGACTCATGAGTTTGCAACCTTGACCAGAAGTTCTATTGCTTTATGAGAAGCCAAAGCAAATAAAAGCTTTATGCCAAGTCACCGTGTTTTGCATGGACTCATTTGGAAGAGGAAAACTAAACAAACTCGGCACATCAGCATAGCCTCGGTTACCTGGAACGAAAGACTTCTATATACGGGTGCCGTATCCCAGAGTTGTGCTCTTGTCACCACCTTCCCTTGTTGGCACCATCTTGCTCTACTGTTGACACCTTAGGCAGAGAGAAACCAAGGTGCCCCCCAATAAGAGGCCTATATGTAGAAGTTCTTCCATGGAAAGCCTTCTATTGGCAGGTTCTACAAACAAAAGAGTCCCCTCCATTACTCTTGTTACTCATAACTACTGCTCATTTATGGGGCTCCCAGAGCATTTCATTCAGTATTGGACCACCTAAAACAGTTCCGGAAGGGAAACTACATTGACAGCGCACCAATGAGGTCCCAATGTCTTATGGTGCCCATACACCTTCAGCATCGCCAAGCGAGCGGATCTTCTCCCGATATCCTCCACCTACGGGTGGGCGATATCGTGAGAATCCAGGCTATATCGTTATAACGGCGGGTATAGAAAAAGTCAGTCCGTGGACCACATCAACGTGCTGATGTGGTCCCCGATCCGACTAGATT
Organism: Xenopus tropicalis; assembly: GCF_000004195.4. Classification (NCBI taxonomy): domain Eukaryota; kingdom Metazoa; phylum Chordata; class Amphibia; order Anura; family Pipidae; genus Xenopus; species Xenopus tropicalis. The sequence continues at coordinate 9,831,689 of NC_030678.2, forward strand.
TTTTAACCTGCCCAATCGTTATCTGCCCGATTTCAGGCCAGATATCGGTCGGGCAGGCCCGTCGGTAGTGCCCATACACAGGCCGATTAGCTGCCGAATCTGTCTAAGGGACCCATATCGGCAGCTAGAATCGGCCGTGTATGGGGACCTTAATTCTTGCTCTAGCTTCAAGATTTTTGGAATGTAAAGAGCAATAGATCTAGTAACCAATGGCAACCAATGAACTGTTTCTATGAAACAAATTACAAGCATTTGTTACTATGGGTTACTGGACCTATGGCAAGCTTTCTACCTGTTATTACATTATGCCAGACACATTGAACCATATAAAAATATTTTTTGGTCCCTGACCTTTATGATATTCCTTTGTTTTTCACATTCTCTCATCTATAACTTTCCCAGACAGATTAATGAGTAGTCAGGCATAAACAAAGCCATGTAATGATTATACACTTCAGCAAACATGGGATTGTGTTTATTGTGCCCCATTGTGCCCCATTGTGCCCCTGGGCGTGTTGGGTTCTACACATTCCCTTTTACTTCCCTGTTGGGTGAAGTTACTGAGACATCTAAAGTATCAGGGTCTCAAAGGAACTGGACAATAAACCGACTTGTAAAGTTAAACTGAAATCCAGATAATTGGACTGTAAGTGTATTTGTATGGAGAATAATGCCTTTTGTTTCCATACAGAACTCTCCACCCCCATATTATGAAAATCGTGGTTTCCAGCAGGACAATATTAATGGCTTCAGTCGTCCAGTCCAACCCAATCTGTATGAAGCCTTTCAGCCGCCCAGACCCCATCCCTCTCCGGTGCCACATTATATCCCCCAAGTATCCACCATTCACTCCGTGCCAGCCGTTAATCACACCAAGTCCCAATCATGGTGCACCCCAAGTAAGTTCTACTTCAATTCATGGTTCTGCATAATTTATGGTTTATTTGCCCCATCTACTTAAGTGTAGAAAATACGTATCAACTGCCCCCAATAAGGGGTAATTATATCTTAGTTGGGATCAAGTACAGGTACTGTTTTATTATTACAGAGAAAAGGGAATCATTTAACCATGAAATAAACCCAATAGGGCTGTTCTGCCCCAATAAGGGGTAATTATATCTTAGTTGGGATCAAGTACAGGTACTGTTTTATTATTACAGAGAAAAGGGAAATCATTTAACCATTAAATAAACCCAATAGGGCTGTTCTGCCCCCAATAAGGGGTAATTATATCTTAGTTGGGATCAAGTACAGGTACTGTTTTATTATTACAGAGAAAAGGGAATCATTTAACCATTAAATAAACCCAATAGGGCTGTTCTGCCCCCAATAAGGGGTAATTATATCTTAGTTGGGATCAAGTACAGGTACTGTTTTATTATTACAGAGAAAAGGGAATCATTTAACCATTAAATAAACCCAATAGGGCTGTTCTGCCCCCAATAAGGGGTAATTATATCTTAGTTGGGATCAAGTACAGGTACTGTTTTATTATTACAGAGAAAAGGGAATCATTTAACCATTAAATAAACCCAATAGGGCTGTTCTGCCCCAATAAGGGGTAATTATATCTTAGTTGGGATCAAGTACAGGTACTGTTTTATTATTACAGAGAAAAGGGAATCATTTAACCATTAAATAAACCCAATAGGGCTGTTCTGCCCCAATAAGGGGTAATTATATCTTAGTTGGGATCAAGTACAGGTACTGTTTTATTATTACAGAGAAAAGGGAATCATTTAACCATTAAATAAACCCAATAGGGCTGTTCTGCCCCAATAAGGGGTAATTATATCTTAGTTGGGATCAAGTACAGGTACTGTTTTATTATTACAGAGAAAAAAAATGTGAATTATTTGAATAAAATGGAGTCTATGGGAGATGGACTTTCCATAATTCAAACCATTCTGGATAATGGGTTTTCCGATAACGGATCCCATACCTATAATCATTTTGCTCAGGTCAGTAAATGAAATAACAGGACACACACATATATATATAAAATCTTCTGTTTTTTAAAGGAAGAAAAAAGATTGCATGTATTGCCACGGCCACCACTCTAGTCCTAGCGCTGCTGATCGTTGGCGCGGTGCTCTGCTGGTATTTCGGTAAGATATAATTATATTTATGTTCAATGAACTTCTCTAGGATTTGTATTTATTTTTGGTCTTGTCTGATACCGGTTCTGACCGCTGCCAACAGGGAAAACCTTTGTCTGGTGTCTCTGATTCCTGTATTTAGTCTGCGGGAAACTTAATTAGACCGAACAATCAACATATTTACGTTCTCATCTATTTCCGGAAAGCGTGGGGAGCAATTCCAGGAAATATGTTATTTGTATTGGTTATTGCTTGTTTACTTTGTGTGTAATCTGTAAGTCATTGTAAGCACCCATTTATTGTAGGGCACTGCACAAAAGTGGGGGACAGGGTACACCACAGCTAGGGTCAGAAAATCCCGGTGAGCCCCGGCCCTAGTGGGCCCCGACCCTTGCCGGCGCTCCCCCTGCCCGATCGTTTCTCCCCTGACGCATTAAATTTACGCACGCTCAGGGGAGATTGTCGGGTGGGGGGCCCTATGGGGGGTTAGGGGGGCTCCAGTGGGCCCTGCACCCCCCTGCACTTTGTTAATGAGGCCCAATTAGGGTTGCCACCTCTCCTGGCTGGAAAGTCCAGGCAGGAAGACAGGGCGTGATGTCATGGGGGGAGGGGCTATGACGCATCAATTGACAGTTGGCCGAATCCTAGCAAAAAAATAGGAAAATGGGCAATTGCGCCAGCACCCAATCGTGACTTAAGTTTGTATAAAAAGACACCCCAAGTACCTGAAGCGCTGCACACTCAGTTGTACATATAACACAACCTTTATTGGAACAGGGAATAAGATATGGTTAAAACCATTTATAGTAACCAATTTCATAAACAAGCCCATACTTCAGAACCACCCCGATTTTGCAAAGGAACAAAGTGAGAAGCCCTACCGGGACTGGAACCATGTGGGTCCCGGACACTCTGTTGCATCCAGATGCCTGTCGGTGATACACATGGAGGTTGGCGTCTCCCCCAGCCCGGGCTCCCTGGTTATAGACTGGCAGACTCACTTCTTTGTTGAGTATTGATGCCTTTTTTGGCGGCCTACATTGGTGAACCGCTTTAGTTACAGTATACAGTGTGTATTCATGTATTGGATATGTGACTTTCACTGGGACTGTCCATTCATAATTGGGTGAGACTTTATTTTCATCTGGAAGCAACTGGGTGTCCGGGAACCACATGGTTCTGGTCCCGGTAGGGCTTCTCACTTTACTGTACCTTTGCAAAAGTAGGGGTGGTTTTGAAGTATGGGTTTATTTAAGGGAAATTAGTTATTATAAATGGTTTTAACCAAGTCTTAAGGTGGCCATACACGTTAAGAGGTTGCCAAGTGAGCGGATCTTCTCCCGATATCCCCTCCTACGGGTGGGCGATATTGGGCAAATGTAGGCTAATTCAGTCATCTGGCCCTGGGGCCAAACAATTGAATTATAATGACGGCAATGGGGCAGTCGGTTTGGGGACCACATCAACAAGCCGATCCGGTCCCCGATCTGACAAAATCTTTTAACCTGCCCAATCGATATCTGACCAATTTCAGGCCAGATATCGGTCGGGCAGGCCCGTCATTCCTGCCCGTATACGGGCCGATAAGCTGCCGAATCAGTCTAGGGGACCCATATAGGCAGCTACAATCAGTCATGTATTATTCCTTCTTCCAATAAGGACTGTGCTTTATGTGCACTTCTTCAGGGACGGCTGTGGCTTGTGGTGTGTTTGTTCTAGGTAATCTTAGTGAGTCCTGTCTGGTTTTCCAAATTTTCCAACCAGGAGGCAACCCTAGACCCAATGTGTTTTTATTGAAAATAACTCAGACTTTTCTGTGTAGTGACAATGAGTTGCCAGAGGAGATGTGGTACAAGCGGAAGCTGTGTGCGCTCCTACGAGTGGTGTGATGGGGTCGCCCAGTGTCCCGGGGGAGAGGATGAAAGCTATTGCGGTAAGGCCAGATATGCACGTTGCTAGGAAGGGAGTAGGGGGCCTCATTTAATATTGTAACTGTGTTAGTGAGAAATAAACCAGCACAGGATCCCTCTGACTCTTGTTCTTGCAGTTCGGACGTACGGGCCTGGCTTCCAGCTCCAAGCCTACATTGCGGCTGCTTCGGCCTGGCTGCCGGTGTGCAGTGACAACTGGGGGGACACCCTGGGGAGACGTGTGTGCCAGGACATGGGATACAGCACGTAAGCCTTAGTGACCGTTACTATGGGTGTCAGTGTCCCCCTCCCTGTAATAGTAGCAACACTGCAAATACAGAAAATAGAATTTTCATCAAAATTGGGATATAGTAGATTGCTGCAAGAAAATCTACATCAACCCAAACCTAAATAGAAATAATATATCTGATTTTTGTTACTGATTCTCACTGCCTCTCTGTCTCCCTAATCACCTTATTATTAGGTCTTAAGCTGTGAAACAAACATCTCCCATTAAAGGGGAACTCCACCCAAACACAGCTTTTTGAAAAGTAAACATAATTTCGAGCAACTTTGCAATATACATCAGTTAATAAATACGCAGCCTTTTCATGATGTTTAATGTAATAATCTGGTTTGGAACAGTTCCCTAAGCCCCGCCCCTGTCCCCCAAGCCCCGCCCCCAGTCCCATAAGCCCCACCCCCTGTTCCCCTGTTGATCTGGCTGACTACTTTGTGACTCAAATAAAATGTAACTGTAGTCGCCTGTCCCTCAGCCTGCCTCCTCCCTGCTGCACATGTGATGTCAATAAGGAAAGGAACATCCCAGCGCAATGCATTGTGGGTTATGTAGTTCCTGCATGCTGCCTGTAAGCTGTGGGGAAGTTGTTACAATCTGTAACATCAGTGTTTTAGTCCCTCCTCCCCTGCCAGGATTACAAATGATGCAGAAAGAGAAGAACTGTTTTGCAGCTGGATTTCAGCATATAAAATGGTATTTATTCCTACATTTTGAACACATTTTGGTTTGGGAACCCTTGAATTTGCGAGTTACTCTTTATAGTATATATTGTGTGTGGCACAGAACCTGATTCTCCGCTCTCCCCCCGCAGTTATGTCAGAAGCGGATCAGTGGGTGCCTCAGACAGCGCCGAGGGATATCTCAGGCTCAATACCAGTGTGGCCGAAGGCAAACTGCAGAGCAGAGTTTACAAGAGGTACAGATTTCCACTTTACTCTTTCCCAGCACCTAGTAACCGGTCTCTGTTCGTCAATTACAAGCCTGCAAGTCTAACTCTCATTCTGGAAGGATGCATTAATAATAGTGATGGATGAAATTTTTCGCCAGACATGGATTTGCGGCAAATTTCCAGGCGCAAAAATTCGATGTCATTTTACGTTGACAAATTTTTGCAGCTTTTACAAATTTTCAGATGAAGCGAAATGGGATAGATTTGCTCATCACTAATTAATATATAGATTTCTGTCCCTTTCATATAAAAGGCAATTTATATGGGCAGAAGGATAGGCATGACTTGGCCTTATTGTTAGTGAGAGATGTGCAACTGATGATTGGAGATCATCTATCCTATTCCTATTAAAGGTCCCAATGTGAAAAAAGACACATATATTCTAAATATCTGTGTGACATAAAGTTGAGAAAAATATCTTTGGGGGCAGAATTATTCATATTCTTCGGCTGCATAGAAACTATGAACAGAACTGATAGCAGTAGACTTTTAGGGATGAAGAAATACAAATAGAAAATGAAGTTGTTCCGCCACCTAGTGGTCAGCTACTGCCTTGCATTTCAAAAAGCTTCATACTAATGAAACCCATAGCTGGTAGGGCCCCCCCCTGGTGGCAGCTTGGTGGAACTGCAGGAAAAAATGACCCAGAGCTTTTTGGCATATGGGGAGACACATAGAGAGTAGCAACAGGAATAGGAAGGAGGGACCCTTCTTGCCCTTGTGGAAAAAATAGATTTAAGGCCAAGAGAACATCAGTAGTCATTAAGAGCAGTGAGGAGAACAGAATGGGACAGACAGACGCTGCTTTTAATGGCAATTACATTTACAAATAACTGGAGTGATTTCCTATTGGAAAGTTGCTTAGAATGACATTTTGTAACATTATGCGACAGTTTATTTGGGGGTTTATATCTCCATTACCATATTACAGTTAATTAATTGGCTTTCTTTTCCTTTTTAAGCTTCGTCTGTACATCGGGAGTGGTTACATTGCGCTGTATAGGTAAGATACACAGGGTCACTGTCGCTATGACATTAAAGGGGATGTAAACCCTGCTGCACGGCTCAACCAAACGTTACTCAGCTGTTGCTGAACTACAAACCCCAGAATAATGTAACATATAATGAAGGGTGAGGCATGCTGGGAGCTGTAGTCCAGCAACATCAGGGTTGTATTCTTAAAGCAATAAACTTTCCCCAAAATCTCAAGGGCCGGCGGCTGCATTAAAATGCAAGAAATCCCCCAATGAGAATCCCAGCTGATGTGAGTAAATCCGGCTCCCTGTTCTCTGTTCCTGCAATTGGAGTTGGGAGCATTAAGCACAGTTTCCCAGCACTGAACAAGTCTGTCCCTTTATCCCCATGTCTGATTCCTGTGCCATATAATGACGGGAAAAATGCCATAATTATCTCTATATGTAAGGTACCAGCAAGGGGCCTGACACAGTGCTGGGAATCAGCATTCTCATTGGTCACTGCTCTTGCATTTATAATGAAGTTTTCTATCAGCAGAATTCTCATTGGTGAATTTCCTTGCATCTATAATTACATTTTTCAGCAACTTCTATAGCAAAACTAGGGGGGCAGTGGGACAGCGTTATGGTTGGGTACAACCCCTTTAAAATTAGGTGTTTTGTCAGTTGAATTCTAATTGGTAATTTTTCTTGCATCTTTAATTACGTTTTTTGGCAACTTCTATAGCGAAACTAGGGGGCGTTATGGTTGGTTTTACAACCTTTTTAAACCCAGCTGCCATTTCCCTGGCAGTTACCCTGTCCGCCCAGTCAGGGAAGTATTTAGGTCCGGTGCCTAAGTACGCCCCCAGGCAGCGGAAGTGTTTATTTTTTTCAATTTTTTAAACTTTATTGGCTATAAAAGGCACCCGAGTGCTGCCCCCCTAAGGTGGCACCCCTAGGCACAGGCCTTTGGGGCCTATATATAAATACAGCCCTGCCCCCCTGGTTTCCCATTACAGTTTATGGTAACTGTCCTGTAATAGAGAAATGCTACAGACAAACGGAATGAAGTAATAATGTCTAAACCCGTCTAGTAACCGATACCAACCTACCAAACAGCACACTGCATTTATAAGTCATCTGAAAACCAAACATTTGATTGGTTGCTATGGGTTACTAGACCTAAGGAAGTAGAAAGGTTGCATGGTTATTTCTGGTCTACACTCTTTATGGCTTTTGTTACAGTTACATTTATTTGTTCCAATGCAGAATGCGGCTCCTCTACCAAGAATGTGGGTAACAGGATAGTGGGGGGCTCTCAGGCCTCACTGGGCGACTGGCCCTGGCAAGTGAGTCTGCAGTTCAACGAGAGACATATCTGTGGCGGCTCTATAATTACCCCCAACTATATACTCACCGCTGCACATTGTGTGGAAGGGTAAGTACTTGTGCCTGCTGTCTGCATTCTCCTTTGAGTTAATGTTTAGTACAATGTAGAGAGTGATATTCTGAGACGGTTTGCAATTGGTCTTCATTTTTTATTATTTGTGGTTATTTAATTATTTCACTTTTTTTTGTTCATCATTTCTCCAGTTTGGAATTTCACCAGTTATCTGGTTGCTATGGTTCAAATTTCCTTAGCAACCAGGGAGTAGTTTGAATGAGAGACTGGTATATGAATAGGGGTGGGGCTGAAGAGAAAAATAAATAAACAAAAGTAACAATAAGAATAAAACTGGAGCCTCAGAGAGAAATAGTTTTTTGGTTGCCGGGGTCAGTGACCCCCCCATTTGACTAGAAGAGGAAGAAGGCAAATAATTAAAGGGGTTGTTCACCCTTCACTTAACGTTTAGTATGATATATAGAGAGTAATGCAATTGGTCTTCATTTTTTATTATTTGTAGTTTCTTAATTATTTCACTTTTTGTTCAGCAGCTCTCCTGGTGTTTCAGCAGCTATCTGGTTGCTAGGGTCCAAATTACCTTAGCAACCAGGGAGTGGTTTGAATGAGAGCCTGGTATATGAATAGAAGAAGATTTATAAAATGTAACAATAAAACCGTAGGATTATAAAGCAATAGTTTTTTGGCTGCCGGGGTCAGCGACCCCCATATGAAAGTTGAAAAGAGGCAGAAGAAGGAGGCAAATATTTAAAGGGGTTGTTCACCTTTCTCATAACATTTAGTATGATATATAGAGAGTAATGCAGTTGGTCTTCATTTTTTATTATTTGTAGTTTCTTAATTATTTCACTTTTTGTTCAGCAGCTCTCCAGTTTGGCGTTTCAGCAGCTATCTGGTTGCTAGGGTCCAAATTACCTTAGCAACCAGGGAGTGGTTTGAATGAGAGACTGGTATATGAATAGAAGAGGATTTATAAAATGTAACAATAAAACAGTAGGCTTATAAAGCAATAGTATTTGGCTGCCGGGGTCAGCGACCCCCATTTGAAAGCCGCAAAGAGACGATTAAGGCACATAATTCAAAAACTATAGAAAAATAAATCAATTATGAAAACCAATTGAAAGGTTGCTTAGAAATGGCAATTCAATAACATGCTAACAGTTAAAGTTGAACCAAAGGATTAAAAAAGATAAACAATTAGGACCAGTTGACCAGTTTGCTTAGAATCCCATTCTATAACAAACTAAAGGTTACCGGCCCTTTAAAAAAAAAAAAAAAAAGTAACAAACCCCCATGATTTACATCCATGATGCACCAGTCTTCCCAGAATTCCATAGTAAGTGCCCTGGCCGCAGCCTGGCACAAACCATTGAGCCCCATACTAACATTAGGTCTAATTTGGGGGCAATATAAGGGGCAACAAGAGGGGCAACTCCATCTGTTCTTCTTGCCCTTTGTACCCTCATAACATTCTCACGTCTTCGCTTTTTATTCTAGAGTTTATTCGTCTCCGTACCCGTGGACGGTTTATGTTGGATCCCTCTACAAAAGCACCGGCGGGACCCGCTATTCCGTGAAATCTCTGATTGGCCACCAGAATTATGATACAAAGACAAAGAACAATGACATCGCCCTGATGAGGCTGAAAAGCCCCATAACCCTTACCTGTAAGCGCAATAAGGTTCTCTACAGTAACCCAAGCAGAACTCAGCCAGAGCTACGGGAGCTGGGGAGGGTCAAGTGGATAATATAGCGTCTATGGTTTTACCATGTAACAGTTTCTCAACTTTCTTTTACAAAAAAACTTTGTTTGACACGTTTTATTGTATTTTTCACACTTATTTGTGTTTGGCACAGCTACAGTCCAACCCGTGTGCCTTCCAAACGCAGGGATGCTCTGGACATCCGGACAGTCATGTTGGACCTCTGGATGGGGAGCCACCATTGAAGGAGGTGAGATCAAAACTAGTGATGAGCGAATTTTTTCGCCAATCATGGATTCACAGCGAATTTCCCCATTTCGCCATTGGCAAATTTTTTTGCAAAACTTCAGTGACAATTTGTCACACGTCAAAAAAAATCGTGGTCACATCAATTTTAATGTCGCATTAAATTGGGTGCGGTCACGGCAAAATGGAACGCGGACACGGCAACAAGGGTGCGGTCACGTAAAAAAAAAACGCGGGTGACCAACAAAAAAAAAAAAACAGAGGGCAACATAAAACAAATGTGTTTCGCGGATTTTTCGGCAGACAAGGATTTGCAGCGAATTTCCACATTTTGCCATTGGTGAATTGCTTTGCAAAAATTCACAGCGGAAAAATTAATTGTACGTCAAAAAATAGTGGTCGTGGCGCCAAAATGGGTCACTGACATGTCAAAAAAAAACACAGGTGACAAAAAAAATTGTGCAACAAATGCGTTTCGTGAATTTTTCACCGTTTCGCGAATTTTATGGTGAACTGAAACGGGACAGATTTGCTCAACACTAATCAAAACTCAATACTTTGACCCAGTAACCAGTCAGCACTGAGCCCCCCCCCCATACAAAATTAGATGGGACCCAGTGAACAACCACTCTTCCCTAGCACCCCGCCCACCCACTGCCTGCTCCTAACTGCCCCCCACCCACCTATTTGACTATAGTAAAAGTTAAGACTTTTATGACTTATTTTTTAATAGAACGAGTTTTCCTTATTTCTCAATTAGTGAACATTCCATGTGTGAGTCCTGAACGGAGGAGGTCACAGCTTTTTTATGTTTAGTCCCAACCAACAAATTATGAATGGGACGTCTCCCTAATTAACGGTAGATATGGTGTAATCCTTACAACTTCATCCTTCGTAAAGGTATAATTAGCTAAGTATAATTAGTTGAACCAAGGAAATTGGCTCCCAACCAAGAGTGTTACACAAGCCCAATGCCAAGAGGACAGGACACTTTATATAGATCATTAGAAAGCATTTCAGGTTTATGAGAGAACACTCTATTATAGAGCACTCACTTAGTAACGTGCTGTCACTTTAGAGAAGAAGATACAACGCTCTAACAATATAACATGGATTATCTGCTTTAATTACAGAGACTGTAGAACTGTTGCAACGTTTGCTGAAGGTCAAGTGACCAATAGCAACCCATGAACGTTAGGGAACGCTATAAACCCATAAGGCCTTTGTTTATTTAGTATGTGGCCCAATACGTTCTGTACCTTTAGGCTGGAATATTTGCAGCCTGGATCATTGTGGTGGTTTTGTTTTCCTTCACTAGTACTAACCCATAGCAACCATGGGTAGAATGACCTGCTCTGCTATCTGAAAGATAATACGTGGTTGACTGCTAGGCAATAATACGTTTAGGAGGCAATTTTTGAATGCTAAAAAAGATATAGGTTGAAGATAAAGTTATGTAAGAATTCATAATTACCTCCTGTCCTCCGGGCCCCCCAGTGGCCGTGGGGTCTGCTCCCCCTATAGTCACCTCACTGTACCTATTAGAATTGTGTTTATGGACTTTGTATAAAGAGGTAGCCAAGAACTTGGTGTTGAATAGGGCCTACAAGAGAACCTGAAACAATGGATCCATAATAAGATATAGGCAGTTCCAAGTGGTGTAGGTTTTTATAAGGATAAGCTGATGGAAACTGCCCTACACTGGGTATCAGTCGGACCTGGGCTATCTGGGAGATCCTCTGTTAGACCAGTCCATCTCTAGAAGGTCTACAACCTTGGCATTGGAACGATTTATGTTATCAATTTATCCAACCGTATTACCTGGTAACCCTTCCACTGATCCGTTACTTTTCCCTCTGCAGGCACATCAAGCGGTGTTTTGAATGCGGCTATGGTTCCCTTGATCGACTCTGATACCTGCAACAGAGCCGTTGTGTACAATGGCGCAGTCACTGCCACAATGATATGTGCAGGTTACCTGAGAGGGGGCATAGACAGCTGCCAGGTAATACGCAATAGGAAAGGAGAGTTACCTCTGAGTTGCTTGAAATGTAAGGGCTACAGTAATATTAGGAACACGCTTGTTCCAGTAATGAGATGGTTGTGTTTCAGATGGCCCACCAGTAAATGCTACCATCTCATTGGTTTCCGTAGGTTTCTAGTAGTCCTGAAGCTTCACATGCTCTTTAATCGCTATATAATTTCAGTTAGACAACAGACCAATGAAGTGCTGTTTCAGCCTTTGGGCAAGGTGAGAACCTTTCCTTAGGTGGCCCTTTATCAAGGTGGGAAAACTGTAGCACTTGGTGATGTGACTGAAGAAGGCGCTGTATTCCCACAGTATTTCTGGGCTAAAACGAAAGTAAATCCTAAACCCAATTAAACATGTGAGGCTTTTGGTTGGCAGTCATTGAGTTCACTGAGAGAGGGGCCCACTGGGTACCCAACTCAAGGGCTCAACCATCCAGCCACCACCACTCCTGCTATGCTCCCAGCCACCACCGCTCCCCGTTCTGCTGTGCTATATCAAAATCAAGATGGCTGCGTGTTCCACTGTGGAGCAGAGGGCAGTGGTGGTTGGGAGCATCTGGCTTTTAGGAAGGTGGCAGGGTCCAATAGGGTTGAGGCCCACTGGGATTTTTCTACCCATTCCTATGTCTGCAATGAATGGAAGGCAATCTTGTAATTACCAGTGGTTGCTAAATTGACTGATTCTTCTTATATACACAGGGGGACAGCGGAGGTCCTTTGGTCACCAAGACTAGCTCCCTCTGGTGGCTGGTTGGGGACACAAGCTGGGGAACTGGTTGCGCCAACATGAACAAGCCTGGAGTGTACGGGAACATCACGGAGTTGCTGCCATGGATATTCCTACAGATGCAGGTAAAAAGCCCATCTTGATCCTTGGAGGGAAAGCAAACCCTATTAATAAGTGGGATTATATTTGTTTTACATTTCTGTAGGGGGTACAGTAAAATATAGGGACATAGAGCCTAAGTTGGGTGCAAATTTAGTAGGAAACTTTATGCTTCCAGATGCTTCCACAGTCCTGTTTTACTCATGAGCCAAGTGTTGGAGAGTTCTTTGGGGTGCCAAATAAGAGCTGTGATTGGCTATTTGTTTCCCCATGGGGACTGCTGGAGTAGAACTATGACTTGCCTCCCAGCCAGAAATATAAATATTGGCACCTACGTTGCGGCCACTGAGAGCAACTTCTGAAGGGGTGGGGAGCAAGGTGATCCCCAACCAGTGATCCAAACCAGTGACCCAAAAGTGATCCCCAACCAGTGGGAACAGGCCACTGGTTGGGGATCACTGGTCCATAGGCTTCAATGGAATCAAATCATAGAGAGGGAATGTCCTATGCACTCATTAAACTCATTAAACTCAACCCATTTAGCTTAGTGACTTTTTATAAAAATAAGCTGAAATGAAACCCAATTTCTAAATAGGGAATTTATCAATGATATCATGCTGATCATTTCACTTTCATGACTAGGCTAGGTGGGTACAGTGCATGTTGGGTACAGTGCATGGTGGGTACAGTGCATGTTGGGTACAGTGCATGGTGGGTACAGCCCATGGTTGGTACAGCGCATGGTGGGTATAGTGCATGGTGGGTATAGTGCATGGTGGGTACAGTGCATGGTGGGTACGGCACATGTTGGGTAAGGCACATGTTGGGTACAGCGCATGGTGGGTATAGCCCATGGTTGGTACAGCGCATGGTGGGTACAGTGCATTGTGGGTACAGCCCATGGTGGTACAGTGCATTGTGGGTACAGCCCATGGTGGGTACAGTGCATGGTGGGTACGGCGCATGTTGGGTACAGCGCATGGTGGGTATAGCCCATGGTTGGTACAGCGCATGGTGGGTACAGTGCATTGTGGGTACAGTGCATTGTGGGTACAGTGCATGGTGGGTACAGCCCATGGTTGGTACAGTGCATGGTGGGTACAGTGCATGGTGGGTACAGCGCATGGTGGGTACAGCCCATGGTGGGTACAGTGCATGGTGGGTACAGTGCATGGTGGGTACAGTGCTTGGTGAGTACAGCCCATGGTGGGTACAGCGCAAGGTGGGTATAGTGCATGGTGGGTACAGTGCTTGGTGGGTACAGCCCATGGTGGGTACAGTGCTTGGTGGGTACAGCCCATGGTGGGTACAGCGCAAGGTGGGTATAGTGCATGGTGGGTACAGTGCTTGGTGGGTACAGCCCATGGTGGGTACAGCGCATGGTGGGTATAGTGCATGGTGGGTACAGCCCATGGTTGGTACAGTGCATGGTGGGTACATGAATCCCTTTGAAACCCTAACCCCCATATGTAATAAAAGGCAATAAGTTTGCCCAGGAGCACAAACCTCTGTGATTCTATGGGATGAAAAAGAAGTGGGGTCATAGTCGTGCCCTCGGCACAAAGTACAAATCAGTTTACTGTATCTCTGACTTTCTCTGCTCTTGTTTTCAGACCAACGGATAAAGAAGGACCTCAGAGCAGCGGGAAAAAGCAAAGACTTTAGATCTATTGCCCTTTGTTTTATTTTTTCAATGCTTTCCCCAGTAGAGGACATCGGAGTTAATTAGTATTTTTTTTAATAGCGTTGCCCTTTTTGTGTATCTTCTCTATCGGGAGGGGTTGGAAGCAGAAGAACCGACTATTCCTCAGTCTGAATCAAGGTATTCAAGTATTTCGATCTGTTGGTGATGTGGTGGCTGTGGGGCTGTTCAAGCGGTCCTGCAATTTCTCAGGGAAAGCACTGCTACTTTTTTTTTTCTAAATTGTTCAGTTGTAAATAATTGTAAATATTGTTTTATTGATGGCTTAAGCCTCACATAAAGATGAAAGCGCTCATTAATAATTGATAGACACATCGCTAGGTGCCTATGTGGGCAAATAAAGCAAATGCACTGCAATTGCCCCTAATTTGCACCCATCTATATAGTGCTGTGAACTGAACTGCTGGTTGTGCCCAAGTTACCGACTTTGTACCAACTACACTAACCGGCTCAAATCAATGCACCTTAATTATATCCCGTACCATGTTTACCCTGATTGCACTGGAATTCTGGGAAAGAATATGACATTGGGGGCAAAAAGAAGACCATAGAACCGCCATTTTGCACTTTGTACTCATTCAGTAAATGAGCCCTTTGGTCTATCATCTTATTACTCCACGTGAAAGTACAGAAAGTACCCTTCTTCTCACCTTATGGGTTTCTGTGCCACCCTGCCCAGGGCACCACATCTAAAGGACTAGGAAGATAGAATAACTGGGGGGGGAAACTTTGTACTTCAAACCCTGGCCCAGTGATCTTCTTCTTCTCCGTGCCACCATCTTCTTCCAGGGTTCTTCCCTAGCATCTACAGTTGTAAAGAATTTCAGTAGCCCAGGGTGGCTCAGAGAATGTGGGGGCACCAGAAGAGTATGGGGGTGCTGCACTGAGAAGAACAATACCCGGGCCCAGGGCATTTTTGGAAGAAGCAAATGGTGAGCTTAGAATGGACATCTGGCACAATTCCACACCCACCGCCAGTAGAAGACTTGAAGCACATTTACACTTCCACTTCAAGTTCCATTTAATTTGCAATTCTTTTGAAATTGATTATATTGATAGCCTGACGCATTTCGTGCCTCCTAAGGCCACTTAATCACAGCCTATGATTAGGAGCCACGAATCAATAAATAAAGTGGAACTTTTTAGAAGTAGAAATTGCTTTAGGTCTTCTACTTGTGGTGGGTCCATAATTGTGCCAGCCAGTGGCCTAATAATATAGGAAACAAACCTTGCAGGGGGAACGGGGGACAGGGGGGCCCGGATTGTCGGGGTCTGTTCCTCTATTTAGCAGGTAAATCTCCGCTCCACGCCAGCTCCAAGGTAGGAGAGTGGGCGGGAACGGGGATTTACCAGTGGGAGGGGAGTTGGGATGGGTCAGACCTGAGGGACGATTCTTTAGGGCAGTGGTTCTCAACCTTCCTAATGCCGTGACCCTTTAATACAGTTCCTCATGTTGTGGTGACCCCCAACCATAACATTATTCCTAAGACCATCGGAAATATGTGTTTTCCGATGGTCTAAGGCGACTCCTGTGAAAGGGTCGTTCGACCCCCAAAGGGGTCCCAACCCACAGGCTGAGAACCGCTGCTTTAGGGTAAGGTGGCCTGGTAAGTTTGCGACTTTGCACCGGACCCCTCCAAAGATTTTTTTGCAGGGGGACCCAGTCTTAAACTTTAGGTGGGCTTTGCTTCCCCTCCTGTCTTATTAATCCTAAATTATTGTGGGCTCCCAGGGCCCCCAAATTGAGGAGAAATATTTAATTTGGAGATGTTCAACCTGTGTATCTTTCAAAAGCAAAGCCCTGAGATACAGGGAGGAGCTTTGGCCCTTCACTGACACCTTATGGCAGTAACTAGCTCTGGGCTGGTGTAGTCAGGAGACCCCGTAGGTTTCATCATTTGAAACCTAATATCGTTCTTGAATTCAGTTGCCCTATATTGAGATATCCATTACCTGTATTATATTGGCTGCTATGTTTTGATTTTTGTAAAAACTTCAATATTTAAAAACTCAACTTTCCAGGATTTGTGTATATATGTCTCTTGTTTCTCTCTGCCCCGCGCAGTATCGATAATGAACCCTTACGTTTAGTTGGTTATTTTTTGTTTATATTGCAATTATACCAAATAGATACAACCGGTTGCATTGAAATTCATGGGCCCACAGTTCCAAGGTGATCCCATAGAGGAGATTGGTTCATACATTATTTTTGTGGCGCTCAAATGGGCTTCGCTGCAGTCTAAGATGCGACTTGGGTTGCAACCTGTTCTGGTTTTGACCCAGACAGCCTGTTTTTTTTAATGTAAGTTTAATTAACATTAATGTATATATGTATATGTGAAAGAGAACATCTTCTTGAAGTTCATGGGGGCCCTATTAGATTTTGCCCTCGTGCCCAGTAATTTCTAGTTGTGCCACTGGCATTAGATTACCTTACGTCGCATTACAAGCAAAACAAAAATACCTCTATATGAGGAAACAAGGCTGGAACTAGAAACACTGGACCAATCGGTTTGTGTGGAGTTGTCCTGTGAGCTGAAGGGGTTTGGAGTCTTGGGCACCGGGACCCCTTATACTAAGGATTGAATATACCCTTAAATTAGTCCATTTGGCATTTTTTCTTTATTAAATTGCATTACAAGGCCAGGAAGGAAAGCCACGCAGAGTATGTATTGTTTTCAGATGGGGTTGTGTAATAAACAGAACTAAAGCTGGCCATACACGCCATGACCTCACCAAGCGAGCGGATCTTCTCCCGATATCCCCACCTACGGGTGGGCAATATCAGGCTAATTCAGTCGTTTGGCCCTGGAGCCAGACGATCGAATTAGAACGACAGGTATAGGCATCCATCAGTTCGGGGACCACATCAATGAGCCAAAGTGGCCCCCGATCTGACTAAAAATCAAACCTGGCCGATCAAGATCTGGTCGATTTCAGGCCAGATGTTGGTCGGGCAGGCCCGTCGGTAGTGCCCATACATGGGCCGATAAGCTGCTGAATTGATCTAAGGGTCCCATATCGGCATCTACAATCGGCCCGTGTATGGGTTTGTCCAGGAGCAGTCACCCATAGCAACCAATCAGTAGGGAGCATTTACTGATTACCTGTAACATTATAGGTTGCTATGGGTTACAGCTCCTGGGCAAATTTAGCACCTTACTACATATGGGAGTAGTGACTTTTTTGACACAACTGGGACTTATTTGATGCGACTGCAACTTTTTCCTCAATTTTGTTGTTGCGATTTTTTGCGGTAGTTTCGCAAAAAAAATCTTCAATGGGGAATTGCAGAATTTCACAGCAAATCCATGCCTGGTAAAAAAAATTCCCTCATCGCTATATGGGATTAAATGTTTACTGGGATAGTGTATGTGTACCTTTAACTGTGACTTTATAAAAGGGACCAAATCTGCCAAGTCACCCCGATAGTGAGGGTTATAAAAGGAACAGAGCTGCTACATTCTTGTCATGTATTCATATATATATGTATATATCTATAATATAAATATAAGATATTTATTGAAAAAGATCTGTTTGTTCTTGTATATATATATATGTATAATAGAATATATTCTATTCCAGTATTATGCCTATATACAATATATATATAGGCACAATACTGGAATAGAATATCACTTGGCCCCTCCAGGCTGAGGCAGCAAGGGGGCTGTTCACCTTTAACCCACCCCTTTACCCAGTATTCACCCCCACTAAATCCAAACCCAACTGATGGCAAATTCTGGAACAGACATCTCATTACCTGCATAAAAGATTTGGAATTGGCTATTTGGCTATTTTGAATGTAATGAATTTCTAACCCTAGGTCCCCATACATGGGTTGATTCTAGCTGTGATATGGGTCCCTTAGACCAATTCGGCAGCTAATCTGCCCGTGTATGGGCACTACCGCCGGGCCTACTCAACCGATATCTGGCCTGAAATCGGGCAGGTTTGGCCCCAGGGCCAAACGATCAAATTAGCCTGGATTCTCCCGATATTGCCCACCCGTAGGTGGGGATATCGGGAGAAGATCCGCTCGCTTGGCAACATCGCCAAGCGAGTGGATCTTAAAGTGTATGGGGACCTTAAGTCTTACATCAGATTTGCCCCCTGGGGCAGGTTATGGGGTGCCAGAAACCTTGTTCTGCTCTAATCCTAATGAAAGCGCTGAGAATGGATTTAGATATTAGTTATAGGTGAGATGTAAAGGACACGGCTGAGTTGCTCACCTGCTGACCAATAGGATATAAATGCCCCACAATGTACTTTATATTTATACAAATGCTGGGAAACATTTCCTTGCCCTGCTCAGTGCCAAATGCAGTTTTACTTTCTGTACCAAGTTGTTTTAATGATATTTTTTCTTTGGAAGCTTAAAGCTTTTATAATTTATTTAAAAAAGTCACTTTTACCTGAACTTGTCCTTTCAATAAATGTTCATTTCTACATCCATCTTGGATATGTGTGTTTTTTCTGTAAGAGACAAGAGTGCCCCTTAAAAGGGTCACCCTAAGAAATAATTCCAGATCCTTTTCTATCATGTTAGTTGAGCAAAATAAACTTTACTTACACTGTATAAATTGTTTCTTTTCCCTTCAGTCTTGGAATTACACAATCACAGCAGCAGGTCGGCACCATTTTGTGGGCACTGTTATTAAGCAGATAAGCTCTGTATCACCCCAAAATCTATCTAGGAAGTGCTGAATGGAAAGCTAAAGTAATTGTAATTAAAAATCTGAGCTGTCAATCATATATTGCCTGCCCCGCCTCTATGCCGCAGGCAAAGTGATACTGACACATTCTGATATGCCGTGCAGTTTTGGTCTCCAGGGCTCAAACGGGACATTATTGGGTTAGAGAGGGTCCAGAGAAGGGCAACTAAGCTGGTAAAGGGTATGGGAAGTCTCAGTTATGGGGAAAGACTGGCCAAGTTAGGTCTGTTTACACTGGGGAAGAGGCGCTTAAGAGGTGACATGATAACTATGTATAAATATATAAGGGGATCATATAATAACCTTTCTAAAGCTTTATTTACCAGTAGGTCCTTCCAACGGGCACGAGGGCACCCACTCCGATTAGAAGAAGGGAGGTTTTGTTTAAATATTGGGAAAGGGTTTGTTACTGTGAGAGCTGTGCATTTTGTGAGCAGTACAGGTATGGGATCCGTTATCCGGAATTACGAAAAGCCTGTCTCCCATAGACTCCATTTTAATCAAATGGTTCAGAATTTTAAAACTGATTTGCTTTTTCTCTGTAATAATAAAACAGTACCTATACTTGATCCCAACTAAGATATAATTACCCCTTATTGGGGCAGAACAGCCCTATTGGGTTTATTTAATGGTTAAATGATTCCCTTTTCTCTGTAATAATAAAACAGTACCTGTACTTGATCCCAACTAAGATATAATTACCCCTTATTGGGGGCAGAACAGCCCTATTGGGTTTATTTCATGGTTAAATGATTCCCTTTTCTCTGTAATAATAAAACAGTACCTATACTTGATCCCAACTAAGATATAATTACCCCTTATTGGGGCAGAACAGCCCTATTGGGTTTATTTAATGGTTAAATGATTCCCTTTTCTCTGTAATAATAAAACAGTACCTGTACTTGATCCCAACTAAGATATAATTACCCCTTATTGGGGGCAGAACAGCCCTATTGGGTTTATTTCATGGTTAAATGATTCCCTTTTCTCTGTAATAATAAAACAGTACCTGTACTTGATCCCAACTAAGATATAATTACCCCTTATTGGGGGCAGAACAGCCCTATTGGGTTTATTTCATGGTTAAATGATTCCCTTTTCTCTGTAATAATAAAACAGTACCTGTACTTGATCCCAACTAAGATATAATTACCCCTTATTGGGGGCAGAACAGCCCTATTGGGTTTATTTCATGGTTAAATGATTCCCTTTTCTCTGTAATAATAAAACAGTACCTGTACTTGATCCCAACTAAGATATAATTACCCCTTATTGGGGGCAGAACAATTCTATTGGGTTTATTTCATGTTTTATTGATTTTTTAGTAGACTTAAGGTATGAAGATCCAAATTACGGAAAGACCCCTTATCCAGAATACCCTTGGTCCCGAGCATTCTGGATAACGGGTCCTATACCTGTACAGTCTAATCAACCTCTGATCCAAGCAGGTACCTACCTTCATACACACCACAGAGTATTTATCTTTAATGAAGCACAATAGGAGCTAAGTCTTCCATTTAATACACATTTAGATGTTATATTTTTCTTTTTTATTGATATTTTACTGTACATGGAAGTTGTAAACACATCATGAAATACAATAATTCACAACATCTGAAACATTTACATCTTTAAATACTAAACCAATGGCAGCAAAGGATTCCTAACATACATATTCTCTTGGTTGTGCGGTCAGTTTTAGGCTTGGCACAGCCCTGACAATTTTAAATGCAGAGAGGGGGGTAATTTACTACATGCAAGGGAGGGTTCAAAGTGCAAAAAATGGCTGCTACCATGTTCTATGTACAGGTATGGGATCCCTTATCCAGAAACCTGTCATCCAGAAAGTTCTGAATTACGGAAAGGCCGTCTCCCATAGACTCCATTATTAGCAAATAATTCTAATTTTTAAAAATGATTCCCTTTTCTCTGTAATAATAAAACAGTACCTGTACTTGATCCCAACTAAGATATAATTACCCCTTATTGGGGCAGAACAGCCCTATTGGGTTTATTTCATGGTTAAATGATTCCCTTTTCTCTGTAATAATAAAACAGTACCTGTACTTGATCCCAACTAAGATATAATTACCCCTTATTGGGGCAGAACAGCCCTATTGGGTTTATTTCATGGTTAAATGATTCCCTTTTCTCTGTAATAATAAAACAGTACCTGTACTTGATCCCAACTAAGATATAATTACCCCTTATTGGGGGCAGAACAGCCCTATTGGGTTTATTTAATGGTTAAATGATTCCCTTTTCTCTGTAATAATAAAACAGTACCTGTACTTGATCCCAACTAAGATATAATTACCCCTTATTGGGGCAGAACAGCCCTATTGGGTTTATTTAATGGTTAAATGATTCCCTTTTCTCTGTAATAATAAAACAGTACCTGTACTTGATCCCAACTAAGATATAATTACCCCTTATTGGGGCAGAACAGCCCTATTGGGTTTATTTAAGGGTTAAATGATTCCCTTTTCTCTATAATAATAAAACAGTACCTGTACTTGATCCCAACTAAGATATAATTACCCCTTATTGGGGCAGAACAGCCCTATTGGGTTTATTTCATGGTTAAATGATTCCCTTTTCTCTGTAATAATAAAACAGTACCTGTACTTGATCCCAACTAAGATATAATTACCCCTTATTGGGGGCAGAACAGTCCTATTGGGTTTATTTCATGGTTAAATGATTCCCTTCTCTCTGTAATAATAAAACAGTACCTGTACTTGATCCCAACTAAGATATAATTACCCCTTATTGGGGCAGAACAGCCCTATTGGGTTTATTTCATGGTTAAATGATTCCCTTTTCTCTGTAATAATAAAACAGTACCTGTACTTGATCCCAACTAAGATATAATTACCCCTTATTGGGGCAGAACAGTCCTATTGGGTTTATTTCATGGTTAAATTATTCCCTTTTTCTCCCTAAGCATTCTGGATAACAGGTCCCATACCTGTACTTTGTATCCTACACTGCATGTAGGGGAATTGCTGCAGATCTGGTCAGTCCCATGAATACAGTTCTTCCTGGGTTTGGCAGTGCTGTATTCACGAGTGGTGGGCGGGGAGAGGCATATAACCTCCCATCATGCACAATTGTGCATAATTAATGTGGCACTGGGTGCAGAACACAGACAGACTCCAGACACAAGTGCTTTTTATGTAAACATTATGGGGCACGCTTTTGCACCCCTTTGTGCTCTTGCATTTGGGGTCACAGTAAGTGACCCAGGATAACACATCTACCAGTCAGAGCTAAGCACAAATCACAGGCTTTCCAATAGAATAGTCTCTTTCCCAAACAGTAAAGAACATATAACACTCTCTGCATGGCTAAATGTCAGTTCTAAGTGGCAATATTTTATATAAAGATCATTTGTTTACATGAACAACGCCACCACTACCGATTTATTGTGGAACGAAATGTGGCTCAGTTATAAGTCGTGTCCTCTTCCCCCAGTATTCTAATAGGGAGAATCCCTGTCCTAACGGAGAGGGTTCAATGTACCGTGGCGGGTTGTGATGGGCGGATGTTATCCGGCAATGTAATATGTGTTTGTTCTGGCTGGAAATAAATACAATCATATCAGTTCTCAAGAAATAATAAATAAAATACATCAAAGGGAAACATTCAGTTTTGACAGAAGACAGGAACCAGTTCTTCCAGGTATAAAGCCAAAGTGATACTGACACATTCTGATATTCTGTTCAGTTTTGGTCTCCAGGGCTCAAACGGGACATGATTGAGTTAGAGAGGGTCCAGAGAAGGGCAACTAAGCTGGTAAAGGGTATGGAAAGTCTCAGTTATGGGGAAAGACTGGCCAAGTTGGGTCTGTTTACACTGGGGAAGAGGCGCTTAAGGGGGGACATGATAACTATGTATTAATATATAAGGGGATCATATAATAACCTTTCTAATGTTTTATTTACCAGTAGGGCCTTCCAACGGGCACGAGGGCACCCACTCCGTTTAGAAGAAGGGAGGTTCCATTTAAATATTCGGAAAGGATTTGTTACTGTGAGAGCTGTGAGGTTGTGGGATTCCCTCCCCGAATCAGTCGTACTGGCTGATACATTAGACAGGTTTGGGTGTGTGACCTTAGCCCTTCCCTCTGGTGCTACCTGTGGCTTTGGTTTCAAGTGGTTTGGGTTCCTGTAGGTGTAGCTATGCTATGTGTGGGTTAGGGACAATACCATGGGTCTTTTAAAGATATATATCTTGGGGAAGATCTGTGACTTCAACTCTTCAAATGCATTTTTTTAGTATCCCAAAGTTCAGTTTCTTTCATGCCTGATCTGCCGGATATGAAAGTGCTCCCACTATGGCACTGTATATAAGACCTATGTCTATACTGTATGTAAGCCTCGACCAACTGAAACCATCAGATCAAGAATATATTTGCCTCTTGGTAGCTAATGTTGTATGGGGTATGAACAAATGGGAGGTTGGACTAAGGGTAAAACTGAATTTTTGCTCCTCACACTTTTACTTTTTGGACCTTTTTTCTTTTCTTATGGCACCTTTTTCTTCTAATTTCCCTTCATGTTTCTTTCTTCTCCATTGTTCACATTCTTATATCATTCGTATTTGTTCGTTGGTCTTCCCATTCCCCCTCCTCCTCCTTTAAATTATCTCCCATTTATTCCTTTTCCCTTTTCTTCTTGATCTTTCTATTCTTTGTGACCTTCCTATTTTTATAATCAGCAGACTTAAGGTTGCCAAGCGAGTGGATCTTCTCCCGATATTCCCACCTACGGGCGGGCGGAATCGGGGGACTTTTGGGGCCAAACAATTGAATTATAATGACTGGAATAGGTGCAGTTGGTTCGGGGGCCGCATCAACGAGCCGATAGGGTCCTGATCCAACTGAATTTTTTAACCTGCCCAATCGATATCTGCCCGATTTCAGGCCAGATATTGGTCGGGCAGGCCCGTCGTTGTTTCACCTACACAGCCAATAAGCTGCCAAAACGGTCTAAGGGACCAATATCGGCAGCTAGATTCGGCCCGTGTATGGCAGCCTTAACAGGGACTTGCTATGTAAGGATTTAATCCATTGGTCTTTAGTTAACCAACTAAAGGTGGACACACACTATAAGATCTGCTCGTTGGGCGAGGTCAGCTAATGAGCGGATCTTTCCACAGATATGCCCACCTAAGGTGGGTGAAATTAGAGTAATCTGATTGTTTGGCTTGAGGGCCAAATGATTAAGTTACAATGACGGGAATAGGACCCCTTGGAGTAAGGGCCGTATCAACGAGCCGATGCAGTCCGCCATCTGAGGGGGATATCAAACCTGCCTGATCAATACCTGTCCAATTTTAGGCCAGATATTGGTTCGGGAGGCCTGTTGGATGGCCCCATACATGGGCAGATAAGCTGCCGAATCAATCTGAAGGACCTGAATGCACGGAACCTTAAATACTTCCATAAATCATTCTATAGTTTGTGCTAGTATTTGTTAGTGTCAGATATCAGGTAATTGAAGAAAAGTGGGGCTCATTTATCAACCCTGGGCAAATCTGCACGTGGGCAGTAACCCATAGCAACCAGGCCAGACCAGGTGCAATTTAGCCCAGTGTTGAGAAATGACCCTTTGGCAACTTGCACTTTGGAATTAGCCGGTTAATAGATGGGTTCCATATCTGTGCAGATCCTTAACTTTAAAAACTCAAGCAAATACAATGTACATGGTATGTATATATATACATGTATATATGGTTTTTCTTACCAAAATATACGCCAACTCCTATACCAATAGCTATTGCCACTTTAATAAGAACTATGGCAGTAATTACGCAAATCTTCTTTCCTTAAAAATAAAAAAAATAAAAATCATTGTTAATGTTGAGCAAGGATGCAACCACGAGATTGGGAATGGTTCAGCAGGAATTGTGGAGCTAGAAAAACTGCAACCGGCCTTCTCTGTATTCTAAAAGGACAAGTAAAACCTCACAAAGATCTCTTTTAGGAATGCAATGTAGCGCTAATGGGGGTACTTTTATTTCCCACTGCTCTCCAGGTAGGTCAGTGCTACCGCTGGGGCCTGGCTTAATTATTGGATAGCAGTTTACTTAACTGAAACATAGACAAAGAATGTACAGGTATGGGATCCCTTATCCGGAAACCCTTTAGCCAGAAAGCTCCGAATTACGGAAAGCCTGTCTCCCATAGACTCCATTTTAATCAAATAATTCAGAATTTTAAAACGGATTCCCTTTTCTCTGTAATAATAAAACAGTATCTTGTAATTGATCCCAACTAAGATATAATTACCCCTTATTGGGGCAGAACAGCCCTATTGGGTTTATTTAATGGTTAAATGATTCCCTTTTCTCTGTAATAATAAAACAGTACCTGTACTTGATCCCAACTAAGATATAATTACCCCTTATTGGGGCAGAACAGCCCTATTGGGTTTATTTCATGGTTAAATAATTCCCTTTTCTCTGTAATAATAAAACAGTACCTGTACTTGATCCCAACTAAGATATAATTACCCCTTATTGGGGGCAGAACAGCCCTATTGGGTTTATTTAATGGTTAAATGATTCCCTTTTCTCTGTAATAATAAAACAGTACCTGTACTTGATCCCAACTAAGATATAATTACCCCTTATTGGGGGCAGAACAGCCCTATTGGGTTTATTTCATGGTTAAATGATTCCCTTTTCTCTGTAATAATAAAACAGTACCTGTACTTGATCCCAACTAAGATATAATTACCCCTTATTGGGGCAGAACAGCCCTATTGGGTTTATTTAATGGTTAAATGATTCCCTTTTCTCTGTAATAATAAAACAGTACCTGTACTTGATCCCAACTAAGATATAATTACCCCTTATTGGGGCAGAACAGCCCTATTGGGTTTATTTAATGGTTAAATGATTCCCTTTTCTCTGTAATAATAAAACAGTACCTGTACTTGATCCCAACTAAGATATAATTACCCCTTATTGGGGCAGAACAGCCCTATTGGGTTTATTTCATGGTTAAATAATTCCCTTTTCTCTGTAATAATAAAACAGTACCTGTACTTGATCCCAACTAAGATATAATTACCCCTTATTGGGGGCAGAACAGCCCTATTGGGTTTATTTAATGGTTAAATGATTCCCTTTTCTCTGTAATAATAAAACAGTACCTGTACTTGATCCCAACTAAGATATAATTACCCCTTATTGGGGGCAGAACAGCCCTATTGGGTTTATTTAATGGTTAAATGATTCCCTTTTCTCTGTAATAATAAAACAGTACCTGTACTTGATCCCAACTAAGATATAATTACCCCTTATTAGGGGCAGAACAGCCCTATTGGGTTTATTTAATGGTTAAATGATTCCCTTTTCTCTGTAATAATAAAACAGTACCTGTACTTGATCCCAACTAAGACATAAAAAATCCTTATTGGATGCAAAACAATCCAATTGGGTTTGATTAATGTTTAGTGATAAGATGATCAGGCCCGGATTTGTGGCGAGGATTTGTGGTGGGGGGGGGGGGCATAGGGGGGCGCAGAATGGGGGCAGCCTCGGGGATTAGAATGGGGGCGCCTGGATTAGAAATCTGCCACTGAAGGTGATGAACCCTACTTGCTGGTTGCAGAATGCTGGAAGGCCAACAATAGTCTGGTGGGCTGCAGAATGCACATCCCTGATTGATATATTTTAAAAATCTATTAAACAGGATATGATATGATTTTATAAGAATTTCTCTCAAAAGGGGCCCATGACTAATCTCCTATCCATAGGAAATAAAAATTCACCAGCACACACTTGCCTCTTTGCAGAAAGGAACCTAGTGCTCAGTCTACACCAGGGATCCCCCACCTTTTTTGCTTGTGAGCCACGCTCAGATGTAAAAAGTGTTGGGGAGTTACACAAGCATGAAAACAGTTCTTTGGGGTGCCAAATAAGGGCTGTGATTGGCTATTTGGTTGACCCATGTGGACTGCAGGAGGCTCTGCTTGGAGTAAAACTGTGTCTCTGGGCTTCCAAACTTGTCTCCAAGCCAGAAATGTAAAAATGGCAACTACTCTGAGGCCACTGGGATCAACATCAAAGGGCTGGGGAGCAACATGTTACTCCTGAACCACTGGTTAGGGATCACTGGTCTAGAGGGTTGGCAGCCTCCAAACTATAAATAAGGCCTGACGAAGGGGCAAACCTAGAGCTCAGCTAGAGCAGCGGTTCTCAACCCGTGGTTCGGGCCCCTTTGGGGGTCCCTTTCACAGGGGTCGCCTAAGACCATCGGAAAACACATATTTCCGATGGTCTTAGGAATAATTTTATGGTTGGGGGTCACCACAACATGAGGAACTGTATTAAAGGGTTGTGGTATTAGAAAGGTTGAGAACCACTGACCTAGAGAGTGAAATCCCCTCTTGCATATACCCCGCTGAGCCAGTTATTTTCCCAGAATGAATCTCCATCCACCCAACGAGGTCTTCAATGAAATGTGTTTCCCAATGATAATATGTTCTACTTAGAATTACTTGCACCCTATACTATAGATACAGTTTTATTCCCCCTTGAAATCTTGATTTTCTTTAAGATTAGGCTTTTCGTTCTTGAAAATCACTTACTTCGACTCCAAGTTGATCCTGTTCTTGCTGGAGTTGCTGCTCCATACTGCACAGTATTTACTTGGTTGAGGTACGGTGGTGGTGGAGGATTCACCGGGATGGTATAGGGAGCGGCTCCATATGTGGGAGGCTGCACAGGGTAAGGTGGCTGGTACACATTCTGTTAAACAAATGGCAAAAAAGCCAAAAGATTAATCATCTGACAGGAACAATGTAAGATTCTTAAGATCTTTTAGATTCTTTAAGAGTGTGGCAACCGGGCAACTCATCGTAACATATACAGTGTATGCCGCCATGATTAGTGATGAGCTAATTTTTTCGCCAGGTATGGAATGGCAGTGAATTTCTGCATTTTGCCATTGGCGAAGTGTTTCACAAAACCTCCGTGAAAATTCGCCGTGGAAAATTTCTCTGCAAGTCAAAAAAATTTGTTGTGTGTCCAATTGGGCGCAGTCACAGCGGTTGACAACAAAAAAGACACGGGCGACCAAAAAAGACAGGGGTGACCAAAACAGACACGGGATACCAAAAAAAACACGGGCGACAAAAAAGACGCAGGCAACAAAAAAAGACAGGGGCGACAATAAAGACGTGGGCGACCAAAAAAGACGGGGGCGACAAAAAAGACGGGGGCGACAAAAAATACTTGGGCGACAAAAAAGACGTGGGTGACAATAAAGACGGGGGCGACAATAAAGACATGGGCGACCAAAAAAGACGTGGGTGACAAAAAAGATGGGGGCGACAAAAATGACACGGGTGACAAAAAAGACGCAGGCAACAAAAAAAGACAGGGGTGACAAAAAAGACGGGGGCGACAAAAAAGACATGGGCGACAAAAAAGACGTGGGTGACCAAAAAAGACGGGGGGGGGGCGACAAAAAAGACATGGGCGACAAAAAATACGCGGGCGTCAAAAAAGACGCGGGCGACAAAAAAACGTGGGCAACAAAAAAGACGTGGGTGACCAAAAAAGACAGGGGTGACAAAAAAGACATGGGCGACAAAAAATACACGGGCGACAAAAAAAGATGCAGACGACAAAAAAGACGTAGGTGTCCCCATTCCCACAGATTAAAGATAAATGCACCTACCCCATTGGGTTCCATTTCAGCCTCAACGTGAGAAGGTCAAAGAATTGGCAAAATCTAAAAGTGACAGCGACAGTGTACGTTACTTACTAATTGTACAGTAGAATCCCACATTTACTGAAGGTCTTTAGTTGGGAAGACGGAGTGACTTACCTGCTGTACAAAATATAGTGAATAATTCAGCCAATCAGCGAAGAAGGAAACTTCAAGAGCAGCAAGAAATCTGCTTTGTCTTTCCAAGCGGTGGGCTCTTCACTCAATAAACTGGCAACTCTCTCTGTCACTTATCTGTTATTCAGACAATAAAGTGGTACATATGGTTAGGCTGATACATATCAGAACATAATTGCAACGTCACAAAGCTCCTTCCTATTTTTTTATTCATTTCTTAAAGGGGTAGTATCCCCCAAAATAACGTTTAGAAAATATCATTTGAAGATATTTTAGAAGTAGAGCCTGTTTCAAGCAAATACACTAAAAGGGGCTGATTTACTAAAATTAGTTTTTTTCTGGCACGGTACAAATTCAAATTAAACTCGATCGATGTTGTATTCAAAAAATGTCACGATAATGCTTAAATCGTTCGTGCAAAAATTTCAAGTTCACTTTAGGAAAGCCACAATTTTTTGAGCCGAAAGTACAGTTGAAACTGGAAAAATTCATGTTTAAATGGACGTTGGTTTCCATGAATCCTCTTGAATTCATGTTAACTACGATTGCTTGATCCAGGGACTGTTTCCAATCGCCAAGGGGGTCAGGAAGGAATTTTTTCCCTCTTGAGACATAATTGGCACAGGCTTCAGGCTGGGTTTTTCGCCTTCCTCTGGATCAAAACAGTGGATACATAATAATGTATTTAAAGCTTTATTTGTCACAGCAGTGGTAGGACCTTGCCAGAGTAAAGCACAGGTAATTTTAGCAAAGGAAGGTTCTCTCCTGTGACTGCACGGTGGGTTGATTGTTACAGACGCTACTACTGCTTGTGCTAGGTGACAGCCTGCTTGGATTTCCTATCACCGAGGCACTGCAGATTCAGGACCGGCAGCAGGGCTGCTGAACTTCTCTCATGGTGGGAGATGCAGCTCCTGCAAGTAGCAGAGTTTGGGGCCATCCTCTCTGTAGGTAGAGGCAGCCTAATACCCATTCAAGTCTTCAGTGAGGAATAGCAGGGCATAGTAGTGACCTCTTATGGAATTATGGCTTTAGAAAATTGCCTTGGGTTAGGCTGGCACGTTCCTATTTATTTGATAAAATGTGAATAAATGCCGTGGCCATTTTCTCCACCTCTGTCTCCTGGTGTTTCATTAAGGTATGTAACAAGGGGGTTCAGTGGGGTGCCTCAGGGCAAAGGGTCAATTGAGGAGTCCCCTTGTCATGTTCTGCCCCCAATAAGGGGTAATTATATCTTAGTTGGGATCAAGTACAGGTACTGTTTTATTATTACAGAGAAAAGGGAATCATTTAACCATGAAATAAACCCAATAGGGCTGTTCTGCCCCCAATAAGGGGTAATTATATCTTAGTTGGGATCAAGTACAGGTACTGTTTTATTATTACAGAGAAAAGGGAATCATTTAACCATTAAATAAACCCAATAGGGCTGTTCTGCCCCCAATAAGGGGTAATTATATCTTAGTTGGGATCAAGTACAGGTACTGTTTTATTATTACAGAGAAAAGGGAATCATTTAACCATTAAATAAACCCAATAGGGCTGTTCTGCCCCAATAAGGGGTAATTATATCTTAGTTGGGATCAAGTACAGGTACTGTTTTATTATTACAGAGAAAAGGGAATCATTTAACCATTAAATAAACCCAATAGGGCTGTTCTGCCCCAATAAGGGGTAATTATATCTTAGTTGGGATCAAGTACAGGTACTGTTTTATTATTACAGAGCATATTCTTATTTAGAATAAATACACCATAGCCTGTGCATGAACATTTCACCCCTGTTGTTTCATTTGCATGGAGTCTATTTACTAAAGGGCACACAGAGCTCTCAGTACATTCCTGCTTATATGAGTCTTTGTGCTGATACACAATTCAGCC
Organism: Xenopus tropicalis; assembly: GCF_000004195.4. Taxonomy (NCBI): domain Eukaryota; kingdom Metazoa; phylum Chordata; class Amphibia; order Anura; family Pipidae; genus Xenopus; species Xenopus tropicalis. Next base: position 9,862,274 of record NC_030678.2, read on the forward strand.
CTTTTGTTGTTTGACAGGGTGGGATATTCTGCCATGCATACGGCTGTGCTACAGCCCCACCTTGCACACACACATGCACTGGGACAATAATAAGTGACAATATAAACAGTACAAGTCACATCTCGGAAATTGCAAACACTGTGTGTAAAGAGAAGCCCCGAGCTGCATATGTAGGGAACTGGCTATACAGGTTTTGGGGCAGATTTATTAGTGATGGACGAAAAAATTCCGCATTTCACCATTGGTGGAATTTTTTGCGTAACGGACGGCAAAATTTGCCACGTGTCCACTGATCCGTCTTTCTCCCTTCTGGGTGTTGGGGGCCCCTGTGGGGGGGGGAGGGTATGTGAAGGTGGCGGTGGCCACCATTGGGGGGTGCAGGGGCCCTTGAGGCAGAAGTCCCGGTGGACCCTGCACCCCCCAGTCCGACCCTGGTCTGAGACAATTTGCAATTGGTTATCATTTTTTTTTTATTTCTTGTGGTTTTTCAGTTATGTCCCTTTTTCTTCAGCAGCTCTCCAGTTTGGTATTTTAGCAGCTATCTGGTTGCTAGGGTCTTGTTTACCTTAGTAACCAGGCAGTGGTTAGAATGAGAGGCAGGAATATGAATAGGAGAGTGGCTGAATATAAAGATAAGGAATAAACAGTAACAATAACAATAAAACCGGAGCCTCACAGAGCAATAGCTTATTGGCTGCCGGGGTCAGTGACCCCCATATGAAAGCTGGAAAGATGTAGAGGAGGAAGGCAAATAGTTTAAAAAGTGTAACAAATAAATAATGAAGAACAATTACAAATAGGACATTGTTTAACATACTAACAGTTAAAGATGAACCAACCGCTTTAAAGTTTGAATAAAAACTGGTCATTTTGGGAAGATTTGCCCATGAAAAATCAAGAGAAGAGAATTATAGTCGATAGGAAATGTTCTAATAATTGTAAGGTGAGGCTGTTGCTAAGTTTCCAGAAACAGACGGTTTCAACCTAAGTAAACGTTCAGTCTTATTTTCTATGACTTCTCTGGCAACGTTTCTGCCTGCCGAGTACAGGTATAGGATCCCTTATCTGGAAACCCATTATCCAGAAAGTTCCTAATTACGGAAAGGCCATCTCCCATAGACTCCATTATAAGCAAATAATTCTAATTTTTAAAGATTATTCCCTTTCCTTTGTAATAATAAAACAGTACCTGTACTTGATCCCAACTAAGATATAATTACCCCTTATTGGGGGCAGAACAGCCCTATTGGGTTTATTTAATGGTTAAATGATTCCCTTTTCTCTGTAATAATAAAACAGTACCTGTACTTGATCCCAACTAAGATATAATTACCCCTTATTGGGGCAGAACAGCCCTATTGGGTTTATTTAATGGTTAAATGATTCCCTTTTCTTTGTAATAATAAAACAGTACCTGTACTTGATCCCAACTAAGATATAATTACCCCTTATTGGGGCAGAACAGCCCTATTGGGTTTATTTAATGGTTAAATGATTCCCTTTTCTCTGTAATAATAAAACAGTACCTGTACTTGATCCCAACTAAGATATAATTACCCCTTATTGGGGGCAGAACAGCCCTATTGGGTTTATTTAATGGTTAAATGATTCCCTTTTCTCTGTAATAATAAAACAGTACCTGTACTTGATCCCAACTAAGATATAATTACCCCTTATTGGGGGCAGAACAGCCCTATTGGGTTTATTTAATGGTTAAATGATCCCCTTTTCTCTGTAATAATAAAACAGTACCTGTACTTGATCCCAACTAAGATATAATTACCCCTTATTGGGGGCAGAACAGCCCTATTGGGTTTATTTAATGGTTAAATGATTCCCTTTTCTCTGTAATAATAAAACAGTACCTGTACTTGATCCCAACTAAGATATAATTACCCCTTATTGGGGCAGAACAGCCCTATTGGGTTTATTTAATGGTTAAATGATCCCCTTTTCTCTGTAATAATAAAACAGTACCTGTACTTGATCCCAACTAAGATATAATTACCCCTTATTGGGCGCAGAACAGCCCTATTGGGTTTAAATGATGATTTTTTAGTAGACTTAAGGTATGGACATCCAAATTACGGAGTGATACCTTATCCGGAAAGCCCCAGGTCCTGAGCATTCTGGATAACAGGTCCTATACCTGTACTAAATAATTCTCTCTAGTCATCATCCTGATCTATTGCTGTGAGTATAGAATATAGTCAAATGGAATATTGTAGAATCCTTAGCTTACTAGCAGAACTGGTAGATACTGGGGGTAGGTCTGGCTAGCAGTTATATGAAAAGAGTTGATAAGTAATAGTTAAGAGTACATTATATTTATGAGCTTTATGAAATTCTAGTTTAACTTATAATATAAATATCTATCCGTACATGAAAAGGTTCTCACCTGGATCGGATTTCTTTGTATCCGTCTCAGTCAGGATCTCCGTGTGTTATTGTTTCTCCGTAGGTTCATACTGGGAGACAAGAAGGAAACGAGAGAAACAGGTTTACTGAGCACTCCTTCTGGGCAGAATGGCCGATAATTACAGTATAGGCAGTCACCTTAGGTATGAGGAAAATAAACGAGGAAATATATATGCAAAAATAAACATAAAACAGTGCCGGCATTGGCAGGATAAAGGGGCAAAGCGGAACTTTTAAAATTACAACACACATCTGACGTCATTTCTCTAATTGTTTAAAAGGAATCTGGAAATACCCAATGGCTCATAGCATAGAATATCCCGACTGAACATTGTAAGCACATTTCTTTTAAAGGGTGGTTTCTACTTAAGTAATTATATCTTAGTTGGGATCAAGTACAGGTACTGTTTTATTATTATAGAGAAAAGGGAATCATTTAACCATTAAATAAACCCAATAGGGCTGTTCTGCCCCCAATAAGGGGTAATTATATCTTAGTTGGGATCAAGTACAGGTACTGTTTTATTATTACAGAGAAAAGGGAATCATTTAACCATTAAATAAACCCAATAGGGCTGTTCTGCCCCCAATAAGGGGTAATTATATCTTAGTTGGGATCAAGTACAGGTACTGTTTTATTATTACAGAGAAAAGGGAATCATTTAACCATTAAATAAACCCAATAGGGCTGTTCTGCCCCAATAAGGGGTAATTATATCTTAGTTGGGATCAAGTACAGGTACTGTTTTATTATTACAGAGAAAAGGGAATCATTTAACCATTAAATAAACCCAATAGGGCTGTTCTGCCCCCAATAAGGGGTAATTATATCTTAGTTGGGATCAAGTACAGGTACTGTTTTATTATTACAGAGAAAAGGGAATCATTTAACCATTAAATAAACCCAATAGGGCTGTTCTGCCCCAATAAGGGTTATTATATCTTAGTTGGGATCAAGTACAGGTACTGTTTTATTATTACAGAGAAAAGGGAATCATTTAACCATTAAATAAACCCAATAGGGCTGTTCTGCCCCAATAAGGGTTATTATATCTTAGTTGGGATCAAGTACAGGTACTGTTTTATTATTACAGAGAAAAGGGAATCATTTAACCATTAAATAAACCCAATAGGACTGTTCTGCCCCCAATAAGGGGTAATTATATCTTAGTTGGGATCAAGTACAGGTACTGTTTTATTATTACAGAGAAAAGGGAATCATTTAACCATTAAATAAACCCAATAGGGCTGTTCTGCCCCAATAAGGGGTAATTATATCTTAGTTGGGATCAAGTACAGGTACTGTTTTATTATTACAGAGAAAAAGGAATCATTTTTAAAAATTAGAATTATTTGCTTATAATGGAGTCTATGGGAGATGCCTTCCTGTAATTCAGAACTTTCTGGATATCAGGTTTCAGGAACAGGGATACTTAGTAGAAAAGACAATCTTACTCGCACACCCTGGCACGCCAATAAAGTGAAGCTTGGTGCACAAATGCTGGAGGGATCGGCACCCTACTAAACAGTCCAGACAAGAAAAAAGCACCGGCACTCAAAGCAGATACAAGCAGGGCAAGCCCTGACAAAGGGGCTTTTGTGCTCCAAAACATTGCACGCTCGCAATAAACTTGCAAGGGTTTGCCCTGTTTGTATCTGCTTTGAGTACTGGTGCTTTTTTCTTTTCCGGATAAGGGATCCCATAACTGTACCGGTCACACAAAAGGGGAAGAAATGGTCAAAGCCAGAGATGAGCCAAACTGTCCTGTTTCACTTTGTGAATCGGCAAAAATCTTTATGAACTGGCAAAATTCTGCCAAACATATTGGAGTCAGTTTGGGGTTTTTTTTGTATCTTTCCTAATTTTTGGAGCGAAACCAAATGCATGGAGACATTCAAATAATGCTATTGTGCAGTGAAAAATGCATATATTTTTCTGGCATAACCAGGTGCAGAAAGGAATTCTAATCATGTTTAAGGTACTATTTCTTGTGTTCTTTTCCGGTGCAAAAAAACACATTTTTGTTTCATGCCAAAACAAAACGCATGGTAATATTATAGCTCGGATTGTTCGAAAAACAGGAAAAGTTTTCCTTCAAGAGAATGACTTTGACTTTGTGCATAATGACGCTGTACAAATATTTACTAACTCTTTTATTTTTTACCCGTTTGGGATTTTTAGCGCTAAAAAGTTGCTTTTTCCCCCCCAATACTTAACTGTGCAATCAAATGGCTAAAAATCCGAACCCGACAATTCACCAGCTAAAACTTGCTGAGATCATGTAGAAGCCAATGGTAGTGATGAGTGAATCTGTCCTATTTCACTTTCCCGAAAAATTAAAAAATCTCGCAGATTTCCGAAACGGCGGAGAATGACCGAAAAGGCGAAAAAGTTGTGAAGCAAAAAAAATTGTTGCACACTCGACAGTTTCTGTCTGACGCGCATCTTTTTTTTATGCGCACTACAATTTTGTGTAAGGAAGCAAATTTTGACGCCCATTTCGTGAAATAATTCGCCAATGGCGAAAAGCGGAAATTATCTGCGAATCCATGCCTGCCGCATTATTTCGCCCATCACTAGTCAATGGCAGAAGTCCCTTTCCTGGATGATCTTTGTTTCCTTCAAAGCGCTAGAGGTTTTTCAATTTTTGACGCAAGTTTTGGTGCAAAAATTTGGGATTTTCATGACTTTTCTGCGACTTATGCAGCGCAAACTTTTTTAGTTTAGACTTTTTAGTTAATGTAAGACATTGATACAATTTAAAAATTTAAAAAAAACTGAGAAGTGTTTTTGTAAATCTGCCCCTAATAATAGTCTCTTTCTTTCTTTTTCACTTATGTAGACTATTAATGGCACACTATACTGTATATATAGAATATAAATGGCACACTATACTGTATATATAGAATATAAATGGCACAATATACTGTATATATAGAATATAAATGGCACAATATACTGTATATATAGAATATAAATGGCACACTATACTGTATATACAGAATATAAATGTCACAATATACTGTATATATAGAATATAAATGGCACACTATACTGTATATACAGAATATAAATGTCACAATATACTGTATATATAGAATATAAATGGCACACTATACCGTATATACAGAATATAAATGTCACAATATACTGTATATATAGAATATAAATGGCACACTATACTGTATATACAGAATATAAATGTCACAATATACTGTATATATAGAATATAAATGTCACACTATACTGTATATATAGAATATAAATGCACAATATACTGTATATATAGAATATTAATGGCACACTATACTGTATATATAGAATATAAATGGCACAATATACTGTATATATAGAATATAAAAGCACAATATACTGTATATATAGAATATAAATGCACAATATACTGTATATATAGAATATAAATGGCACACTATATTGTATATATAGAATATAAATGCACAATATACTGTATATATAGAATATAAATGCACAATATACTGTATATATAGAATATAAATGCACAATATACTGTATATATAGAATATAAATGCCACACTATACTGTATATATAGAATATAAATGTCACAATATACTGTATATATAGACTATTAATGGCACACTATACTGTATATATAGAATATAAATGGCACAATATACTGTATATATAGAATATAAATGCACACTATACTGTATATATAGAATATAAATGTCACACTATACTGTATATATAGAATATAAATGGCACAATATACTGTATATATAGAATATAAATGCCACACTATACTGTATATATAGAATATAAATGGCACAATATACTGTATATATAGAATATAAATGCCACACTATACTGTATATATAGAATATAAATGCCACACTATACTGTATATATAGAATATAAATGGCACACTATACTGTATATATAGAATATAAATGTCACAATATACTGTATATATAGACTATTAATGGCACACTATACTGTATATATAGAATATAAATGGCACAATATACTGTATATATAGAATATAAATGACACCATATACTGTATATATAGAATATAAATGGCACAATATACTGTATATATAGAATATAAGTGGCACAATATACTGTATATATAGAATATAAATGTCACAATATACTGTATATATAGAATATAAATGCACAATATACTGTATATATGGAATATAAATGCACAATATACTGTATATATAGAATATAAATGTCACACTATACTGTATATATAGAATATAAATGGCACAATATACTGTATATATAGAATATAAATGGCACACTATACTGTATATATAGAATATAAATGTCACACTATACTGTATATATAGAATATAAATGGCACAATATACTGTATATATAGAATATAAATGACACCATATACTGTATATATAGAATATAAATGTCACAATATACTGTATACATAGACTATTAATGGCACACTATACTGTATATATAGAATATAAATGTCACACTATACCCTATATATAGAATATAAATGATACCATATACTGTATTTATAGAATATAAATGTCACAATATACTGTATATATAGAATATAAATGCACAATATACTGTATATATAGAATATAAATGGCACACTATACTGTATATATAGAATATAAATGGCACACTATACTGTATATACAGAATATAAATGTCACAATATACTGTATATATAGAATATAAATGCACAATATACTGTATATATAAATATAAATGTCACAATATACTGTATATATAGAATATAAATGGCACACTATACTGTATATATAGAATATAAATGGCACACTATACTGTATATATAGAATATAAATGCACAATATACTGTATATATAGAATATAAATGGCACAATATACTGTATATATAGAATATAAATGCACAATATACTGTATATATGGAATATAAATGCACAATATACTGTATATATGGAATATAAATGCACAATATACTGTATATATAGAATATAAATGGCACACTATACTGTATATATAGAATATAAATGTCACACTATACTGTATATATAGAATATAAATGTCACACTATACTGTATATATAGAATATAAATGGCACAATATACTGTATATATAGAATATAAATGGCACACTATACTGTATATATAGAATATAAATGTCACACTATACTGTATATATAGAATATAAGTGGCACAATATACTGTATATATAGAATATAAATGGCACACTATACTGTATATATAGAATATAAATGTCACACTATACCCTATATATAGAATATAAATGATACCATATACTGTATTTATAGAATATAAATGTCACAATATACTGTATATATAGAATATAAATGCACAATATACTGTATATATAGAATATAAATGGCACACTATACTGTATATATAGAATATAAATGGCACACTATACTGTATATACAGAATATAAATGTCACAATATACTGTATATATAGAATATAAATGCACAATATACTGTATATATAAATATAAATGTCACAATATACTGTATATATAGAATATAAATGGCACACTATACTGTATATATAGAATATAAATGGCACACTATACTGTATATATAGAATATAAATGCACAATATACTGTATATATAGAATATAAATGGCACAATATACTGTATATATAGAATATAAATGCACAATATACTGTATATATGGAATATAAATGCACAATATACTGTATATATAGAATATAAATGCACAATATACTGTATATATAGAATATAAATGGCACAATATACTGTATATATAGAATATAAATGCACAATATACTGTATATATAGAATATAAATGCACAATATACTGTATATATGGAATATAAATGCACAATATACTGTATATATAGAATATAAATGCACAATATACTGTATATATAGAATATAAATGGCACAATATACTGTATATATAGAATATAAATGCACAATATACTGTATATATGGAATATAAATGCACAATATACTGTATATATAGAATATAAATGCACAATATACTGTATATATAGAATATAAATGGCACACTATACTGTATATATAGAATATAAATGACACCATATACTGTATATATAGAATATAAATGTCACACTATACTGTATATATAGAATATAAATGGCACACTATACTGTATATATAGAATATAAATGGCACAATATACTGTATATATAGAATATAAATGTCACACTATACTGTATATATAGAATATAAATGGCACAATATACTGTATATATAGAATATAAATGTCACACTATACTGTATATATAGAATATAAATGTCACAATATACTGTATATATAGAATATAAATGGCACAATATACTGTATATATAGAATATAAATGTCACACTATACTGTATATATACAATATAACTGTCACAGTATAAGGCTGATAAGTAATAAATGCAGATTATTACTAGTGGGAAGCTCTAAAACCAGTGCAATTAGCATCAGAATGTAATAATTAGCCCTAAATCATCAGCTTCTATGACAGGCCAACCTCATTTTCTGCATGGTCATTTGCTACAACCCCTAAGCTCAGCTTCTCAACAGCTGCCCAGAGCCCGCTGAGCATGTGCGGTGCCACTGACACTTTTTTATTCTAAAAATAAACGCACCTTTACATGTCAGATTAGCAAAAAAGATGTCAAAATTTGGTGAAGTTGGGGAAAGTGAAAATACATTTTACTAGTACGCAAACACAGAAAAACCAACAAAATAACTAATATTTTTTTATTTCTTTGTCCTGGAAACTAGGGATGCACCGAATCCCCTTTTTTGGGTTTGGGCGAACCCCCCCCGAACCCATCCAGCAGGAAATTTTTTTTTCACTGCCCATTTAACTCTTTCCGAATTCTAATTAGCATATGCTAATTTATGTTAATTAGGATTTGGATTCAGTTTGCCGGGACTTAAGTTGAGAAGAACTGAGCATGCTCAGTAGCCACCAGTCAAAGGAAATTCCTGAGGGAGGGGGGCGAGTGGGTTAGAGGGGGAGATGGATTCCCAAGTGACTAAGGGGATACTGCAGCCTTACTATTAACCTTTTAACAGCCCCCAATCCCAATCCTCCATACTCTGGATCAGGTCACAATATTCCCAGCAGGCACCATGGGGGTCCTGGCCCCACTTACACCACAGGTCCTCACCCAAAACCCAATGGGGCTCATTTATCAATGCATCGCAGCACACAAACCGACGCAATTATGATTATGCGCCATTTTGTGGGCACACGCAATTGCATATGCGTTACATTGCGTCGGTTCATTTATTTTTCCGCCAGTTCTTTTTATGCGCATGTCGCAAATACTGGGCAATAATGTCGCAAACAACTACATGTTTTTTTGGGGTGCGGATAGGGGCGTGTTTTAAGTGCCCAATTTTTGCGAGAGTGCGCCCTTTGCACCTATATATGTGCTATTTGCGCGTATATAGGGGCAGATTTGCGCAGGCACGGCTGCATTGAAATCTTTACGCCTGTTCATTTGTGGCGTATTTCTGACTGCGCGTTCTTCAACATTTGCGCTAGTATATTCGCAGATTTGCGCTACAATAAACTAATTTAGGTATGTCATTAATAAAACCATGTTAATGTTAATTTATGATATGTTGATTAGCATTATTAGAAAAATATAATTGTTAATTTGTTTACAATGTGTTAATAACATTTACCCTTTTTTTTTAACTTTGTTCTTATCTATAAAGGCAGTTTCCCTTGTTAATGTGATGGAGTCTTTTATATCTTTTTTCCATTTAAACACCAACTGACCAGGTTGTTAAGTTAGGAAGCAAGTAGTTAGTACGGGTTTATAAGAGCATTAGCTTGCGCCATCTATGCACACAATTTATGACAAGTTTTGCGTCGTCATATGTGCAGTTTTGCGACATTATATGTGCATATTTGTATAGCGCAGCAGTTTGCGTCAACACTAGCGCATGAAACTTTAAGTGGCCGAGTTTGCGCTATACTGTTAAATATACTTATGCGCAGGGCAAAAGTTTTTTCTCTGCGACTATTATAGCGCTGCGATGCGTTGGTAAATGAGCCCCAATGTCTTTCCTGGTAAAGACTAGAAGGAAATGGGCCCGGACTTTAGAACAGAAGACAAATATAGTGATGAGCGAATTTTTTCTGCAGGCATGGATTCCAAATGAATTTTCGCATTTCGCCACTAGCGAAACAAAAAAAAAAGTCACGGTCATGTCAAAATAGAGGCAGACGCGTCAAAATGGGCACGGTCCCATTCAAAATAGGCGTGGGCGTGCCAAAACGGGTGTGGTTGCGGCAAAATTTTGCGGCAAAAATTTGGTGCGCGTCGAAAAACGTTTTGGTCACTTCAAAAAAGGTGCAGAAGCGTCAAAATAGGCACGGGCGCACCTAAATGGGCACAGGCGCATCAAAATGGGCGCAGGCGCATCAAAATAGGCACGGGCGCACCTAAATGGGCACAGGCGCATCAAAATGGGCGCAGGCGCATCAAAATAGGCACGGGCGCACCTAAATGGGCACAGGCGCATCAAAATGGGCGCAGGCGCATCAAAATAGGCACGGGCGCACCTAAATGGGCACAGGCGCATCAAAATGGGCGCAGGCGCATCAAAATAGGCACGGGCGCAAATAAATGGGCACAATCGCATCAAAATAGGCACGGGCGCATCAAAATGGGCGCAGTCGCATCAAAATAGGCACGGGCGCAAATAAATGGGCGCAGTCACATCAAAATAGGCACAACGCATCAAAATGGGCGTGGGCGCATCAAAATAGGCACAACGCATCAAAATGGGCGTGGGCACATCAAAATAGGCACAGGCGCATCAAAATGGGTGCGGTTGCATCAAAATAGGCACAGGTGCATCAAAATGGGCGCAGTCGCATCAAACTAGGCACTGGTCCTTCAAAATGGGTGCGGTTGCATCAAAATAGGCACAGGCGCATCAAAATGGGCGCAGTCGCATCAAAATAGGCACGGGCGCATCAAAATGGGCGCAGTCGCATCAAAATAGGCACGGGCGCATCAAAATGGGCGTGGTCGCATCAAACTAGGCACGGGCGCATCAAAATGAGCGTGGTCGCATCAACATAGGCACGAGCGCATCAAAATGAGCGCGGTCGCATCAACATAGGCACGGGCGCATCAAAATTCACAAATAAAAAAAAATTGATAAATAAACTAGTAAATGTTTCCCAGCAACTGGCAATGTGTTACCCCAAAATAAGAGGTTATTCCGGCTGAAATTGGGGTGAACTCACCAGGAAAAAGTAAAGAGCCCAGATACGCAGCTCTCACACCCTCCAGCATAGAGAGAGTGGCTGGCACAAAATGATAGGCCTTTTTAGGCACGAAATGCGTCAGGCTTTCATGTTTGAGATGTTTTTACTTTAAATAAATCTAAACATGTTTTAACTCCACCACTAATCTTGTTTTTTTTGGTCCAAAAAGGTGATTTAATGGGGCTGTAAACCCAATCATAACACTGTCCCACTGCGCCCCCTAGTTTTGCTATAGAAGTTGCAGAAAAACATAATTACAGATGCAAGGGAATTCACCAATGAGAATTCTACTGACCAAAAACCTTATTATAAATGCCAGAGAAGTGACCAATGAGAATGCTGATTCCCAGCACTGTGTCAGGCCCCTTGCTGGTACCTTACATATAGAGATAATTATGGCATTTTCCCGTCATTATATGGCACAGGAATCAGACATGGGGATAAAGGGACAGACTTGTTCAGTGCTGGGAAACTGTGCTTATTGCTCCCAACTCCAATTGCAGGAACAGAGAACAGGGAGCCGGATTTACTCACATCAGCTGGGATTCTCATTGGGGGATTTCTTGCATTTTAATGCAGCCGCCGGCCCTTGAGATTTGGGGAAAGTTTTGGAAAAGTTTAATTGTTCAATATTGCTTTAAGAATACAACCCTGATGTTGCTGGACTACAGCTCCCAGCATGCCTCAACCTTCATTATATTCTAAATTGTTCTGGGATTTGTAAACCAGCAACAACCGAGAAATGTTTGGCTTTGCAATGCTGTGCAGCAGGGTTGACTTTCCCTTTAACTGATTCATACTATGAGCCTCAAAATATCTTTCTGTGCTGCAGTTCTGCCTTGCGCTTCTATTGTTCTGTTTATTCTTTGTGGTCTCAACGCCTTAAATGGAGTTGCCATGTGGTTACTGTATATCTATATACAAACATATACGACTGTAGGATCTGCTATAAGGTGCCCTGTAATACGCCCAACATGGTCACTAGGGGGCACTCTGGAATCAGGCAGTCGGATGTCAGCCAGTCAGGCCTCTCATGTTCCGCACACTCCGTGTCCGTCTGTGTGAAATTACGGGGCTCGAAACCGCACTTGCGGCAGTAAATGAGCGAAACTGCTGAAAAATGTGGGAAACGGTGAGAAACGTTTTTGATGAGAATTACTTTTTTTGGCTCGACCACAACTTTTTAGGCATGACAGCGATTTATTGCGACGCTGAATTTTTGCCAATTTTTCGCCAATAGCAAGATGTGTAATTTCGCTATCAAACCATGCTCATCACTATAAATGGTTGTTTCTTTCCTTCCCCAAAGAGTTGCTAGGCCTTAAAGCCCCACAATCATTTGCCCTGGGCCCGAGCTCCCACAATCCACTTCAAACTGATGCCCTTCTTTTCAACATGTAGAAGTACACCCCTGGCTCTGATAAACTTCAGTCACACTTTACTGCTGCGTTGCAAGTTGGAGTGATATCCCCCCCCCCCCCCCCCCAGCAGCCAATCAGCAGAACAATAGGAAGGGAGACAGATAGCAGCTTCCAGTAGGTATCAGAATAGCACTCAATAGTAAGAAATCCAAGTCCGGCTTGGGACTCCTCCAGTTACATGGGAGTAGGAGAAACAATAGGTTAACTGAAAGCAGTTCTAATGTGTAGCGCTGGCTGAAAGCTCAGACTCAGGCACACTTTACTGCTGCGCTGCAAGTTGGAGTGATATCCCCCCCTCACCCCCAGCAGCCGATCAGCAGAACAATAGGAAGGGAGCAAGATAGCAGCTCCCAGTAGGTATCAGAATAGCACTCAATAGTAAGAAATCCAAGTCCGGCTTGGGACTCCTCCAGTTACATGGGAGTAGGAGAAACAATAGGTTAACTGAAAGCAGTTCTAATGTGTAGCACTGGCTCCTTCTGAAAGCTCAGACTCAGTCACACTTTACTGCTGCGCTGCAAGTTGGAGTGATATCCCCCCCCTCACCCCCAGCAGCCGATCAGCAGAACAATGGGAAGGGAGCAAGATAGCAGCTCCCAGTAGGTATCAGAATAGCACTCAATAGTAAGAAATCCAAGTCCGGCTTGAGACTCCTCCAGTTACATGGGAGTAGGAGAAACAATAGGTTAGCTGAAAGCAGTTCTAATGTGTAGCGCTGGCTGAAAGCTCAGACTCAGGCGCACTTTACTGCTGCGCTGCAAGTTGGAGTGATACCCCCTCACCCCCAGCAGCCGATCAGCAGAACAATGGGAAGGGAGCAAGATAGCAGCTCCCAGTAGGTATCAGAATAGCACTCAATAGTAAGAAATCCAAGTCCGGCTTGGGACTCCTCCAGTTACATGGGAGTAGGAGAAACAATAGGTTAGCTGAAAGCAGTTCTAATGTGTAGCGCTGGCTGAAAGCTCAGACTCAGGCACACTTTACTGTAGCGCTGCAAGTTGGAGTGATATCCCCCCTCCCCCCAGCAGCCGATTAGGAGAACAATGGGAAGGGAGCAAGATAGCAGCTCCCAGTAGGTATCAGAATAGCACTCAATAGTAAGAAATCCAAGTCCGGCTTAGGACTTGCAAACTTGGAAAAGTATCTGTTGGGCCCAGAATGGAATGAGCTCCGGGAGGGATCTGCTGCTAATTATATGAATGTACTAATGTGGGTCATTTAGCGCTGAGGTTTTACCAACAGACTATGACTGTGAATAAAGAGAAACATTACGGTAAATGCCACCTGAAAACACTGTATTTCCAAGTGACAGGAGCTTTCAGCCGATTGCTATAGCGATCAATAGGGGGCGATATACTAAGCAAATCCGGAATACCAGTTTTACTGGTTGGGCAGGGAAATCCCGGAACAAATGAAAGACTGGAAGAGAACTGCAAGCAGGGAGGGTTACACAATCATAGGCGCTGGGGAAAACTAAACAAGAGGAAAATAATTGTACATTCACCCTGTATATATATATATTACAGTTACAGTATATATCTGTATCTAAGAGAAAATAATATAATGAAGTTATGGCAGATATAGGAAGATATTGGGGGATGAAGTTCATAAATCAACAGGCACAACCTTTCTGTTTTATTCCCTTTATCAAGCGCACCCAGTTACCCTTAATATCATATATAGGGAAAAATATTTAGGGTTTGTGTTAGGACTAAGAATTGAGCTGAATCTGAACTATGCTAAAACTATGCTGAGTCTGGGAATGGGTGCACCCCTAGTTATACACTGTGGTATATTAGCATCTACAGGTATATCCGGAAACCCGTTATCCAGAAAGTTCTAAATTACGGAAAGGCCATCTCCCATAGACTCCATTATAAGCAAATAATTCTAATATTTAAAAATGATTCCCTTTTTCTCTGTAATAATAAAACAGTACTTGTACTTGATCCCAACTAAGATATAATTACCCCTTATTGGGGCAGAACAGCCCTATTGGGTTTATTTAATGGTTAAATGATTCCCTTTTTCTCTGTAACAATAAGACAGTACCTGTACTTGATCCCAACTAAGATATAATTACCCCTTATTGGGGCAGAACAGCCCTATTGGGTTTATTTAATGGTTAAATGATTCCCTTTTTCTCTGTAACAATAAAACAGTACCTGTACTTGATCCCAACTAAGATATAATTACCCCTTATTGGGGGCAGAACAGTCCTATTGGGTTTATTTAATGGTTAAATGATTCCCTTTTTCTCTGTAACAATAAAACAGTACCTGTACTTGATCCCAACTAAGATATAATTACCCCTTATTGGGGCAGAACAGCCCTATTGGGTTTATTTAATGGTTAAATGATTCCCTTTTTCTCTGTAACAATAAAACAGTACCTGTACTTGATCCCAACTAAGATATAATTACCCCTTATTGGGGCAGAACAGCCCTATTGGGTTTATTTAATGGTTAAATGATTCCCTTTTCTCTGTAATAATAAAACAGTACCTGTACTTGATCCCAACTAAGATATAATTACCCCTTATTGGGGGCAGAACAGCCCTATTGGGTTTATTTAATGGTTAAATGATTCCCTTTTCTCTGTAATAATAAAACAGTACCTGTACTTGATCCCAACTAAGATATAATTACCCCTTATTGGGGCAGAACAGCCCTATTGGGTTTATTTAATGGTTAAATGATTCCCTTTTCTCTGTAATAATAAAACAGTACCTGTACTTGATCCCAACTAAGATATAATTACCCCTTATTGGGGGCAGAACAGCCCTATTGGGTTTATTTCATGGTTAAATGAATTTTTAGTAGATTTAAGGTATGGAGATCCAATTTATGGAAATATCCCTTATCCAGGTCCCGAGCATTCTGGATAACAGATCCCATAATTGTATAGATTTTTTTATATTTTCTCATGCTCCCCCCAGGTGATTGATCATTTTGGTGATTTCACAGGGCTAGGAAAAAAAATTCACCCTTTCACCCAATTTAAATATTTGGGCATAACCACTGAGAGAGAGATATGGCAATAAACTAAGTACAGGTATGGGACCTGTTATCCAAAATGCTCGGGACCTGGGGTTTTCCAGACAAGGGGTCTTTCCGTAATTTGGATCTCCATAACTTAAGTCTGCTAAAAACCATTTAACCATGAAATAAACCCAATAGGGCTGTTCTGCCCCCAATAAGGGGTTAATTATATCTTAGTTGGGATCAAGTACAGGTACTGTTTTATTATTACAGAGAAAAGGGAATCATTTAACCATTAAATAAACCCAATAGGGCTGTTCTGCCCCAATAAGGATTAATTATATCTTAGTTGGGATCAAGTACAGGTACTGTTTTATTATTACAGAGAAAAGGGAATCATTTAACCATTAAATAAACCCAATAGGGCTGTTCTGCGCCCAATAAGGGGTAATTATATCTTAGTTGGGATCAAGTACAGGTACTGTTTTATTATTACAGAGAAAAGGGAATCATTTAACCATGAAATAAACCCAATAGGGCTGTTCTGCCCCAATAAGGGGTAATTATATCTTAGTTGGGATCAAGTACAGGTACTGTTTTATTATTACAGAGAAAAGGGAATCATTTAACCATTAAATAAACCCAATAGGGCTGTTCTGCCCCAATAAGGGGTAATTATATCTTAGTTGGGATCAAGTACAGGCACTGTTTTATTATTACAGAGAAAAGGGAATCATTTAACCATGAAATAAACCCAATAGGGCTGTTCTGCCCCCAATAAGGGGTAATTATATCTTAGTTGGGATCAAGTACAGGTACTGTTTTATTATTACAGAGAAAAGGGAATCATTTAACCATTAAATAAACCCAATAGGGCTGTTCTGCCCCCAATAAGGGGTAATTATATCTTAGTTGGGATCAAGTACTACTGTTTTATTATTACAGAGAAAAGTGAATCATTTTTAAAAATTATAATAATTTGCTTATAATGGAGTCTATGGGAGATGGCCTTTCTTTAATTTGGAACTTTCTGGATAACAGGCTTCCGGATAAGGGATTCCATACCTGTACTTTAAACAATTTAATGTTTGCCAATGATCACAACCCGTTAATAAATCAGTAACAATTTGCAGATCACATTCTATTTACCATTTAGGAATTTAACTTATTTGCACTTTTTATTTTTGCCTTTTTTCCTCATTCCCAAGTATAAAGCCGACTGTTCCCATTGGACAGTGTGTGGGGTAGGTGTTCTCACTAAACCTGTATGTCTCGCCTCCTCTTTGCCTCCCCTAGGAACATACAGACAAACAAATGACACAGAGAAACAACTGCTGAGGATACAGAGAAGTCTCGTCCAGGTAATAGTGGCATTTGTTAACCTTCGGATTTTTTGTCTTTCTTGATTTGTGTTTTTTTTTTGCAGTAAAACTTGAATTTTTTGTGTTCGTAAATTATTAAGGGTAAAAGCCACATATAAAACCACATCTAAAAGCTGTCGAGGGCAAGTAGAAGTCAATGGGCAGTTGTCCTATTCTCCATTGGAAGATCTTCTTTGGCTTTGTGGCATTAGAGGTAGTGATGAGCGAATCTGTCCTGTTTCGCTTCGCCATGAAATCCGCGATATGGCAAGAAAATTAGCAAAATGGCGAAAAATTCGTAAAAAGCATTTGTCGCACGTTTTTTTAGTCACCCACGTGTATTTCGTCTTTTTTGGTTGCCCGTTTTTTTTTGTCACCTGTGCCCTTTTTTGATGCGATCGCACCCAATGTGACGCGCAACGAAATTTTTGATGAGTGATTAATTTTTCCGCAGCGAATTCTCACGGAAGTTTCCTGAAACAATTTGCCAATGGCGAAATGCAGAAATTCGCTGCGAATCCATGCTAAAAAAATTCCCTCATCACTAATTAGAGGTTTTTGGATTTTTTTGGATGCTCTGTTTTTTTTTCCACTTTTTTTTTCATTTGTGCTCTTTTTAAAAGGCTTTTTTAATAGATCATTTGGCATTTGTGGTTTTAGAGAAAGTGAGTTTAATCATGGTTTTAGAAACCGCTAAAACCACAAAAATGTGGATAAACTGGCCGCCTAGGAGCTGGCAGCGCCGTGTTGGTCAGATAAGGACATTTCTTTGGAAACTTTTCAACAGCTTCACGTTGGAGTAGTGAGACGAAATCCAACTTGCTCGTGTATGTTTGTATTCGGTAATGTTCGGGCAGAGAAATCATCCAGGGAATTCTCCACCTCGGGAGGTGACGGTAACCTCTTTCTTCTAAACGGAGTGGGTGCCCTCGTGTCTGTTGGAAGGCCCTACTGGTAAATAAAACATTAGAGAGGTTATTATATGATCCCTTTATATATTTATACATACTGTATATACTCGAGTATAAGCCTAGTTTTTCAGCACCCAAAATGTGCTGAAAAAGTAACCCTCGGCTTATACTTGAGTCGGGTACCATGGGTCCCTCCAGACTAGCACCCTCTGCCCTTTGTGTGCAAATTAGGCCACCTGCAACCAGACCCTCCAGTGCCCTGGCCCGCTCCCAAATTCATCTTTATCTACCATCCTCACCTGTCCCATTCTGCACTAGACATTGCACTTTATATTCTATATAATCTATATATAGTTTTGAATGATTTTAACTTTGTGTTTTAGCTGGGTTGCTGATTGAGCTAAGGGGGTAGTACTCTTAAGGTATCATTGTTGATACCATATTGTTTTTGTTGACCCTCTTCTCCGCTTACAGAGCTAGTTTACTGTTTTTCTTTGAAATAAATATTTAAAAACATATACCCCACTGATGCCTCGTTTAATGTAATTGTATTGGTATTTATTTTGATTATTGAAACTTAGCAGTAGCCGCTGCATTTCCCACCCTAGGCTTATACTCAAGTCAATAAGTTTTTCCACGTTCCATACCCTTTACCAGCTTAGTTGCCCTTCTCTGGACCCTCTCTAACTCAATAATGTCCCATTTGAGCACTGGAGACCAAAACTGAACAGCATATTCTAGATGGGGCCTTACCAGCGCTCTGTAAAGGGCCCCCACTACATCATTCCTTATTATTGTCAAGAGTTTCTACGTGTAACTCCACCAGAAATTTAGACATAAATTCCAATGCCCAAATTATTGGCCATTCTTTAACCAGCTTATGAATATTGAGCAACGTTAGTTAAAGGCGAGAGAGACAGTTTCGCAGGTTTTTGGAATCCATTCTGTGGCATTTTCAATCTGATACATGTTTTGGGGATTATTGGGTAGCAGTGGGTCAGGTAACTGTAGAGGTAATTATTAGGTAATGGCTGGCACAGTTATATATTGGTGACCAAGGCTTACACTGTCCCTTTCAAGGGCAGAGGGGTTATTGTTCTTGATGGCCAGTTGAGTCCAGTTTTATATGTTCATATCTAGTATTTCCAGTTCTAGAGTTGTTATCAGTACTGCCAGTCATGGGAAGGTGTATCATCATTCTTTGCATATTCACAGGGTTACGTTTATACAGACAGAAGTGATATCCAACTGATATTTAGCTTGATGTTTGGGTTCCGTAGTTTGGGTCAATGGCAGCAGGCTGACTCCACTTGTTCTGTGTTTTACCCATGGCAGGAGGAACCATGCTGAAACTGGTCTAACACTGTAGGGGTGGGGGAGCAAGGGGCACAAGAGTATGCCCCCTAGTGCTCATCCCTGAAGATCATCCCTGACCCTGAAGCATTTGCACAATGGCCCTCACAGTGGGAAAAGTGTAACAAAATGACCAGTTGCGGTCTTTTCTTGTACTTTTCCCACTGTGTAAGGTGGAGTCCTGCATGGAACCCATTTTTGGAACCCTGATCCAGACCCATGACCCACAGTCCATGACCTAGACCCACAACCTGCATTTCTACCCGCTTGGACCCACTGCCCAACCTGACCCGCAACTGCCTTATCCACAACCCAATCTGGGACCTGCTGACCACCATTAAACAGGAAGTTCTGTCGCTGTAAACCAGAAGTGACATCATCAGAAGTGGGCTGGGGTAGAAAAAAACATTTTTCTACCCACTTTCTACCCACTTTTCTTGCATTTAACCCACGGGTACCCAACCTACTGCAGGACTCTAACATGAGGCATTGTACACGAGGCCTTGTGTCTTTATAGTGATAGGCAATAATTGGGAGCCCCAGACCACCTGTATTGATAGAGAAAAACTGAAGATACTTGGGCCAATTTACTCATTTTAAATTCGTGAGATTCACTTTATTTTATACTCGAAACGTGCCAGAATGTAGCGGTCGAATATCTTCATTCAAATGCTCAGGATTTTGAAACCTTGAAATTTAATATCTTCGCAATTCCATTTTTATCACCACAGAGATTTTGATACTGCACTCTGCTGAAGTCAGCGGGACTGGTTCTGGTTAGTGATGGGTGAAATGTTTCGCCAGGCATGGATTTGCGGCGAATTTCTGCATTTCGCCTTTGGTGGATTGTTTCGCGAAATGGATGAAAAAAATTGCCGCGGAAAAATTCGCCGCACGTCCAAAAATTGTCGCAAGAATAGTCGCGGCCGTCAAAAGAATAGTCGCACGTCCAAAATTATTGCAAGAATAGTCGCGCGTCCAAAAATAGTCGCAAGAATAGTCGTAGGCGTCAAAAGAATAGCTGCACGTCCAAAATTGTCGCAAGAATAGTCACGCGTCCAAAAATAGTCGCAAGAATAGTCGCAGGTGTCGAAAGAATAGTCGCACATCCAAAATTGTTGCAAGAATAGTCGCACGTCCAAAATTGACGCAAGAATAGTCGCACGTGTCAAAAGAATAGTCGCATGTCCAAAATTATTGCAAGAATAGTCGCACGTCCAAAAATAGTCGCAAGAATAGTCGTAGGCGTCAAAAGAATAGCTGCACGTCCAAAATTGTCGCAAGAATAGTCGCACATCCAAAATTAAAGCAAGAATAGTCACACGTCCAAAAATCGTCGCAAGAATAGTCGTAGGCGTCAAAAGAATAGCTGCACATCCAAAATTGTCGCAAGAATAGTCGCACGTCCAAAATTATCGCAAGAATAGTCACACGTCCAAAAATAGTCGCAAGAATAGTCGCAGGTGTCGAAAGAATAGTCACACATCCAAAATTGTCGCAAGAATAGTCGCGTGTACAAAAATAGTCGCAAGAATAGTCGCAGGCGTTGAAAGAATAGTCGCACGTCCAAAATTGTCGCAAGAATAGTCGCGCGTCTAAAAATAGTCGCAAGAATAGTTGCAGGCGTCGAAAGAATAGTCGCATGTCCAAAATTGCAGCAAGAATAGTTGCACGTCCAAAAATAGTCGCAAGAATAGTCACAGGCGTCGAAAGAATAGTCGCATGTCTAAAATTATCACAAGAATAGTCACGCGTCCAAATATAGTCGCAGGCGTTGAAAGAATAGTCGCATGTCTAAAATTATCACAAGAATAGTCACGCGTCCAAAAATAGTCGCAAGAATAGTCGCAGGCGTCAAAAGAATAGCTGCACGTCCAAAATAGTCGCAAGAATAGTCACAGGCGTCGAAAGAATAGTCGCATGTCTAAAATTATCACAAGAATAGTCACGCGTCCAAAAATAGTCGCAAGAATAGTCGCAGGCGTCAAAAGAATAGCTGCACGTCCAAAATAGTCGCAAGAATAGTCGCAGGCGTTGAAAGAATAGTCGCATGTCTAAAATTATCACAAGAATAGTCACGCGTCCAAAAATAGTCGCAAGAATAGACGCAGGCGTCGAAAGAATAGCTGCACGTCCAAAATAGTCACAATAATAGTCGCAGGTGTCGAAAGAATAGTCGCATGTCCAAAATTGCAGCAAGAATAGTCGCGGGTAACAATTTTTTTTTCCGCGTGACATTTACGCCGTTCCGCAAATCTTTTAAAAGATTCGCGAATTTATTGGCAAAGTGAAACGGGACAGATTCGCTCATCACTAGTTCTGGGTTGAAGCAATAAAACACTTCTGGAAGATGTTAATTCTGCCTGTATACGTGTTACACGTGCATTTCTGTGTACAAGGTGGGGTAATTGTATTGTCCTATCCCTGGCGTTACCATTATAGACATGTACACAGACAGAAGGAAGTCTATCTATAGAGAAAGCCCCCAGGTTGATTTTCCCCTACGGAACAACTGTTCCAAAGAAATGAATTTGTGATGACAGTTTTCTACCGTTCAGCAGAAAGTTATTTTTCAGTTCATTGAAAGCTTTGTTGGAAGAAACTGTGTTCACCTCTAGCTGTCATGGTGTTATAAACAGACTCCATGGAAATCAAACCAACATCAGATGGAGTCATACTTTGAGGGGGAATTTTCAAGAACACTTAGCTTTCAGAAACCCACCTCCACACACTTTACTATACTGGTTATACAGGTGTGGGATCCGTTATCCGGAAACCCGATATCCAGAAAGCTCCGAATTACAGAAAGCTTGTCTCCCATAGACTCCATTTTAATCAAATAATTTAGATTTTTAAAATTGATTTCCTTTTTCTCTGTAAAAATAAAACAGTGCTTTGTATTTGATCCCAACTAAGATATAACATTACAAGTACAGGTACTGTTTTGTTATTACAGAGAAAAGGGAATCATTTAACCATGAAATAAACCCAATAGGGCTGTTCTGCCCCAATAAGGGGTAATTATATCTTAGTTGGGATCAAGTACAGGTACTGTTTTGTTATTACAGAGAAAAGGGAATCATTTAACCATGAAATAAACCCAATAGGGCTGTTCTGCCCCAATAAGGGGTAATTATATCTTAGTTGGGATCAAGTACAGGTACTGTTTTATTATTACAGAGAAAAGGGAATCATTTAACCATGAAATAAACCCAATAGGGCTGTTCTGCCCCAATAAGGGGTAATTATATCTTAGTTGGGATCAAGTACAGGTACTGTTTTATTATTACAGAGAAAAGGGAATCATTTAACCATTAAATAAACCCAATAGGGCTGTTCTGCCCCAATAAGGGGTAATTATATCTTAGTTGGGATCAAGTACAGGTACTGTTTTATTATTACAGAGAAAAGGGAATCATTTAACCATTAAATAAACCCAATAGGGCTGTTCTGCCCCCAATAAGGGGTAATTATATCTTAGTTGGGATCAAGTACAGGTACTGTTTTATTATTACAAAGAAAAGGGAATAATTTAACCATGAAATAAACCCAATAGGGCTGTTCTGCCCCCCAATAAGGGGTAATTATATCTTAGTTGGGATCAATTACAGGTACTGTTTTATTATTACAGAGAAAATGGAATCATTTAACCATTAAATAAACCCAATAGGGCTGTTCTGCCCCAATAAGGGGTAATTATATCTTAGTTGGGATCAAGTACAGGTACTGTTTTATTATTACAAAGAAAAGGGAATAATTTAACCATGAAATAAACCCAATAGGGCTGTTCTGCCCCCCAATAAGGGGTAATTATATCTTAGTTGGGAATTGGGATCAAACACAAAGCACTGTATTTTTACAGAGAAAAAGGAAATCAAAAATCTGATTTGATTAAAATGGGGTCTATGGGAGACATGCTTTCCTTAATTTGGAGCTTTCTGGATATCGGGTTTCCGTATAAGGGATCCCATACCTGTATATGTCTTTAGCCACTCTTGGTTGGTTGCTCAGTCAAACCTAGAGTCAAATTGCACCTATCTTCTGGCTGTAATATAAAGAGTTACTTGTTTAATTGTATTATAATATAGTACTGTATATATATTCATTTTGAAAATAAGTAACTCAAGATCTGACTGTCTATTTATAAAGGTATATATTTCTATGTTTATGTGTTTAGGGGAAAACATGCTTTTTTGGATTGACTTTGGGGTATTTCTCTCTATTACTATATCTATATGTGCTGGGGTCCCTGTACTAGTCGGCGCCACCACAGTTGTCGTATGATTTTACAGGCTGTGCCGCTATAGTTAGTCAGGGCAGAAAGGCTTTGGCTACAGGCAGTCTGGGCAGTAAGGCTTTGGCTACAGGCAGTCTGGGCAGTAAGGCTTTGGCTACAGGCAGTCTGGGCAGAAAGGCTTTGGCTACAGGCAGTCTCGGCAGAAAGGCTTTGGCTACAGGCAGTCTCAGCAGAAAGGCTTTGGCTACAGGCAGTCTTGGCAGAAAGGCTTTGGCTACAGGCAGCCTGGGCAGAAAGGCTTTGGCTACAGGCAGTCTGGGCAGTAAGGCTTTGGCTACAGGCAGCCTGGGCAGAAAGGCTTTGGCTACAGGCAGTCTGGGCAGTAAGGCTTTGGCTACAGGCAGCCTGGGCAGAAAGGCTTTGGCTACAGGCAGTCTGGGCAGTAAGGCTTTGGCTACAGGCAGCCTGGGCAGTAAGGCTTTGGCTACAGGCAGTCTGGGCAGTAAGGCTTTGGCTACAGGCAGTCTCAGCAGAAAGGCTTTGGCTACAGGCAGTCTTGGCAGAAAGGCTTTGGCTACAGGCAGTCTTGGCAGAAAGGCTTTGGCTACAGGCAGCCTGGGCAGAAAGGCTTTGGCTACAGGCAGTCTGGGCAGTAAGGCTTTGGCTACAGGCAGTCTGGGCAGAAAGGCTTTGGCTACAGGCAGTCTCAGCAGAAAGGCTTTGGCTACAGGCAGTCTTGGCAGAAAGGCTTTGGCTACAGGCAGCCTGGGCAGAAAGGCTTTGGCTACAGGCAGTCTGGGCAGTAAGGCTTTGGCTACAGGCAGTCTGGACAGTAAGGCTTTGGCTACAGGCAGTCTGGGCAGTAAGGCTTTGGCTACAGGCAGTCTCAGCAGAAAGGCTTTGGCTACAGGCAGTCTGGACAGTAAGGCTTTGGCTACAGGCAGTCTGGGCAGTAAGGCTTTGGCTACAGGCAGTCTGGGCAGTAAGGCTTTGGCTACAGGCAGTCTCAGCAGAAAGGCTTTGGCTACAGGCAGTCTGGACAGTAAGGCTTTGGCTACAGGCAGTCTGGGCAGTAAGGCTTTGGCTACAGGCAGTCTGGACAGTAAGGCTTTGGCTACAGGCAGTCTCAGCAGAAAGGCTTTGGCTACAGGCAGTCTGGACAGTAAGGCTTTGGCTACAGGCAGTCTCAGCAGAAAGGCTTTGGCTACAGGCAGTCTGGACAGTAAGGCTTTGGCTACAGGCAGTCTCGGCAGAAAGGCTTTGGCTACAGGCAGTCTCGGCAGAAAGGCTTTGGCTACAGGCAGTCTCGGCAGAAAGGCTTTGGCTACAGGCAGTCTCGGCAGAAAGGCTTTGGCTACAGGCAGTCTCGGCAGAAAGGCTTTGGCTACAGGCAGTCTGGGCAGAAAGGCTTTGGCTACAGGCAGTCTGGGCTGGGTAAGGTAGGAAACCATGCCTCGGGGCTACCCGGGGAGCATAATCACTTGGCTTTACGTTAAAAGCAAAGCAGGTTGGACAGCATTTTAAGTTAAAGAATTGTTAAAGAAGTGAAGTCATAAGTCGCTGAGTTTCTTTGACCCAAAAAATATGCACAAAGGTTTTACAAAATGACTCAAAACACAACTGGGTCACAAAGGTTGCTCTGCTTTGTTTCCCCTATAGAAATATATAGGTGCTATATGGGTGCTCTCTGTTATATAAGCTTCAGTTTATTTAATTATATTCTTTTAACCGACTCATGACAATATTTAAAGTGATACTGACACTAAAAAACAACTTTTCAAAATATAAATGTATTTTGAAACTTCCCTATAGGTCATGTTGATAGTTTTTCGCTGTTAGGGCTGCTTGTGTAAGTAATTGTTACTTGGAGTTCCTAAACCCGACTGTTTTGCCAACCTGACTGTCTCTTATCAACCTGTCAGTTACAGCTTCTAATGCTAACGGCCTCCTGCTGCACAAATATGGCCGCCCCCTTATAGAGGAACATGGGGGATCAGATAGGGAATGTAAAAGCATTGGGCAAATACTGTTATGGCCAAATTATTAAGGTCATGCAAAGATAAAGTTATGATAGATGTAAAAAAAATGTTTAATTTCTGGTGTCAGTATCTCTTAAATGGATTCAGCATCCTGCTTAGATGGAAAATGGCGTCGCTTCAAAGCCTATACAAAGCAATAAATCTGGCGCCGTCCATATTATTGTCGCTTCCCGCTAGTTAAAGGGGACATACCGTATTTTGTAAAAAACGAGAATGTCTCAGTGCATTATACGGCACCAAATATAAAAGGAAAGAACTAACAAAGTTCTGTTTTGGGCTGATTTATTGAAAAATGTCTCCAAAAACCCTACAAGTCCCGCCCCTCTATTTGACTTCCTCCTTTCCCAGCACACTGCATTGTAGGACAGGAACCAATCAGCAGCTAGGTGGACCTGATAGGGAACTGAAGCCTGTGTTTGCTTGTGTGACTGCAGGGCTGTGATTGGCAAAATATTATTCAATATTACCTAGAAGATTAGGGGGGGCTATATGTTTCATTTAAGAAATAATGCCATGGAGCAGATAAATACTGATGAGAGAATCTGTCCCATTTCGCTTCGGCGAAAACTTCGCTAAACGGCGTAAAGTCCGCAAAACTTCTACCCTCTGATCTTCTGGGAAGGCTTTCCAGCAGATGTTGGAACATTCTTGGAGAGATTTGCTTCCATTGATCAGAAAACCCTGCACTATGTATGAGGCAGTCTCCTCAACCCTTTTGACTTGTTTGTGAATCCCCACTCCTGGCTCTCTCTAAGCTGATCAGAAAACCCTGCACTATGTATGAGGCAGTCTCCTCAACCCTTTTGACTTGTTTGTGAATCCCCACTCCTGGCTCTCCCTAAGCTGATCAGAAAACCCTGCACTACACTGATGAGCCCCAAGAAGGGTGAAACCGGTCTGTAGTTGGGAATCTCATCAGCTATTATCCTGGCTTCTGCTTTATACCCAGTGGGCAGGGCCGGAACTAGGGGTAGGCAGAAGAGGCAGCTGCCTAGGGCACAACAATTGGGGGGCGCCAGGCAGCCTCTCCTGCCTACCCCTAGTCCGCTCTGTTTAGTCATTGCCCCCGCCGCTTGTCCTTACATGGTGGGGGCAATGATCCATAGAATCACAATGCTAACCCCGCCCCCCCGTTCAACTGCGCATGCGCGCCAAGGGGGGGGGGAAGGTGGAGGGGCGAGGTGGCCTACCGGGTTGCCTAGGGCGCCCAGTCGACTTGGCCCGCCCCTGCCAGTGGGTGAGCTTAGCCTATAGGATGAACCCATGTAAATGGGATTTTTCTATGAGCCTTAAGGAATTTGTTCCCAGAATCCCTTTTGACCTTCTTCCATTCATAGATAAGAGGTTGGGTACTAATGTTGGGGATCAGGCCCGGCTCACATCGGTATTCCAGTCTATCCCCCAAGAGTTCAGTTGGGTTGTCCCACTCACATTCTGTATGGACTTTTGCTTTGTGCATGGGGGTTTTAGCCTGCTGAAACAGGAGGGGACTAGTGATGAGCTAATTTTTTCGCCAGGCATAGATTCGCGTGCAAATTTTCTCATTTCGCCATTGGTGAATTGTTTCGTGAAACTTCCGAGAAAAGTCGGTGCAGAAAAATTCATTGCGTGTCAAAAAAGACACGGCAAAATAGGCGCGGCCTTGGCAAAATGGACGCGGTCACGCAAAAAAAAAAAAAAAAAGGCGCGATCGAGTAAAAAAAAAAAGGGCGCAGTCCCATTAAAAAAGGGTGCGGTTGCATCAAAATGGGCGCAAGCAACAAAAAAAGACACGGGCGACAAAATCATGCAACAAACACATTTTGTGGATTTTTCGCAGTTTCGATAATTTTGCTGTCGTTACGCGAAATGGGACAGAATCGCTCATCACTAGAGGGGTAATGTATATCACCACTGTTTTATCCTATGTTTGTTTGTACCCCATTTTCATGCACTGAACTCACCTTGCTCCCCATTATTTCCCTCAATATTTCACATTTTTGTTTCTCTAGTAAGTCAACTGTCTGCTGCAAGTTTTTGTGATTATGTATATGTAGGGACCCATAGGGTTAATGTGCCCCTATGGTGTTAAACCCTATATTTCCTTTTCTTCGTCACTAGGCAGGATAAATATATCTAGTTGGTATTTACATATACCTTGTTATTGGCCCAAGGCTAGACCACACCCTACCGCACTTTAATATAGTGATAGGGAAGAGGTGGCTCTTCCTTCTTGGGTTACAGCAACTGTTCTGTGTGGGTGCTCCTTGAAGCCTGGAATCCAAACCGGCCCAGAAGTGTTTGGCCCTAAGGGGACAAGTACCCTTGGTGAAGTCGGGGACAGGGCCCCGTGAACGAGGTAAAGCTAGAACAGGTTAAATAACATTATAGCACTTTCTAGGAAAGTGAGGAAGGCAGAACTTATATAGAAAGAGCAGCTTTATGCTCCACCCAGGAGAGAGAGTAAAGGAGTAGTCTCCCACAGGCTCACTTGCCTTAGATTAGGGACACAGAAGTTCCAGGGACATAGGCCAGCAATTAACCCTGCCCGACCTCTACCAAGAGAGGGATAAACCGGTGAGCTGCCTCCTGTCACTCTGTTGGTTGCCTTACTCTGCCCAACCTCTTTATGAGAAGGGATAAACCGGTGGCCACCATACTTCTACTGCTTAATCTGCTTTAACATCAATTGTATTGCTGAATCCTGTTATACCTCATCTGAGTGAGTACTGATTAACCCTGCATTACCATCCTTGTCTTGGACAGATAAACAGTTACTTTGTTTTGCAAGAGCTCCTGGCATCCATCTTATCCTTTAATCTGAGCTATTACACTACACAGTGGGGGTTGTAGTTTAACAACCTCATCCAGCATCTGTAAAGAGAGCTCCTGAATGGCGGAGAGCTCAGCCAATCAGCAAGATCTTATTGACAAGTTAACCCTATAATGTCCCTTTCAAAGTCTGATAAGAGATCAGTTGTTAGTTGTACGGCTCTGATACTCAAAGTGGTGAAAACTGAAAAGCTCTAAAACTATAGCCCCATATGTAGTGACGTGCGAAATGTTTCGCCAGGCATGGATTCGCGGCGAATTTCCGCGTTTCGGCATTGGCGGATTGTTTCGCGAAACGGATGAAAAAATTTGCAGCGGAAAAATTCGCTGCGCGTCCAAAAATTGTCTCAAGAATAGTCACGGGCGTCAAAAGAATAGTCGTGCATCCAAATTGTCGCAAGAATAGTCACGGGCATCAAAAGAATAGTCGCACATCCAAATTGTCGCAAGAATAGTCGCAAGAATAGTTGCAGGCGTCAAAAGAATAGTTGTGGGTGACAAAAGAATAGTTGCGCGTCAAAAGAATAGTTGCGGGCGACAATTTTTTTCATTGTTTCGTGAATTTTTCGCCGTTTCACGAATATTTTCATTGTTTCGTGAATTTTTTCCGCCGTTTCATGAATATTTGGAAATATTCGTGAGTTTATTGGCGAAGCGAAACGGGACAGATTCGCTCATCACTACCAATATGTGATAAAAACCACCAAGTTTGCCCAGGAGCAGTAACCCATAGCAACCAATAAGATGTTTTCTTTTAAATGGGTGAGCAGTAAATTCTGCCTGCTGATTGGTTGTTATGGGTTACTGCTTCTGGGCAAACTTCGTGGTTTTTATTACATAAGGGGGTATAGTTTTAGAGCTTTTCAGTATTCACCACTCTGAGTATCCCCCCCTATGTCATCTTTGTTAAAGTTTTAAGCATTGTTGATGTTGGTAATATGCACTGATATCTATCCACCTACCCATCTGAATTTCTTTATTTTGAAAAGATGGCCCAACAGTGTATGGAATGAAAAGCAACATTATTGGCTACCGCTTGGCCTCCACACCCACGTACTGAAGGATTAGATCTGTTTTTATAGCAGGTAAGTCCCCGCAGCCATGTTTGTTACTCACGCCCTTTTTCTTTCCAAAGAATTTTTAGCCAGATCTATACAGCCGAACCCTCAAGGGCCAGCGGCTGCATTAAAATGCAAGAAATCACCCCAATGAGAATCCCAGCTGATGTGAGTAAATCCGGCTCCCTGTTCTCTGTTCCTGCAATTGGAGTTGGGAGCAATAAGCACAGTTTCCCAGCACTGAACAAGTCTGTCCCTTTATCCCCATGTCTGATTCCTGTGCCATATAATGACGGGAAAATGCCATCATTATCTCTATATGTAAGGTACCAGCAAGGGGCCTGACACAGTGCTGGGAATCAGCATTCTCATTGGTCACTTCCCTTGCATTTATAATAAGATTTTTAGCCAGTAGAATTCTCATTGGGGAATTTCCTTGCATCTATAATTTTTCGACAACTTCTATAGCAAAACTAGGGGGCGCAGTGGGACAGCATCATGTCTGGATTTGGAACACCATTTTTGCAGGAAAACTCTAATTTTGCTGACCACTGAAAAATGTAAAATCAGGGTTTGACTGTAAACGTGGGATTATGTTCTACCATTTTTCTAAAATTAGTTTTAAACCTTTTTTTTTAGAGTTTTCCCACATAAAACTATTTTGTTGGCATTCTAGGTTACGCGAATTCAGCTCCTGATCTTCTCGCTTTGAAACTGAAATGGAACCCAATGTGGTAGGTGAATTTATTTGAAACTTTTGGAAGTATGTATTTGGAGTCTAAAGCCCTAAAGCAGCTTTAAAGGGGATGTAAACCCTGCTGCACTGCTGAACCAAACATTACTCAGCTGGACTACAAACCCCAGAATAATGTAACATATAATGAAGGGTGAGGCATGCTGGAAGCTGTAGTCCAGCAACATCAGGGTTGTATTCTTAAAGCAATATTGCACAATAAAACTATTTCCCAGCTCTTGAGGGCCAGCGGCTGCATTAAAATGCAATAAATCCCCCAATGAGAATCCCAGCTGATGTGAGTAAATCCGGCTCCCTGTTCTCTGTTCCTGCAATTGGAGTTGGGAGCAATAAGCACAGTTTCCCAGCACTGAACAAGTCTGTCCCTTTATCCCCATGTCTGATTCCTGTGCCATATAATGACGGGAAAATACCATCATTATCTCTATATGTAAGGTACCAGCAAGGGGCCTGACACAGTGCTGGGAATCAGCATTCTCATTGGTCACTTCTCTTGCATTTATAATAAGGTTTTTGGTCAGTAGAATTCTCATTGGTGAATTTCCTTGCATCTATAATTACGTTTTTTGGCAACTTCTATAGCAAAACTAGGGGGGCAGTGGGACAGTGTTATGATAGGGTTTACATCCCCTTTAATATGGATTTTTGGAATTGCTTACTTTGCTAAATTCCTGCAGGTTTTGCATTATGTTGGGGAATGACCCCCGTGGGTAGATCACAATGAGAAGTATTTTATGATGGAACTAAATTCACTGTAGTTACTCGATACTCTGATAACAGATAATACAAGTGCAAGGCAGTTGGTTCCAATCCAAATCCCCTCAGCAACCAATGGGAATGAACATGTGATTGCTTTAGTAAATACAGAAGGTTGAAGCAAGTGTCTTATTGGTCATGATAAATGACCAATGATAAATCAACAATTTCTCCTCATTTTAATGACAGAATGTCCTACATTGCCCATATTTTTTTTGTCTTACTGTATGTTCAACAAAGTACGTCATCCCGCCTAGCAACAATGACTATGAGCTGCCTCCACCGCCTCCTTATGAACCGCCTCCCTATACAACAGTACCCAAGCCTTCGCCGCCTCCCTACACTGCACAAGTTCAAAGTGGCCAGTTTGTTGCACGGCCTCCCATAACCCCCTCGACCGGGACTCGTAGTAAGAGAATTTTAACAATTAATCTTCGTAAAACTCTTTGTATCAAATCATTCCCAAGGAGAGAACGTGTAGGGTAATGCCGTCAATAGTCAAAAGTTGGCCCAGGTCTAGTAACCCATAGCAACGAATCAGATGTAAGTATCAGTGGGAATGATTTTCCCAGGGGGCATCACAATGTATCTACAATATAGAAGACAACTAGTAGTGATTGTGA
The DNA here is from genome assembly GCF_000004195.4 of Xenopus tropicalis. Lineage (NCBI taxonomy): Eukaryota > Metazoa > Chordata > Amphibia > Anura > Pipidae > Xenopus > Xenopus tropicalis. The sequence continues at coordinate 9,894,268 of NC_030678.2, forward strand.
TTGGTTATTCATTGCTAATTATGGGAATTGCCATCTGTATAATAATTTTCTTTCCTAGTCAGTGTCGGACTGGCCCACAAGGATACCAGGAAAACTCCCGGTGGGCCCAGGTGTCAGTGGGCCCTCCTGCTTCTAACTATTAAGCCTATTTCATGGCCATTCCCTATTTCTGTATGGGAACAAGGAAGCTTGATAGATGGAAAAATAGAGTATAGTGTGTAGAGAAAGGAGACTAGGAGAACAAAGAGTTTGAGGGAGAAAAGGAGGAATTAAAGTTTTAAGAGTGGGCCCATGGCTTCTCAGTCGGACACTGTTCCTAGTCCCTAGACAGGACCTACCAGAGTCAGACTGGGCGACTTGGAAAAAACCCAGCGGCCCCCAGCGGCCCAGACCAAATGCGTTAAACTCAATCACATAAGGGGGCTGAAATCTAAAACACAGGCTAAGTAATAATATACTTAGTAAGATACTAAGGGGTATATTTATCACAATGTGTAAAAAGTGGAGTAAGACATTACCGGTGATGTTGCTCATAGCAGCCAATAGATGCTTTGCTACTGCTGAAATCTGATTACCGATTGGTTGCCTTGGGCAACATTACTGGTAATGCTTCACTCCACTTTTTACAAAGCATGATAAATATACCCCTTAGTCTTAGTTACTATGTGAGGAAAATGGAAATTGATCAGGCTGGATGGTCAGACACAGTCACCAAGGGCCACATGAAACAGCCAGGTGGGCCGGATTTGGCCCCTGGGCATCGTGTTTGACATATATGCCCTAGGGGGTGCGGGGGATGTGGCCAGCGGGGGTACCTGCAGGGCCCCTGGGGCGGTAGCCCTGGTGGGCCCTGCACCCCCCAGTCCGATCCTGGGACCTACTATCTTTGAGTGCCAACATTAGATGAACAGATCTTGCCTGTCAGATGTCTACTGCACCTCCAGGCTACATCAGCATTTGTAGGCCAATATTTTGTAATTTGCTTTACTTGGCCTTTAATTGAAACCCAGAGCCCTGTTAATGGGGGAAGGCATAGGGAAGCTCAGGGTTGCAGCCCTTGCTCTATATTAACTCTTTCTTTCTCTTCTTTTTTAAGGAAGGAGGATATGCATCATTTCCTTCATAGTTATCTGCAAAGTGGCAGCTATTGTGGCTGGACTAATAATAGGGTTTGTGGGTAAGAGAAACAGAATATATATTATGTTTTTTGCCTGTGGATTCCAAGTTCCTGCCAAACAGCATTTGCAGGGTTTCTCTTCCAATGCAGCCACTCAGGGTTCCTTCCAAGCGTCTTGACATGAGATTTGCCTCATATCTTTGCAGGTTTATCCAAATTCGTGCTTTCTTCTATTTCAGCTAAACCCTGCATTTTAAACAAATGCTAATTTTTCAGTGTTTACTAAAAGGTCATAAAAAACACAGTTAAATAAAAGTACAGGTATGGGATCCCTTATCCGGAAACCCATAATCCAGAAAGTTCCGAATTACGGAAAGGCCATCTCCCATAGACTCCATTATAAGCAAATAATTCTTATTTTTAGAAATAATTTACTTTTTCTCTGTAATAATAAAACAGTACCTGTACTTGATCCCAACTAAGATATAATTACCCCTTATTGGGGGCAGAACAGCCCTATTGGGTTTATTTCATGGTTAAATGATTCCCTTTTCTCTGTAATAATAAAACAGTACCTGTACTTGATCCCAACTAAGATATAATTACCCCTTATTGGGGGCAGAACAGCCCTATTGGGTTTATTTCATGGTTAAATGATTCCCTTTTCTCTGTAATAATAAAACAGTACCTGTACTTGATCCCAACTAAGATATAATTACCCCTTATTGGGGCAGAACAGCCCTATTGGGTTTATTTAATGGTTAAATGATTCCCTTTTCTCTGTAATAATAAAACAGTACCTGTACTTGATCCCAACTAAGATATAATTACCCCTTATTGGGGGCAGAACAGCCCTATTGGGTTTATTTAATGGTTAAATGATTCCCTTTTCTCTGTAATAATAAAACAGTACCTGTACTTGATCCCAACTAAGATATAATTACCCCTTATTGGGGCAGAACAGCCCTATTGGGTTTATTTAATGATTAAATGATTCCCTTTTCTCTGTAATAATAAAACAGTACCTGTACTTGATCCCAACTAAGATATAATTACCCCTTATTGGGGGCAGAACAGCCCTATTGGATTTATTTCATGGTTAAATGATTCCCTTTTCTCTGTAATAATAAAACAGTACCTGTACTTGATCCCAACTAAGATATAATTACCCCTTATTGGGGGCAGAACAGCCCTATTGGGTTTATTTAATGGTTAAATGATTCCCTTTTCTCTGTAATAATAAAACAGTACCTGTACTTGATCCCAACTAAGATATAATTACTAGTGATGGGCGAAAAGTTTCGCCAGGCATGGATTCGCGGCGAATTTCCGCGTTTCGCCATTGGCGGATTGTTTTGCGAAACGGATGAAAAATTTCGCCACGGAAAAATTCGCCGCACATCCAAAAATTGTCGCCGGCGTCAAAAAAGAATAGTCGCGGGCGACAAAATAATAGCCGCGGGCGACGAAACAATAGCGTGCGACAAAATAATAGCCGCGGGCGACGAAACAAGAGCCGCGCGACGAAATGAGAGCCGCGCGACGAAACAAGAGCTGCGGGCGACGAAAAAAGAGCCGCGCGCGACGAAACAATAGCCGCGGGCGACGAAACAAGAGCCGCGCGACGAAACAAGAGCCGCGGGCGACGAAACAAGAGCCGCGCGCAACGAAATAATAGCCGCGCGACAAAACAATACCCGCGGGCGACGAAACAAGAGCCGCACGCGACGAAACAAGAGCCGCGCGCGACGAAACAAGAGCCGCGCGCGACGAAACAAGAGCCGCGCGCGACAAAATATTAGCCGCGCGACAAAACAATAGCCGCGGGAGACGAAACAATAGCCGCGCGACAAAATAATAGCCGCGGGCGACAATTTTTTTTGTTGCACGACATTTTCACCGTTTCGCGGATCTTTTCAAAGATTCGCGAATTTTTCGGCGAAGCGAAACGGAACAGATTCGCTCATCACTAATAATTACCCCTTATTGGGGCAGAACAGCCCTATTGGGTTTATTTCATGGTTAAATGATTCCCTTTTCTCTGTAATAATAAAACAGTATCTGTACTTGATCCCAACTAAGATATAATTACCCCTTATTGGGGCAGAACAGCCCTATTGGGTTTATTTAATGGTTAAATGATTCCCTTTTCTCTGTAATAATAAAACAGTACCTGTACTTGATCCCAACTAAGATATAATTACCCCTTATTGGGGGCAGAACAGCCCTATTGGGTTTATTTAATGGTTAAATGATTCCCTTTTCTCTGTAATAATAAAACAGTACCTGTACTTGATCCCAACTAAGATATAATTACCCCTTATTGGGGCAGAACAGCCCTATTGGGTTTATTTAATGGTTAAATGATTCACTTTTCTCTGTAATAATAAAACAGTACCTGTACTTGATCCCAACTAAGATATAATTACCCCTTATTGGGGCAGAACAGCCCTATTGGGTTTATTTAATGGTTAAATGATTCCCTTTTCTCTGTAATAATAAAACAGTACCAGTACTTGATCCCAACTAAGATATAATTACCCCTTATTGGGGCAGAACAGCCCTATTGGGTTTATTTCATGGTTAAATGATTCCCTTTTCTCTGTAATAATAAAACAGTACCTGTACTTGATCCCAACTAAGATATAATTACCCCTTATTGGGGCAGAACAGCCCTATTGGGTTTATTTAATGGTTAAATGATTCCCTTTTCTCTGTAATAATAAAACAGTACCTGTACTTGATCCCAACTAAGATATAATTACCCCTTATTGGGGCAGAACAGCCCTATTGGGTTTATTTCATGGTTAAATGATTCCCTTTTCTCTGTAATAATAAAACAGTACCAGTACTTGATCCCAACTAAGATATAATTACCCCTTATTGGGGCAGAACAGCCCTATTGGGTTTATTTCATGGTTAAATGATTCCCTTTTCTCTGTAATAATAAAACAGTACCTGTACTTGATCCCAACTAAGATATAATTACCCCTTATTGGGGGCAGAACAGCCCTATTGGGTTTATTCAATATATAAATAATTTTAAGCAGACTTAAGTTATGGAGATCTAAATTACGGAAATATCCCTTATCCGGAAAACCCCAGGTCCCAAGCATTCTGGATAAAAGGTCCCATACCTGTATATATTATAAGAAGTCACTTACCAAACTGGCAAGAACATACCTTTACATATTGCCCTCTTACATCTGTTACCTACATTAACCGCCATTTTGGGATTTCTGTGTGTCACTCACTGATCACCTGACAGGAAATAAGAATAAGAAGAGTGAGTAACTGTATGAAGTATTTTAAAGTCCTAATTAAAAAAAAATAAATGTTTATTAATAAATGGTATAAAGAGGTTTATTTTTTTACAGTCACTAAACGCCCAAGCACAACCCCAAGCACCCCGACCTGCCAGATGTACTGCAGCTACACATACACGTGTATCCATGCCTACCAGATATGTGATGGGGTACAGGACTGCCGTTATGGGGACGATGAAAGAAATTGCGGTAAGGAATTATTACATGTAAGGCTTAAAGGACAACTAAAGCCTAAAAAAGTTTATGGCTAGAAATGTTTAGCTATGTGCATTGGGCCCTTGTACCAGCCCAAAGTCACTAAAGCTCTATAGAAATAAAGATCCATGTCCCTGAAGATGCCCACAGTAGCTCTCCATATTTTGCTATGCCCAACTACTGCACATGCTCAGTTTGCTCTTGGCTGATGTCAGTGACCTGAGCTTAGGGATCGACTCACAATATTTTTCTTTCCCCTGCCTGCTTGGTCTGGTCACTATTAAACATGCATACTAGCCAACCAATCACAGTCCTGTCTGGCTGCCCCCTAAAAAACTAAAGTCCTGCTCTGGCACTTTGAGCTTGGGGCGAGACTTTAGCTGAATCCTTATTGTGTGACTTTTCTTTCCACCTTGTAATGATTCCAAATACTGAGCTGTGTAACAAATATAAGTTACAAAGGTTGGAAACAGAGGCAGAAGCTGCGACAAAAGTTTCAGTAACTTTATTATTACAAAACAGCCCATTTGGGAATAAATTCTCCCATTGTAAAGGTTTTTCTGTATGTAATACAGTGACTGTATATGCCCCTTACACTCCCCCCCATGGCTAAGGTACAGAACATTATTCCCTTTAGTACTGGGGTTTTTTATTATTTTTTTTTTTATGTACAACCACACAACAGACAAATAACTTCTCTCAAAGTGTTTAAGAAGCAGTTGCATGGGGGTTTGTGTGCATTACACACGGGGAGAGGCCAAACTGTGCCAGTAGGTGTATAGGCAGAACAACATGATATGTACAGGGGAACCTCTGCACAAACACTGATTTGCATATGCAAAGTGACTGACACTCAGTTCCGAGTTTGTGTCTCACTATTATAAACAGGCTGTGTATGGAACCCCCAGTCTGCTCAGCTGCCCTTTGCTTTGGTCAGTGTAATGTGAGTGTCAGAGAGAGTTGTTTGTAGAAGGATAGAATTCCGAATTTAGAAAAAGCCACAATTATCTTCTGAGCTGATATTTTGGGGGGTGGAGAGATGATAATATTTGGGAGTTTGTTGTAAACAAGTTACATCTAAATACTGAGCTAAAGCTTGTTTTTATTGATATCCTGTAATACAATGTGTATAATAGGGCAGCACTAGTTTATATGTACCTGTACCCATGATGCACCTGTGTCTCTGTGCCAATGGGATCATTTTTAGGTTCCACCTGGTTCTCTATGGAGGTTGAAGGAAAAAAATATATACACAAAAGCATTGACCAATGAGAATGCTCATTAGATTCCCAGCACTATATCAGCCATTTTGATCCTATCTTACATATAGAGATAATTATGTCATTTTCCCCTTCATTTCCCGTCATTATATGACACAGACATGGGGATAAAGGTACAGACTTGTTCAGTGCTGGGAAACTGTGCTTATTGCTCCCAACTCCAATTGCAGGAACAGAGAACAGGGAGCCGGATTTACTCACATCAGCTGGGATTCTCATTGGGGGATTAGTTTGCATATTTATACAGCCACTGGCTTTGTGCTGTTGTTTTGATCATTTACTACGTTCCCTAAGCTCCGCCTCCCAACAGCAGCCCAGAGCAAACTGAGCATGTGCAGGAGCCAGATCTAATAGAAGATGGTATAACAAAGTAACAAGATGGCAGCCCCCTGTGGACAACTTTGAAAGCATAAATCATTATTTTAATTAGGCTTCTCAACCTCTGGGCTTGTGCAGTAAGTTCATAATGATTATATCAATGGTCAGTATACAAAATTCAGCATTTCTAATGATTTTCAATTTTAGACTTTAGTTGTCCTTTAAAGGGAAACTAAGGCCCTATAGAAATAAAGATCCCTGCTTTCAAAAATGGCCACAGGAGTAGCCCTCCATCTTCTTTTCTTCAAAAATTCAATTTGTTTTATAAACAAAATGACACAAAGCCCATCCCCTGCTATAAATAATATTCTGGCACAAAATGTCATGTTAGTTCAGTGGTCCCCAAACTACGGCCCGTGGGCCGGATCCGGCCCCCCAGAGGAATTTACCCGGCCCCCGCTGCATCCTCCCACCTGGCAGTGGAGAGAGAGGACTCAGTGGGGAGCGGCACAGGGGGGCTGAGATGAAGGACGGACCGGGGGAACTGGTACAGGTAGGACTCAGCGCCGGGGGGGGGAGGAGTTGTGAACAGTCTGGTTTGATGGTGGCGGCGGGGGGTGGGATATGAAAGAGGATGTGGGCTAATTCACCAGCACCAGCTGCCGCCGGGGGGGGCTTGCTGATGATGGCGGTCCAGACCCCCAACAGTCTGAGGAGCCTTTGATCCGGCCCCTTGGATTAGAAGTTTGGGGACCCCTTTGTTTGGCAGGCATGAATTTGCTGTGAATTTCCGCATTTCGCCATTAGCGGACTTTTTCTCTAAACGGGCATCAATTTTCGCCTCGTATAAATGCGCCGCACAACAAAAAATTTCACCCGCATCAAAAAAATTGTCGCTCACATAAAAAAAAGTCGCGCACGTGACATTTATTTTTGCCACAAGTCATTTTTTCCTGGGAGTTCTTTTGACGCAGGCAACAATTTTTGACATGACAATATTTTTTGAAGTGCGTTTTTTCCGCCGTTTTGCGAATCTTTTGAAGAACTTTTCGAGACAGATTCAATCATCACTAATAAGTAGGGATGCACCGAATCCCGGATTAGGTTCGGGATTTGGGCCGAATCCAGCCTTTTTTCAAAGTATTCAGTTTCGGCTGAATGCTTGCTCTGCTCTGTGCGGGCCGGGCCAATACCTGTGGGACCATTGGGTTAACCCATGGGTTGGGCGGGTTTGGGCTGACCTCGGCACATCACTAGTGATGAGCGAATCTGTCCCGTTTGCGAAACGACAGCAAAATTCGCAAAACGGGTTTTATTTCGCCAGGCATGGATTCGCAGCGAATTTCCGCATTTCGCCATTGGCAAATAGTTTCGTGAAATTTCAGTGAAATTTTGCTGTGGAAAAATTTGTTGCGCAAAAAAAACGGTGCATGTCAAATTGGATGCGGGTGCTTCAAAAATGGGTGTGGGAAAAAAAAAACGCAGGCAACAAAAAAATCGTGTGACAAATGTGTTTCACAAATTTTTCGCTGTTTTCCGAATTTTATGGCGGAGCGAAACGGGACAGATTCGCTCATCACTACACATCACTTGGGTGGCGGACGGGTTTGGGCTGAGCTCTTCCACTCGCCCGCCCGTGACCTTACACTGCCGACAGCTCTCTTCCAGCTTTTCTATTTATAGGTGTGTTCGGAAGCCCCACCTCTTTTGTGATGTCATTACGGGGTGGGTGCGGGTCTATAAATAGAGCAAGGCAAAAATCTCGCCCCGCCCATCACTAGTAGACATATCAAACTCAAGCCTGTTGGTAGATCATATAAGGTTTGACATATATTTATATTTAACCTTGTTATGAGTAAAGGGGACACTGACTACAGGGTGGACCAAATATGGGGCTTACAGCCAGATGCTTATAGAGAGGGTCAAATGGTAAAGAGGCATAGTCCTGCCAACACTTTAATGAATAAAACTGCTTTAGTCAAGAAGTATTTTATATTAGTGAGTCAATAACTTATATAAATCTCAATTATTTACAGGAGCAACACTACCGGCTAATTGTGAAAAGAGATGCGGCTCATCCGTAAGTTGTGTCCGGTCTTCCCAATGGTGTGATGGGGTGTCCCAGTGCCCTAATGGAGAAGATGAGACCTCCTGTGGTGAGTAATGGTGGGCAAATCTTTTCCACTTCTGTTCTATGAGGATCAGCTGCCTGAATATACATTACATTTTTTTTTTGTTGGTAAAGAAATAATTTTCTAGAAGTGATTAATCAAATAATTAAAGAGAATTAAAAAGATTAACAACAGGATTTAGAAGGTCTTGTCTTATATTAACAAAGTTATTTTAGCTCCTCCTCCTGTTATCTATTTTTCTATGGTTTTCTTTTTAGTAGAATAGTTTTACATTTTCAGTTTTCAAATTCGACTAAACTTGTTTTCCCTGAATGTCTAATATTTACTAAGTCGCTGGGAGAAAAGTCGTAAAAAAAGCTCGACTTTTTTGAATTGACACTGCGACAATTCCAAAACAGTTGTGATTTTTGGACAAAACCCAGCAAAATCTCAAAGGGTTTGAGACAAAAGAAAGAAAAGGAAGGGACCTTTCCCTTTGACTTTTACATGAACTCGGCAAGTTTAATTGAATTCAGTTTTTTAGCTGTTTAGATGCATAGTAAATCTCCTCTCTAGTGATGGGCGAAATGTTTTGCCAGACATGGATTCGTGGCTTTTGTGAAACGGATGAAAAAAATTGCAGTGCGTCCTAAAGTTGTCGCCTGTGTCAATAGAATAGCTGCGGGCATCAACAGAATAATCGCTGGCGTCAGAAGAATAGCCGCGGGTGACAAAAGAATAGCTGTGTGACAAAAGAATAGCCGCAGGCGACTATAGAATAATCACTGGCATCAGAAGAATAGCCGCGGGCGAGAAAAGAATAGCCGCGCGAGAAAAGAATAGCCACGGAGGCAACAAAAGAATAGCCAGGGGGCGACAAAAGAATAACCGGGGGGAAACAAAAGAATAGCCGCAGGCGACAAAAGAATAGCCGCAGGCGACAAAAGAATAGCCGGGGGCAACAAAAGAATAGCTGTGCCACAAAAGGATAGACGCGGGCGACAAAAGAATAGCCGCAGGCAACAAAAGAATAGCCGTGCGACAAAAGAATAGCCATGTGACAAAAGAATAGCCGCGGGCAACAAAAAAATAGCCGCAGGCGACAAAAGAATAGCCGCAGGCGACAAAAGAATAGCCATGCCACAAAAGAATAGCCACGGGTAACAAAAGAATAGCTGCGGGTGACAAAAGAATAGCCGCAGGCAACAAAAGAATAGCCGTGCGACAAAAGAATTGCCATGCGACAAAAGAATAGCCGCGGGCAACAAAAAAATAGCCGCAGGCGACAAAAGAATAGCCGCAGGTGATAAAAGAATAGCTGCAGGCGACAAAAGAATAGCCATGCCACAAAAGAATAGCCACGGGTAACAAAAGAATAGCCGCGGGCGACAAAAGAATAGCCGCAGGCGACAAAAGAATAGCCGTGTGACAAAAGAATAGCCGCAGGGCAACAAAATAATAGCCGCAGGCAACAAAAGAATAGCCACGGGAAACAAAAGAATAGCTACGGGCGAGAAAAGAATAGCCACGCAGGCGACAAAAGAATAGCCGCAGGCGACAAAAGAATAGCCATGCCTCAAAAGAATAGCCACGGGTAACAAAAGAATAGCCGCGGGCGACAAAAGAATAGCCGTGCGACAAAAGAATAGCCGCAGGGCAACAAAATAATAGCCGCAGGGCAACAAAATAATAGCCGCAGGCAACAAAAGAATAGCCACGGGAAACAAAAGAATAGCTACGGGCGAGAAAAGAATAGCCACGGAGGCGACAAAAGAATAGCCAGGGGGCGACAAAAGAATAGCCGGGGGGAAACAAAAGAATAGCCGTGCCACAAAAGAATAGCCGCAGGCGACAAAAGAATAGCCGGGGGGCAACAAAAGAATAGCTGTGCCACAAAAGAATAGACGCGGGCGACAAAAGAATAGCCGCAGGCAACAAAAGAATAGCCGTGCGACAAAAGAATAGCCATGCGACAAAAGAATAGCCGCGGGCAACAAAAAAATAGCCGCAGGCGACAAAAGAATAGCCGTGCGACAAAAGAATAGCCGCAGGGCAACAAAATAATAGCCGCAGGCGACAAAAGAATAGCCGTGCCACAAAAGAATAGCCACGGGTAACAAAAGAATAGCGACTGGCGACAATTTTTTTATGACGCGCGACATTTTCGCCGTTTCGTGAATTTTTCGGTGAAGCGAAATGGGACAGAATCGCTCATCACTAATCCTCAATGAAGTTTCCTTATTAGTTCAAAGTTACAGGACATCCTGTAAAGAATCTACTTTCTCCCCCAGTGCGATTATATGGAGCAGACTCCCAACTGCAGGTCTATTCTACATTAAAGTCAGCATGGCTGCCTGTGTGCGCTGATAACTGGTCTGATGCCTATGGGAGGTTTGCCTGCCGGGACTTTGGCTACAGCGGGTAAATATATTAGTGATGTATATGATTAATATTCTGGTTTTTGTGTTATATATGCCACAGTTGATATTATCAGTAGTAGTTCACAGTAAGCAGGGAGGCACCATTTTGTGGACACTGTTAGTAAGAAAAGCTTTGTATCACCACAAAAACTTGTTATGTGAATAGAATGGGGGACCTGATGCCAATGCACTGGCTACACATTTAGATGGAGAGGAGGGAGGGGGAATGTCAGCAAGATAGCAGCTCCCAGTAGGTATCAGAATAGCACTCAATAGTAAGAAATCCAAGTCCGGCTTGGGACTCCTCCAGTTACATAGGAGTAGGGATAACAATAGGTTAGCTGAAAGCAGTTCTAATGAGTAGCGCTGGCTTAAAGCTCAGACTCAGGCACACTTTACTGCTGCGCTGCAAGTTGGAGTGATATCCCCCCCCTCACCCCCAGCAGCCGATCAGCAGAACAATGGGAAGGGAGCAAGATAGCAGCTCCCAGTAGGTATCAGAATAGCACTCAATAGTAAGAAATCCAAGTCCGGCTTGGGACTCCTCCAGTTACATGGGAGTAGGAGAAACAATAGGTTAGCTGAAAGCAGTTCTAATGTGTAGCGCTGGCTGAAAGCTCAGACTCAGGCACAAGGCACTGAGATGGCGCCTACACACCAATATTACAGCTACAAATACATTTGTTGGTTCAAGAATAAAATGTTAAATGGCAGAGGGAATTATTTGCTATGTAAACAGTGTAATATAGTCATAACTGTGTACAGACATTTTACTGCAATACAAAGTGTTTGTTATGGATTGTCATACATTATTATAGCTTTACACTGGGTCCCTATGGTAGGCTTTTAACAGCCAGGAGATAAGCAAGCACTCTTATACCTTAAACCTTATAATTTGCCTTCTATTAATCTACATTTTTGTGTTTGTTCTCCTATTTAGGAGCAGCTATAACAGATCTAATACTTTGCCATCCCCATACGCCCCTAACGGGTATTTCAAGTTAAACAATGGATTCGGGAGCAGCCAATTCTATACAAGTGTTCAGAACAGGTATGATTCTAAGCCGCTAAGCATCTTATAGCTTGGTTTATATGTGCAAATACAGATATAGGACCTGTTATCCAGAATGCTCGGGACCAAGGGTATTCCGGATAAGGGGTCTTTCTGTTATTTGTATCTCCATACCTTAAGTCTACTAAAGAATCAATAAAACATTAAATAAACCCAATAGGGCTGTTCTGCCCCCAATAAGGGGTAATTATATCTTAGTTGGGATCAAGTACAGGTACTGTTTTATTATTACAGAGAAAAGGGAATTATTTAACCATGAAATAAACCCAATAGGGCTGTTCTGCCCCAATAAGGGGTAATTATATCTTAGTTGGGATCAAGTACAGGTACTGTTTTATTATTACAGAGAAAAGGGAATCATTTAACCATTAAATAAACCCAATAGGGCTGTTCTGCCCCCAATAAGGGGTAATTATATCTTAGTTGGGATCAAGTACAGGTACTGTTTTATTATTACAGAGAAAAGGGAATCATTTAACCATTAAATAAACCCAATAGGGCTGTTCTGCCCCCAATAAGGGGTAATTATATCTTAGTTGGGATCAAGTACAGGTACTGTTTTATTATTACAGAGAAAAGGGAATCATTTAACCATGAAATAAACCCAATAGGGCTGTTCTGCCCCCAATAAGGGGTAATTATATCTTAGTTGGGATCAAGTACAGGTACTGTTTTATTATTACAGAGCCTTTCCTAATTTTGGAACTTTCTGGATAATGGGTTTCGGGATAAGGGGTCTGATACCTGTACTTATATTTAATTTAAAAATCTGTATTTTTTCACAGTTCTTCTTGTTTTTCGGGAAATGTGGTCTCATTACGCTGCATAAGTAAGTGTTACAATATGGCCGTCAGCATCGTAAGCTGAATTCTTTATAATCAGTTTTATATAGTTATGAAATCCATTTATGTAGTTGATGCCCAATGGGATCACAAATGAGGATAAAATGTTGGTGTAAGCTTATATCTATAGTCTAATGCAGGGGCTTGTAACTGTGGGGACCAGGACTCAAAAATATATCTTGGGGAGAGGGGTCACCATGATCCCTTTGAACATAATGAGATTTCATCCTAATAGACACTAAGGGGCAGATTTACTAATCCACGAATCCGAATCCCGAAAGGGAAAAAATCGTATTGTAAACGAAAATTTTGTGACTTTTTCGTCGCCGTCGCGATTTTTCATATTTGTCGCGACTTTTTCGTCGCCGTCGTGACTTTATCGTATTTTGTGCGAATTTTTCGCCGCTGTCGTAATTTTTTTCGTATTGAGCGATTGTAAACAGCAGAAAAACCAATCCGATTTTTTCGCGACGGCGGCGAAAAAGTTGCGGAAAATATACGAAAAAGTCGTGACGCCAACGGAAAAATCGCGGGACTTACTAAAAAGTTGCGACGGCGACGAAAAAGTCGCAAAAATACAGATCCTTACGAAAAAAATGCTTTCGGACGCTTTCGGACATTCGTGGATTAGTAAATGTGCCCCTAGAAGTACAGAATTTATCAAACCAAATTCAATCTGGGTCACAAAACTGCTGGACCCTGATCAAAATAAAGTTATTTTTTAATCAAATATTCTATACAAAATTAGCACAACATTTACTATATACTACAACATGAAAATGGGGTCAATCTATTTTCATTCCAGTTTTCTTCCATGTAACTGTTCCATAGAAACATTTTGGCTAAAAAAGACAGCGTTATGGTTGGGTTTACCATCCCATTAACACAACAATATAGGTTGAACTGTGGGTGTGGTTGGGTGGAGCTGGGTTTGAAAGGATCTATGTGTAGCCTTTTTCATTGAGTGTAAGGGTTCATGTTTTCAAGTCCTTCTGATGAATTTTTGTAGCTAATAAGTTAACTTTCATTCTTCTATGGTTCTAATTACCCACAGGTTGCGGTGTATCCTATAACAGCGTAGCCAGCCGAATAGTAGGGGGGACTTATGCTGCCTACGGAAACTGGCTATGGCAAGTTGGTCTACGGTACAATACAGGAATTTTATGCGGCGGGTCCATCATTTCCCCCAAGTGGATAGTGACGGCAGCTCATTGTGTATATGGGTAAGTTGGTGCAGCTCAGTCATTATAGTAACTTTATAGCACCATGAGATGTCAAGAAAAAGAAAAATATACAAAATTCCCACTTGAGTCATCTTCATTCTGATACAGGTATAGGACCCGTTATCCAGAATGCTTGGGACCAAGGGTATTCCGGATAAGGGGTCTTTCCATAATTTGGATCTCCATACCTTAAGTCTGCTAAAAAATCAATAAAACATTAATTTACCCCAATAGGATTGTTTTGCATCCAATAAGGATTAATTATATCTTAGATGGGATCAATTACAGGTACTGTTTTATTATTACAGAGAAAAGGGAATCATTTAACCATTAAATAAACCCAATAGGGCTGTTCTGCCCCCAATAAGGGGTAATTATATCTTAGTTGGGATCAAGTACAGGTACTGTTTTATTATTACAGAGAAAAGGGAATCATTTAACCATGAAATAAACCCAATAGGGCTGTTCTGCCCCAATAAGGGGTAATTATATCTTAGTTGGGATCAAGTACAGGTACTGTTTTATTATTACAGAGAAAAGGGAATCATTTAACCATTAAATAAACCCAATAGGGCTGTTCTGCCCCCAATAAGGGGTAATTATATCTTAGTTGGGATCAAGTACAGGTACTGTTTTATTATTACAGAGAAAAGGGAATCATTTAACCATTAAATAAACCCAATAGGGCTGTTCTGCCCCAATAAGGGGTAATTATATCTTAGTTGGGATCAAGTACAGGTACTGTTTTATTATTACAGAGAAAAGGGAATCATTTAACCATTAAATAAACCCAATAGGTCTGTTCTGCCCCCAATAAGGGGTAATTATATCTTAGTTGGGATCAAGTACAGGTACTGTTTTATTATTACAGAGAAAAGGGAATCATTTAACCATTAAATAAACCCAATAGGGCTGTTCTGCCCCAATAAGGGGTAATTATATCTTAGTTGGGTTCAAGTACAGATACAGTTTTATTACTACAGAGAAAAAGGAAATCAGTTTTAAAATTCTGAATTATTTGATTAAAATGGATGGGTGATGGGCTTTCCGTAATTTGGAGCTTTCTGGATAACGGGTTTCCGGATAAGGGGTCCGATACCTGTAAATGAAAATACCATGAAAGTACCTACTGCCCAAAAGTAACATTGTTTTGGTACAGAAGAATAGGAGAGCTCAGGTTAAGGTAGGTCAACAATGCAATTTACGATACAACAGGGGGGAAAGTCATTCTCTTTTAGGCATTATGGAGTGTCAGCTCACAGGCACACTAGAGAAAACTGCTGAGGTAGGACAAGCTATTTGTGTATTGTCTTCTAGGAGCATAAGATTGTTAGTAGGGGTGATTTCAGTTACACAGACATTGGGGCTCATATATAACCAATGGGCAAATTTGCTCCTGGGCAGTAACCAATAGCAACCAATCACTGATTAGCCTTTTTAAAGGAGAAGGAAAGGCTAATAAAGAGTTAATCTCAAGCTGCAGGCATACCTTCAGTTCTCTCAATAGTGCCATTAAGTCTCCCCATATTTCACCTGTTCAGATGATCAGAAGCAAAACAGGAAGAAAAAATGCTGAGCTGTGTAAAGAAAGTTCCCATAATGCCTCACTCCTGCACCGAGACCCAGACCAAGTGAACATGCTCAGTTAATTAGACTATGAGTCAGCTTCCTGCTGATTGGCTCAGATCCACATTCCTAAGGGGGGGGGGGGGAGTGAGTTCTTAGCATTCTTGAGCAGAAGAGAGGAGAGAGCTGCATGCCTCTGGCACAGGAATTACAGACGCAACAAATCTTTTGACAGCAGCGTTTCTGTGAGTGCTTATGGCTGTATTTACACAGACCTTTCTGATAAAGCTTACTGAGTTTTTACCTTTCCTTCCCCTTTAAGCCTGCTGCAGGTTGAGCAATGGAAGCAAACATCTAATTGGTTGCCCTACCTTACTGCCCACTGTTTATAAATGACCCCCATTTACTGGAGTAATAGGGTAGTCAAGCCAGAAAAAAGCACACAAGATATTGAATATACTAAATGACAACTTCTTGTCTCTGGTAGTTCAGAAACCTACTAGGAAATTATACGTAATTTTTATTTTTTTATTTTTGGTATTATGAGATAAATGTATAAAGGGGGTGACTTTAGCGACTCTGTGGCATATTAAATCTGACCAAGTGTCTTACAGGAGAAGGAAAGGTAAAAACTCAGTAAGCTTTATCAGGTCTATGTAAATACAGCTATAAGCACTCACAGAGTCCTCTATCAAAAGAAACATAAGATTTCTTCTTTTTTTGTACACATGTTCTTCTGTGTCAGACTTCCTTCTCTCAAAAAAATCCTCCAGGCCATGGGCACGAGTCTGCTCTGTTTGCTCCTCTTTCCTGCTCCCCCTCCCTTCTCCTGCTCCCTCTCCCATCAGAATTCCCCCCTCCTGTAGCTACTGCATATTGATACTAATGCCCAACATTTCTGTAGTCAACAAAAAAATGGGAACGGCTTAGAATATTTTCCTTATTTTACTTTTTATATGAAAATGTGTAATTATATTGGTTTTATTATATATATATAAACATCTACAGACTGAGCAACACACAATCTCCTGTTTTCCTGGTAGGACTGATGGCTTCCTGCTGAGTGCTTCTGGCTGGAGGGTTTTTGCTGGGACACTGACCTTGCCAAGTTATTATGACAGTAGCGGCTATTTAGTAGAACGTATAATTCCACACCCTGGTTATAAGACTTCCAGTAATGATAATGATATCGCCCTAATGGAACTGAGCAACGGGATAACATTCGGCTGTAAGTATTCTTCAGGCTGAAGCGCTTGGGGTGGAGAATCTGTAGCCAATGAGAGAATTCATTGTTTTTGATTTTTTTCAGCGATTTGAGTTTTTTTGCGATAAATAGCGATGAGCAAATCTGTCCCATTTCGCTTCCCCATAAAATTTGCGGAACGGCGAAAAATTTGCAAAACGCAAATTTCACTGAAGCTTCGCAAAACAATTCGCCAATGCCATAGGCAAAGTCAAGCCATACTTGAGTTTGTAAATACACAAATTGAAGGTAGCGATGAGCGAATCTGCCCTGTTCCGCCGAAAAAATGCGTGACACGACAGGAAAATTAGCTAAATGTTTGTCACATGACTTTTTTGTTGGCTTTTTTGACGTGACTGTACCTATATTGGCATGACCGCGCCCATTTCGTCACGACCACACCCAATTTGACACGACCGCACCTATTTTTACGCAAACACGACTTTTGATGCACTGCAGATTTTTTTACGGTGAATTTTTGCTGGCGAAAACAGCAAGAAAATTTGTGAAACGGTGAAAAATTAGCAAAACGCACTTGTCGCGCAATTTTTTTGTCGCGCGTGCCCATTTTTGACGCGACTGTGCCTATTTTGCCACGACCACATCCAGTTTGACGCAACCGTGCCTATTTTGCCGTGACTAAGTCAAATACAATTCGCCAATGACGAAATGCGGAAATTTGCTGCAAATCCATGGCTGGTGGAAAAAATTCGCTCATCGCCAGCGGTAAAACTCCCAGTATTTGGTTCAAACGTGCAAAAAGCCCTGATTACTCAAATGTAAAACTTTGGCATCCAAAAGCTTGTGAGTTTATGTAGGAGTCAGTGGGAGTTGTCGTGGGCAAAGTCAAGCCATACTTCTAACTCAAGATTTTTCGAAGTTTTTTCGAGTTTGTAAACCTCACAAATTGAAGGTAGCGATGAGCGAATCTGCCCTTTTTCGCCGAAAAATGTGTGAAACGACAGGAAAATTTGATAAATGACAAAAAATTCCCGACGTGTTTGTCACATGACTTTTTTGTTGCTGGCTTTTGACACGACCGCACCTATTTTTACACCACCATGACTTTTTTTGATGCACTACAGATTTTTTCACGGTGAATTTTTGCTGGCAAAACGGCAAAAAAATTGCGAAACACATTTGTCGCGTGCGCCCATTTTTGATGCGACTGTGCCTATTTTGCCACAACCAGGGCAAATCGAAGGCAAAGTCAAGCCATACTTCTAATTCAAGTTTTCTCGAGTTTTTTCACATTACTTTTTTGACGTGACCGCGCCCATTTTGTCACGACCACACCCAATTTGACACGACCGCACCTATTTTTACGCGACCACGAAGTTTCGTGAAAAATTTCGCCAATCCCTAATCAAAGGCATTCAAGTTTTTTTATTCGAATGAGTTTTCCATATTAACAAACAAGCCGGCACTTGCAAGTTTATTCAAATTAGAAAAAAAAACTCGAAAACAATTTACAAACTCAAAAAGTAATAAATAAGCCCATAAATGTTAACAGATTTTTTTTTAACAAATTTAAAGTGGGAATGACGTTCCTTATCCATTATATTGTCTGCATAACCCATTATCTGGCAGTGATAGGGTTAAAGCAACTGGAATGGCTGAATAATTCAATAACAAATTACCACCCAACTGAGCAAATTCTTCATTTCAGTATTTATATATATATGTAACGCTCTTGGTACCTGTAATTGTTACAGTGTAACTGACTTATAGAACGTACTTTTTCAGATAACACCCAGCCGGTGTGCTTACCCAATGCCGGAATGTTCTGGAGTTCTGGCACGCCATGTTGGATATCTGGTTGGGGTACGACCTCTCAAGGAGGTAAGAGAAAGTTCAGGCCAGGAGTCTGGGAATGGCCCTTCTCAGTTAACATGTTAATATTTCTAAAACTCAAAATGATTATGAACGATACAAACAGGGCGTAACTATAGAGAAAGCAGACTCATCTGGACCTGGTTCAGTCGCCTGATAGGTCTTAGTTCTCTATGTTGGTGCACTATGACTTTTTATAATTATTGATACCAGTTACTAAGCACTGGATTTGTCTTACTATCTTGATCATTGTATGTTCAGCCTAAACTTCCCAACTTTTTGACCTAGAAAGCTTTGCAGGCCTGAGAGACTTTTCAGACCTGGGAAAAATTCTTGACTGGTCAAATAGACGGTGCCCCTGGACATGCCTTGCCCTTACCGACTGCCATAGTGAAGAGAGTAATGACAGGGCCCCATAGTAGGCTGCTCCTCCTGCCACTCTGAATGATGTTCAAGTTATAGGGTGGAAGAGGGGGCACTACCTACATAAACTATATATACAACCAACCCCCTACCCAACATCCCCCGGCAGGGCATTCCCCAACCTCCTCACTGCCCTCACCGTGAGGAACCCCCTACCCAACATCCCCCGGCACGGCATTCCCCAACCTCACTGCCCTCCCCGTGAGGAATCCCCTGGCCAACATCCCTCGGCAGGGCATTCCCCAACCCCCTCACTGCCCTCACCGTGAGGAACCACTACCCAACATCCCCCAGCAGGGCATTCTTCAACCCCTCACTGCCCTCACCGTGAGGAACCCACTACCCAACATCCCCCGGCAGGGCATTCCCCAACCCCTTCACTGCCCTCACCGTGAGGAACCCCCTACCCAACATCCCCCGGCAGGGCATTCCCCAACCCCCTCACTGCCCTCACCGTGAGGGACCCCCTACCCAACAACCCCTGGCAAGGCATTCCCCCACCTCACTGCCCTCACCGTGAGGAACCCCCTACCCAACATCCCCCGGCAGGGCATTCCCCAACCCCCTCACTGCCCTCACCGTGAGGAACCCCCTACCCAACATCCCCCGGCAGGGCATTCCCCAACCCCCTCACTGCCCTCACCGTGAGGAACCCCCTACCCAACATCCCCCGGCAGGGCATTCCCCAACCCCCTCACTGCCCTCACCGTGAGGAACCCCCTATCCAACATCCCCCGGCAGGGCATTCCCCAACCTCACTGCCCTCACCGTGAGGAACCCCCTACCCAACATCCCCCGGAAGGGCATTCCCCAACCCCCTCACTGCCCTCACCGTGAGGAACCCCCTACCCAACATCCCCCGGCAGGGCATTCCCCAATCTCCTCACTGCCCTAACCGTGAGGAACCCCCTACCCAACATCCTCCGGCAGGGCATTCCTCAACCCCCTCACTGCCCTCACCGTGAGGAACCCCCTACCCAACATCCCCCGGCAGGGCATTCCCCAATCTCCTCACTGCCCTCACCGTGAGGAACCCCCTACCCAACATCCCCCGGCAGGGCATTCCCCAATCTCCTCACTGCCCTCACCGTGAGGAACCCCCTACCCAACATCCCCCGGCCAGGGGATTCCAACCTCACTGCCCTCCCCCCTACCCAACATCCCCCGGCAGGGCATTCCCCAACCCCTTCAGTGCCCTCACCGTGAGGAACCCCCTACCCAACATCCCCCGGAAGGGCATTCCCCAACCCCCTCACTGCCCTCATCGTGAGGAACCCCCTACCCAACATCCCCCGGCAGGGCATTCCCCAATCTCCTCACTGCCCTCACCGTGAGGAACCCCCTACCCAACATCCCCCGGCAGGGCATTCCCCAACCTCCTCACTGCCCTCACCGTGAGGAACCCCCTACCCAACATCCCCCGGCCAGGGGATTCCAACCTCACTGCCCTCCCCCCTACCCAACATCCCCCGGCAGGGCATTCCCCAACCCCCTCACTGCCCTCACCGTGAGGAACCCCCTACCCAACATCCCCCGGAAGGGCATTCCCCAACCCCCTCACTGCCCTCATTGTGAGGAACCCCCTACCCAACATCCCCCGGCAGGGCATTCCCCAACCCCCTCATTGCCCTCACCGTGAGGAACCCCCTACCCAACATCCCTGGCAGGGCATTCCCCAACCCCCTCACTGCCCTCACCGTGAGGAACCCCCTACCCAACATCCCTGGCAGGGCATTCCCCAACCCCCTCACTGCCCTCACCGTGAGGAACCCCCTACCCAACATCTCCTGGCAGGGCATTCCCCAAACTCACTGCCCTCACCGTGAGGAACCCCCTACCCAACATCTCCTGGCAGGGCATTCCCCAACCTCACTGCCCTCACCGTGAGGAACCCCCTACCCAACATCTCCTGGCAGGGCATTCCCCAACCTCACTGCCCTCACCGTGAGGAACCCCCTACCCAACATCCCCCGGCAGGGCATTCCCCAACCTCACTGCCCTCACCGTGAGGAACCCCCTACCCAACATCCCTGGCAGGGCATTCCCCAACCCCCTCACTGCCCTCACCGTGAGGAACCCCCTACCCAACATCCCCCGGCAGGGCATTCCCCAATCTCCTCACTGCCCTAACCGTGAGGAACCCCCTACCCAACATCCTCCGGCAGGGCATTCCTCAACCCCCTCACTGCCCTCACCGTGAGGAACCCCCTACCCAACATCCCCCGGCAGGGCATTCCCCAATCTCCTCACTGCCCTCACCGTGAGGAACCCCCTACCCAACATCCCCCGGCAGGGCATTCCCCAATCTCCTCACTGCCCTCACCGTGAGGAACCCCCTACCCAACATCCCCCGGCCAGGGGATTCCAACCTCACTGCCCTCCCCCCTACCCAACATCCCCCGGCAGGGCATTCCCCAACCCCTTCAGTGCCCTCACCGTGAGGAACCCCCTACCCAACATCCCCCGGAAGGGCATTCCCCAACCCCCTCACTGCCCTCATCGTGAGGAACCCCCTACCCAACATCCCCCGGCAGGGCATTCCCCAATCTCCTCACTGCCCTCACCGTGAGGAACCCCCTACCCAACATCCCCCGGCAGGGCATTCCCCAACCTCCTCACTGCCCTCACCGTGAGGAACCCCCTACCCAACATCCCCCGGCCAGGGGATTCCAACCTCACTGCCCTCCCCCCTACCCAACATCCCCCGGCAGGGCATTCCCCAACCCCCTCACTGCCCTCACCGTGAGGAACCCCCTACCCAACATCCCCCGGAAGGGCATTCCCCAACCCCCTCACTGCCCTCATTGTGAGGAACCCCCTACCCAACATCCCCCGGCAGGGCATTCCCCAACCCCCTCATTGCCCTCACCGTGAGGAACCCCCTACCCAACATCCCTGGCAGGGCATTCCCCAACCCCCTCACTGCCCTCACCGTGAGGAACCCCCTACCCAACATCCCTGGCAGGGCATTCCCCAACCCCCTCACTGCCCTCACCGTGAGGAACCCCCTACCCAACATCTCCTGGCAGGGCATTCCCCAAACTCACTGCCCTCACCGTGAGGAACCCCCTACCCAACATCTCCTGGCAGGGCATTCCCCAACCTCACTGCCCTCACCGTGAGGAACCCCCTACCCAACATCTCCTGGCAGGGCATTCCCCAACCTCACTGCCCTCACCGTGAGGAACCCCCTACCCAACATCCCCCGGCAGGGCATTCCCCAACCTCACTGCCCTCACCGTGAGGAACCCCCTACCCAACATCCCTGGCAGGGCATTCCCCAACCCCCTCACTGCCCTCACCATGAGGAACCCCCTACCCAACATCCCTGGCAGGGCATTCCCCAACCCCCTCACTGCCCTCACCGTGAGGAACTCCCTACCCAACATCTCCTGGCAGGGCATTCCCCAACCTCACTGCCCTCACCGTGAGGAACCCCCTACCCAACATCTCCTGGCAGGGCATTCCCCAACCTCACTGCCCTCACCGTGAGGAACCCCCTACCCAACATCTCCTGGCAGGGCATTCCCCAACCAACCTTCCCCAATCCCCTGGCCAACATCCCCCGGCAGGGCATTCCCCAACCCCCTCACTGCCCTCACCGTGAGGAACCAACTACCCAACATCCCCCAGCAGGGCATTCCCCAACCTCACTGCCCTCCCCGTGAGGAATCCCCTGGCCAACATCCCCCGGCAGGGCATTCCCCAACCCCCTCACTGCCCTCACCGTGAGGAACCCCCTACCCAACATCTCCTGGCAGGGCATTCCCCAACCTCACTGCCCTCACCGTGAGGAACCCCCTACCCAACATCCCCCGGCAGGGCATTCCCCAACCCCCTCACTGCCCTCACCGTGAGGAACCCCCTACCCAACATCCCCCGGAAGGGCATTCCCCAACCCCCTCACTGCCCTCACCGTGAGGAACCCCCTACCCAACATCCCTGGCAGGGCATTCCCCAACCCCCTCACTGCCCTCACCGTGAGGAACCCCCTACCCAACATCCCTGGCAGGGCATTCCCCAACCCCTTCACTGCCCTCACCGTGAGGAACCCCCTACCCAACATCTCCTGGCAGGGCATTCCCCAACCTCACTGCCCTCACCGTGAGGAACCCCCTACCCAACATCTCCTGGCAGGGCATTCCCCAACCTCACTGCCCTCACCGTGAGGAACCCCCTACCCAACATCCCCCGGCAGGGCATTCCCCAACCTCCTCACTGCCCTCACTGTGAGGAACCCCCTACCCAACATCCCCCGGCAGGGCATTCCCCAACCTCCTCACTGCCCTCACCGTGAGGAACCCCCTACCCAACAACCCCTGGCAGGGCATTCCCCAACCTCACTGCCCTCACCGTGAGGAACCCCCTACCCAACATCCCCCGGCAGGGCATTCCCCAACCTCACTGTCCTCACTGTGAGGAACCCCCTACCCAACATCCCTCGGCAGGGCATTCCCCAACCCCCTCACTGCCCTCACCGTGAGGACCCCCCTACCCAACAACCCCTGGCAGGGCATTCCCCAACCTCACTGCCCTCCCCATGAGGAATCCCCTGGCCAACATCCCCCGGCAGGGCATTCCCCAACCCCCTCACTGCCCTCACCGTGAGGAACCCACTACCCAACATCCCCCAGCAGGGCATTCCCCAACCTCACTGCCCTCCCCGTGAGGAATCCCCTACCCAACATCCCCCGGCAGGGTATTCCCCAACCCCCTCACTGCCCTCACCGTGAGGAACCCCCTACCCAACATCCCCCGGCAGGGCATTCCCCAACCTCACTGCCCTCACCGTGAGGAACCCCCTATGCTGCTTCAAATGGAGGCTCCGTTCCTCTAATCTAAAGGGGGGGCCTCTGGTGCGTTAATTGTTCTTATGGGAAAAAAGAAAATCACCCAACTGCCTATAATCCCCTCTAATGTACTTGTACAGAGTAATCATGTCCCCTCGCAAGCGCCTCTTTTCCAGAGAAAACAACCCCAACCCTGACAGTCTCACCTCATAGTTTAACCCTTCCATCCCCTTCACCAGTTTAGTTGCAGTCTCTGCACTCTCTCCAGCTCATTAATATCCTTCTTAAGGACTGGAGCCCAAAACCGCCCCCCATACTCAAGGTGAGGCCTTACCAGGGACCTATAAAGGGGCAAAAATATGTTTTCATCCCTTGAGTCAATGCCCTTTTTTATACAAGACAGCACTTTATTTGCTTTAGTAGCCACAGAATGATTTTCATTCTCATTTAGCTGTGAATTTCAAAAGTTGGTGGGATGCTCTAGAACGTGTGTATGCTAGAGCGCCAATGAATTGTTTTTGGCAGTTTGGTGCACTGGAACTTAACACTGTGCTTTTCTTTACTTAAATTTCCCATTAAGGACCCCGTCCTCCAGTGTGGCCGTAGGACAGGGTTCCAATTTAGACAGGTCTCCTTATGTAACTTAGGACAGGAGCAGACCTGTTCACGTTTATCCGAATCTCTCGGATGGCCAATATGTCAATGCAGAAGTCCTTTTCCCCTTATTTCTGTTTCTACAAGTTTGCAAACACTCCCTTTCTCTCTATACAACTTGGTTTTAACTGTTGATTTCTGTCTTATCATTTTAATTCCAGGTAGCGCTTCTACATATCTGCAGTATGCGGCAGTTCAACTGATTGACTCAAATGTGTGCAATCAAAATTATGTGTACAATGGGCAAATTACAGCTTCTATGATATGTGCTGGCTATCTTAGTGGGGGAGTAGATTCATGCCAGGTAAACACCTATGTTTTCCTTACTACAGGCAACATACTGGGACTGACTTACTAATTTTGCCCATATGTGCAAAAAGAGAGTACTGTATGTAGTTGTGCCCATAACACACCAGGCATGCATGTAGATTGTAAGCTCTTTTGGGCAGGGCTCTCTTCACCTCTTGTATCGGTTATTGGTTGCTTTATATGTTACTCTGTATGTCCAATGTATGTAACCCACTTATTGTACAGCGCTGCGGAATATGTTGGCGCTTTATAAATAACTGTTAATGTAAATGTAAAATGCTCCTATAACACTATTCAGAGCTAATGACTAAATAACAATGCAACTTAAAGGGGATGTAAACTGTCCCACTGCGCCCCCTAGTTTTGCTAAAGAAGTTGCCAAAAAATATAATTATAGATGCAAGGAAATTCACCAATGAGAATTCTACTGACTTGATTATAAATGCAAGAGCAGTGACCAATGAGAATGCTGATTCCCAGCACTGTGTCAGGCCCCTTGCTGGTACCTTACATATAGAGATAATTATGGCATTTTCCCGTCATTATATGGCACAGGAATCAGACATGGGGATAAAGGGACAGACTTGTTCAGTGCTGGGACTGCACTGCATTGCTCTCTGTGCTACTATACATCATACAGCTCAGCACATCTGTGCATTTATAGAGCCTTGGGGACCGTACAAAATACAACTGAGGGTTGCAACCTGTATGGTTTTGACCCGGACATCCTGGTTTTCGGTCAAAACCTCCTGCCCAGTTTCCCAAATCAGGCAGGACTCACTAACATTGACGCTTCACCGTGTCATATCCCCGCCCCCATGACATCACAACCCTGCCTCTTCCCTGCCCCATGACTTCATAGCCCCGCCTCTTCCATATCCCGTGACATCACGCCCCACCTCTGCCCCCCAATGACATCTGCCCCGCCCCCTGCCCGGCTAAGAAATATGACAGAGGTGGCAACCCTATGAGAGTCCCACCCATCCCCTGGGCCAGTTGGACAGCTCTGCCTTAGGCACCACTTTGAAGAGATTGTTCATTATTTAACACAACATAAAGTCCCTGCCCCAGCGGAACATAAGGTCTCTAGAAAGGCTTCAGATGGGGTTTTCGCCTTCCTCTGGATCAACTAGTAGTTAGGCAGGTTATATATAGGCATTATGGTTGAACGTGATGGACGTATGTCTTTTTTCAACCTAACTCACTGTGTTACTCTGTTACTATGACTATCACATTCACACACACCAGGGTCAGGTGTTTTTTTCAAGTTTTTGGAGCATAGAAGGAAAAATGAAAAACCCCTGTAGCCATAGGAAGAATATACAAATGCTTTGCAGATAGAGCCTTGGCCAACCATGATGCTTGGATTCAGGACCCAATGCTTTAACAGTACAGGCTATTGCTAATATAACTTGTTGGTTTAAAAATGGTTTTTAAATTATTCATTTTGATTTCATAGGGTGACAGCGGAGGCCCATTGGTTACCAAAACAAATGGCACTTGGTGGCTTGTTGGTGACACCAGCTGGGGATATGGCTGTGCCCAACCCAATAAACCTGGTGTATATGGGAATATGACATCGTTCTTGGGATGGATATATTTACAGATGAGGGTAAGGAACACTGATTGTCTATTACAGTTTTTATTTCCCCTGAGGTGTCAAGCCTTGATCTGCTGCATCTTAATTTGTCAATGGTCTGTGCCTAAAATGCACACATTAGGGATCATTTTGCTGCAGGAAAGTGGTAAATATAGTACCTAGAAGCAAACTGGTGCTAATATTGGAACACTGAGACATCTATTGGGGTATTTTGGCTCAGTGTCGGACTGAGATGGTAGGGGCCCACCAGAAAACTCTGGACAATGGGTCCCGCTCTCCTCCCTCAAACTCTTTATTCTCCTAGTCACCTTTCTCTACATACTATACTCTATTCTTCCATCTATCAAGCTTCCTTGGTACCATACAGAAACAGGGAATGACCATGAAATAGGCTAAATAGTTAGAAGCAAGAGGGCCACTGGCACCTGGGCCCACCGGGAGTATCCTGGTATCCTGGTGGGCCAGTCCGACACTGTTAAGGTTTATCATCACATCCTTGTTTAAGTAAATAAATATGGGATTGGGGAATAACCCTAATACAGAAACATCTCTGAAGGTGTACCTCACATGGGCAGACATGGGGCAGATGTATGAAATAATAATAAGTAATATGTAATAATAAAACAGTACCTGTACTTTATCCCAACTAAGATATAATTACCCCTTATTGGGGGCAGAACAGCCCTATTGGGTTTATTTAATGGTTAAATGATTCCCTTTTCTCTGTAATAATAAAACAGTACCTGTACTTGATCCCAACTAAGATATAATTACCCCTTATTGGGGGAAGAACAGCCCTATTGGGTTTATTTCATGGTTAAATGATTCCCTTTTCTCTGTAATAATAAAACAGTACCTGTACTTGATCCCAACTAAGATATAATTACCCCTTATTGGGGCAGAACAGCCCTATTGGGTTTATTTAATGGTTAAATGATTCCCTTTTCTCTGTAATAATAAAACAGTACCTGTACTTGATCCCAACTAAGATATAATTACCCCTTATTGGGGGCAGAACAGCCCTATTGGGTTTATTTCATGGTTAAATGATTCCCTTTTCTCTGTAATAATAAAACAGTACCTGTACTTGATCCCAACTAAGATATAATTACCCCTTATTGGGGGCAGAACAGCCATATTGGGTTTATTTCATGGTTAAATGATTCCCTTTTCTCTGTAATAATAAAACAGTACCTGTACTTGATCCCAACTAAGATATAATTACCCCTTATTGGGGCAGAACAGCCCTATTGGGTTTATTTAATGGTTAAATGATTCCCTTTTCTCTGTAATAATAAAACAGTACCTGTACTTGATCCCAACTAAGATATAATTACCCCTTATTGGAGGCAAAACCACCCTATTGGGTTTATTCAATACTGAAATAATTTTAGTAGACTTAAGTTATGGAGATCCAAATTACGGAAAGATCCCTTATTTGGAAAACCCCAGGTCCCAGAAATTCTGGATAACAGGTCCCATACCTGTACTGCCTGCCTGGACCTGACGTAAATTCGTGTGTCCCTCTAGAGCAGAAATCCCCAAACTTTTATACCTATAAGCCATAATTAAATGTAAAATGAGTTGGGGCACATCACAAGCATGAAAAATATACCTGGGGGTACCAAGTATGGGCTGTGATTGGTTATTTGGAAGCCCCTATGTGGACAGAAGATTCTGTTTGGCAGTATATCTTGGTTTTAGGCTTACAGAACTTGCTTCCAAGCCAGGAATTCAAAAATAAACACCTGCTTTGTGGCCAATGGGGGCAACATCCATGGGGTTGGTGAGCAACATGTTACCCCCGAGCCACTGGTTAGGGATCACTGCCCTACAGTGTTACATCCATGGCTAGTGATGAGCAAATCTGTCTCGTTTCCCTTTGCCATAAAATTTGCGAAACGGCAAGAAAATTTGCGAAACGGCGAAAAATTAGCGAAATGCATTAGTTGCACATTTTTTTTGTCGCCCGCGTCTTGTTTGTCACCCGCATCTATTTTTTGTCACCCGCACTTTTTTGACATGACCGCTCCCAATTTTGACGTGATTGCGCCGGTTTTGACGCGCCGTGCCTCATTTAATGTGGCCGCGCCCTTTTTTGACGCAACCAATTTGACGCGCGACAAAAAAATTTCTGTGCGAAATGCGGAAATTCGCTGCGAATCCATGCCTGCCGAAAAAATTCGCTCATCACTATCCATGGACACAAGGGTATTGTGCAATGTGAATCAGACACTAATGCCGTTATTGATCCCACATACATTGGCCCCCCACTCTGAAACTGTACGTGCAACACGTGAAACGCAAGAGCTGATTTGTACTGAATTGTCACATGACACACAAATAGCAGAAGATGCAATTACACCTTTACCATTTGATGTATAATTTTGTATTATCTAATAACATCACTTATTTCTATCTGTTACAGACTCACAGTTGAAGAATGGTCCTATGTCTTTATCCTAATGATTTCAATGATAAATCTATGATAATGAAGGAGCAGATGAGCCGATGTTGAGCTTGGAAGCAGCTTGGGATTGTTGGTTGAACTGAATGACGTTTGTTGAAGTAAAGTTCCTTGGGTAGGGACACCAAGCCTCTCCCAATGTCTGAAAATCATCTTCTAACATTCCCGGGCCAACCCTTCTCTTACCCCAGGCCTGGTATCTCCAGGGCTTTTGGATAATGAAGCATCATGTGGTCAAACTGAAGAACTGATGCATAACGTCCAATAGGCTACTATGAGATCAGCTTTTAAAAACATTAAAGTCTATTTTTTCACACTCCTTTATCAACCATTTGTCTGTGTGTGATTCTTACTGCCGAGCAGGGATGAGCGAATCTGCTAAAAAATTGGGGAATAATTTGCGAAACGCGTTGAAGTCAATAGGCAACTTTTTTACTTTGTTTTCTTGCTTCAAATGCATTAAAATCAATCATACAGTATGATTAAATGCATA
This sequence comes from Xenopus tropicalis, assembly GCF_000004195.4. Taxonomy (NCBI): domain Eukaryota; kingdom Metazoa; phylum Chordata; class Amphibia; order Anura; family Pipidae; genus Xenopus; species Xenopus tropicalis. Next base: position 9,923,550 of record NC_030678.2, read on the forward strand.
AGGCTTTTTGTAAATTGTGCATGGATTTGAAAAAGCTTGTAATGTTTTTAATACAAACAGAGCTGCTTCATGATATCTACATTTTGGTGGCCCAGAGTGCCAGTCTGTTCTTTAGTGTGTGAATCTTGGTTGACTCCCTAAGCTGAAGGTCTGGGGCTTGAGTACCTGGACCCACCGTCACAACTGGTAAGCGCTAAGTGCTTCAGATGGGTTTTTTTCCCTTCCTCTGGATCATCTAGCAGTTAGGCAGGTTATATATAGGCATTATGGTTGAACGTGATGGACGTACGTCTTTTTTCAACTTAACTTACTATGTTACTATGTATTAAAGTCAATGGGTGGCTTTTTAGTGGCTACTTTATTCTCTCAGACACATTTTTCTTTGTGACTTTTTTTGCCAATGGGGAAATGCAGAATTTCGCTGTGAATCCATACCTGGTGAAAACATTCACCCATCACTACTGCCGAGGAATGGATTATGCTATAAAGGAATGATGGCATATTAGCATGGATGATGGGCAAATTGGAACAGGGGCTGTGCTGCCATAAGGCGACTTGAGAAACTTGCCCTGCAGGTTACCAGGAGCGGCAAAGACCCACTCCTGGTAATTGCCAAAAATCTCATTTTTAATCATAGTGAATGAGTATTTGATTAGTGATGAACCACAGTGATGAGCCACATAGTAGATATTTTCCTCCCCTTAAGCCGACAGAGTAGAAAATTACCTCCACCTAAGCCGACAGAGTAGACATTTGCCTCCACCAAAGCCGACAGAGTAGACATTTGCCTCCACCTAAGGCCCCACAGTAGAGATTTTCCTCCACTAAAGTCCACAGAGTAGACATTTGTCTCCACCTAAGTCGACAGAGTAGACCTTTGCCTCCACCTAAGCCGACAGAGTAGACATTCGCTTCCACCTAAGCCGACAGAGTAGGCATTTGCCTCCATCTAAGCCGACAGAGTAGACATTCGCTTCCACCTAAGCCGACAGAGTAGACATTTGCCTCCACCTAAGCCGATGGCAATGCCAGGCATATGCCTCCACCTAAGGCCCCAAAGTAGAGATTTTCCTCCACTGAAGGCCACAGAGTGGAAATTTGCCACCATCTAAGCTGACAGAGTAGACATTTGCCTCCACCTAAGTTGACAGAGTAGACATTTGCCTCCACCTAAGCTGACAGAGTAGACATTTGCCTCCACCTAAGCCGATGGCAATGCCAGGCATATGCCTCCACCTAAGGCCCCAAAGTAGAGATTTTCCTCCACTGAAGGCCACAGAGTGGAAATTTGCCACCACCTAAGCTGACAGAGTAGACATTTGCCTCCACCTAAGCTGACAGAGTAGACATTTGCCTCCACCTAAGTCGATGGCAATGCCAGGCATATGCCTCCACCTAAGGCCCCAAAGTAGAGATTTTCCTCCACTGAAGGCCACAGAGTAGACATTTGCCATCACCTAAGCTGACAGAGTAGACATTTGCCTCCACCCAAGCCGATGGCAATGCCAGACATTTGCCTCCACATAAGCTGACATGGTAGGCATATGGCTCCACCTAAGGCCCCAAAGTAGAGATTTTCCTCCACTGAAGGCCACAGAGTAGAAATTTGCCTCCACCTAAGCCGACAGAGTAGACATTCGCCTCCACCTAAGCCCAATAGACATACTGCAGTCCCTACCGAGAGGCTTAAATATCCATCAAATGGAAATTGCACCCCAGAAGAAACACAAAACTGATTTCCCAGTGCAGAGTCACTAGTGGGGGTAATAGGTAAGATACAGCTACAGCAGTACAAACCACAGTAACTGTGAGCACACCCTGTCTCTGCACAGAGGTGAAAAGCTCATAAAATGGATCTAAATAAGGAAAATGAATGTATCAGGCATATAAAAGTTAAACACAAGGCACTGTACAGAACTATAAAAAGAAGCAGGAAAGAGTCCATTCACCTCAGCAGAGAGCAGGGTTTGGTCATCACCAGAAGCTGGAAACCTTATACTGTAACTGAGCAGCCTATTCGGGAGGCTGATTTACCAAGAATATCAAGAATAGAAGTCAATTCCAAGGAATCCAAATTTTAGGCTTTGCTGGCAGCAGCCCAGGTGTATGAACTGATGATTCCAACCTGGAACTCTTGGATTTTAGACATTGTTTTGTGAAATCTCCTATCTCCATACTTGGGGCCCTCACTTCTCTGCAGGTGAGTAGGACTTGTCCCTGGACTTATAATAACACAGGAACATGGCGGCTAACTTAGCACAAAGTTGTGTTTCTTCCTAATATAAATATATTGAACGTCATGGGCAACTGGGTAAACTCAGGGGTCTTATAGGTCCTGTTTAATATGGTTTTGTTTCTACTCTACTTCCTTGTGTGGGCTATGTAATTCTACCCATAGATTTGTACTGGCACAGATGGGACAAAATAATTACTCACTGGCTCTTCTGTACCCCAAGAAAAGTTTGTGTCAAGTGTGTGTGACTTCTGGGGAAAAACAATGGGAGGGGTTAAGAAATAGAAATGTATGTATTTTTTTTTTATACTTAATCAACCCGAGAATCTAAGCATTTGTGGATTGGTTCTACATTACTTTTTCATTAATTTTCTTTTTTGTTCTGCTCCAATATCTTAATGGTTCTGCCCATTACAGTTGTGGGGTTTGGGTCCTACCATTATTAGCTATGGGGCAGATAGAAAACTGCCCAGCGATTATTAGGAGTACATACCAATAAAATGAACACAGGCTGTAATTATGTTATTATAACGTTATTTCAGGGTTGCAACTCCATTTCTAATATTTTATAGACTCTTATGGGGCAGATTTATCAAAATGGGAGTTTAGAGCTGAATCCATAAAAATTCACCCATTTTCTATTCATTCCTATGGGATTTTTTTGAAGTGTATTTATCAATGGGTGAAAGTTCACCATCTGATAAATAAACTTCTAAAAAATCCCATAGGAATGAATAGAAAATGGGTGAATTTTTATGGATTCAGCTGTAAACTCACAAATCAGCCTCTCATGTGTAATGTGTTTATCTATTGGATAATATTAAAATGTACCCAGGCCTGCCTAATAAATACAGTCTAGGCTGGGATTAGTGTGAAATTGGCACCGCAATTATTTATACCGGTATGGGATCCCTTATTCGGAAACCCATAATCAAGAAAGTTCCAAAGTACAGAAAGGCCATCTCCCATAGACTCCATTTTAATGAAATAATTCACATTATTAAAAATGGTTTCCCTTTTCTTTGTAATAATAAAACAGTACCTGTACTTGATCCCAACTAAGATATAATTACCCCTTATTGGGGCAGAACAGCCCTATTGGGTTTATTTAATGGTTAAATGATTCCCTTTTCTCTGTAATAATAAAACAGTACCTGTACTTGATCCCAACTAAGATATAATTACCCCTTATTGGGGCAGAACAATCCTATTGGGTTTATTTAATGGTTAAATGATTCCCTTTTCTCTGTAATAATAAAACAGTACCTGTACTTGATCCCAACTAAGATATAATTACCCCTTATTGGGGGCAGAACAGCCCTATTGGGTTTATTTAATGGTTAAATGATTCCCTTTTCTCTGTAATAATAAAACAGTACCTGTACTTGATCCCAACTAAGATATAATTACCCCTTATTGGGGGCAGAACAGCCCTATTGGGTTTATTTCATGGTTAAATGATTCCCTTTTCTTTGTAATAATAAAACAGTACCTGTACTTGATCCCAACTAAGATATAATTACCCTTATTGGGGGCAGAACAGCCCTATTGGGTTTATTTAATGGTTAAATGATTCCCTTTTCTCTGTAATAATAAAACAGTACCTGTACTTGATCCCAACTAAGATATAATTACCCCTTATTGGGGGCAGAACAGCCCTATTGGGTTTATTTAATGGTTAAATGATTCCCTTTTCTCTGTAATAATAAAACAGTACCTGTACTTGATCCCAACTAAGATATAATTACCCCTTATTGGGGCAGAACAGCCCTATTGGGTTTATTTAATGGTTAAATGATTCCCTTTTTTCTGTAATAATAAAACAGTACCTGTACTTGATCCCAACTAAGATATAATTACCCCTTATTGGGGCAGAACAGCCCTATTGGGTTTATTTAATGGTTAAATGATTCCCTTTTCTCTGTAATAATAAAACAGTACCTGTACTTGATCCCAACTAAGATATAATTACCCCTTATTGGGGGCAGAACAGTCTTCCTGTGGCTCCCTGTTACTGTTGGAAAGGCTAGGGGACAAGGTTCAGTAAGGCTGCGGTGCTGGTTCTGTTCTTGCCTCCCTGGGTTTCTATAAGGAGAAACAATGACACACTAAGAAACACAAACAAAGGGTCCGATACAGGTGACAACCAACAAAACTCTCATTTGTACTATAAAAACATACAGTAAAAGAGTAAGATACAAACTTGTAAATGTTGCGTCACTCTCACAGGTCGGCCTATAAGTGCCTTACACTGATGCTCTAACAGCCAATCAGATAAGGAGAAGCCCCGTGTCGCAATATTTATTCAACACTTCATAATAAAACCATTGGTGGGTCATTTCCTCATTGAATGTTATAGAAAGGCCAATTCTAAGCAACTTTTCAATTTGTCGTACTTATTTGTTTTTCATAGTTTTTGAATTATTTGCCTCCTTCTTCTGAATCTTTGCAGCTTTCAAATGGGGGTCACTGACCCCGGCAGCCAAAAATCTATTGCTCTGTGAGGCTCCAGTTTTATTGTTATTGTTACTTTATATTACTTATCTTTCTATTCAGCCCCTCTCCTATTCATATACCAGTCTCTCATTCAAACCACACCCTGGTTGCTAAGGTAATTCCTAAATCCTAACAACCAGATAGCTGCTGAAACTCCACATTGCTGAGCAAAAACAGAAATAATTAAAAAACGACAACTAATAAAAAAGACCAATTGCAAACTGTCTCAGAATATCACTCTCTACATCATACTAAGTTAACTCAAAGGTGAACAACCTAAAAAGTGAAACTACCTTTAATTTTGTTTTAGAAATTCCTAAAACCTCAAAAATTTGAATTTTGTTAAATCTGCCTTAACAACAAAGTAAAGATTTTTTTTTGCCACATCCACACGTCAGTAAAGGTGAATAGATGGAGTACCTACAGTATTTCTGGCCTTAATTTGAAACTTTTTCCTATATAAAGTGCAATGTGTTCTCATTGTAGGTTCTGCAAGTTCTTCTCCAGATATTCCCCCTTTGACACTTGAATGGACTCCAATATGGTGGGTCAATTTTTTTATCTTTTTGCCAATATATCTATTAAATCAGCTTGTTTTTTTTGTCATCTTCACCCCTCCTCCATCCCAATAATATATGGGACCCTCAGACAGGCGCAGACCCAGGAGGAACCCGGGGGGCCTTAAGGTGCGTTCGAAGCGTCGATGATTAATGTGTCCTCCAATTCTCGTGACTAGCTGCGTTTTTCCTCTACGCACGAGCCGAGTGATCCATTGCTAAGAGTCAGAATAATGACCCCAGGGTCGGCCCACCGGTCCTCTGCACCCACCTAACGTCCTTCCCTGAATGCGCAAGTGAAACGCGTCAGGGGAGGACCCCCGCGGCCGGGGGAGCAGTAACAGGGATTGGGTCTGGGCCACCAGGTTTTTCCCGGTATCCCAGTGGCCCAGTCCGACCCTAGGCGACCCTCAGACAGGTACAGCTAGCTGCGTTCTTCATTAACAAATGAGCTGATTGATCCACCGCTAAGTCGGAGTGGGTAACTCCATGCGCGACTCTAGTGGTGGATCACTAGCGATGAACGCTGAACGCTGATAGCTGTGAGAATTAGGTTGAGTTGCAGGACACATTGATCATGGATAATGATGAGCATAACTGTCCCATTTTGCCAAGAAATAGGACAGAAAAGTGGCAAAAAATTTGCAAAACTTTAGGCAACTTTTTTTTTTACACGTTACTTGTTTACAATTTTTGCAATTTTTTTTACATGGGCAACTAATTTTCCCACCGTTTTGCAAAAAAATCCACCAATGGCGAAAACGTGGAAATTCACCAAAAATCCATGCCTGTGAAACTATTACACCCATCACTAACGGCGATTTCACCCATCACTAATGGCGAAAAATTCACGAAACGCATTTGTCGCATGATTTTTTTGTCACCCGCATCTTTTTTTTACACGACCACGCCCAATTTGGCACGCAACGAAATTTTTTGATGCACAACAAATTTTTCCGCAGTGAATTTTCATGAAAGTCTTGCGAGACAATTCCACACCACTCCAATGGCGAAATGTAGAAATTTGCTGCGAATCCATGCCTGCCAAAAAAATTCACTCATCACTATGCATCACTTTAAATTTAAGTTTATTTAAGTTTTGACATTCTTAACAGCATATATTTTTCTTAAATGGGATTTAAACCCTATCATAACACTGTTCCACTGCGCCCCCTAGTTTTGCTATAGAAGTTAATGAAAAATATAATTATAGATGCAAGAAAATTCACCAATGAGCATTCTACTGACCAAAAACCTTATTATAAATGCAAGAGAAGTGACCAATGAGAATGCTGATTCCCAGCACTGTGTCAGGCCCCTTGCTGGTACCTTACATATAGAGATAATGATGGCATTTTCCCGTCATTATATGGCACAGGAATCAGACATGGGGATAAAGGGACAGACTTGTTCAGTGCTGGGAAACTGTGCTTATTGCTCCCAACTCCAATTGCAGGAACAGAGAACAGGGAGCCGGATTTACTCACATCAGCTAGGATTCCCATTGGGGAATTTCTTGCATTTTAATGGGGATTTGGGGGAAAGTTTTATTGTGCAATATTGCTTTAAGAATACAAACCTGATGTTGCTGGACTACAGCTCCCAGCATGCCTCACCCTTCATTATATGTTACATTATTCTGGGATTTGTAGTCCAGCAACAACTGAGTAACGTTTGGTTGAGCAGCGCAGCAGGGTTTACATCCCCTTTAAGAAAAGAAAATGTTGAAAACATATAGCATTAATATATCATGAGTCTTGCAAGATGGTAGGTCCCAATACATTAACCCACAGCAACCAGTCATCATGAAGCTTTAATTGTTTTACCAAAGACTGTTAAAGCAAGTGTTTGATTGGTTGCTATATGTTACTCTACAAGCAAAAATATTTGCCCACGGTTTTAACATGGCAGAAAGTTTGACATTGTCCCTCTCTAATGATTAATCATTTCTTATTTTCTTTCTTCCTTTGTGTAACATAGTACGTCATCCCACCTAGCAACAATGACTCTGAGCACCCAGCACCGCCTGCTTATGAAGCGGTTATCTATACCATACCAGCCAAGCCGGCCCCACCGCCATACAGCGCTCAAGTACACGTTGACCAGTTTGGAACGGGACATCCAATAAGATCCTCATCCTGCACTTGTAGTAAGTGATTTCCATGAATAAAAACATTGGGTCATCTCATGGTTTATCGCTAGTGATGAGCAAATCTGTCCCGTTTCGCTTCGCCATAAAATTCGCGTAACGGTGAAAAATTCAATAAACGCATTTATCACGCAATTTTTTTGTCGCCCACACTAAATTGAATCTGGCCTATTGTCTTATAAAAAAAATCCAGGAGCCTCCGAAAGTAGAATACACAGCCCAATGAAACCCCACAAGGGGGTGGGGCCTGGGTTGGGGAAATATGTTGATAAAAGCAGAAAGGACTAGTGATGAGCGAATCTGTCTTGTTTCGGTTTGCCGAAAAATTTGTGAAACGTCAGGAAAAATTATTTTTTTATTTTATTGTTTTAACTTTGAAATAAATATTTAAAAACATATACCCCACTGATGCTTCAATTAATGTAATGTTATTGTGTATTTATTTTGATGAAACTTAGCAGTAGCGGCTGCATTTCCCACCCTAGGCTTATACTCGAGTCAATACGTTTTTCCAGTTTTCTTAGGTAAAATTAGGTACCTCGGCTTATATTCGGATCGGCTTATACTTGAGTATATATGGTAAGTGTTTGTGCACTTTTAATAATTTTTCACAGGGTAACCCTTTTGAAATAAAAAATAATAAAAGTGGTATAAAGGTGATACCTTTATTGGCTAACTAAGATAACCATAGCAAGCTTACAAAGGCGCTATGTAAAGGGGTAAAATAAAGAATTATTTCATTAATGTAGCTATGTGCAGGGTTGGCCACCAGGTAGCGCCAAGTGCACCTGCAGAGTCTATAAGGTTGCGCATTAGCTGTGCATTTGCCTTTTTTTTTTTTTTTAATGTTCAGACAGACCGATTCTACTCAGTAGGAACCGGGTTACCACCCACAGGTTTAAAGTGCCCCACTGGACATTACCTAATAAAACATACAAGGGAAAGCTCGCTCCAGAGTTACTGCTGAACTCTCATGGGATATGGGTGCAGTCCCTGTTCCAGATTAACAATCCCTTTCTTTTTTTATTTTTTAGCGAAGAAGATTTGTGTAATTTCTATTATAGCTGTCGTCGTGCTGGTAGCTATTGGGATTGTGGTACCTACACTTATCTGGTACTTTGGTAAGAGAAACATTGAACAGTATATCACATGGATTTACCTCTGTATTCCAAGTCCGGCTTTCTCAAAATGGATCCCAGGGATTAATCCTTGGTCAGTGGTAGGATGAACATTTAGAATTCCCTGTAGCAGGCAGACACAACAGAACAGAGGGGGGACGGGCATATAAATCATTAGTTTTAAAGTCAATGTTTGGTCTGTTCAAAGACATTTGTCAGAACAGAAGTCATTAAAGAAGAAGAAAAGGCATTTTGCTGCCCATAGATTAGTCCCATTAGTGCCACCTAGAATGCTATATTTATTCTGCAGAAAGCTTTACCATACCTGAGTAAACAGCCCTAGAAGCTGCAATTGTTTGCTTAAGATAGCAGCTGCCATTTTAGCTTGGTCTCAGCAGCTTCTGTGCTGCAGCTCTGGCTGCTGGTAGCTCAGATTACACAGAGTTGGCAGGGGGAGTGAATTCTGATGGGAGGGGGAGCAGGAGAAGGGAGGGGGAGAGAGGAGAGAGCTGAGCAGACCCGTGCCTGTGCCCTGAAGGATTTCTCTGAGAGCAGGAGGTCTGACACTGAAAAACATCTGTACACAAAGATGTTACCTCCCATACTGTGTGGGAAATCTCCTAGAGAATGTTACCCTGCCCTGTGAAAGAGATGAACATTGCAAGACAGCCTGAGCCAAGAGGCCTCAATAAGGAAAAGATAGGACCCTAAGTTATAGTGGACACCTTAATGAAAGCCAGGCAATGGGGCCCCTTTAAATGAGGGCTATAGTCCCGGGTTCTTACTGAAAAGTCCCTCGTTTCCCTTTGATCTCTTGCACTGAACGCTAAAATAGATACAGAGTTTCTCAAACTTAATTAGATAAGTAGCTTTTGGCAGAGCCCAGAATACTCACCCCCGGCACTGAGATACAATTGTAACTAATAAGCTAATAAGGTCTCTTGGGGGAACTGAGACTCGCAGCTTAAAGGGCAACTTCACCTTCATTAGCAAAACTGTAATAACACACAAAACAAGACCCCCAGAAATGTGTTCAAACTTTACATAACCTGCCAAATTTTCTAAAATGGAAGTGGTATTTAGGGGGTGTGGTCAAAAAAGTTTGCTACACTCCCTCTTTTCATTGTTCAAATACTCCTATTCTTTTTTCTTTACAGTCACAGCTCCTCCCAGCAAGCCTTCCTGCCCAATATACTGTCACTACGATTACGCGTGTGTCTTACCCTACCAGATATGTGATGGTGTAAAGGACTGCACTTTTGGAGAAGATGAAGAGAATTGCGGTAGGGAATGGTTCATAGTTAGCAGTTTCTTTATGGCATAAGTAAGACTGTAACTGTAACTACCAGATCAATAATGGTCTTACGATATACAGTTGGGTCATTTCCCTATGGGCCCAAACTGTAAATTATACCCTTATAAAAGAAATGACTCGCAGATCCTCCCTACAATGTGGCTAAGAACCTCCTTGGGTGCCATCTTGTTTGGTATAGTTTGTTGTTGAGTTACAGGAACAAACCTACTTTCTCCCCCAGTGCGATTATATGGAGCAGACTCCCAACTGCAGGTCTATTCTACATTAAAGTCAGCATGGCTGCCTGTGTGCGCTGATAACTGGACTGATGCCTATGGGAGGTTGGCCTGCCGGGACTTTGGCTACAGTGGGTAAATATATAACTATATATTAATATTATAGATTCCATTTATTCTTATACCCCATAGTGTATCTGCTAGTGTCCCATTAATCCACACAACTGTGCTTGGTCACTTCTTCAGGAGCAGCTATAACAGATCGGATACCTTGATGTCCCCATACGCCCCTAATGGGTATTTCCAGTTAAACGATGGAAACCAGACCAGCAAGTTCTACACAAGCATTCAGTACAGGTATGACGGTTATGTGCTCTAACATAGAGGTTCAAAGTATGTCTCTGTTTAGTAATCTATAGCAACCAATGGTAAGGGGGCAATAATATAAGGAGCAATATTTATTCCAGGTTTGGTAACCCATAGCAACAAACTGATGCTTGCTGTTAAACTGTGGGCATATCTGTATGTATGTATGTATGTACAGTATGTATATCTTTATTTATAAAGCGCTACTTATGTACGCAGCGCTGTACAGTAGAATTCATTAATACAAAAAGGGGGTTAAAGATAATGGATAAAAACAAAGTACAACAATAAATACAAATAAATACAAGGTACAGTTGCAATAAGAGTCAGAAACAAGATGAACGAGGTCCCTGCCCCGTAGAGCTTACAATCTATATGGGAGGGTAACTTACAGACACAAATAGGCAAAGATAAGTGCTGTAGGTCACAGTGGGTGACACTACAGTATAAGTGCCAGTTCCCAGATCAGGTGCTGGGCGAGTGCTCCAATAGGGAGTCTTTAAGTTTAGATTTAAAAAGACTGAGGGAGGATTCTCAGGGAGGGCATTCCCAATGTGAGGGGCAGCAGGGCAGAAAGGGTTAAGGTGGGAAACAGCAGTAGTAGTGGGGGGCGCAACCAAACGATTGCTCTGCGAGGAACGAAGGAGTCGGCCAGGAACGTACAGAGACACAAGGGAAGAGATGTAGTGAGGAGCAGAGGAATGGGGGGCTTTGAAGGTTAAGAGAAGACGTTTGTAAGATATTCTGAGTTTAATAGGAAGCCATGATAAGGCCTTTAGCAGGGGAAGGGCCTGAACTCTCCTGGATGAGAGGAGGAGAATTCTGGCAGCGGTGTTTAATATAGACTGTAGGGGGGAAAGATGGGAGTTAGGGAGGCCGGTTAGCAGCAGGTTACAGTAGCCCAGTCGGGATAGGATGAGCGCGTGCATGAGCAGCCTAGCTGTTACAGTAGAAAGAAAGGGACGGATTTTGGCAATATTGCGTAAGAAAAAGTGACAGGTTTTGACAGTGGTGTTAGTATGGTCAGAGAAGGAGAGACTGGAGTCAAAGATCCCCCCCAAATAACGCATGGAATCGACAGGGTAGATGAGGGTGCCTTCAATAGAGATAGAAAAGGGGGGGTAGGACCAGGCTTAGGCGGAAAAATCATTAGTTCAGTTTTTGTTAGGTTGAGTTTGAGGAGGCGTTGGTTCATCCAATTAGAGATAGCCAGGAGGCAGTTAGAGATTTGACTCTCAGTTTCAACTGTTAATGAAGGGGTCGAAAAGTAAATTTGGGTATCATCAGCATACAGATGGGATTTAAAGCCAATATATACTGACATTATTATTATTATTATTTGCTATATAGTGCCATCATTTTGCACTGTGCTTTACAGAGTAAAGGGGTCCAAATACAAGACCAAACGGTTAACATATACAAACAATTTCCCCAAAATGATTTACAGTTACATTTGGATACTGTTAGGAGACACTACGGGGAGGTCAGGTTTGACGTTTCTGTATGTACCTTGCACTATTCCACTTTATGTGATATACAGCTGAACTCCGGTACCCGTAGGGCCATTTTCCAAAGCAACTGATGACGTCCCATGCAGCCTTTCTGATGACTTTCAATGAACTACTATTTTTTACTAATTCTAGCTGAATTCCATCTTTTGCTTAGCATGTTTTATAGCTTGTTCTAATACATATACATCTTTAACACATCTCTTTACAGTTCTTACTGTTCCTCGGGATATGTGGTCTCCTTACGTTGCATAAGTAAGTGTCATGAAGGGGTAATGTAACTTTTTGGGATATTGTGGGTAGAGATGTCCCTATGATCTTTCCATACACTGTAGGTGACAGACTAGTATATGAAACATGGCACTCCATAAGAGCCTCTTCTCTGAGATCTCTCTCTTAACTGGGTCTCACTCCCTCAGTAGGTTCCCTCTCATCTATTCTTCATCTTCATCATCTATCATGGCTGCCCAGCAGTACCAATCACATCAATGTTTCTACTGCTGCTTTCTCCAGTCCCGCTCTCATTGCTGTGTGTCCACCAGTGTCATCCATTTAATGTTCTGCGTTAATGTTCTGTTACCTACTTGTGCTTTACATCTCTGGGATGAGTTATTATAGAACTAGCCCTATACTGTCCTTCATTATTGGGGCTTTGCTCCTTGTCTTTACTTGTGTTTTTGTCTCTGCTCTCAGTCCAGCTCACAGACAAACAGTTCAGCATAATTGTGGCTGCACAGTGCCATTTGAGTGGTGATGGTGTCATTTCTGGCTCATATGGAGCTCCAAGAATGGAGATAAATATCACTGGTGATGTTGCCTGTAGCAACCAGTTGGGTCTTTGCTTTGATTTCTAACTTTTAGGTGACTGTTCAAATCTTATTGCTGATTGGTTGCTATGGGCAACATCACCACTCTTGGTAAACACGCCCCTTGTTGTCAAACCTCATATTGATGCAGGCCACAGCGGGAACCCTAAAGCTAGAAAGCTAGCAACACCTTCAAGTGGTGGTTTCTCCAGGGTTACCCAGTGTCAATGGGTGGTTCATTTGAACAGCCTGGGGGGGCGCAATGGTACTTGGTGCCAGTAGGTGCAAGGGAGCAGGTTCTGGTGCATGTACCTTTAAATAATGGCATCAATACTCATAATGACTGTGTCCATTTTTTTTTGCATGACCACTGTGTTTGCTATACTAATGAGCTCTGTATGAACACCTTTTTACCTTTCAGTGTGATGGGATTGGCCTGATAAACACTCCCAAAATGTGCTTAACCTAGTAACATACTTAAGGTTAAATAGTGAACTTGGCTGAGTGGAGCTGGGTTTGAAAGAATCTGATCATAGACCTATATCAGTGATCCCCAACCAGTGGCTCGGGGGTAACATGTTCCTCATCAACCCCTTGGGTGTTGCTCTCAGTGGCAGTACCCCCATGTACATTTGTCATGCTTGTGTGGCTCCCCAACTCTTTTTACAGTTGATTGCGGCTCAGGGGTAAAAAATATTCTGACTTTTTAATTATAAGTGAGTGTCAAGGATATGTTTTTAGGTCCTTATGTCAATTATTTTCATTCTATTTATTCGTATTTTTCATTTCCTGTGGTTTAAATTCAATTCTCCGCAGGTTGCGGTATATCTAATAAAAATGTGGCCAGCCGAATAGTAGGGGGAACTAATGCTTCCTCAGGAAACTGGCCGTGGCAAGTTGGTCTACGGCAGAAAACAGGACTTTTATGTGGCGGGTCCATCATTTCCCCCAAGTGGATAGTGACGGCAGCTCATTGTGTATATGGGTAAGTTGGTGCAGCTCAATTATTATAATATTTTTGTGCTTTTGAGGTGTTTGCCTTAAGAAATAAGGTTGCCCTAACCTTAAACTATATCTATCAGAAATCACCATTGAGTTTCCTGATCTGGGATCTGTTATCTCCATTTTAAGCAAATAGTTCTCATTTTTAAAACTGATTTCCCTTTTCTCTGTAATAATAAAACAGTACCTGTACTTGATCCCAACTAAGATATAATTACCCCTTATTGGGGGCAGAACAGCCCTATTGGGTTTATTTCATGGTTAAATGATTCCCTTTTCTCTGTAATAATAAAACAGTACCTGTACTTGATCCCAACTAAGATATAATTACCCCTTATTGGGGGCAGAACAGTCCTATTGGGTTTATTTAATGGTTAAATGATTCCCTTTTCTCTGTAATAATAAAACAGTACCTGTACTTGATCCCAACTAAGATATAATTACCCCTTATTGGGGGCAGAACAGCCCTATTGGGTTTATTTCATGGTTAAATGAATTTTAGCAAACTTACAGTATAGAGATCCAAATTATGGAAAGATACCTTATCTGGAAAACCCCAGGTCCTGAGCTTTTTGGATAATAGACCCTATACCTGTACCCTTATGTACAAAATAGCTCTTCAATTCCTAATGTAACCCTATTTTGGCTACGGTTGTACTTTTAACACGCAATCACCTGCGTGTGGCGCTACAGGAGCCCTGAGCCCCCGCTTATTATGGGGGACAGGTGTAATATAAATGAATGGCGTGCCTCCACCCAGGGTAGGTATAGGTAGAACTACAGTATATGTCTCCTCCCTGGGAAAACTCTATGAGGTCCTCCTTGGACCCAGACTCCCAGCAACTCCCGGTACCTTGCCCCTCCCTTGGGGTAGCTGCTTACCAGACAGTTGAGGATCCTCAGTATATGAACCACCAAGACACTGGTTAAAATGGTGAACCAGATGAACTTGTTTATTGATGCAGGCAGAACATTCAGAGGATGTCACACAGACGGCTCAAGTCACACTCTCTCTTTGGGCTACCCCCGGTACTCCCGCCGGATGCTTCCACCTAGTAACTCACCCCGTCCACGCGTAGGGCCCCTTCACTGGGAACACTCCCAGCTGCTGACTTGGCTCCTCTTACTACACACTACAGGTCCTGAACTCCAGCCATGAATGCTGGGGGGTCTTAACCCCTCTCTCTCCTGTTGGGGCTATCATTGCCCGTTCTCTCTAGCCTGCCTGTCACTCCCAGAGTGACCTGTTACAGTACCTCCTGTACTAGAACACAAGCCTGTTATACGCTTCTTTACAAGAAGCAGTCCCAGGACTAAGACCTGCACAAAATGGGTGTCAGCCCTTTTTATACTTTTAGCACAGTGACATCTAGTGGTTGCTGTTAACTCCCTTTTCACACATAAACACCTAGGACCACCTTTAGGTGTCCAAATCTCATAAGGCCACCCTCATGGTGCCTGTCTAAAGGGGAACTAATCCTGGAGGGGCCCAATTCTTTGGGGTCCCTACACTAACTTTCCGTTTATTAACAGCCTGCAAATTATTGATAGCCAAACTATGGAAACAATAACAGATATAGGTATAGGATCTATTATCCAGAATGCTTGTGACCTGGGGTTTTCTGGATTTGGGATCTTTCTGTAATTTGGATCACCAGACCTTAAGTTTGCTAAAAATCTGATTTTTTTTGCCTTAATGTGTATCAGGTACAAGGTTCTGTTATATATATCTAAAGGAAAAAAAAGGAAATTAGAGTTATGTGTTTAAAATTGAGTTTATGGGAAATGGCCTTTCCATAATTCAGAGATTCTGGATAACAGGTTTCCTGGTAATGGATCCAAACCCTATAAGACAATTTCTCTTTTTCTTCAACTATTTTTTTTAGATCTTATTCAAGTGCTTCTGGTTGGAAGGTTTTCGCTGGGGCTCTGACCCTGCCAAGTTACTCTGATGCCAATGGCTATTCTGTAGAGAGGATCATTGCTCACCCTGGGTATAATCCCTCTAATGGCAACAACGATATCGCCCTAATGAAACTCAAAGATGAAATACTGTTTAGCTGTGAGTATTCTTCTGGTTTGAAGCAGATAAGCCAGAACCTGAAACTAATGAAGGAATTAAACATAAATCTACAGCAATTGAACCTTGGCCAGTCCTTCTTGGGTGGACCTGGGGCAGGGACAGGGCTCAGCCTAAAGGCTAATTGTTCAGTTTCAGCAGAAGTCTATTTTCCTCTTCTAGATAATTCTGAAAGCCCAGCTTGAAGGTCAGTTAGGGTGAGAATTGGGGGGGAAACATATTCTATGTCCTAAATATTCTTGAAGCAATGGGTGAATGGTTGACACAGCAGTGTTTTCATAAAATAAAGGGGGGCTCCGACAAAAGGAAGTTGTACCCAATATATAGGGGCAAAGACAGGGGAAAGTGTTGGAAGGGTTACTGCCTGCCCTGCTCTCATTTCCCTACAGAAATAGGGGTTGGTAGCACTAGGTAGGTACCTAATATATAGGGGCAGAGACAGGGGAAAGTGTTGGAAGGGTTACTGCCTGCCCTGCTCTCATTTCCCTACAGAAATAGGGGTTGGTAGCACTAGGTAGGTACCTAATATATAGGGGCAGAGACAGGGGAAAGTGTTGGAAGGGTTACTGCCTGCCCTGCTCTCATTTCCCTACAGAAATAGGGGTTGGTAGCACTAGGTAGGTACCTAATATATAGGGGCAGAGACAGGGGAAAGTGTTGGAAGGGTTACTGCCTGCCCTGCTCTCATTTCCCTACAGAAATAGGGGTTGGTAGCACTAGGTAGGTACCTAATATATAGGGAGAGAGACAGAGGAAAGTGTTGGAAGGGTTACTGCCTGCTCTGCTCTCATTTCCCTACAGAAATAGGGGTTGGTAGCACTAGGTAGGTACCTAATATATAGGGGCAGAGACAGGGGAAAGTGTTGGAAGGGTTACTGCCTGCCCTGCTCTCATTTCCCTACAGAAATAGGGGTTGGTAGCACTAGGTAGGTACCTAATATATAGGGGCAGAGACAGGGGAAAGTGTTGGATGGGTTACTGCCTGCCCTGCTCTCATTTCCCTACAGAAATAGGGGTTGGTAGCACTAGGTAGGTACCTAATATATAGGGGCAGAGACAGGGGAAAGTGTTGGAAGGGTTACTGCCTGCCCTGCTCTCATTTCCCTACAGAAATAGGGGTTGGTAGCACTAGGTAGGTACCTAATATATAGGGGCAGAGACAGGGGAAAGTGTTGGAAGGGTTACTGCCTGCCCTGCTCTCATTTCCCTACAGAAATAGGGGTTGGTAGCACTAGGTAGGTACCTAATATATAGGGAGAGAGACAGAGGAAAGTGTTGGAAGGGTTACTGCCTGCTCTGCTCTCATTTCCCTACAGAAATAGGGGTTGGTAGCACTAGGTAGGTACCTAATATATAGGGGCAGAGACAGGGGAAAGTGTTGGAAGGGTTACTGCCTGCCCTGCTCTCATTTCCCTACAGAAATAGGGGTTGGTAGCACTAGGTAGGTACCTAATATATAGGGGCAGAGACAGGGGAAAGTGTTGGATGGGTTACTGCCTGCCCTGCTCTCATTTCCCTACAGAAATAGGGGTTGGTAGCACTAGGTAGGTACCTAATATATAGGGGCAGAGACAGGGGAAAGTGTTGGAAGGGTTACTGCCTGCCCTGCTCTCATTTCCCTACAGAAATAGGGGTTGGTAGCACTAGGTAGGTACCTAATATATAGGGGCAGAGACAGGGGAAAGTGTTGGAAGGGTTACTGCCTGCCCTGCTCTCATTTCCCTACAGAAATAGGGGTTGGTAGCACTAGGTAGGTACCTAATATATAGGAATTTTTTTTTATTTATAATATCACTTTACAATGAATAATCAACATATCATACACATTTCACAGATCATGAAACAAACATAACAAAACAAACCCCACAAACCCACCATATCCCGCCAGCCCACAGAGTCCATCCGTCTGTCCATTGGCAACTCCCCACCAAACACACCAAATCAAAGGCTGGTTTGCAGAGTCCTGTGTTTGTCCATACGGCTTCCTTCCACCACCCCCAACCAACCCACCATCCCCAGAAAAGTCTTTCCTGGTCCAACCCACCAACCTCCATTTTCCATCCCCCAACAAAAAAAACCCCACAATCAATAGCATATAAGCAACACAATAACAGAATGATGCACATAACATATATATATCCATGCCGAGCAGATTGCCCCAGGCCACACAAAACCGCCCTCCAGCCTATAGAGAGAGGGAAGAGCAGTGTCAGTGCTGGGGGGCCATATACACACAGTAGGTACATACCTAGAGAAGAGGACATGTTTATGAAGAGGACAGAGTAAGGTGCACCCCTCGCCATAGTTTCTGATTGGAGGGTGACCTCTTTATCTCATTTCCCTTCAGGAAACTCAGCTGACCCAGAGCTGCCTTCACAATGTTGCCTGCGTTAGCCTCCAAATGGCCAAAGGATCTCCTGCACCTATGCTGCCAGATCTGGTACCGTGTGCATGCAATGATCATATAGAGTGTCTCACGGTCCAGTGGGTGGTACCTAGCGGGAACCCCATAGGCTGAGCCTGCATAGTTCAGGTGGTTCAATACTGGGACCCTAAGGGCGGCCGCCATCTGACCATACACATCCTTGGTCACTGGGCAACTGACAAGAAAGTGCTCCTGGGTCTCCTCCTCCCCACACTCCCAGGGGCAATCCCTGCTGTCAATGTTAAGGTATGTCAGGTTGCCACGGACATAAAGTTTCCCCTGAAGTGAAAGCCAACTGATATCAAAGAACTTAGGGGGGCACCTCCTGCCATTAAGATAGCGAAGGCTTTCCTCAAGGGTGTTCCCCACACAGTCTCTCAGAGCGAGAGGAACAGCAAAGTAGGCCCTGATCACCCTGTGGTACAACTGCCTTCGGGAACATGTGGCCAACTCACCCACCCCGACATTCCACCTCTTCAGAATCTTCAGAGCGAGAAGAAGGTATGATGGGAGGGATCCCTGTCCTGCCCGAACTCTCTTCATGCTACCGCCTTGTAGCCATGTCCCTACAAAAGGCGATACCCAGTTCCTGATACAAACTTCCCACAGGGAATCATTTCCTTGGGCCAAACTCCCAAAGTTAAACTTCAGGAAAAGTGACCCAAAGAAAGCCACAGGACACAGCATGTCCAGCCCTCCCTCCTTCCGCTGCAGGTACGTTATCCCCCTTTTGACTGGATTCAG
Source organism: Xenopus tropicalis (assembly GCF_000004195.4). Taxonomy (NCBI): domain Eukaryota; kingdom Metazoa; phylum Chordata; class Amphibia; order Anura; family Pipidae; genus Xenopus; species Xenopus tropicalis. The sequence goes on from NC_030678.2 coordinate 9,942,564, forward strand.
CTTGTGTCCCCAGAGCAACTGGAAAAACAGGCTGTGGACCCTGGCGTAGAGAGATTCTGGCAATGGGTACACGTACGCTACAAACAAAAACAGAGGGACCAGGTAGGCCTTGATAAGCTTCACCCTTTCCCTGTAGGCCAGCCTCCATCCCTTCCATCGCTGGACCTTTGCTGTTCCGGCATTCAGTTTCTCATCCCAATTTAGCCTGCAATTGTCTTCCCTCCCAAACTTTATCCCCACGATCTTTATGTGGGATGGGGCAGTTGAAAATTCAGGGAGCTGGAAGTCAGGCTCACCATTCAACGTCCAAAAAGCCTCCGACTTGTCATAGTTAATCATTGACCCAGAGGCCTCAGAGTAGCTTTCGATGGCTTCGTTAAGCAGCCTCCTGTCCCCTGGACTGGACACTACCACTGTGACATCGTCCGCGTAGGCGAGGGATGCCAATGTCTGGCATCTGGGGATTGACATACCCCTCAAGCCACAACTCTCCAGACTCCGCAGAAAGGGGTCTATGGCAAATACATACAAGAGTGGGCTTAAGGGGCAACCCTGTCGCACACCAGACTCTACATTGAAATCATCTCCCCTCCAACCATTGACAAGTGGGAAGCTTACGGCCCCTTCATACAAAACTGCCAGCCATTGGATAAATTTGCCCGGGATGCCGTACTTACCCAAAGTAGACCACAGGTACTCGTGATTCACCCGGTCAAAAGCCTTGGCCTGGTCCAAAGAGACAATGTAGCAGCCCTTGCTCTGAGCTTTGCATACCTCTAATGTCTCCCTGATAGTAAGGAGAGCACCAAAGATGCTCCGCCCTTTCACCGTGCCGAATTGAAAGCCTGACAATAATGTGCCTGAGAACTGAATAAGTCTATCAAAAAATACCCTTGCGAGGATCTTTCTATCGTTATTGAGAAGGGCAATAGGCCTCCAGTTCTCAATACGCTCTGAGTCCTTACCCTTTGAAAGCAGGATCAAAGAGGAAACCCTCATGGAGGGGGGCAAGATGCCCTCCGCCAGGCTGTCTCTAAAGACCTCCACGAGGACCGGGGCCAACTCATCTTTGAAAGTCTTATAAAACTCGGCCGTTAAGCCGTCTGGGCCTGGCGCCTTCTTTTTATGAAGGGTGTCAATGGCTGCTCTTACCTCGGCCTCCGTGATCTCTGCTTCCAGAGGGGAAAAGTCCACATTGGAAGTATCAGGCCCTGGGGTCGCCTCCAAGTAGTCAGTCAGCCAGTCCCTATCCAAAGCCTTGTTCTGGAAAAGGTCGGCATAGTATGACCTCACAACACCCAGAATACCCTCCCTGTTAGTCTGCAACTTACCCTGGGTGTCCATGAGGCCGGTCACTAACTTCCTGGCCACAGAATCTCGGTAATTCTGAAAAGGGTCCGGTGAGTGAAAACTCCCATAGTCCCTTTCCAGAACCAGAGATCTGTACCGGCTGTACTGATGCCGCCTGATCTCAGCCTTCAGCTGGTTCAACTTTGCCCCATCCACCCCGTCCGAAATACTGGCCTCTAACTTCTTTCGTAGGGACAGGTACCTTTTGTATTTCTCCCCCTCCCTGCGTACAGATAGCCTCCTGAAGTGAGTTCGGAAGGTCTCCTTGGCCTCCTCCCACCACAATGACACAGAGTCATAAAAGTCAACCCTATCAATCTCGCACTCAAGAAGCATCTTGAAGGACCGCTGAGCTGACTGCCCCACTAGGGAATTGGCATTAAGCCGCCAAAGGCCCCTCCCTCTGACTGGAACAGAAGAAGCCCCCCACAAAAAAGAGACTGCCAAGTGATCGGAGTATTCCACAGCCTGCTCCCGTACATCTGTGAAAGTCTCCCCTGCCCCAACAAAGGCCATATCCAGACGACTGGATCGCCCCGCACAGTGGTAAGTATGCCGCCCAGTACAGCCATTCTTGGTAGCAACATCAACCAGGCCTGCCTGCTGGATGATATTATTAAGGAAATACCCTTCTGTTCTGTAGCCTTTAGTCCCTGTTCTATCTTGTGGCCTTAAAACCTGGTTGAAATCACCAGCAAGAACCACTGGGAGGGAAGTGTGGAGGTACTGCCTCATGTCCGACAGCAGTGCGTTCCTTTCCTGCGCAGACTGTGGCCCATAGATATTAATAAGGCGCAGCTTCCTACCCCCCACTGTGACATCAAGGAGCAGACACCTGCCTACCTGCATCTCAATGAGACGGTGAAGAACAACATTTAAGGCAGCTCTGAACAGCACCCCTACACCCCCGCATGGCTCGGCCGCTATTGACCAGACAGAGGGCCCATCGTGCCATTCAGAGGTTGCCCTCCGAATGTCAGCTCTGGTGGTTAAACGAGTCTCCTGAAGGAAAAAGATGTCTCCATCTGACGATGAGAGACTAGAGAAGGCTAGAAATCTAGCCTTGGGCGAGCGGATGCTACAGACATTGGATGTATAAATCCTAATTGGAGACGTAGCCATGTTGGTTTTTAAATTTGGCTTTTTTCCCTTCTCTTTCCTCTTCACATACCTCTTCTCCAAACCTCTTAATTTGAACCCCTGCTGGTATAGGGTCCTCATCCCCAAGAGGGATCACCTCAACATCTGTAACCAGATCCACCTCAGGCTGAGATATAGTGGGCCCAACCACTTCTGAAGAGGCGTCACTACACCCCACATCAGCTGATATGGTCCCACCACCCCTAGGGGTTGACTGACTAAATGCAGCTGATTGCTGCGCTGACTGCTCCAGAGAAACTTCTTTCTCCATTCTCTGGTACTCCTCCTCCATTATGGATCCCCAAGAATCATCCTCATTGGAATCATCCTCCCCGGAGTCATCCCCTTCGATCTGCAACTGGGCATAACGATTGGATGTCTCCGGGAAGGTCATGACTCCGGGGGACCTCTTACCTGAGGACTTAACAAACTGCCAGCCCCCTACCTCAGGAGAATCAGCATCTACCTGCTCACTGCTTCGTTTATTCTTTTTATTCTTCTTCTTTCTCTTTTTGGGGTGTTCCTGCAAGGGGGGTGCAGGGCTCAGGCTGATTTCCTGAGATTGTTGGGGGGATGCTGCCCTTGAAATACTCAGTTGTTGCTTGGGATCAGGGGCATTTGGGGGGGTTGTTGGAGCCTCTGAAAGGCCTTTTTTAGCCTGTGATGGGCCCGCTTGTGGTGATGACCTCTGATCATCAACCCTCTGACCATTGGAGCTCCCTTCCTGACTTTGTGCCTTCCTGCCCTTACTGCTCTGATCTCCCACTGGGACTTCCCGCTGGGCCTGATTTGCCTTTGCAGCCTCTGGTTTCTGCCTAAGCTCCTCCCTGCACTGCTGCTCCACCTCCTGAACTGCTTCAAACATGAGCTGATCCTCCTCCTGCTCCGCCATGTTTCCCTTCTGGCCGTTGTTATTATGCCAGGCTTTAGGGCACAGGCGGTGGGGGTGACCCTCTTTACCACAGAGGTTGCACTTTATGATTTTGCACACCTTTTTTGTGTGACCTATCTTCCCACAGTAAGCGCACCTTTCCACCAGACAGGAGCTAGCAAGATGGTTAAGGGAACCGCACTTAAAGCACCTCCTCGATTGGCCGGCATAGAAACAGATGCATTTCTCTTTGCCAATGAAGAAGGTGTTGGGCAGATGTTGGGGGACGTTATCTACAACCTTCAGTTCTACCTCTGTTTTCCACCCACCTGTCCACACATCATCTTCACATACACGGGTCAGTGGGGCAAGGAGGGTGCACTGGCGCTTTAACCACAACACCACATCATTTACTGGCACGCCTTCATTTTTGACGATGATGGTGATATTTTTGGTCTCAGGCCTGGAAACTGGAATGGCATCAAAGTTTTTCCATTCGGCTGGTTCTTAAGGGTGTCAAAGAGACGCCAAAATGCATCTAAGCCCTGCGGGATTCTGAAGCTGACATCCCACTCTGTAGGGGACTGGACAATACAGGCCTCCAGGTCACTGGTCTTAAACTTGGCAGATTTCTCTAGCAGGGTCCTTTTTTCCCTCCCCACACCAATTTGACACAATTTTGCCTACGGAAAGCCTGACCCCCAAAGGAAGGCCCTTCCCCTGCTGGGAAAAACCGTCTGCGCTCCCAGAAATTGCCCGATGTGCCCCCATCTGCCCCAGAAGTTGAGGCCTGTTCCCCAGGTTGCTGACCCCTAGGATTCTGTCCCTGCTGCCTTTCCCCTCCTGCCTGGGCCCTGCCATCTCTCCCTTCAGCTGTAACCGACTGCTTTGGGGTTTTATTCCCATCACTACCCGACACCCCTTGTGCACCCATCACCACTGACTCTCTGTGAGCACTCACTCCCGCAAGCACAGGCGCACCCTCACTCATACCAACAGCACCTCCATGCACCACCCCAGACATGCCACTCGCAGCTGAACTGTTGGACGGTATTGGTGCAACTGGATCTCCCTGCGCCACCTTGGGATGAGCTGGTTGGGCGCCGGGTGACAAAGGAGGGAAATCTTCCTGGGTGACGTTAAACTCTTCCCTCTGTTGCTGCTGCTTTTTCTCCTGCTCCACCTCCTCCTGCACATTAAATGCCAGCTGCTGCCAGTGGATGGCATCCTTCCTCTTGCCCTTTGGCGGTGCTTTCTTGGCTGGGGCTTGTGGCCGCTTGAATTCCCCCTCTGTATCAGAAGAGGCCGAGTGGCTGGTGGAGCTGGGCTTGCGGCTACGGTACGGCACCTCCTGCCTCAGAGATTTCTGCATCTTTTCAAACCGCTCTCTGTTCTCAAAAGTCTCTCTCCAGGGCCCGGCTTTGCTCAGCAGTCTCTCTATGGAGACCTCGATTTCAAAGAGCTCCCCTTTAAGAGTGATGAGGTCCAGTTCCAGTCTGCCTCTGGTTTTGTTATTAGCAGCTTTGATCAACTTGCGCTGCGCAACTATTGCTGCCTCTTTCTTTCCTTTCACCTTATAAATATCATTCAGCTCTTGCAGAAGAGGGACAATATCCTTATGACTGGGTGCCTGGGGGTTTCCATCAGTGGGTGCATCTGGGCTCTTTTGTGCAGTTGGCTGGCACTTTGCATGTAAATCAGAGTCAGTGGATCCCTGAGATTCCTGCTCCCCATCTGAATCCCCAGCCCCACTGCTTGTATCAGACCCCACACTCACAGCCGGGCTGCCCACGTTCCCTCTAGTGGCTGCACTTAGTTTGGCAGCGGAAGGGTTAAGCTGGGAATTGGGTTCAGGTGTCTCGTTACCTGCAGGATCCTGAGAGTTGGATTCCCCGGCCTGGGAAACCTCAGCAGCAATTCTGCCAGATTGGGACAAATAATCTGCTTTTTCCCTTTCAACTGGACTTTCCCCTGCAGCACAGGCCTCAAGGGGTGTTTCTGGCACCACATATTCCCCCCCCCAGTGGAACACATTTGGCTCCCAGAAGTGATGTTTACAGGGGATGATGGGAGTTGTAGTTCACCTACAGGTAATTGTGACACAGCTTTGCCCCCATCTTGTTTTTTCCTGTTAGATGCACCTTTAGCATTCAGTGTTGCTTCTCCCCCCACTGTAGTGCCAGAAGGTGAAGCCCCCACAGATACAGAGCCCTGGGATTTCTTGGCTTTAGGAACAGGGGGTTTGGTACTTACCCCACCAGTTCCCTCCTCAGCTGCCCCCGGGGTAAGTTCTGCTGCATTTTGTTGCTTCTGTTTGTTTCTCTCACTTCTTCTTACTTCTGGAGCTTCAGCTCCCAGCTCTGGCTTTCTGCCTCCAACGGTCTTTCCCTCTGCAGTTTGCTTGGCCGGGCGCGGGGCCCGGGGCTCCATTTCTCCTGCCTGCACTTCCACTGTCCCACAATGGCTGCCGCTCAGCTCCTCCTGTGCAGGTCTCCCCACACCTCCTCCAACCGACCCAAACTCCAATGTCTGAGAGTCAGAATCTCTCTCCAAACCTTCCTCCAGGCTGGGCCCTAAAGCCTGAGCCTCCAGTGCTGAAATTGGCTGTCCAGAGCCTCCTGGTCCTGGGCTAACGCTGGCCATGCAGAGAGATCAGATTACACGTCTGCCCTGCTCTCATTTCCCTACAGAAATAGGGGTTGGTAGCACTAGGTAGGTGCTAATATATAGGGGAGAGACAGGGGAAAGTGTTGGAAGGGTTACTGCCTGCCCTGCTCTCATTTCCCTACAGAAATAGGGGTTGGTAGCACTAGGTAGGTACCTAATATATAGGGGCAGAGACGGGGGAAAGTGTTGGAAGGGTTACTGCCTGCCCTGCTCTCATTTCCCTACAGAAATAGGGGTTGGTAGCACTAGGTAGGTACCTAATATATAGGGGCAGAGACAGGGGAAAGTGTTGGTGCCTCATACACTGGGACAAAAACAATATACTGGAGGAATTATAGACTGCTACCTTTATCTAGGCTTCTAATATCTACAGTATGTATAATGAAAGAGATAGAAGAAACTATTGGATGGGTGACTCTGCTTTACTTTTATACAGATACAGATTTAAAGCAAAACTAACATACTTTTTCAGATAACTCTCAGCCGGTGTGTTTACCCAATTCTGGAATGTTCTGGGAAGCTGGAACCATATGTTGGATATCTGGCTGGGGCAGGACCTCTGAAGGAGGTGAGAAAAACTCCAGGATTAGAGATTTCTCATACAAAATGTTCTCTGTTCCTGCAATTGGAGTTGGGAGCAATAAGCACAGTTTCCCAGCACTGAACAAGTCTGTCCCTTTATCCCCATGTCTGATTCCTGTGCCATATAATGACGGGAAAATGCCATAATTATCTCTATATGTAAGGTACCAGCAAGGGGCCTGACACAGTGCTGGGAATCAGCATTCTCATTGGCCACTTCTCTTGCATTTATAATGAAGTTTTTCGTCAGTAGAATTCTCATTGGTGTTTTCATGTGTAATATGCACTATAGAGCACCTAGTGGTGCCGGGGGTCAGTCTTACAGTCAAATTTAGTGTCCCTTTAGAGCAAGGTCACATAAGATGGATTGTTAGCCTGCGGATAATACTCCTGAAACCTTTAGGGTTGTACATAAAAAATACTAAAATTAAATATTCTGCTGACCTAATTAAATTGGTAAGCTATTAGACACCTTACCAGTACCACTTACCCACTGTATCTTTAGTTTGTGTAAAAGAAAAAAACCCTATCTATGAATAGTAGTGATGAGCGAATCTGTCCCGTTTCACTTCGCCATAAAATTAGCGAAACGGCAAGAAAATTCACGAATCGGTAAAAAATTTGTGAAACGCATTTGTCACACGATTGTTTTTGTCACCCCAGCATTGTTTTTTTGTCGCCCGTGTCTTTGTTTGTCGCCCCCGCTTTTTTGACGCGACCACGCCCCAATTTTGACACGAGGCGAATTTTCACAGAAGTTTTGCGAAAGTGGTGAAATGCGGAAATTCGCTGCGAATCCATGCCTGCCGAAAAAATTTGCTCATCACTAATAAATACTTTGAGAGACTGACATCCCCTGCCTCTGAGGAAAGAGTGGTTTCTTCCAGAGTTTGAGAAAAGGATTTGTGATTTTTGGGTGCTACAGGGACGGCTACAGACTAGTGATGAGCGAATCTGTTCCGTTTCACTTCGCCGAAAAATTTGCGAATCTTTCAAAAGATCTGCAAAATGGAAAAATTGTCGCCCACGGCTATTATTTTGTTGCGCAGCTATTATTTTGTTGCCCGCGGCTATTCTTTTGTCGCCCACGGCTATTATTTTGTTGCGCAGCTATTATTTTGTTGCCCGCGGCTATTCTTTTGTCACCCACGGCTATTATTTTGTTGCGCAGCTATTATTTTGTTGCCCGCGGCTATTCTTTTGTCGCCCACGGCTATTATTTTGTTGCGCAGCTATTATTTTGCCGCCGTGGCTATTCTTTTGTCGCCCATGGGGCCTGACACAGTGCTGGGAATCAGCATTCTCATTGGTCACTATACAGCTGAGCTGCTATGTAGCCATGGGGCAGCCATTCAAAGGAGAAAAGGCACAGGCACATAGCAAATAACAGATAAGTTCTGCAGTCACCACTGTAATACTCAAACAGTGTAGTGAGATGTTATTCTTCAGTTGCTGCATAAATAAATACACTTTCTAAACAATTCCTGGCACCCATTACTTTAGAGCCCAACCCTGAGTCAACGTCCCTGGTGTGGCCTTATGCTGTCATAATAGTGTTACACTCCCATACGGTTAAAATACTTCTAGTTGTTCTTGCACCCGGAAGCATTAAATAATGTTTGTAGGCAGGTATGGACTGGGTGTGCCTGGGCAGTTTCAGTGTTTCTGGGTACAGGCACAACTCAAAGTATTTTTAAGCTTATGGGACTACTGACAGTCAGCAGGCAGAAAATCCCCCCGTGGCACGTTGCCCTCAAAGCAGCCACCCTCACTATATTTAAACAGTAATAAATAGTAGAACAAGCAGAGCCTCTTTCTATTGAGATTGTATAAATCACTTGCACTATCAGCTCATACTGTAGTTACATAGTAACATAGTGACATAGGGTTGAAAAAAGTCCATCAAGTTCAGCCCTTCCAAGTAAACCCAGCACCCACAACTAGTGATGAGCGAATCTGTCCAGTTTCAATTTGCTAGAAAATTTGCGCATCTTTTGAAAGATTTGCAAAACGGCAAAAAATTCGCCCGCGACAATTTTTGGACACGCTGCAAATTTTTCCGCCGTGAATTTTTTCATCCGTTTCGCGAAACAATCCGCCAATGGCGTGACTAATTTGCCGCGAATCCATGTCTGGCGAAACATTTCTCCCATCACTACCCACAGCCTATACTTACCAATCTATACACGCACATACATAAACTATATATACACCCACTAATACTTACTGTAGATATTAGTATCACAATAGCCTTGGATATTCTGATTGTTCAAAAACTCATCCAGGCCCCTCTTATAGGCATTAACAGAATCTGCCATTACCCCATCACTAGGAAGGCTCAGTGGTACATTTTGCACCGGCAGTATCTCTGGACATCCTATTTTTCCTTTACAAGTGAATAATTTGTTTTAATTGCTGATTTTTATGCTATACCCTTTTCCTTTCAGGTAGTGCCTCTAAATATCTGCAGTATGCTGCAGTTCCACTGATTGACTCCAACGTATGCAACCAATATAATGTTTACAGTGGGGCAATTACACCTTCTATGATATGTGCTGGTTATCTTACTGGGGGAGTAGATACATGCAAGGTAAGCCCTTCTGTGTCCCTGTTTGTTACATGCTATTAGTAGGTGAATCTATCCCATTTTGCTCTGCTGAAAAATTTGCAAAATGCCAAAAAGTTGCAGTCAATGAGCGTTTTTTCATGTACCTTTCTTTTTTTACCCATATGGGTGTTTTTTTGCTGTGAAACCTGGTGAAAAAAATTGCTCATTACTGAAGTGGGTATCATTTACCAGGATCTAGGTACTAGGTGCAAAGACTCCATAGAGAGATAGAAGCCAAGGCTTCTTAACCTGATCTTCCCACTAATTCCCTAAGCTTACAAAAGGCACTGAATATCCAGCCAGCTATGGACATGGTCACTGATCAGAATTTATAGGGTCGTGCTAAAATTTGTTATTAATCATCTTCTAAGAGTCTTGAAACTGGAGCTGCTCAGAAAAGTCTTGATGGGTTTCCCAATAAATATGAACTTGTACAGGAATCCTTAGTATTTTTTTATAGTTAAACTTGTGTTTTATTGGTATGGTAAGAATCAGCACCGGATTAGTGGCCAGGCCACAAAGGCAAAAATCAAGGGGGGGTGGCATGCCGCCCATTTGCCGCATCTGAACTGGGCAGGAGATTGACAGGTATTTGAATCTCCGACCCAGTCCAACGTTCGGTGGGGCGAGGAGAGGTATGGGCGAGCATGGGGGCTGCGAGGGGACACGGGGTGCCCTATCTTAAAATCTGGTAAGAACATATTTATGTACGTGTAGTACTGCAGATATTATTCATTGTTCACATCAGTTCCTGCCCCATTGGAGCTTGCAGCTCTAGGTCCCTATTACATTCCCATTCCCATTCCCATTACATTATTTGCTTTTGGAGAGTAGGAGGGAACCAATGGCGGCATGGGGTGAACATACATATACTTACAGATAGAGTCCTGGCTGTAATCAAACTCAGTCCCCAGTGCTTCTATATAGCGATGAGCAAATCTGTCCCATTTCGTTTCGCCGAAAAATTTGCGAATCTTTCAAAAGATTCGTGAAATGGCGAAAAAATTCTCGAAACTGTGAAAATGTTGCTTGTAAAAAAATTTGCCACCCGTCACTATTCTTTTGAGGCGCAACTATTTGTTTTGATGCCGCGACTATTCTTCTGACGTCCGCAACTATTTATTTTGACGTCCGCGACTATTCTTTTGACGCACAGCAAATTTTTTCATCCGTTTTGCGAAACAATCCGCCAATGGCAAAAAATGGAAATTCCCCGCAAATCCATGCCTGCTGAAACATTTCACCCATCACTACTTCTAGACAGCATTAGCCCCCGAGTCACCTTCATCTAATGGGATAGCATTCCAGTAGTGCCTTGCACTTCATTGAATTAATATAATCGGGTTTCTGTAGGTTTGGAAAAACAATGAATGCATGTCAACTAAATGGTTTCTACATTATCTGTTTTGATCTCATAGGGGGACAGCGGGGGACCTTTAGTGACCCAAACAAACTCTACTTGGTGGCTTGTTGGTGACACCAGCTGGGGAGATGGCTGTGCCCGACCCAATAAACCTGGTATCTATGGGAATATGACAACATTCTTCGGATGGATATATTTACAGATGAGGGTAAGAAACACTTATTCTTCTTGACTCTTATTACCCCTGAATGCTCTAGATTGGATCTGCTGCATCTGTTTTCTTGTGTCTGACACATCTTAGGGATCATTCAATAAGCACAGAAGTGGTATTATAGTACCTAGATGCAAATCAGCAAAGTAAATTGGGATCAATGGGAAAAATGTTATTGGCAGCCTAAACATCTATTGGGTTATTCTGGCCAAGTCCTTTTAGCTGAGCCCTAGCTGAGCAGTGCTGTGCCAGTGCCCTACTGTACTACTTGGGTTGACCTTAAGTCCAAGGCTTTTTGGTTAAGAATAGGGATTGTTAAGGATATGGACTTATTACTCTGAATTTATAAGCATTCTATGCATATAAAATGGCATTAACAATAGTTGTAGAAAACTTAAAAGGTGTAGGGCCTTAAAACACTCTGCTGACTGCTTCCTGGCCTAACCCCTGCCTGTGTGTTGTTCCTCCATAACAGCTTTGATTATTTCTTTATCCTCCGGATCAACTTGACCTAAGCTTCATAAGCTCTGTGTTATGTAAGAAACTTGTGGGTTGTATCACAAATATTATAGGATTCCCTGTGATCCTAGGACCCCTACCTTCTGAACTTGTCCCTAAATAGTATTTGCAGTCTCATTTTGAATTGTGTCCAAAAATGTAAGTGATTTTCATTTGCTCCTCCATTGGCCTTCTCGGGGGTTCAAACATTATTGGACAAACTAACATAATCATGAATATAATGAACATTTTCAATATTTTGTTGAAAATCCTTGGCAGTCAATAACTTTCTGATGTATGGAACCCATGGGCAACATCAAAGTCAGACCTTCACTGCGGCAATCTTCATGTTTGTTGGTCTTTCTACCTTCAGTTTTGTCTTCAGGAAGTAAATTTCACATTCAATTGGGTTGAGGGCAGGTGACTGACCCTTGAAGAATATTCCATTTCTTTGCCTTTAAAGCTCTTTGGTTGCTTTCACAGTATATTTTGGGTAATTGTCCGTTGGAATGTAAAGCACCATCCTATCTGCTCCATGCTCTACTCTTCTCTTCTCTTCTCATCATTCTAGAATATGTTGAGCTTAGTTTTGTCTCTCTTAAGAATATTGTCCCAGAACTGGAAAGCTTTTTTAGATGCTTTCTGGCAAAGTCTAATATGGCCTACCTATTTTTGAGGCCTACCAGTGGTTAGCTCATTGTGCGCAACCCTTTGGGGATTATTTATCAATTTTTGAATTTGTGAATGCGACTTTGTTTTCTGTAAATCGATTAATCCGATTAAAAATTCGGATTGGATACGATAATTCCTGATGATCGCAAATGTCACGAAAATGCTTATGGAAAAATCATATTAGTCACGATAATATCGTACTGCCGATCCGAAAGTCACTAAATTTCCATACCAAACTATTGTAAACAGCAGCAAAACCATTCCGATTATTTTGTGCAAAAAGTACGAAAAAGTCGCGCAAGCGTCAAAAAAGTAGCGGAAAATACAATCGGACCGATCGAAGGAACGCTAGGAGCATTCGTGGATAGGTAAATGTGCCCCATTGTCTTGGAATTCTGGGGAAAATGCAGCATTGTGGGTAAAACAAAGTGGCAATTTATATCCAGTTGGTACTGTTTGGGCTCACTTCAAAAATGAGCATTACTGTCTTAATTACAGAGAAGACCAGATTAATCAAAGAAATAATGATTCTACATTTATCACACGCGTAAAAAGAAAAAATGACCCAAGGGACAATTTTTTTTGATCTGCAACTTTTTTTTGTCACGCGGCGAATCTGCCCTGAATTTTTGTTAGGGTTTCGCAGAACAATCTGCCAATGGTGAAACGCGGAAACTCGCAGTGAATCCACGCCAAATCACTACTCTTCAACAGCTGTTACATGGCATATTTTTACTTTTGGATTTGTCGCCATTTTGACACATAATGGAGAAAAGGTTGTGGGGCGTTTTTTGCAAAAAAAAAATTCAAGTTTTATCAAGAAGGGAATCATGAAAAAAAAGTAATAATATCAATTATTTCTGTCTTTTGCAGACTTACAACTGATGAATGATGATTTATTACAATGGATTAATATTCCCAGTGTTGGCACAAAATAAACTCACCATTGCTACTTAACCAAAATGATGTTTGATGAAGTACAAGAGCCTTGGGTATGGACAGTGTACGACTCCCAGCCTTTGAAAAGCAAAATGAAGGACATTTTAGATCACACCCAATCCCCATGGCTGCACCCAGATATTCTCTGATCTGCCCCAAACCCCTCACACGTTATAGTAACCCCTCTTGCTGGCCCACAGTTCAGCACTGTCCCACCCAAGGGCAGAGAGAGCATTTGGCTTCAGCCCGCCAGAAGCATAAAGTCCCCTTGGAGGAAGCATATCAAACCACAAAATTTTTTGATATGTTCAATATATGATGTGCAACATGTGGCCCTCCAGTTATTGTTGAGCTGTAACTCACATCTTCCAACATTGCAGGGCCCCCTTTTATTTTACTCCAGTCTTGGTATCTCTGGGGCTTTTGAACACTCAAGGATATTGTGGACTGTAAGACTGATGCTTTCAAAAGGCTCCCAAGAGTTGTGCTTTGGGGAAAATTAAAGTTTATTTCTCAACCTACAGTATATCACCTATGTGTGTTTGTGTGGTTTTTGGGAATGGGTAACATTAAGCTAAACTTTCTAACATAGGAACATGTACTTGGTGTGCCTGGGTGCCCTCCTAATCAGATATATAGAGAACAGGTATGGGACCTGTTATCCAGAATTCTGGGGACCTGGGGTTTTCCGGATAAGGGATCTTTCCGTACTTTGGATCTCCATAACTTAATTCTATTAAAAATCATTTAAACATTAATTAAACTCAATAGGCTTGTTTTGCCTCCAGTAAGGATAAATTATATCTTAGTTGGGATCAAGTACAGGTACTGTTTTATTATTACAGAGAAAAGGGAATCATTTAACCATGAAATAAACCCAATAGGGCTGTTCTGCCCCAATAAGGGGTAATTATATCTTAGTTGGGATCAAGTACAGATACTGTTTTATTATTACAGAGAAAAGGGAATCATTTAACCATTACATAAACCCAATAGGGCTGTTCTGCCCCCAATAAGGGGTAATTATATCTTAGTTGGGATCAAGTACAGGTACTGTTTTATTATTACAGAGAAAAGGGAATCATTTAACCATTACATAAACCCAATAGGGCTGTTCTGACCCCAATAAGGGGTAATTATATCTTAGTTGGGATCAAGTACAGGTACTGTTTTATTATTACAGAGAAAAGGGAATCATTTAACCATTAAATAAACCCAATAGGGCTGTTCTGCCCCAATAAGAGGTAATTATATCTTAGTTGGGATCAAGTACAGGTACTGTTTTATTATTATAGAGAAAAGGGAATCATTTAACCATTAAATAAACCCAATAGGGCTGTTCTGCCCCAATAAGGGGTAATTATATCTTAGTTGGGATCAAGTACAGGTACTGTTTTATTATTACAGAGAAAAGGGAATCATTTAACCATGAAATAAACCCAATAGGGCTGTTCTGCCCCAATAAGGGGTAATTATATCTTAGTTGGGATCCAGTACAGGTACTGTTTTATTATTACAGAGAAAAGGGAATCATTTAACCATTAAATAAACCCAATAGGGCTGTTCTGCCCCAATAAGGGGTAATTATATCTTAGTTGGGATCAAGTACAGGTACTGTTTTATTATTACAGAGAAAAGGGAATCATTTAACCATGAAATAAACCCAATAGGGCTGTTCTGCCCCAATAAGGGGTAATTATATCTTAGTTGGGATCAAGTACAGGTACTGTTTTATTATTACAGAGAAAAAGGAAATCATTTTTAAAAATTAGAATTATTTGCTTATAATGGAGTCTATGGGAGATGGCCTTTCCGTAATTCAGAACATTCTGGATAATGGGTTTCCCATACCTGTATTTACTGTTTGGATGACATATCTGGCAAACAGAGCTCAGGTAGGGGGAATGGACCAATCAAAGAGCTGACTGGAGTTTTCTACATTAACTGATCTGTATTTGGTACAGTGATCATTATATCTAGAGGCCAGTACATCAGTAACATGGTTTACATTGCCCATAGAGATCAGTGTAATGAGAAATACAACTGATTCCTCACTGGAGTCCGAGCCCTGCCCTCCCCTGACCATGGGAAAGGGACCAGTCCAGTACTGGGATGTACAGGGAACTGGAGCCCTGGGTGTGGGTATGTAGAGGGACTTTGGATTAATTTACCCAAGAAGAATGTTCAAACACGATTACAATGGTAACACTGACAGGGGGAAGGAGTTATGATGATAGTCTGCCCTGTTGCACTGCCTCCTGTGGCTCAAGCAGGAAGAACAGCGACCAGCACACAACAGGTCCCAGGTTCAAGACCAAGAAATTCCTGACACAAGTGGTGTTTTGTTGGAACAAAATTCCAACTTCTTCAGGATAAACAAGGTCATGGCAAAGTATTATTGCTGTCTTTCATATGAATTACAGAATTATCATTAAAAGAGCACTGCTCTGCTTTATCGTGTAGGCACCGCAGTAGCTAGGGGCTGAATTTGTACCTCTGGGGTTTATTAATAGCAGCTGCTACTAAACAATGCAAATGGCTATAGATTTAATCCCAAAGAAACCTACAGTTTATTTTATTGAGATTATGGCTGTAGCAAACACCCCAGCTGTACCAGTGCAGGAACGGCTGCCCCCGGGGCTACACAGCGGGGTATTTATATAAACTATAGTAGGGTTTCTGTAGCAAACACCCCAGCTGTACCAGTGCAGGAATGGCTGCCCCCGGGGCTACACAGCGGGGTATTTATATAAACTATAGTAGGGTTTCTGTAGCAAACACCCCAGCTGTACCAGTGCAGGAATGGCTGCCCCCGGGGCTACACAGCGGGGTATTTATATAAACTATAGTAGGGTTTCTGTAATAAACACCCCAGCTGTACCAGTGCAGGAACGGCTGCCCCCGGGGCTACACAGCGGGGTATTTATATAAACTATAGTAGGGTTTCTGTAGCAAACACCCCAGCTGTACCGGTGCAGGAATGGCTGCCCCCGGGGCTACACAGCGGGGTATTTATATAAACTATAGTAGGGTTTCTGTAGCAAACACCCCAGCTGTACCAGTGCAGGAATGGCTGCCCCCGGGCTACACAGCGGGGTATTTATATAAACTATAGTAGGGTTTCTGTAGCAAACACCCCAGCTGTACCGGTGCAGGAATGGCTGCCCCCGGGGCTACACAGCCGGGTATTTATATAAACTATAGTAGGGTTTCTGTAGCAAACACCCCAGCTGTACCAGTGCAGGAATGGCTGCCCCCGGGGCTACACAGCGGGGTATTTATATAAACTATAGTAGGGTTTCTGTAGCAAACACCCCAGCTGTACCAGTGCAGGAATGGCTGCCCCCGGGGCTACACAGCGGGGTATTTATATAAACTATAGTAGGGTTTCTGTAGCAAACACCCCAGCTGTACCGGTGCAGGAATGGCTGCCCCCGGGGCTACACAGCCGGGTATTTATATAAACTATAGTAGGGTTTCTGTAGCAAACACCCCAGCTGTACCAGTGCAGGAATGGCTGCCCCCGGGGCTACACAGCGGGGTATTTATATAAACTATAGTAGGGTTTCTGTAGCAAACACCCCAGCTGTACCAGTGCAGGAATGGCTGCCCCCGGGGCTACACAGCGGGGTATTTATATAAACTATAGTAGGGTTTCTGTAGCAAACACCCCAGCTGTACCAGTGCAGGAACGGCTGCCCCCGGGGCTACACAGCGGGGTATTTATATAAACTATAGTAGGGTTTCTGTAATAAACACCCCAGCTGTACCAGTGCAGGAATGGCTGCCCCCGGGGCTACACAGCGGGGTATTTATATAAACTATAGTAGGGTTTCTGTAGCAAACACCCCAGCTGTACCGGTGCAGGAACGGCTGCCCCCGGGGCTACACAGCGGGGTATTTATATAAACTATAGTAGGGTTTCTGTAGCAAACACCCCAGCTGTACCAGTGCAGGAATGGCTGCCCCTGGGGCTACACAGCGGGGTATTTATATAAACTATAGTAGGGTTTCTGTAGCAAACACCCCAGTTGTACCAGTGCAGGAATGGCTGCCCCCGGGGCTACACAGCGGGGTATTTATATAAACTATAGTAGGGTTTCTGTAGCAAACACCCCAGCTGTACCAGTGCAGGAATGGCTGCCCCCGGGGCTACACAGCAGGGTATTTATATAAACTATAGTAGGGTTTCTGTAGCAAACACCCCAGCTGTACCAGTGCAGGAATGGCTGCCCCCGGGGCTACACAGCGGGGTATTTATATAAACTATAGTAGGGTTTCTGTAGCAAACACCCCAGCTGTACCAGTGCAGGAATGGCTGCCCCCGGGGCTACACAGCGGGGTATTTATATAAATTATAGTAGGGTTTCTGTAGCAAACACCCCAGCTGTACCAGTGCAGGAACGGATGCCCCCGGGGCTACACAGCGGGGTATTTATATAAATTATAGTAGGGTTTCTGTAGCAAACACCCCAGCTGTACCAGTGCAGGAACGGCTGCCCCCGGGGCTACACAGCGGGGTATTTATATAAACTATAGTAGGGTTTCTGTAGCAAACACCCCAGCTGTACCAGTGCAGGAATGGCTGCCCCCGGGGCTACACAGCAGGGTATTTATAGGAAATATAGTAGGGTTTCTGTAGCAAACACCCCAGCTGTACCAGTGCAGGAATGGCTGCCCCCGGGGCTACACAGCGGGGTATTTATATAAACTATAGTAGTGTTTCTGTAGCAAACACCCCAGCTGTACCAGTGCAGGAATGGCTGCCCCCGGGGCTACACAGCGGGGTATTTATATAAACTATAGTAGTGTTTCTGTAGCAAACACCCCAGCTGTACCAGTGCAGGAATGGCTGCCCCCGGGGCTACACAGCGGGGTATTTATATAAACTATAGTAGGGTTTCTGTAATAAACACCCCAGCTGTACCAGTGCAGGAACGGCTGCCCCCGGGGCTACACAGTGGGGTATTTATATAAACTATAGTAGGGTTTCTGTAGCAAACACCCCAGCTGTACCAGTGCAGGAATGGCTGCCCCCGGGCTACACAGCGGGGTATTTATATAAACTATAGTAGGGTTTCTGTAGCAAACACCCCAGCTGTACCGGTGCAGGAATGGCTGCCCCCGGGGCTACACAGCCGGGTATTTATATAAACTATAGTAGGGTTTCTGTAGCAAACACCCCAGCTGTACCAGTGCAGGAACGGCTGCCCCCGGGGCTACACAGCGGGGTATTTATATAAACTATAGTAGGGTTTCTGTAATAAACACCCCAGCTGTACCAGTGCAGGAATGGCTGCCCCCGGGGCTACACAGCGGGGTATTTATATAAACTATAGTAGGGTTCCTGTAGCAAACATCCCAGCTGTACCAGTGCAGGAACGGCTGCCCCCGGGGCTACACAGCGGGGTATTTATATAAACTATAGTAGGGTTTCTGTAGCAAACACCCCAGCTGTACCAGTGCAGGAACGGCTGCCCCCAGGGCTACACAGCGGGGTATTTATATAAACTATAGTAGGGTTTCTGTAGCAAACATCCCAGCTGTACCAGTGCAGGAACGGCTGCCCCCGGGGCTACACAGCGGGGTATTTATATAAACTATAGTAGGGTTTCTGTAGCAAACACCCCAGCTGTACCAGTGCAGGAATGGCTGCCCCCGGGGCTACACAGCGGGGTATTTATATAAACTATAGTAGGGTTTCTGTAGCAAACACCCCAGCTGTACCAGTGCAGGAACGGCTGCCCCCGGGGCTACACAGCGGGGTATTTATATAAACTATAGTAGGGTTTCTGTAGCAAACACCCCAGCTGTACCAGTGCAGGAATGGCTGCCCCCGGGGCTACACAGCGGGGTATTTATATAAACTATAGTAGGGTTTCTGTAGCAAACACCCCAGCTGTACCAGTGCAGGAACGGCTGCCCCCGGGGCTACACAGCGGGGTATTTATATAAACTATAGTAGGGTTTCTGTAGCAAACACCCCAGCTGTACCGGTGCAGGAATGGCTGCCCCGGGGCTACACAGCGGGGTATTTATATAAACTATAGTAGGGTTTCTGTACCAAACACCCCAGCTGTACCAGTGCAGGAACGGCTGCCCCCGGGGCTACACAGCGGGGTATTTATATGAAATATAGTAGGGTTTCTGTAATAAACACCCCAGCTGTACCAGTGCAGGAATGGCTGCCCCCGGGGCTACACAGCAGGGTATTTATATAAACTATAGTAGGGTTTCTGTACCAAACACCCCAGCTGTACCAGTGCAGGAATGGATGCCCCCGGGGCTACACAGCGGGGTATTTATATAAACTATAGTAGGGTTTCTGTAGCAAACACCCCAGCTGTACCGGTGCAGGAATGGCTGCCCCCGGGGCTACACAGCGGGGTATTTATATAAACTATAGTAGGGTTTCTGTAGCAAACACCCCAGCTGTACCAGTGCAGGAATGGCTGCCCCCGGGGCTACACAGCGGGGTATTTATATGAAATATAGTAGGGTTTCTGTACCAGAAACAGATTTCTCAAAAAGTGAGATTAGAGCTCACCAACTTCAACCACTTTCTATTCATTCCTACAGGATTTTTTGATCGACAGGATCAACATTCAATCTTTTGTGGTTTTAGAGTATTTTGAAACCACGAGCAAACTTATTTCCATGAAAACCATGAATCTCTACTCATTTATTAGTGGTCCCAATTAAAAAAGTACAAGCAAATAAAAAAAGTAGGAAAAAAAAGGAAATCCGAGACTTTTTCATATCATCGCACAAATGAAAGCATAAAAAAAAATGCTCAAAATCTCTATAACCATGAAGATCCTCCAGTTGTAAAAAGAACACCTGCCATTGAGTACCGGACCTCAACATGTTTTTATTTCCACGACTAAATCAGATTTTTGTGCCAAAAGAATTTGAACATTAGTAAATGCTAAATGAACCCCCGATTCCATCCCAAGGGATTCGGCCAAATACTGAGCCGAAACGGAATTCGGTTTGGCCAGGACCGTGTATTCGCTGAATCCAAACCCTGCCAAAAAAGGCCGAATCCTGGCCAAATACTGAACCAAATCCTGTATTCGGTGCATCCCCAGTAAATGCCTCCCCAATCTTTCATTCATTGATAATTACACTTATTTATAAAGTGGGTGCATGAGTTCTTCTCTAGTCTCACAATTTAATAAATCAGCCCCTACAGTAATATATACACTGATTAAAAGATACCACAAAGTATATGGTCACCCTAATAAACTAAATTTTCCTGAATTTATGTAAAAATGTATCATATTCTCAACTCTCAAAAATTGCTGATGTCTTGGGAAATTTTCCATCATGGCAAAACTATGCCGAATTTACGTGTAAGCAATAATATTATTAGTAAATATGCAGTCGAAAGTTATCCAATAATAGTTAACCAAACTTTTTCCTCATTCTCAAGTTTAAGTCTCCTGAAACTCTTGAACACATTGTACAGACAAGCTGTGCTCAGTAAGCCTTTATCTCTTATCTCCTCTTTGCTTCTTTGTATGAACATAAAGAGAAACCGAGGCACAAGGAGCTCAAGACTGAAGAAACGGATACAAAAAGGTCTGATCCAGGTGAGAAGCAGGAAAATGTATTTTTATGCTCTGATAGACATATAGGGGATGATTTATTAATGCTCGAGTCTTTGGGCTGAAGCATTTGGCTCCTAAAACCACAAGTTCCTGGACATCCAAGTAGAAATGGCTGACAACTAAGAAAACCCTCAGTTATGAGATCTGGGTTAAGACTGCAAAAGGAGTGAGCAGTATTGTCAACATAGAGGTGGGATTGAAAACCATGTTAATTGATTGGTGGCCAGGGGGCCTAGGACAGAGGAATGGGGAAATCCCCAACAGAGAGGTAAGGGAGAAGATGTTGGAGACGCTAAAATGTAAGAGGAAAACCAGGATTTGGGTTTTTGGAGAATTGGGCTGATTTTGAATCATCTACAACAGGGATCCCTAACCAGTGGCTCAGGGGTAACATGTTGCTCCCCAACCCCTTGGGTGTTGCTCCCAGGGCCCTCCAACCAGGGAATTATTTTTTGAATTTCTGACTTGGGGGCAAGTTTTGGTTGAATAACAGCAAGATTTCCTACCAAATAAACCCCCTGTAAGCTGATAGGGTGCATAGAGGCCCCTAATAGCCAATCACAGCCCTGATTGGCTATTAAGGCTCCTCCATGAACGTTTATGGTGCTTGTGTTGCTCCCCAAGTCTTTTTACATTTGACTGTCGCTCAGGGGAAAGAAAGGTTGGGGATCCCTGCTCTACAAGCTCCATGACAGGGATTGGCTGCACCTCAGTGTTGATGGTGCAGCTGCTTTGGAGGAATGGATGGCTAAAGGGTTGGAGGAGATTTTAATAATGGCAGTGAGATCCAGAAGTTTTATTTACAGAATTTACAAGCTGGTTCCAGTATTAAATTTATGTTTACAAGTTCTAGAAGCCTGACTGGTACAATGGGAGAGCTGAAAGATGGCTGTTGAAAGAAGCTGAAAGATGGTTGTATGAGTCACATGACTGGGCAGTAAATATAGGAGGCTATACTTTATTTAGGAAGGATGAGGGAAATAAAAAGAAGGAGGGGGGTGTACTGTATGTTTGTTAAGTGAGATTTAAAAGCCAACATAAAGGCAGACATCATGGTTGAAAATAAGGGGGTTTGATGCCATATGGGTTAAGCTTTTCACACATACTAAAGAGTCCAGCAAATTAATTGTAGGGGGAGCTATAGACCCAAAAATTTTGGTGAAAAGGGAGAGGCTCGGCTTATGTTGCAAATAGAAACAGCTGCTAGTTTAGGGCAAGTCTTGATAATAATATTGACTGGAGCAACAGTACTGCCAGGACAGTTAATATATGTATAGACATGTAATGATACTATATTAAATCTAGTGCCTCTCTAAGAACCTAAAATGTATACTAGCAGGAGAAGCCCATAATGTTCTCTCATTAGATGTTTGCAAACAGCAAATTTACACTGGGGCAACAAAGATTCTACTTTTCAGAAAAGCAAACTTTAATTTCTAAAGGAGAAGCTAAGCAAGAAATGAAACTATGTAAACGAAACCAAATTGTCTCAGCACTCAATTTACATGAAGTTTCTATTTTCAACTGTTTCTGAGATATTTATATATTTAGACTTTCAAAGGGTTCATACAAACTGATTTGGAAAAGCAGTGCAATCTGGGAATTGGGAGCAGAAAGGCATATTTACCCATTTTGGATTCAGCTGAATGAATATTTTACAAGAATCTATAGTTTTCTGGGGTAAACCTACTGTTATGGGACCTTTTGCCACTGCAATCTGAAATAAACTGAGTTCTAGAGCAGTGCTTTGAATATTGCACGACTGGAGGTCTTTGATTTGGAATCTCCATAAAACTATACATATTTGGGGGGATTTACTACAACTCAATTTTTGGGGGTTTATATATTTTTTTTAAACCACGAATAAACTAATTTCTATGAACAGTAGTCATTTATCAAAAGATCCAAACCAGCTAGTGTATTTTGGCGTTCAGAATTGTTGCGGTTTTGTCGCATAATAACTCACAAAAAGTCATGTTTATTTTCCACAACAAATTTGGGTTTTTGGGATCAAAAACCGTGAACCAAACAAAATGGAGTTTTAGTGAATGCCCCTTAAGCACTGGTGTGAGTGGGAGACATGAGACTTTCCAATTCACTTGTATTTCCATGCATATAATCATTTTTCTGATATATCCCTGTATTGTTTTGTATATTTTTAAGATTCATATAGTCCTGTATCAAAAGAAGAATTACATCAACCCCAAGTAAAGAGCTTAGGTTGTCCTGAAAAATAAAAAAATACAGAATACAGTTTTTCTAAATGTCTCTAAAAAAGGCATTACATGTGAGACTGGCAATCATGCGAGACAAGAATTTCTCTTCTCAGGTTTTTTCCAGTAAATGTGAGAATATCTCGTACCATTTCCTTATTTACTTTAAACATTTCTCAGGGTTTTACCTACATACAAACCCCCCTGTCGTTCCAGGTTACACAAATTCAGCTCTCAACCTTTTCTCCTTGATACCGAAATGGAACCCGATGTGGTAGGTGGAATTATTTTACCCTATGGAAATAACCTTTATCGATTTTCTGTAACTGCATGGTGGTCCCTTTGCACAGGGGCATAATAATACATATTATCAGATTATCCAATCTGTATTCAGCCTTAATGGGACTTAAGCTTTCAGAACAACTATTTGCATGCTCAGTATGAATCCCGGTACAGCTGCACTGTGATTGGCTGCAAGGTAAAGCCCTCTAGCCCAGTGGTCCCCAACCTTTTTTGCACCACGGACTCGTTTCATGTAAGACAATTTTTCCAAGGACCGGGGGTGGGGGAGCAACTAGTGTATAGTATTGAATTGAATTTTTACATATCCTGTATATACTCGCATATAAGCCTAGTTTTTCAGCACCCAAAATGTGCTAAAAAAAAGTCACCCTCAGCTTATACTCAAGTGGGGTGCCATGGGTCCCTCCAGACTAGCATCCTCTGTCCTTTGTGTGCAAATTAGGCCACCCGCAACCAGACCCTCCAGTGCCCTGGCTCCCAAATTCATCTTCATCAACCATCCTCACCTGTCCCATTCTACACTAGGCATTGCACTTTATATTCTATATAAACTATATATAGTTTTGAAGGATTAAGCTTGGTTGCTGATTGAGCTAAGGGGTATCATTGTTGATACCATATTGTTTTAGTTGACCCTCTTCTCCACTTACAGAGCTAGTTTACTGTTTTTCTTTGAAATAAATATTTAGAAACATATACCCCACTGATGCCTCATTTAATGTAATTTTATTGGTATTTATTTTGATGAAACTTAGCAGTAGCTGCTGCATTTCCCACCCTAGGCTTATACTCGAGTTAATAAGTTTTTCCAGTTTTCTTAGGTAAAATTAGGTACCTCGGCTTATATTCGGATCGGCTTATACTCGAGTATATACGGAATATTAAGCACTTAATTTTTATTATTGATATTAATACAGCTCGTCATAAACAAAATCAGTGGGAGACCTGAGCTTGTTCCCCTGCAACTGGATGTGCCCAGCCCCTTTGCATGTCTTTCCCACCTAAGTGGTGTCATCCCCTGCTGCTTAGTATTATTATTATTTATATAGCGCCATCAGTTTATGCAGTGCTTTACAGAATAGAGGGGTACAAAAGACAGAACAGTTAACATGTACATATAAACAATTCACAAAAATGGTTTGCAGTTACATTGGATGAGGATCAGAGACACTAGGGGGAGGGCCCTGCTCGCAAGAGCTTACATTCTAGAAGGGAGGGCTGAGACATAAGGTAACTAGCCTGGCGTTAGAGTTCATGTAGGTGTGTAAAGTGACAGTAAGTGCGGAGTGAGAGGTAAAAACCAGTGGTTAGTGAATGTTTGAGGGACGATTAGGGGTGTTTAGTGGGTACTCTCATTTCTGAGGGTTTAGGTTATAGGCTTGAATGAAAAGTTTTAAGTGTATGGAGCTTTAAAGGAAAAGTAACACTAAAATTTTTTAAGTAAAAAATCTATTCTACCCTGCTCCAATAATTGCCCTATCCTGCCCAGCATTTATTACTCTGAATGCTTTATTAGAAAATACCTTGTAAAACGTTGCATCCGGTCATTTCAAATACGGCGATCCAGAAGATGCAGAATCCATTATGCGACGATCGACATCTCCTCCTTGCCCGACTCCAAAACCGGAAGTCGATTGTTTGCCTGTACAGAAGGAAGGCTAGGAGGAGATGTCGATCGTCGCATAGTGGATTCTGCATCTTTTGGATCGGCCTGATCGCCGTATTTGAAGTGACCGGATGCAACGTTTTACAAGGTATTTTTGGACCCCTGCTCTAGCCGATCCAATCCACGGCCCTCCCTCTGTGACATATTTAATTTTGCTCCATGCAAATCAATATGGTTCCAATGCATTAGCAACCAATCGGCATGTAGCTTTGCATGTTATTTTAAAGGTCTGATGTCTATATGTTGCTGCTGGGGAAAGAAAATGCCCATATAGTTATATATGGCTAAAGATTTTGCCTTGTTCCTCTGAGTATTTATTTTATGTTTTTCTTTATTTTCTGTGTAACGCAGTATGTCGTCCCGGTTAATGACCCCTATGAGCAGCCGACTCAGTCTGTTTATGATAAAGTGATGCCCTGTGCCCCACAAGTGCAGCCGGCACCGTATGAGCAGCCGACTGATCTTGTTTATCAAAACGAGATGCCCTGTACCCCACAAGTGCAGCCGACACCGTATGAGCAGCCGACTGATCCTCTTTATGATAAAGTGATGCCCTGTACCCCACAAATGCAGCCGGCACCGCCACCCTGCAGCACCCAAGTACCTGCTGGTCCTCCAAAAGGACCCTTTCGCTGGAGTCTTAGTAAGTGATCAGGGGGATGTCGGTGCAGCCTGTACCTTGAAGCTTGCACAGTACAGCCCTGTATTTAATTGTTTAGTTGCCATAGGAAGCACAGTAAGTGCTGGGCCCCTCAGTTTCCTACACTAAGTGCCACTCCCTAACTTGTGCATTTGTCTGATACACGTTAGGGGCAAGTAAAGGGTGAGATGCGAGTTGCCCAGCCCATCCCATCCCTCATGAATACACTGCTGTAGAACGTGCTGAAGACAGCATTGTATTCATTGGAGAGGCCCAGTATACCCTCTCTTCTTAACACTGGTTCAATGAATAAGGCTTGTGCCTTAGCCCAGGGGTCCCCAACCTTTTTAGCACCACGGCCTGGTAGGAGGCAAAAAAAATTTTCCATGGACCGGAGGCAGAGGGGAGGGGGGCGGGGCACGACGCGTTATACATGCAACGCGCTGGGGGGTGCTCTGCGGCCCACTGCCATGCCGGCCACGGCCTGGTGGTTGGGGACCCCTGCCTTAGCCTATTGTTTTAATTAGGGATTTTTTGTTGTTGCTATTTCTCAGCAAAGTTTGAAAATGAAACTGAAGTCATGTTCTACTTTCTGATTCCAAAGAGCAAAGTAACACAAACCAGCAACCAACTGAGAAGCCTCTGTATAAACAGACCCCTTTCTTCCCCTCCCAGCTACAGCCTGTTATAATTTTAGATAAAGAGCACTTCATTATAAAGAGACTTTTAGTTGGTTGCTGTTTTCACTTTGCTCTTTGGGACCAGGAAGTAGAATGCGACTTTAGTTTCATTTTCCAAGTTTGCCCTGCTTGGTGCAAAAAAGCCCCAATATATATGAAGTTTTCTGTGTTTTTTGCTCATCCCTAATTATTATGGCAAGCTCCAAATTACTGCTAAACCCAATTTACTTTTTTTTATGAAGGAAAGAAGATTTTAATTCCTGTTGGGGCAGTTTCCATCTCAGCACTAGTAATTGTGGTTGCGGTACTTTCCTGGTATTTTGGTAAGAGAAACATTACTATGCATTTCCCTCTGTATTCCAAGCTTACTCCAATGCATTTGCTGCTCAGTTACAATCTGGAGCAAAATGATACATTCCCACTGTTGCCCCTGTGCAATTATGGGTGGTATGTAGGCGGAGCTTATACAATGTACAGCAAGAAAATGGGTCCAACTGGTTTCTCTATGCTATGCTTTAACATACAAATGCAATTAAACTAGTATATAGCTACTTAAATACCTCAGTTGTACCCAAAAGAATGACAAGGTGCAAACATCGAATTTGCAACAGAGAAAGGCAGGGTCGGACTGGGGGGACCCCCACACCCCCAAGGTGCAGCCGCTGGCCACGTATCCCCCCTGGGGGCCACGCCCCCAACCCCCATCCCCCTCCCCTGATTGCGCGTAAGTGAAACACGTCAGGGGAGGGACACCTGCGGCCGGAGGAGTGCCAAAAGGAGTCTGGGCTGCCGGGGCCCATCTGGTTTTTTCCCAGTGTCCCGGCGGCCCAGTCCGACCAAGGAGAAAGGTCACTAAGCAGTATTTACGTCAATTTAATAAAAAAACCATTTAAAGATTAAATTATTGCATTTGTCCTTATAAAAGATATATGACCATTCTCGATATTTCAGTACTGAGATTTAATCCAGGAGGAATCGAAAATGTTATATATCAAATGTGTCTGAGTTTTAACCAGCACCTTAACATAATCCACCCATAAAACTCCTAATAAACTCTGTGCCTCTCAGTAGTGATGAGCGAATCTGCTCCGTTTCGCTTCGCCGAAAAATTCACGAATCTTTCAAAAGATCCGCAAAACGGCGAAAATGTTGTGCGCCCCAAAAAATTGTCGCCCGCGGCTATTATTTTGTCACCCGCAGCTATTATTTCATCACACGGCTATTCTTTTTTTTTTTTTTTCAATTAACTTTTTATTAGTTTTCAGGTTTTGGGGTACAGAATGAAGAGGGGGAGGGGAAATAGGATAAGGGTAGGTAAAAACAGGATACAAGTAACATGACAAGGCATTATTGTTTTACAATATCTTGCTATTGTGTTATTCAAGCTTAATTTAGAGACAATTTTCAGTAAATGACAATATATTGCTCTGGTTTAAACAAGATGTTCTTTATGTGATAAACATGCAAATAACATTGTAATTCTGTTATAGTATTTACATCGTTGGAGTTGCAACTCATATATATAGGTATTTTATATTCCCTGTTTAGACTCTATGTATTCAGACCATAATCTCCAATTTTGAAAGTGTTTAAATACATTTCCACGTTTGTATGCTATAGATTCTTCCATGTTTTTAGAGTCTTCTAGTAGGTGAATCCATTCAGCTGTTGTCGGTGGTTCTGTGTCTTTCCATTTTCTTGGGATGATTGTTTGTTGTCGTGATAATGTATTTAATCAGAGCATTGGAGATTATATCGTTTTTTTTAGAATCATATAGTAAAAGTATTGATGTAGAATTAAATTCTAGTTCTTTGGGGAAGAATTTCTCAATAATATTTTGAATATGTTCCCAATATTGTTCTAATTTTTGACATTTGTACCATAGGTGTTCGTAGGTTCCTATTTCAGAGTTGCATCTCCAACACATGTCAGTTATATCAAACATTTTTTTTAGTTTAACTGGGGTCATATACCACTCTTGTAACTTCGTTGAGGTGAATATTTTGGAATTGTTTTGGCATATGTTTTCCCAGTTTTCTGGGGTTAAATTGATATTAAGATCTTTTTCCCATTTTTCAGCAAATGGTGGTTTGATGTCATGTTTTGCTATCAGTTTTTTGTAGAAAAATGACAGAGGCCTTGGGATATAAGTATTCTTGTTGATCAGAGTTTCAAACCAGGTAAGTTTTCTTTCTAACTTTGTTATTTGTAGTGTATTGATATACTCTTTTATTTGTTCGTAAAGGTGAATTGGGAGGTTGGATTTTTCTTCAGGTATAAAACTTAACTTTTCTGTTGTTGACATTTGTTTTTTTTCTAGAAAATCATTTATTCTAACAGTTTGTTTTTAATTTTCTGTCCAAGTTTTGAGTGATTTATTTTCTGTGCCTACTATAAACTCTAAGTTGTTTAATAATGGAATTAGTGGAGAGGGGTAAGGGGCTAATTTGTATTCTTTGTTTAGTTTAAACCATTGTTTGATAGTTGGATATACTGTTATTTCGGATTTGTTAATTTTTGTATTTTGTAGTTTCTCTGACCAAATCAGTGTAGAGAGTGATTTGATACTCTCTCCTTTTTCTGCATTGCAGCTTGGGCTTGGGTACTTCTCAATTTGCCATATAGCAATTCTTGATAGGTGAATTGCGTTATAATATGTAAATAAACTACAAGTCCTTACACCTATTTTTGTTTAACTGTTCTTGTAACTGGGAGTATGAGTGGTAGCAACATTGAAGGTATGACACAGTGCACAGCCTGCCACATGTATGCAGTTGTGGAACAACAGTTCCAAAGTGCATACCTCTGTTGTGGATGTGAGCGAATTGCCACTTTAGAGGCTCGCGTTAGAGCACTAGAGGAACACGTTGCAACACTGCGTTCGATTGACAATCTTGAAAGAAGTCTCTTGCTAACTGAACAAGAACTAGCGGGGTCAGATAGTATGGGGGGAGGGGAGCAGCAAAAGGATGATAGGGCAGTAAGCTGGGTGACAGTTAGAAAATCTAGTGTGGGGAAAAGGAAAAGGGAGGCTGCTCCAGGGTTTGCGCATCCCAACAGATTTGCCAGATTGTGTGAAGAAGATGGGAGTGTGAACTCTGGATTGGCGGTTCTAGGTGAGGCTGATCTCTCTAACAGCCGGGAGACCAGTTTCACTAGTAGTGGTGGGGAGGAGAGCAGAGCTAGGCCTAAACAGATGGTGGTTATAGGGGATTCGATCATTAGGAAAGTGGACAGGGTAATCTGTCGAGCGGATCGCTTCAACCGGACAGTTTGCTGTCTTCCTGGTGCCAGGGTTCGGCATGTGGTTGATCGGGTTGACACATTATTGGGAGGGGCTGGGCATGACCCGGCTGTCTTGGTACATATCGGTACTAACGACAAAATGAACGGTAGGTGGGGGACTTTAAAGAGTGAGTTCAGGGATCTAGGCTCTAAGATTAGGCAAAGGTCCTCCAATGTCATATTTTCGGAAATTTTGCCGGTGCCACGTGCTAGTTTAGGGAGACAGCGGGAGCTTAGGGAGCTAAATGCGTGGCTAAAGTCTTGGTGTAGGAAGGAAGGGTTTGGGTTCCTAGAGCACTGGGCTGACTTTTCTTTGGGGTACAATCTATACAGCTCTGACGGATTGCACCTCAATGGAAGGGGGTCTACTGTGCTAGGGGAGAGAATGGTTAAGAGGTTGGAGGAGTGTTTAAACTAGACAAGGGGGGGGTGGGTGAGCTAGAATTCTATGGGAAAATTAGTGTAGACGGGGAAGGGGGACTAGCAAAGGGTTGTGGGGGAGGAGTGAGGGGGGCATATAGTTTATCAGATAAGGAGCTTCCGTTACAAGGAAAGCAGTCTCATAATTGCCTTAGCTCTAATTCTCCCTTAGCTAATGTAAACATCAGAGGGAGAAGTAATCATCTCCGCTGCATGCTGGCTAATGCACGTAGCTTGTCGGGTAAATTAGGGGAGCTGCAAGCTATTGCATGTATTGAAAACTATGATTTAATAGGTATCACTGAGACCTGGTGGGATGATAAATGCGACTGGGCTGCGAATTTAAATGGTTATACACTTTTTAGGAGGGACAGAGAGATTAAAAAGGGTGGAGGGGTTTGTCTTTATGTTAAGTCAGATTTAAAGCCATGTAATAAAGACATTACCAATGAAAACGTTGAATCTCTTTGGGTAGAAATTTCAGTAGGGCTGAAGGTCACAAAGAAAATGATCATTGGTGTATGCCAGTGCTGTCCAACTGGCGGCCCGCGACCCCCCTCTGTGTGGCCCCCCACCTGTCTGGCTGCTTTGATGGCTTACCTTTGAGTAAGCATTAAATGGTATCAGTACTGAGATTAACTGCCCCCCCCTGCATGGTTCTCACCTCAGATTCAGGCTGTAATCCCTCTGTATTGTTTAAAAATGTAATCCCCTGTGTTTTTCACACCTTTTAATCTCTGCATTGTTCAACCCCTGCAGTGTTCACACCTCAGGCTCAGACTGTAATCACTCCCATTGTTCACCTATTCACACCTCAGACATAGGTACTGTAGGCAGAGTATGGCACATACAGCCAGCATAGGGCAGGTAGAGTATGGCACACACAGGCAGCATCGGTCAGGGAGGGTATGGCACACACAGGAAGGGTAGGGCAGGCAGAGTATGGCACACACAGTCAGGGTAGGGCAGGCAGAGTATGGCACACAGAGGCAGCATAGGGAAGGCAGAGTATGGCACACACAGGCAGGGTAGGACAGGCAGAGTATGGCACACAGAGGCAGCATAGGGAAGGCAGAGTATGGCACACACAGTCAGGGTAGGGCAGGCAGAGTATGGCACACACAGTCAGGGTAGGGCAGGCAGAGTATGGCACACAGAGGCAGCATAGGGAAGGCAGAGTATGGCACACACAGGCAGGGTAGGACAGGCAGAGTATGGCACACAGAGGCAGCATAGGGAAGGCAGAGTATGGCACACACAGTCAGGGTAGGGCAGGCAGAGTATGGCACACACAGGCAGGGTAGGGCAGGCAGAGTATGGCACACAGAGGCAGCATAGGGAAGGCAGAGTATGGCACACACAGGCAGGGTAGGACAGGCAGAGTATGGCACACACAGGCAGGGTAGGACAGGCAGAGTATGGCACACACAGGCAGGGTAGGACAGGCAGAGTATGGCAGCCCTATGCTGCTTGTGGGAGGTGAACCTGGCAGGGGTTTGTTGTGGGAGTTTGTTAGCAGTTGGAAATAGCCATTAAATGGTCCCAAAGGTGTGTAATTATGTACTGGGGGTTGCTCTGCTATCCACAGGGGAGGAGGAGGCATATGGAATTTAAGGGTATATCTTAATATGACATAATTCTTTCACATATGAATGATGGTTGATATCCCCACAGTAAGGACCAAGCATTTGGGATTTTGCTGTGCTACCACCATTGTGATAAAATAGGTGTGGTTTGAAGTGGGTGTGGTTTCAAAAAGGGGAGTGGTCAAAACTGGCTTCCATTAGCGGCCCTCCACCATGTATGCTAGAGAAATTCCGGCCCTCGGCACCGTAGAAGTTGGACAGCACTGGTGTATGCTATAAACCACCCCGTATAGATGAGGGGGATGAGGCCCAGCTATTGTTGCAAATGGAGGAGGCTTCAAAACTGGGTCAAGTTGTTATTATGGGGGACTTTAATTATCCGGACATCGACTGGAGTAATGGGGTGGCTAAGTCAGAAAAAGCTAGTAGGTTTGTAAATATGCTAAATGACAACTTTTTATTTCAGGCGGTTCAAGAACCCACTAGGAATGACTCTATTTTGGACCTGGTGATTTCTAATAATAATGAACTCATCTCTAACATTTGTGTGGGTGAGCATTTGGGGAACAGTGATCACAACATGGTCTCCTTTGAGATAATGCTGCAGAGACAGCTCTATAAGGGAGTAACTAAAACGCTCAATTTTAGACGTGCAGACTTTGCCAGTATAAGGGCATCTCTGCAATGTGTCAACTGGGAAAGGCTTTTCATGGGGTTAGACACAGAAGGAAAATGGAACATCTTTAAAACATTGCTTTGTAGGTATACACAACAGTATATCCCCCTAGTAAGCAAGGAGAGGCAGCGCAAAGCAAAACCTTTATGGCTGAATAAAAGTGTTATTGTCGAGGTTGGTAAGAAAAAACGTGCTTTTAGGGCATTCAAGTTAGCTGGGTCAGCGGAAACTTTCATCAGGTACAAGGAAGCAAATAAAGCAGCAAAAAAGCTATCAGGCAAGCTAAAATAGAGATGGAAAGGGATATTGCAGCTAGGAGTAAAAAGAATCCTAAATGATTTTTTAATTATGTGAATAGTAAAAAAATGAAGCAAGAAGGGGTGGGAACCTTATTATCACGGGGGGGTACGTTGGTTGATGAGAACGGGGAAAAAGCTGAAATTTTGAACTCTTATTTTTCATCTGTCTATACATCTGAGGAGCCAGATAATGAAGGCTTCCCTTGTAATATGCCCAGTGCTAGTAATTTAGCTACTGACGCGTGGGTCACTCGGGAGGAAATTCAAAAGAGACTTGAACATGTAAAGGGAAACAAAGGTCCAGGACCAGATGGGATTCATCCCAGGGTATTAAATGAGCTGAGCGCTGTGATTGCCAAACCTCTTCACTTAATTTTTCAGGATTCGTTGAGGTTTGGCATGGTGCCGAGAGACTGGCGGATTGCTAATGTGGTGCCGTTATTTAAAAAGGGATCCCGTTCTCAGCCTGAAAACTATAGGCCTGTTAGTCTGACATCAGTAGTAGGAAAACTTTTGGAAGGGGTAATAAGGGATAGGGTACTTGAATACATTGCAGTTCACAATACTATTAGTTTGTGCCACATGGTTTTATGCGTAACAGATCTTGCCAGACTAATTTAGTTGCCTTTTATGAGGAGGTGAGCAGGAACCTTGATGCTGGAATGGCAGTTGATGTCATCTACTTGGACTTTGCTAAAGCGTTTGATACAGTACCTCACAGAAGGTTAATGATCAAATTAAGGAATATTGGCCTAGAACATAATATCTGTAATTGGATAGAGAACTGGCTGAAGGATAGAGTACAAAGAGTGGTTGTAAATGGAACATTTTCTAATTGGACCAGTGTGGTTAGTGGAGTACCGCAGGGGTCAGTCCTTGGGCCTTTGCTTTTTAACTTGTTTATTAATGACCTGGAGGGGGGCATAGACAGTACTGTTTCTATTTTTGCTGATGATACAAAATTGTGCAAAACTATAAGTTCCATGCAGGATGTGCCGCTTTGCAGAGCGATTTGACAAAATTAGATAACTGGGCAGCAAAATGGAAAATGAGGTTCAATGTTGATAAGTGCAAAGTTATGCACTTTGGTAGAAATAATATAAACGCAAACTATCAACTGAATGGTAGTGTGTTGGGGGTATCCTTAATGGAGAAGGATCTAGGGGTTTTTGTTGATAACAAGTTGTCTAATGCCAGGCAGTGTCATTCTGTGGCTACTAAAGCAAATAAAGTGCTGTCTTGTATAAAAAAGGGCATTGACTCAAGGGATGAAAACATAATTTTGCCCCTTTATAGGTCCCTGGTAAGGCCTCACCTTGAGTATGGGGGGCAGTTTTGGGCTCCAGTCCTTAAGAAGGATATTAATGAGCTGGAGAAAGTGCAGAGACTGCAACTAAACTGGTAAAGGGGATGGAAGGGTTAAACTATGAGGTGAGACTGTCGAGGTTGAGGTTGTTTTCTCTGGAAAAGAGGCGCTTGCGAGGGGACATGATTACTCTGTACAAGTACATTAGAGGGGATTATAGGCAGTTGGGGGATGTTCTTTTTTCCCATAAAAACAATCAGCGCACCAGAGGTCACCCCTTTAGATTAAAGGAACAGAGCTTCCATTTGAAGCAGCGTAGGTGGTTTTTCACGGTGAGGGCGGTGAGGTTGTGAAATGCCCTTCCTGGTGATGTGGTAATGGCAGATTCTGTTAATGCCTTTAAGAGGGGCCTGGATGAGTTCTTCATCAATCAGAATATCCAAGGCTAATATCTACAGTTAGTACTAGTGGTTGTATTTATAGTTTATGTATGCGAGTGTATAGATTGGTAGGTGTGGGTTAGGTGTGCTGGGTTTACTCGGATGGGTTGAACTTGATGGACACTGGTCTTTTTTCAACCCTATGTAACTATGTAACTATGTAACTATGACCCAGTCCCCCTGTTTCTTTTGGTCTTGTAAGCGTTTCGTATGCTATTCTGGGTTTGGAATTTTTCCATATAAATTTTGAAAGTTTTGTTTTAATTTTAGTAAAAAATATACCTGGGATGTGTATCGGTATACATTGTAAGATATAGAGGATTTTAGGAAGAATTAGCATTTTTACTATGTTAATTCGCCCTATCCATGATATACAGATGTTTGAACACTTTTGCGTATCTTTATCTATCATTTCAAACACTGGTGCATAATTCTTGGGATATAAAAGTTTTTCGTTCTGGGTTAAATATATCCCCAGGTATTTGATTGCGTCTTTGGCCCATTTAAATGAAAAGTTTTTTTTAAGATTTTGCACTTTATATTGAGGTATGGTGATGTTTAGGATTTCCGATTTATTATAGTTGATTTTAAAGTTAGATAATTGACTAAATGTGTTTATAAGATCCATTAAGTTGGGTAAGGTAACATATGGTTGGGTTATATAGAACAGAAGATCATCAGCGAATGCTGAGACTTTATGTTCCGTGTTAGAAATATTGATTCCTTTAATGTTTTTATTTTGTCTAATTGCTAATAATAATGTTTCTATCGTTAAGACAAACAAAAGGGGGGATAATGGGCATCCTTGTCTGGTACCGTTTCTGATTAGGAATTTGTCTGATAGTGAGCCATTGATTCTTATTTTGGCGTTTGGGTTTTGATATAGTGACATTATTTTCTCAATTAGAATGTTCCCGAACCCCATTGCATATAATACGTTCTCCATAAATAACCAGTCAATCCTATCAAATGCTTTTTCAGCGTCCATTGATATGATTAGGGCTTCCTTTTTTCTAATTTTCATGACTTTTATTATATTAAGTGTTCTAATTGTATTGTTTTTCCCTTCTCTTCCAGGTATGAATCCGGATTGGTCAGGATGTGTTAAGGTTGGTAAGTATATTTTTATTCTATTTGCTATGAGTTTGGCAAAAAATTTTTGGTCTATATTGATAAGTGAGATTGGTCTATAACTAGCACATTCGTGCGGATCTTTCCCTGGTTTAGGAATTAGAGTTATATGGGCTTCTTGAGATTGATCTGGTATTGGGATCCCTCTCTTTTGTGTGTTGTACATTTTAAGTAAAATAGGGTTGAGGGTATTTTCAAATATTTTATAATAACTGGCTGTATACCCGTCTGGGCCTGGACTTTTTCCTAACGGTAATTCCTTAATTACTTTAGAGAGTTCTTCTTTGGTAAAGGGCATATCAAGGTTTTTGGATGTATCCTTATCTAGTTTTGGTATTTTAAGTTGTGCTAGGAAGTTTTTTATTTTAACTTCCACTTTATCTTTTGTTCTTTCGTTTGTTTGTTGTTTATTTAGGTTGTGTAGGTTAGCATAATAAGTTTGGAAACATTTCGCTATTTCTGAAGTTTTATTTACTAATTGTTGTTTTTTATTTTTTATTTTTAAAATGTACGACTTAGCAAATTGTGTTTTCAACATATTTGCTAAATATTTACCACATTTGTTGCTGTATTCGTATATGTTACGTTTAAATCTTAGAAAGGCTTTGTTTGATTCTAGATCTAAGATATTTTTCAGTGCTTTTCTTTTCTCAGTTAATTTTTGGTGAGTTTCCTCAACTTGTGCCATTTTATGTTGTGTTTCTAGTACGTTTATTTCCTCTAACAGTTGATTTATTTCTTTTTTCCTTTCTTTTTTACAGTGGGCCCCCATTGATATCAGATAACCTCTCATTGTGCATTTATGTGCTTCCCATCTTATATGTTGTGAAGTGTCTTGTTCTGAGTTTTCAATAAAAAATAGTTTTATTTTTTCTAATACCTTTTCTCTGTGTATTTCTTTATAGATGAGATTTTCGTTCAGTCTCCAATTATAGTTGTTAGTTACAATTGTTGGTAGCTTAAATATCATGGTTATTGGAGAGTGATCTGATTGAAATGAATTTTCAATGCTAGATTTATGTACTATTTCTAACCATTTATGTTCTATAAAGATATAGTCAATCCTTGCATAATTCTTGTGTACACATGAATAATGAGTATAATCTCTTTCCTGGGGATGGAGAATTCTCCATATATCAGAAAGCAAATTTGTGTGTAATATTTGATTTATTCCTCTAATTAGAGAAAAAGGTAAGTATGATTTTTTGGACGAAGTGTCAATTATGGGATTTAGTGGGATGTTGAAATCTCCTCCCATGATTACAATGCCTTCTTTGAAAGAGCTTAATTTGTTTAATATTTCTTTCAGAGTTTTTAGTTGATTTTTGTTAGGTAAATAAATATTACACAAGGTTACTTTCTGATCATATAATCTTCCGTCTTTTCTCTTGTATATATCTGATACTGAGAATGGAATATTTTTGTGGATAGCAGTTAATGTTAATATGGTTGAACTTGATGGACGTATGTCTTTTTTCAACCCAACTTACTATGTTACTATGTTACTATGTTAATACACCATTTGTTTTTTTTTCGGTATTATTTCCCATAAATATTTTGTCATAATATCTATGGTGAAATTTAAAAGTGGTATTATCTCTGAGGTGGGTTTCTTGCATAAATATTATCTTTGCTCCTAGATTATTGCAATGATTGAACATCTGTGATC
Source organism: Xenopus tropicalis (assembly GCF_000004195.4). Lineage (NCBI taxonomy): Eukaryota > Metazoa > Chordata > Amphibia > Anura > Pipidae > Xenopus > Xenopus tropicalis. Next base: position 9,979,393 of record NC_030678.2, read on the forward strand.
TTTTGATAGGCTCATTTAATCCATTTACGTTAATGGATATCAATTTTATTTTACCCATTATCTGTGTCTGGATAGCATTTAAGTCTCTCTAAATTGCGTCTCTTCATAATGTTTTTTGTTACATTTGTCATGTTTGCCTTGTACGTTAGGGGAGGGTAGTAGGAAAAAACTATGTACAAAGGATAATTAGCAATTGCTGAAACTGCAATTAAACATTTATTAGTAGATGGTGAAAGTATATCTTTATAAGCAGTTAGTTTTCTATAAGATAGATACATTGCTCTATCTTAATAGTGGGGGGGTTGTGGAAGGTACACCTGTAACTTGTTAGTATATATTTCAACAGCATGTGACCACTTTTCTACCCTGCTTCATTTTATAAAAACAATATAAAGCAAAAAAGAGGGTATATATAAGTTTTTTCCTTATGCCCTGATGCGTTATATTAAGGGATGTTAACAAAAACTTGGTATTAAAGGTACTGATGTCACCATTAACAGAGATAAAACTTTATAATTAACAATCACTTGTTTATGTTTCATGTTAGGTATTACACACGGCTATTCTTTTGACGCCCGCGACAATTTTTGAACGTGCGGCAAATTTTTTCATCCGTTTCATGAAACAATCCAACAATGGCGAAATGCCGCGAATCCATGCCTGGCGAAACATTTTGCCCATCACTACTTCTCAGTTTTATGCCCTTGGAGTTGTTTCCATTCATCCCTAAACCATATCCTTCTGTGATCTCTTACACAAGCTCTCAAGAGTGTTTAGTTCACTTTATAAAGTCTTTAGCAGGACTAATAAAAAAGAACGCTTTTCAGTAAATGGCAATAAAAGTTTTTTTGTTTTCTTTATTTTTACAGTCTCTAAAACCCCAAGCCCAAGTACAAGCCCAAGCCCCTGCCAGATGTACTGCAGCTACTCTGCCCAATGTATCTATTCCAACCAGATATGTAATGGGGTACAGGACTGCGCTTATGGGGATGATGAAAGAAATTGCGGTAAGAAATCAGTACTGAATAGCATTAAATTAGGACAGTATATTCCTGATTTGGGTTTTTACTTTGCACGTACATACAGTACATTACATTTAAGTTCTGGAAATACTAAATCACAGTACCCTGAGAGAGTCCATTATGTGACAGTACCATTCACTCATTTATTCAGGAAAAGTATCTCTTTAAATCTTCCCCTTTTAAAATTCATTGTGTTCCATATACAATTACACAAAGCCCAGTTTCCCCTTTATATATGACACTCTGGGCCTAATTCAAATCAATGTGAAACCACTGGGCCAAATTCAGTTTCATGAGAAAAGCTTATCTACTAATTTGGTTCAGGATTTTCCCAGATTGGCGATGTCAAGGAAAAACTGTTGGATAGGCCAGTTTGATTGTAGCTACATTTTATTCGTACGTACGAAGGCAGTATCCAGACATTCTTAAATGAGAATGATACTACATTGAATGCCCCAAAGCATGTTTGTCTTATAGTCCTGAAACAGTCTTATCAGTAGTTAGCTTTGTTATCTCTAAGAACAGAACAGGCAAAGAGGCCCAGTTGACCAACACACCCAACATGCTTTTCACAAGTTTGCGGACTCATCAAAATGTTTTTACAACAGCAAAAAGAAACATTCTTACACAATGTATTTCACAACCCTTCTAATATTAAATGATATGAACAAGATGGAGAAAAGAAATAAGATGGTTTCTTTTTTCTCTAACATTCCTCCCTGTTGTTCAAAATCTTGAACATATATATTCTTCTTACCCAGAACTCTATTCCGCTCACCTATAAAAGGTTAAGTGGCAGTACTGAGTTGCCTTTTTCGGGTTCCCATCTAAATCAAAGTTCTTCATTACCCTATTCATACAGGAATGGGATCCTGCTATGGATAAGGTCGGCCAAACACAGAAGGTTGCTGATCAGAAGAGGCTGTTGTATATTTGATCCAGGAGCTAAATGGGTGAGCACCCTCCCTTCAGCTGCCCCTCCATGTAACCTCTGGATGAAATACTGTATTTGCAACAACACAACCTTGCTATAATATATAACACAAGGCCCATTGCAATCCCACACATTTAGTACTATAAAAACTTTTAAACATTTGATAACCAAATCCTTATGATTCCCATAAATGAGAAAGGGTTCTATAGGGCTCAATTGGGTCATGTGAGTCCCCAATCCAGGTACAACTCTCCTTACCTGTGATTGTATAAACCCCACCCTCATCTACTAGTAGGTAATCTAGGACCATTCTATTCTATAATGCCATCTTCCTGACTTAGGCCAATTTCTCATTTATTATTTTGATGGAACTTATAGTTTCATTTATTATACCATCTATTATACTAGCATACTTATTTAATCTATTGGCTAATTCTATTCCCCATCCTGTCCAGGCAGGGAACCACATCCATCCTTTATCTGAGGTGGAAAATAATTCCCTTTTTTTTTTATTACCCTAGAATGAATACCTTGATTGTCTGTGTATGAGATGTTCAGGTGTTGTCTGATAACAGGTACAACTCTTTCTATGGTACAATTTCCCTACGCTCCCATAGGGAGCCATGAGTAAGCTTAGTTTCCAAATATAATATAGTTCTTATCTAAGTACCCTAGAAATGATTGTACCCTGATACCCCAGGCAATATCTGAAACCATCTCATATTATCTGTCACCTTAGACTTAAACTCTTATCTTCATCTTCTCCTCGGTCAGGGCAGGAACAACTCGGGACATAAGAAGTATACATTTTTCCCAAGCCAACATAATCATTACAATTACCCTGCATTTTATCACATTTCTTTCCCATATAATCCAAGTAGAAATTCAGAATAGCATTTTCACAATCTGTGTTTCCCACATGAATCTTAGGTATATATACTAAGTGACTGTATGATTAGCAAACATGGATCCTACACATATGGTGGGTGTATCTAGTAACCCTGTTATTTCCAAATATGTTCCCTAATCTTTAATTGCATTTTAATACTTATAATTTGTGTCTATTGCAACTTCATAGCTATAATCTGTAAGATTAATATCATTGATAGAGATAGGTATCCCTACTAAAGGTATCCCCTTGTGGTTGACTGGAACGTATAAACATCTCCAGCAGTCAGTAGTATGTAACTGCTTTGCAGCCTGCTGGTGTAAGAGCCATATAGAATTTGCCAACCCCCCTTTACTGGTGTAAAGCAATGATAAGGACCTTTACCCAGAATAACAAACACAGAGTCATTATTTTATAAAAGTCCTTTTCTTCCTGATGGTGATCCTCTTCACCCAGAGTAGGCCCACGCTTAGTGTCAAAACCTGAAACTGGGACCGTTGGTTAACAGACTAGTGGGATTATTATTACCACTCTCGTCTGACTTACTTTAAAAATGCTTTTTTATCCTCTTGATTCTGGAAGGACTGAATCAGTCTCCTTAGTTGTCTTTCTGTTGATGTGATCTCGTCTTTCATCTCGTTGGGGGGGTTGACAGGCTCAGACTCTGCCATTGGAGATAACACTCTGCTCAGGCTCTCAGTCACTGGAGATAACACCCTGCTCTTGCTCTCGGCAGGACTTCGTAGGGGAAATACCTTCTTACAGTGTCAGATGTGTATTCAGTTTGGCTCACAAATCTCTTTATCACCGCCCAATCTCCTGATTGGAGAGAGTGAGTTCCAAATACAGTCTCTGAATCTGCTAAAGAATAGAACACTTTTCCATACAAGTTAGTGAGCTGCTTAAACAATTGCTTAACATAGTCAGTAAGAGAAACATGTTCTTCCTACCAATATTTGAATAAACAACCCAATATTTGGTGGTCTAGCACCTCAAAGGAAATAACTGTTGGGGACCCTTAGGGGTGTCTCATAGATAACAATGCAAGGGTTAAAGTTTGTACCCAGGTTAGCTTTACCTGTTATTAGCTCTGTGGCTTTTGTTACTGGCCATGCCTCAAATCACTCCAAAACATATCTATGCATACAAATACATAAAAACATTTAAATAGGTGAATACAATCTATCTGTAACCTTTGAAACTGATAGAATGGTTTAACCAGGTGTTATAAATATGATTTTTTCACAAATCCAAAAGCAAACCATAATTTGTTTACCATAAATATAATTCCCCCCTTTTGGAAACATGAGATGGGAGGTGCAAAGTGTTTGCTAACAAATTAGATAAACGGGAGGTGCACACAAACAACCATAATCATGTTTCCAAATATCATCTTATATCTTATAACATTTACTGGTCCATTTAATATGGACTTGTGCTCCAGCCTTACATTTGCAGCGTTTTAAAAATTACTAAAGACTGTGTGACTGGTGTATGTGGCTGTCAGTTGGTGTCCCTGTTAGAACCATACAAGCAGCCTGTTTGTCAGCAGCTTTATCTGCCTTATCATTCCCTGCAGTAATGTTATCTTTCCCTTTGAATATGCCTACAGCCTTTTCTAACAATTACTTAAAGTGACAGTAACACCTTTCATTTTGTGAATCTATACTTACTTTGATAGCAATAATGACTGTTATCCACAAAATCACTGACAAACATACCAGTTTAGCAATATATATATATATACCCATACATATACATACACTTTCACTTTTTATATGGGTGTCTATCGTTCCCTTAACCAACTGAGTGTTAAAGTTTATCCCACTTAGCCCTCAATCTGGTTCTTAAAGCTACTACTACTGACAGAACTACTCCCTTTATTTCTCTCATTTGGTCATAACCCTCTACTTCTTCCTCACTCCATGTCTTCCTAATCTCAACTACATTGATCCCTACTGTGTGTCCCAATTCTAATAGAATTTCAGCATCCATCTGTTCCAATAAACTTTGACTGAATTTGTATAGGGTATCCCACTTGAGTGTACACCATCACATGGGATAGCCATATCAATCTGTTTTGTTAATTTAGCCCATTTGTCTATTTAGCCACTTACCCACTGGCCATCTTTCATCACTGCCTCCCGGTGACAGTGATGACTCAGGAGCTCCTATTCTCTCTGTTCCCGGAACAGAAAAAATCACAAGTCGGGGTCTGGCCACCCCTCGGTTTTGGGTAAAATGTTCCCCATATGGAACTGGGCTGGAGACGATCACGCTCCCCCCTTTTACACAAAACAAAAATCTATATATTCCCAATATATAGATTTTCACAAAAGTGGGTTTCGGTGGCTAAAATTCACATACAGGTTAACCCTTCTTTTGTTCCTGCCAAAATTTCCAGAACAGATAGATACAAACAAATCCCATAAGAAGTGTTAGAACTAATTTCATTTGCACAACCACAACCAATGACCACACTCCACATCTGATGGTAGGCAGTCCCCACTACAGTAAATCCTTATTAATATAGTTACACAGTGAGAGATTAATTAAAGAACAATTATCCCATGAAGGGCAGAGAGAGAGAGTTCTTATCATTAAACAAAAAACACTTTCACTGACACATTAGTACATTCACAGTTACCTAAACATGAACACAACATGTAACGGGTTATGCACATCTGTTACACTAACTTACAAGGGATAGACACAGACTAACAAAGACAAACAAACAACTTACGGCTGGCCTATCCAAGGTTCGTAGAGCGGGTTACTCTTATAGATACAGCCAAGCGAGGGAATGAAAGTGATAGCGAGAGCTTATCAGAGACAAATCTTTGGTCTCACCTTTATTGGCGCCTAAGGTCTCGGTATACAATCATCTCCTCCTGTATGGCTGTCTTCCAATTTCTCCACTCCCGGGTTTACTTCGGCACCAAAGCTGTCAAGGAAAAACTGTTGGATAGGCCAGTTTGATTGTAGCTACATTTTATTTGTACGTACGAAGGCAGTATCCAGACATTCTTAAATGAGAATTGTCTCTGAGCTGATACTACATTGAATGCCCCAAAGCATGTTTGTCTTATAGTCCTGAAACAGTCTTATCAGTAGTTAGCTTTGTTATCTCTAAGAACAGAACAAAGAGGCCCAGTTGACCAACACCCAACATGCTTTTCACAAGTTTGCGGACTCATCAAAATGTTTTTACAACAGCAAAAAGAAACATTCTTACACAATGTATTTCACAACCCTTCTAATATTAAATGATATGAACAAGATGGAGAAAAGAAATAAGATGGTTTCTTTTTTCTCTAACAGCGACAATTCTTTTTGACGAGAGACAATTCTTTTTGACGTGCAGCAATTCTTTTTGACGAGAGATCATTCTTTTTGACGAGAAACATTTTTTTTGACGTGCTGCAATTCTTTTTGACGAGAGACAATTCTTTTCATGAGAGAAAATTCTTTCGACGCACAACAATTCTTTTGGTGAGAGACAATTCTTTTTGATGAGAGACAATTTTTTTGACGTATGGCAATTTTTTTTGACGAGAGACAATTCTTTTGATGTGCGCCAATTCTTTTTGAAGAGAGACAATTCTTTTGACGCATGACAATTCTTTTTTACGAGAGACTATTCTTTTTTACGAGAGGCAATTCTTTAGACACACAACAATTCTTTCGACGAGAGACAATTTTTTTGACGTGCGGCAATTCTTTTTGATGAGAGACAATTCTTTTGATGCGCGGCAATTCTTTTTGGCGAGAGACAATTCTTTTTGATGAGAGACAATTATTTTGATGAGAGACAATTCTTTCGATAAGAGACAATTCTTTTTGATGAGAGACAATTCTTTTGCCAATGTATTACACTGCACAGTTTTTGCCCTGTTTCTCCAATGTACATTCCTCCACCGAATACACAAAAAGTCTACACCATTCGGGACTGCTATTCATGTGCTTCCTCCAATGTGGTGTACATGATCATCTGTGCTAAGTGCCCTACAGGAGGAATGTACATTGGAGAAACAGGGCAAAAACTGCGCACAAGGATGAACCATCCCAGACATAAGATCAAGACCAAAGCGTGTGATACACCAGTGGGACAACATTTCTGCAATCAGGACCACAGGCTTCAGGACATGAAGGGGTTAATTCTAAAAGGGAACTTTGGAACTGAACGAGAAAGGAAGATCTATGAATACAAATGTATGGAGTTATTCAACATATTAAGACAGGACCTTAATTTGGGGTCAGGTTCCATGTCACACTATCTGACCTGACTGAATCCAGACCCCTGGACTATTTACAACCCACCCTAATAAACCTTAATTACTTTTCTTATCTTCACAAGTTCTCTCTATCTATCTGTAACTTCCTAATTTATTGCTTGTGAACACTTCTCTCTGATCTATCAGTATAAATGTTGTGCCATTTCAGTTCTCATTTGTATTTTGCCTGATGAAGGGGCCTTAGAGCTCCGAAAGCTTGCAATGTATTGTTATTGTTAGCCAATATAGGTATCATTTCTACAATACTCTTGTATTTGTGTTTTGTTGTTTTTTACTATTATTTTTGACACTGGCTAACACGGTACTACAGTTTTTGTTTTGGGATTATGCTCTGTAGAGAATTCCATGTGACATTAGCCAAACAATAATCATGAGCCAATATTTGACGTGGAGAAAGAAACATTGTAAGCAGCGAGCAACTCATTATGGAATCTGTAGTAGCAAAGATCATTATGTCAGAAGTATGTTTGTCAGCAAATGTTATAAAGTAGTTCACTTTTGTTTTTACAGTCACACTAACCACCACAGCAACCACCACAGCAACCACCACAGCAACCACAAGAACCACCACAGCAACCCCAAGTGCGCCAATCTGCAAATTATATTGTACAAGTTTATTTTATTATTACACGTGCATCTCCACCAACCAGATATGTGACGGTATACGACAATGCCTTAATGGAGATGATGAGCTGAATTGCGGTAAGGAATGATTCATGGATAGCATTTACTGTATGGCCTAAGGCAAGCCTCATGTCATTATATCAGTTGATATAATGCATAGAAAAATAACAAATTCTATGGAATTTGTTATTTTTCTATGCATTATATCAACAGATTAGCCCCTGATTCCCACCGAAAACACATTTTATGGAAAAATTTGCAGATTTTAACACTTACATCAACCTACCCAACCTTTGCTAGTTATTTCCTAGACAAAATTAAAAAAATAAGAAAAAAGAAAATAAGGTCAAACCAAAGGGAAACTATAATAGCATCAGTTCCCTCAGCTGCTACTTGTCTTGCATCCTTTTCCACTCTAAGAGAGACACCATTCTTCTCTCATTAACTCTAAATGTCATCGTACTACCTTCTCTCTTTTTCCTATTCCCCCTCATCTCATTCCTCCCCTTTTACCGATTTTTATTCATTCATTCATCACCTCTCTCTCTCTCTACTCACACATTCCCACACTCATTCAAACATTCAGTCATTAAACCTATTCTTTAAAAACCTTTTCTGGATCCTACTGGGATAGACAACATAGAGCAGTAGAAGGTCTGCCAGGAGTGGAGGTTATTGCTGATGATATGTTGGTGGATAGTTGTGGAGACACCACAGAGGAAGCCACAGTGGATCATGACAAAAATCTGATTGGACTCTTAGAAAGAGCCAGAAAGCTGAACCTAAAGTAAAACAAACAGAAGCTAAGACTGAGACTATCATCAGTGCCATACATGGTGCATCTACTGATAGCTAAGGGTTTACACCCAGATCCGGACAAAGTAAAAGCAATTTTGAAGATGTCAAAGCCAGAGAATGTTCTATCAGTTGAAGAATGTTAGGATTTGTAAACTACTTATCCAAATTCCTACCACACTTGTCTGACGTAACCATTAAGAAGGCTGACAGACAAATAGGGGCTGATTTACTAACCCACGAATCCGACCCGAATTGGAAAAGTTCCGACTTGAAAACGAATATTTTGCGACTTTTTCGGATTCTGTACGAATTTTTCGGATCCAATACGATTTTTGCGTAAAAACGCGAGTTTTTCGTATCCATTACGAAAGTTGCGTAAAAAGTTGCGCATTTTGCGTAGCGTTAAAACTTACGCGAAAAGTTGCGCATTTTTCGCGTAAGTTTTAACGCTACGCAAATTGCGCAACTTTTTACGCAACTTTTGTAATGGATAGGAAAACTCGCGTTTTTACGCAAAAATCATATTGGATCCGAAAAATTCGTAAAGAATCCGAAAAAATCGCAAAACATACGAAAAAATCGCAAAGTACCGATCATTACGAAAAAAACGCAATCGGACTCCATTCGACCCGTTCGTGGGTAAGTAAATCAGCCCCATACAGTATATAGGTCTGGCAATCCAGCCATGACAAATCTATGAAGCAAATAAAAAAACTGCACAACCATCCTACGATACTATGACGTGACAGTACAATGCGATGTCAGTGAAAAGGGACTAGGAGCAACTTTATTGCAACAAATCCAACCTGTTGCCTTTATAATGCACACTGTCTCCAACAGAGCAAAGAAATGCACAGATGAAAAAGGAATGTCTGGCTATCACGTTTGGCGTTCAAAAATCAGTATTTACATGGGAAAAACCTAATCAACATTTAGTCTAACCACAAGCCACTAAAATATTTTCAGGAAACCTCTACTAGGAGTCAAAAAAAGCAAATTATAATCTAAATGTCAGGATCAGCCAGGATCCGAACACCACTTGGGGTGTTCCTGGCAGCATGCATTTGCCTCTGTAGCCACTGTAGTCATTTTGGGCTGTCTCTGTTTAATTCTTCTCTTGTCTGTCTTCTACTTTCTGGCTGCTCCCTTTCCTCCACCCACCTCATTAACCTCATGTGTTTCCCATCTCCTAATCTTCACCCTTTTTAAGCCTTTTCTTGACCATTGCCCCTTGCTTGGTCATTAATTGTTTCTTGTGACCCTGCCTCCGTGTTCCCTGTTCCTGTGTCTATTCTTGTTCTTGCTGGTTCCAAGCTCCAGTTCCTTGTCCTGATCCTGCTTTCTGCCTTGTTCCTGTTCTCTGGTGCCCTTCCTAGTTCTGCCTTGATTTCCCGGTTTTGACCTTGGCCTGTCCTCGACTTTGCTTGACTGCCGCTTGCCCTGACCTTTTGCCTGTTTTGGATTCCGCCTCTGCCTGCCGTGTTATATATGCAGTGTGTATTTCCATTGTGTGCACTGTTACGTCACTAGTTATTAAAGTTCTTCATTATCATCATGGCCTCTGACACCAGTTCTGTGATCTATGGTTACACTCCAGGTTACCCAGTCTTCAGGCTCCCACCTTCCTGGTACTCCATGGCATCTCCTCAGGGAGATCGTGACACTAAATGTGAGTTATAAAAAAGCATTACAGACTTTCTGACCAGCACCATTAACCAAAGTCCAATTGAAACCTGACTATTTATTCTTCATCTATGCAGAAGAGCTAAAACATATTTAAGAGAATCTGACATACTGTACCTCTACAACAGATACAACACCATAATGAACAAGGTAAAGCCTCACAGTTATTAAAGGGCACTGTTCTAGCTGAATGACCTGATCAGACAGAAGGGGTACCCATTTGAAGACCCCATCAAGGACTGCTGGGGTTTTCGAGATGAAACCACTATACAGAATGGTATTATGTATAAAGGACACAGAGTCATCATGACCTAGAATTTGCACCAAGATACGATAGCAAGTCATTCAAGTCATCTGGGCATAGTTGCATACCTTCACAAGGCCAAAGATGTGCTATTCTGGTGACATATGAGATAATTGAGGCAATAAAGTCTTAACACCAGCAATAAATACCTCAACAAACAGACAAAGGAACCACTGATGACACCCAAACTCCCTACTCTACCATGGAGTAAATTGCCAGATACAATTTCTGATACCACCTTTAAAATCATAATCGAATGCTGTAAAATGCATTTTAGTCATCATGGGATACCTGGACCACAATGGACCACAATATATCAATAAGTTCACCCATTTTTCCTAAAATTGGGGATTTCAACACCTTGCCTTGTTTCCTATCACAGTCAGTCCAATGGTAAAGCTGAAGCTGCTATAAAGATAGCAAAAACCACCATAAAGAAATCAAAGATCGCTGGAAACTTAATTGGAGGAATACTCCTAGAGAAGGTACCAACTGCAGTCCTGTATAAAGACTTATGTCACAAGGGACAAGATTTCTCCTTCTCACCGCTCAAAAGCTGCTGTTTCTAAAGGTGATAGAAAAAGTGGTTGATCAGCTTACAGAGAGGCACCAGAAAGCAAAAGCATATTGTGATATTTGTGCTTTGTTAGTTGGAAGCTAATGTGGTTCCATTATTCTTAGCCTGAAACCTATAGGCCTGTTAGTCTGACATCAATTGTAGGAAAGCTTTTAAAAGGTGTAATAAGGGATAGGGTACTTGAATACATTGCAAATCACAATGCTAAAAGTTTGTGCCAGCATGTTCTTATGTGTAACAGATCTTGCCAGACTAATTTAATTGCCTTTTATGAGGAGGTGAGCAGGAACCTTGATGCTGGAATGACAGTGGATGTCATTTACTTGGATTTTGCTAAAGCATTTGATACAGTACCTCACAGAAGTGTAATGATCAAATTGAGGAATATTTGAACATACAGTAATATTTTTACTTGGTTAGAGAACTGGCTGAAGGATAGACATATTTTCTAATTGGACCACAGGGGTCAGTCCTTGGTCCTTTGCTTTTTAACTTGTTCATTAATGACCTGGAGGGGGGCATAGACAGTACTGTTTCTATTTTTGTGGACAATAATTAATTGTGCAAAACTATAAGTTCCATGCAGGATGCTGCCGCTTTGCAGAGCGATTTGGCAAAATTGGAAAACTGGGCAGCAAACTGTAAAATGGGGTTTAATGTTGAAAAGTGCAAAGGTATGCCCTTAGAAGTAATATAAATGTGAGTTATACACTAAATGGTAGTGTGTTGGGGGGATCCTTAATTGAGAAGGATCTCTTTATAGGTCTCTGGTGAGGCCTTATATGTATAGATTAACAATTTGGTCCTGTATTTGTACCCCTTTACTCTATAATGTGCTGCATGAAATTATGGCACTATATAAATAATATCATCAACATATTGGCCCCTCCCTCTAGCCAAACAATATTACAGAGAACAAGTCAAACTTGTCATGGAACTGAGATCATGGAACTTTAAATGCTAACTTAAAGTTGCATTCATCAGCAGCTACGATTGTAAGCCTGGGTTGTTGTGTTCCTCATTGACTTATTCAAAAGAATCCAATACTCTACAGGCACTAGAACTTTAGGGCCCAGCCCTCTACAGACATTTATTGCTAATGCCCCACTTTCCTGTAGACTTGATAGCTGAGTGCCTGGGGTATTCATTTTTGGTGTGTAATGGAGGGACATTTGTTAATTTCCCTGGCTTCCCAAAGCAGAAATTTACTGGGAAAACCTGCTTATCCATTTGTTGAGACAATATCTGACCTAATCCAAATGGCTACTGGTCTGAAAAATCTGTCATGGCAATAGGTATGATAAGTCAGTGTGTTATCATTGCTCGTTTATTCAAAGAAAACTGAATTTGCAGCCAGTATTTGTTCAAATAAACACAAGGGCGAGGTTGGGACATTTTCTAAATTGTGGGGGAGGTCTTTGTATTGTACATGGGAGTGGTAGCCTGAAGGCCATTTAGGGTGAAGTTTAGGGTAAATACTTATGACCAGAAAAATCAGCTACGTGATTTTTAAATCTCAGTTCAAATCTGAACATTTTCCATGGAAAGTGTGATGTGTACTCTGTAATATTTTTTTGGTGGGAGGGGCTAATCAGTTGAATATTATTTATACATATATAGTACCATCATTTCATGCAGCACATTACAGAGAAAAGGGGTACAAGTACATTCTCTTTTCTCTTTTTTTACAGCCACTACAACCCCAAGCATACTGATCTGCCAGATGTACTGCAGCTACACATACACGTGTATCCATGCCTACCAGATATGTAATGGGGTACAGGACTGCGCTTATGGGGATGATGAAAGAAATTGCGGTAAGATATCAGTAATGCATAGCATCTTATATTAAATTGTTTATATGCTGTTAAGTTTATTTTGCTTGACAAACACAACAGAAATAAATTTGGAATTATTTCATAGGGTGACAGGTCTCCTTTAAAAGATACATTAGATAAGTTAACTAGTAGAATTCAGTCTAAAGCAACTGAACTTTCTGAGTTTTCTTAAAAACCTTTCACCCCTCATCCGAGTGCAAAAGCAGCACCCCGAAGGCTGCATTAGACCTAATTAGAAATCAAAGTGAGACTCCCGACTCCTGCATGGAAAGAAAATATAAAGAGAGAGAGATACTGAGAGGAGGACGAGGAAGAATAACTTAGTTATTTTAGTTGAAAAGAAGAAGCCCTTGGATGAATATCCAGTCACTTATCAAATCCTGTCACTTTCACCTAAGAAATATTTCCAAAATACGATCATTTATCACCCAAGATGCTGCCAAAAGTCTTATTCACTATCTTATAATATCTCACCTGGACTACTGTAACTCCCTATTAATTGGCCTTCCCCTCCAAAGCCTGTCCCCTCTTCAGTCCATAATGAATACTGCTGCCAGGCTCATACACCTCTCCAACCGCTCCTCCTCTGCCGTGCCACTCTGCCAATCCCTCTGCCGTGCCGCTCTGCCAGTCCCTCTGCCGTGCCACTCTGCCAATCCCCCTGCCGTGCCGCTCTGCCAATCCCTCTGCCGTGCCGCTCTGCCAATCCCTCTGCCGTGCCGCTCTGCCAATCCCTCTGCCGTGCCGCTCTGCCAATCCCTCTGCCGTGCCACTCTGCCAATCCCCCTGCCGTGCCACTCTGCCAGTCCCTCTGCCGTGCCACTCTGCCAATCCCCCTGCCATGCCACTCTGCCAGTCCCCCTGCCGTGCCGCTCTGCCAGTCCCTCTGCCGTGCCGCTCTGCCAGTCCCCCTGCCATGCCACTCTGCCAATCCCTGCACTGGCTTCCCCTACCATCCAGGATAAAATTCAAACTAATGACTCTCACATTTAAAGCAGTTCATAACTCTGCCCCACCCTACATCTCTGAACTTATCTCTAGGTACCATCCAACCCGCTTGTTACGCTCCTCTACTGACCTGCCCCCCAACTCCTCTCTCATTCCCTCCTCACACGCTCGCATTCAAGACTTTGCAAAAGCTGCCCCCCTTCTCTGGAATTCGCTCCCACAAACTATCAGACTTTCTCCCAATAATAGTATGAATGAATGGTGAAACATATTGAAGTCCAGCTGCTTTAGACGTAACTCTACTAGATACTGTATATCAGGGCCTGGATGAATGAGAATCTTCATAGACATTTTTATGAGTTAATATTATGAGTAGCAGCAGAAAAGCTCTCAGTGTGACATTCAGTTTATAAAGTCTTTAGTAGGGCTGATAATAAATAATACAGTATCTAATAGAATTAAGTCTAAAATGACTGGTAGGGAATTTCCCGGTATTTAAACCCTTGAGGGCAGTACAGTCACAGGCATCCAATCACAATGGTTCCATTGAACTTGTTCAGTTAGGTGTTGGCTGAAACTGACAGGTGTAAGAAGGTATGATCCAATCACAATGGTACCATGATTCTCACTGATGAAGGTGTTAATCCTTCAAAGTACATGACTGGAAGTGTGAACTGTTGTGAAACCACCGGGGTAAGGATGTCAACGCGGGATTGTATGTCGATGACAAGCGGTGTCGCAGGCCCCCTCCTCTGTTCAGGGATGGTTTTTCCAGGTTGGCATAAATGGCCTATTTCACACCTATTTCAAACCATCTGTCCTCTCGGCCCAAAATATGCATGTTACGGTCCTCAAAAGAGTGACCTTTTTCTTTGAGGTGTAGATAGACCACTGAGTCTTGTCCTGAGGAGTTTGCCCGCCTATGTTGGGCCATTCTCTTACAGAGAGGTTGTTTTGTCTCCCCAATGTATAAGTCTGAGCACTCTTCACTACACTGGACAGCATAGACCAACATGTTTTAGACTTAATTCTACTAGATACTGTATATCATGACCTGGATGAATGAGAATCTTCATAGAGATAATAATTAAAATTTTTCAGTAAATGGTATGAAGAGATTTTTACAGCCACTACAACCCCAAGCCCCTGCCAGATGTACTGCAGCTACACATACACATGTATCCATGCCTACCAGATATGTAATGGGGTACAGGACTGCGCTTATGGGGATGATGAAAGAAATTGCGGTAAGATATCAGTACTGAATAGCATTAAATGTGTGGGGAATAACTTAGTTATCTTACAAACAGGTGAGAATTACTGATTATATTTAGAAAATTTCTTATCTCAGTATGATGACTTTTACATTAAATTTTTTTCACATGATATTTCCCCTTTACAGGGGCCCGGTCACCCAGACATAAAGAGCTGTATAATGAAAGTCCTTTTCAAATTAAACATGAAACCCAGATTTATTTTTTTATTAACACATCCATACCCATTGTAAAGACATTTAAAAATCCCAGCTGTCAATCATATATTACCTGCCCCGCATCTATGCCTTAGCCCTGTGTGCCTTAGGGATAGAGGTGGGGCAGACAAATACTTTCACTTTCCATTCAGCACTCACATTCCCCCTCTCTCCTCTCCATCTAATTGTGTAGCCAGTGCATGGGCATCTGGTACTCTGGTCCATTCTATCACATAAACAAGGTTTTGGCATTATGCAAAGCTTGCCTTACTTGAACTGAAGAAGCCCTCGGATGAGGGGTGAAACGTTTTCAAGGCAATTCATGAAGTCCAGTTGCTTTAGGCTTAACTCTACTAGATACTGTATATCAGGGCCTGGATGAATGAGAATTTTCCTAGACATTTCATGAGTTAATATTACGAGTAGCAGCAGAAAAGCTCTCAGTGTGTCATTCAGTTTATAAAGTATTTAGTAGGGCTGATAATAAATGGTATTAAGAGATTTTATTCTCATTTCTTACAGCCACTACAACCCCAAGCACACCAACCTGCCAGATGTACTGCAGCTACACATACACGTGTATCCATGCCTACCAGATATGTAATGGGGTACAGGACTGCGCTTATGGAGATGATGAATTGAATTGTGGTAAGAAAACATTACTGAATAGCATTAAAAGTAACAAACTATTTCCAAACTACCATTTAGTCAGTTTTTAGGGAAAGTATCGCTAAAGGATTTTAAAATGTTCTCCTCCATTAAAGTTCAGTCTGTATCGTCTACAGAATTACACAAAGCCCAGTTTCCGCTTATATTGAATTCTGGTACAAAACAGCAGTATTGCTCTTCGGAGCAGATCATTTTATGGACATTACCCATGTAGTGGTGGCCTATATGGTGCCCAATACCAAAAGTATGTTTATATATGCACATTGGGGTTCTCTAATGGAAGTACCCAACACTGATCATTGCTCCTTCTCTTCCTCTTCATTATATGGGTATAGAAACATCATTGTTGTTACTCTACTTCTCACAGAGGGTAAATTGAGGTTGTGATGGATAGAGTTGTAGATAGTGATGCAAAAGGGGGCGTGGTCGCAGCAAAATAGGTGTGGTTGTGTCAAAAACCGATGCCGACCGCATTTTGCAGATTTTCCACCGTTTCGCCAATTTTCCTGTCCTTTTGCCAATTGTTTTTGGCAAAGCGAAATGGGACAAATTGTTCATCCTTAGTTGTAGACCAAGTTTGCTTTGCAATAATAGGCCTTTATGATGTACCTGTAGGGCAGTGGTTCCCAAATTATGTAGTTGCCACCCCTTGGGGAGCAGGGCAATAGGCACAGCCTGAAGGCCATAGGGCGAGAACTAGGGACAATGGCCATTGGCTCTCCTAGCTGCACCTAAAAGCTGAGCTTGAATGTCAAGTTAGGTTGAGCTTAGGAATGACTTTGTGTTTGCTCTCCTATATATTCTTGAAACTATGAGCGAATGACTGATATACTAATATTTTTCTATAGAAGTAGTGATGGGTGAAATAATTCTCCAGTTGAGGATTCGTGGCAAAAAATTGTTGCCCACGGCAAATCAAATTGTCGCGTGTGTAAAAAAAAAATGGCATGCAACTTTTTTTTTGACGTGTGATATTTTCACAGTTTCACAAATCTATATAAAGATTTGCTAATTTTCCGGTGAAGCGTAATGGGACAGATTCAGTCACCACTATATAGCAGTATTCATTTTATAAGTTAAAACGCCCTTACCTTCAAAGTGGCCCCTGGCTAGAGGTTGAACATTCAAGTGGGGCATGTACCAAAAAAGTATGCCAACCCCTGATGTAGGGCTTTTATCATGTTAACAAAATTCTCAGGAGATTTTGGTTCTCAATATTTTTTCTAAACTTTCCCAGAAATCTCAAGGGCCGGCGGCTGCATTAAAATGCAAGAAATCCCCCAATGAGAATCCCAGCTGATGTGAGTAAATCCGGCTCCCTGTTCTCTGTTCCTGCAATTGGAGTTGGGAGCAATAAGCACAGTTTCCCAGCACTGAACAAGTCTGTCCCTTTATCCCCATGTCTGATTCCTGTGCCATATAATGACGGGAAAATGCCATCATTATCTCTATATGTAAGGTACCAGCAAGGGGCCTGACACAGTGCTGGGAATCAGCATTCTCATTGGTCAATTATTTTGCATTTATAATGAAGCTTTTGCTCAGTAGAATTCTCATTGGTGAATTTTCTTGCATCTATAATTACGTTTTGCAGCAACTTCTATAGCAAAACTAGGGGGCGCAGTGGGACAGTGTAATTGGGTTTCCAACACCTTTAAATACTGAAAATACTAAATCACAGAACCCTGAGAGAAAATCAATCCATTATGTAACAGTGCTATTCACTCTCAGAGTACCATGACCTGTATAAAAGCACTCAACCTTCGATTTCGTGGCTGTGGAACTCCTCGATAACTTCTAGTATCTTTATATTGTGCAATTAGGGTTACTTCATTCATTATATAATAAAAAGTTTGTTTTCCATAAATGTTTTACAGAGGATTGTTTTTGTATTTACATTCACAGCAACCACAACAACATCAAGTGCTCCAACCTGCAAAATGTATTGTTTAGGTTTTCTGTATTATTACACGTGCATCTACGCCAACCAGATATGTGACGGTATACGACAATGCCTTTATGGAGATGATGAGCTGAATTGCGGTAAGGAATGATTCATGGATAGCATTTACTGTATGGCATAAGGCAGTGATCCCCAACCAGAAGCTCGTGAGAAACATGTTGCTCCCAAACCCTTTGGATGTTGCTCCCAGTGGCCTCAAAGCAGGTGTTTATTTTTTTGAATTTCTGGTTAGGAGGCAAGTGTTGATTGCATAAAAACCCAGTGTAATTGCCGAACAGAGCCTTCTGTAGGCTTCCAATTAACACTAGAACTTTGGGGTCCAGCCCTCTACAGAAAATAGAACTTTGGTTTCCAGCCCTCTACAGTCACTAGAACTTTGAGGTCCAGCCCTCTACAGAAAATAGAACTTTGGTTTCCAGCCCTCTACAGTCACTAGAACTTTGGGGTTCAGCCCTCTATAGACACTAGAACTTTGGGGTCCAGCTCTCTACAGTCACTAGAACTTTGGGGTTAAGCTCTCTACAGACACTAGAACTTTGAGGTCCAGCCCTCTACAGACACTAGAACTTTGAGGTCCAGCCCTCTACAGACACTAGAACTCTGGGGTTCATCCTTCTGCAGGCATTCATTGCTAATGTCCCACTGCCCTGTAGACTTGATAGCCAGGGTCGTTTTGATAAGTAGTGCCGCCCGAGGTGACCTAGGGAATACTGACCCCCTCGGTTTTGAGGGGCACTCCTCAGGAGCCTATATTTTAATTAAAAAAAATGCCCCCAGTCTCCGGTGTGGATCTCCATAGGAAATCTAGCAATGGAGCTGAGGGTTTGGGATGAGAGGGGTAGGGAGTTGCGTGCTTTGTGAAAGTGATGTACCCCAGTCTTTTCATTTTTCGCCACTGGAGGATTAATTTGTGAAATGGGTGGCAAAATATACCCTTGGAAAAATTGTTGCGCGTGTCAATTTGTGTAAATTTGTGTGGTAGCCGCATTTCGCACATTTTTTTGCCATTTCACAATTTTTCCCCAAAGCTAAACGGAACAGTTTCACTCATCGTTAGTGTCAAATATAGACCTGAAATCACAGCAGGATGATTCATACACAGGTTTAATATAAAGGGGCCCCTGACCATAAAGTGGATTATATTTGGGGGCTTAAACCCAGAAGGTGTGGAAACCATAATTCAAGTTCCTACAGTGAGGGCCAAATAGCACAGATGCATTTTCTTGCTGTGTAACACCATTACTACTTTGTACCTTTGTGCGTATTAAAGTCTGGTTTACAGAATTCACAATGCACTAAAGTCCACTGAGTGCTAATATTTTTATATGGTAAACTTTCCCATGCAACAAGCAAGTACAGTAACATTAGATTTGACACTGTCTACTATGAATTATATATATATATTTATTGTTATTTATTTATAGTTACAACACCCTCATTACCGGCTTATTGTGAAAAGAGATGCGGTTCATCAGTAAGTTGTGTCCTGTCTTCCCAATGGTGTGATGGGGTGTCCCAGTGCCCTAATGGGGAAGATGAGACCTCCTGTGGTGAGTAACGATGGGCAGATGTTACCCAGGTCTATATGTAGATTGGCTACCTAAATAATAATTTAAATAATGTAAAAAAGAAAATGCCATCAATATTTTTAAAAAAAACAAAACATGTTATATAGGGAAAAATGGGACCAGGTCTCAATTACACAACTCTATTGAATATTCTAATTCTTAAAAGATAGTTAGGCTCTGCTTTCCTTTGATTTAATTCCAGATCTTACCATAGAGTCTAATGCTAAATCTTTCATTGCAGTTCATTTGTTAGTAACAGGACATTCTGTATGAAACAAACCTACTTTCTCCCCCAGTGCGATTATATGGAGCAGACTCCCAACTGCAGGTCTATTCTACATTAAAGTCAGCATGGCTGCCTGTGTGCGCTGATAACTGGACTGATGCCTATGGGAGGTTTGCCTCCGGGACTTTGGCTACAACGGGTAAGTGTCTGGCTAATGCGCTCCCTTTTATATGCTCCTGAAGGGGGCTTTCCCGCTACAGGCCGACTTTAATGGTTGGTGCCATCTAGAGAAGAGCTCAAGTATAGAGTTAAGTGATACTGACACTAAAAAACTACTCTTCCAAATATGAATGTACATTAAAAGTTCCCTATAGATCATGTTGATAGTTTTTCACTGATAGGGCTGCTTTTGTATGTAATTGTTACTTGTGTTCCAAAACCAAAACGGTTTTGCCAACATGACTGTCTTTTATCAAACTGTCAGTTACAGCTTCTAATGCTAATGAACTAGTGCAGCACAAATATGGTCGCCCCCTCATTGAGGAACATGGGGGATCAGATAGGGAATGTAAAAGCATTGGGGAAATACAGATGCAGTCAGAAAGTTTTCACATTGTGTCTCAACATGTGGCAACAGTTTGGGGAAGGCTTTGTGCCCCTGTGCACAAAGTAAAGGCCATACAGAATGGGTTTGCTGAGAGTGAATGAACATGATTGGCCTTCACAAAGCCCTGATCTCAACCCAACTGAACCCTTGATAGTTCCCCATTGGAACCCCAACTGTGAGCCAGACCTGTTTCCAAATATCAAGCTGCCCAAGCACTTATACATGATTAGAAAGAAATGCCAACATTTAGGAGAAATCCTTCCAAGAGCAGCAGAAAAAAGCTGTTTTAACAGCAAAGAAAGGGCTGACTGGATATCAATACTCTTGGTTTTCATATGAGATGTTGGAAGGCGGGAACTCCTATCGTACATTAGTCAATAAAACATTAATTAAACCCAATAGGATTGTTCTGCCCCCAATAAGGGGTAATTATATCTTAGTTGGGATCAAGTACAGGTACTGTTTTATTATTACAGAGAAAAGGGAATCATTTAACCATGAAATAAACCCAATAGGGCTGTTCTGCCCCCAATAAGGGGTAATTATATCTTAGTTGGGATCAAGTACAGGTACTGTTTTATTATTACAGAGAAAAGGGAATCATTTAACCATGAAATAAACCCAATAGGGCTGTTCTGCCCCCAATAAGGGGTAATTATATCTTAGTTGGGATCAAGTACAAGTACTGTTTTATTATTACAGAGAAAAGGGAATCATTTAACCATTAAATAAACCCAATAGGGCTGTTCTGCCCCCAATAAGGGGTAATTATATCTTAGTTGGGATCAAGTACAGGTACTGTTTTATTATTACAGAGAAAAGGGAATCATTTAACCATTAAATAAACCCAATAGGGCTGTTCTGCCCCAATAAGGGGTAATTATATCTTAGTTGGGATCAAGTACAGGTACTGTTTTATTATTACAGATAAAAATAAAATTAATTTTAAAAATGTGAATTATTTGATTTAAATGGAGTCTATGGAAGAAGGACTTTCGGAGCTTTTTGAATAACAGGTTTCCAGATAAGGGATCCCATACCTGTACATTTATTCTCATATCCTCTAATATAGGGACCACTGTTCCATTAAATTACACAACTGTGCTTGGTTTCTTCTTCAGGAGCAGCTATAACAGATATAACACTTTGATGTCCCCATTTTCCCCAGTTGGGTATTTCAAGTTAAACAATGGAAACTGGACAAGCAGATTCTATACAAGTGTTCAAAACAGGTATGGCTGTTATAGTGTCCCATCTTATAATATATTGTTTTATTTCTCATCTCTGTGGATAATGTAATAAGAGGTTTATGCCAGTGCTAATAACCCCTTGCAGTCAGTAATATTTCCTGGCCAGCTGTTTGAAAGCAAAAATCTGATTGGTCGCCTTGGGGTACTAGACCTTGAGCAAACCTATTCCTATTATAACTATACTTCCAAATATATAATAATGTAAGGCAGTACTGTAATAACCTGCACAAAATAGAGAGAGGTAGATAATAACAAAAGTCTATATTTATTTACAGTTCTTTTTGTTTATCGGGAAATGTGGTCTCCTTACATTGTATCAGTAAGTATTAAAATATGACCATCAACACAAAAAAAAGTTTTTTCTTTTATTATCAATTAGATGGGTGTTTTCTTATCAGTTTTCCTTGGGCCTTTGTGTTTTTTTTTTCTTGTGGTTTGCAAATTATTAACTTTCCTGTTTTGTATCTTTCTGGCATGAAAATGAAAATTCTGTTCTATAACTCTATGTTACTAACCATAGCAACCAAAAAAGCACATTGACTGTAAGGTTTAAACTAAAATGAGAATTTCACTTACCTCTTATCGTAAATTCCATTTCTTCTAGTCCCGACATGTCAGTACGCATGGGCAGTATTGCCCCCACAGCTAGGAGGTAGGACCTATATACCAAAGCCAATCAAAATTAGCCCTTACCTATAAGACCATGTGACTTCCTCCTCACCACTGTTATACATTTGCCAAGCAATACAAGAAGCAAATAATTGGGATGGGAAACCCCGTACTGACATGTCGGGACTAGAAGAAATGGAATTTACGATAAGAGGTAAGTGAAATTCTCATTTTCTTCTTCGTCCCTTCCATGTCAGTACGCATGGGATCTACCAAGCCATGCCCCTAAAATATAAGGGGTGGGAACAATAATATCAACAGATGCTAAAAACAAATCAAGCATCACAAGAAAAAACGGACCATTCCCGGCTACAAGAATCCTCTCAGGGACCAGAGGGATTTCCACACTACGGTTGCCAAAAACATCCAAGCCCGGCTCGGGAGGATCCTCTGCCAACAAGAAGAAAATGGTCACAATCATAACTCTGACACTGGGCAGTTCACTGGTGTTACCAGCCCCGCAGCAACCGACCAGTTAACCACAACTCTGATGCATTATCCACTAGAGCTGTCTCTATGCCCCCAATCCTTAGCACTAACCTGGGGCCCTAGAAAAATAATTGTGACACACAAGCCTCTAGCTCCAAAGCACACCGGTATCAGCTTAAATTGGTGTTGAGAGCCGTCAAACTCAACAACCCCCAGAGATCAGCCAAAGATAATCCAAGCACAGATCTGAAGCAACGAACAGTGAAAGGGCACACTAGCCATCAAGCCCCCCTATGGCACAAACAAGCTAGGGACTCCAGCCTGTAACAGAGCATGACAGGCTGAAACCCAACTTCCTACCACTCACTGTAGCTACCAACCTTGAGAGGCTACCTAACCAGCAATGTTAGGGCCAGGTTTAGGAACTGTACACGACCTGCAGATGGAAGATCAGCTAACCAGTAAAACATGACTGGAATCAACTGGAAAACATGCATGGAACGACTGGTGCACAGCCAGCCCATACTCAATGTACCATCTAGCCACCCTGCATGAAAGTCAGAAGCGCCATATACTATGCATGCTAAACAACCAGCGGAAAAACCAACACCCTGCCAGAAAGCAGCGGTGGACATGTCAAGAAAAGCACTGGAGAACACGCCAGCTGCCATCCCTGCATGCAAGAGCCCAGAGTGAAAGATAGCTAACACACAAGCAATAGCAAAAAAACTAGCGCTATGCTTGCAATACATGACTCTGCAACCACTGATGGACTGTTCAGATACTGTAACTGCAAAGAAACCGCTCCCCAAACTAGCCACTGCTAGTAAGGAGTGGAATACAAGGTGAAAAACAAGCACCCACACATGCCAAGAAAGCAGCTAAGGTAGACAGCCACAAGCGCCAAGGCACACCATGACATGAACCAAAGACCATATCAAAGGCAGCCAACCACATGCCTGCACCAAGGACCACAGCATGACTGGCAACCATATACGCCAAGGACTAAGCCAAGGCCAGCAGCCACCTGCGCCAAGGAGCACACCAAAACTGGCAGCCTCCTAAACAATTGCCAGCATCCTATGAGCCTAAGCTCCTAACCAGGGCCAGTCTCCCTGGGAGCCAAAGGACAGAAAACAGGGCAAGTTGGCAAGCAAACCAAGGCTAAAACCGGGGTCAAATGAGCCACAAACCAGGACCAAAGGCCAAAATTGGTAAAACGCCAAGCAAGCCAAAGGCCAGAACTAGAGCCAACGGCCAAGCAAGCCAAAGGGCAGAAACAGAGCCAACAGCCAAGCAAGCCAAAGGCCAAAACCAATGGGCAAGCAAGCCAAAAAGTCAAAACTGGAGCCAATGGCCAAAACCTGAGCCAATGGCCAGGCAAGCTGAAGGCCAAAACAGAGCCAAAAAGCCAATCAAGCCAAAAGGCCAATCAAGCCAAAGGTCAAAACCTGAGCCAAAAGGCCAGGACCAGAGCCAAAGGCCAAGCAAGCCAAAGGCCAGAGCCAAGCGGCCAAGCAAGCCAAAGGCCAGAACCAGAGCCAAGTGGCCAAGCAAGCCAAAGGCCAGAACCAGAGCCAAGCGGCCAAGCAAGCCAAAGCCAGAACCAGCGCCAAGCAAGCCAAAGGCCAGAATCAGAGCCAATGGCCAAGCAAGCCAAAGACCAGAACCGGGCCAACGGTCACACCAGCCAAAGGCCAAAACCAATGGGTAAGTGAGCCAAAAGGTCAAAACTGGAGCCAATGGCCAAAACCAGAGTCAATGGCCAAGTAAACTAAGGCCCAAAACAGAGCCAAAAGGCTGAAACCAGAGCCAAAGGTCTGAACCAATGGACCAAGCAAGGCAAAGACTAAACTAATGTCCAAGCGAGCCAAAGGTCAAAACTGGAACCAATGGGCAAGCAAGCCAAAGGCCAAAATCAGATCCCACTGCCGAGCAAGCCAAAGGACAGAACTGGGAAAAACGGCCAAGCAAACCAGAAGACAGAACCAGCGGCCAAGTGAGCTAAAAGCCAGAATGGAAGAAGCAGCCAAGTGAGTCAAGGCCAGAACCAGGGCCAGCGACCAAGCAAAGAAAACTGCCAAACCAAGGACCAGTGGCCACTCAAGCCAACAAGGACCAGCAGGCAAGCAAGCCAGAGTCCAAAACAAGGACCAGCAGGCAAGCCTATAGCAAAAATTCTGCTGCCAGGGGTGAGAGGCAGTAGCAAAGCAAGCCAAAGGCCATAACCCGGAACCACAGCCAAGGGCAACAAAAGCCATAAACAGACCCAACAGCCAAGCAAGCCAAAGACCGTAATCTGGGCCAACAGGCACACAAGGCAAAGTCCATGACAAGGACCGGCAGCCAAGCAAGCCAAGGCTATAGCAGAAAGTCTGATGCCAGGGGTCAGAGGCAGTAGACAGATGAGCTCGAGGCCATAAGCAGGAACTGCAGCCAAGTGAGGCAAAGGCCATAGACAGAACCAACGGCCAAGCAAACCAAAAACAATAATCACGGCCAGGGTCAGGCACACA
Organism: Xenopus tropicalis; assembly: GCF_000004195.4. Classification (NCBI taxonomy): domain Eukaryota; kingdom Metazoa; phylum Chordata; class Amphibia; order Anura; family Pipidae; genus Xenopus; species Xenopus tropicalis. The sequence continues at coordinate 10,004,673 of NC_030678.2, forward strand.
AGGCAAAGCCCAAAACAAGGAACATCAGTCATGCAAGCCAGAGACATAGCAAAAAACTGGCTAACAGGGACCAAGAACAGCAGTCACGCTGACCAAAGGCCATAACCAGGACAATGACCAACAGGCACGTAAGCAAAGGTCATAGCACAAGCCGGCAGTCATGCAAAATGACAGTCACAGAGCAATCAAACATTTACCAATGTTGGCTCCTATCATGCTAGCAGACAGAAATATACCTGTAAACACACCAGAAAGAAAAAGGAGTTGTTGAACTACAACTCTGTTCATACCTGGTAGGAAAAAACTTCCTTTTAAGCCAAAGACCCAACCAGGGCCTGCAGAAATAAAATAAGCAGGAAAAGGTACAACACTGCCACAGCAGAAACCCCAGTTAAACCAGGAAGCCCCTGATGAAATAAGAGCTGCTATACCTGCTGTGTCTGCACAGTAGATTTGACTCACAAGGAATTCTACATATATGAAATAGCAATAACAAGGAGCCCAAGAAGCATACAAGCACCTAACAAGATAACACTGGCTTGTAGGTAAAGGCAAATTCCAGTCAGAACCCTGGAGGAAGACTGGTTAAAAGGTGCAGACTCCCTGTGAGAAAAGGAGATACTATACTGCTACAGCAGTGCAACTCCCAGCCAGTCTGGGCACACCTGGTGTAATAATGAGCTCCCATACCTGCAGAGTCCGCATGGTAGACTCACAAAGAAAAGCTAACAATATGAAACAGCAATAGCAAGGAGGCCTAGAAGCATACAAACACCTTACAGGATAAAATTGGCTTGTAGGCAAAATGCAAACTCCAGTCAGAACCGTGGGGAAAGGTTGGTTATAAGGTTCAGACTCCCTGCGAGAAAAGGAGATACCATACTACTACAGCAGTCCAACTCCCAGCCAGTCTGGATGTACCCAGTGTAATAATGAGCCCCAATACCTGCAGAGTTTGCATGGCAGACTCGACTCACCAAGAAAGGCTAACAATATGAAACAGCAATAGCAAGGAGGCCTAGAAGCACACAAACACCTTACAGGATAAAATTGGCTTGTAGGCAAAATGCAAACTCCAGTCAGAACCCTGGAGAAAGGCTGGTTATAAGGTGCAGACTCCCCGTAAGAAAAGGAGATACCATACTGCTACAGCAGTGCAACTCCTAGAACAGTCTTGGAAGCACCTGGTGTAAATGAGCACCCATACGAGCACCAATACCTGCACCCATACCTGCACCCATACCTGCACCCATACCTGCACCCATACCTGCTGTGTCTGCACAGAGGACTCAGGCTTACAGTAAAAACACTAAAGATATCAATAGCAAAGTGCCCTAAAGGAGCACTTACACCTTACCAGATAGCAGTGAGTAGTCAGCAGCATGGCAACTCCCACAAGAACCCAGACAGCCTTCAGCTGAGGGACATAATTAGCTCATTAGTATGCAGGCTTCTCAGTGCACTGAGCATTTCAAACACACAGTGGAGACTGAAGATTCATACTCACCAGATTCAGGCTTAGTTATCACTAGCCCATATCCATACCCATGGCCCTTTAGTCCGAAATGTCTTCAAAGGCTCAAAACATCATAGGAAAAAGGAGACTCAATTGATCACAGGCAGGAAAGTGGAAATACCCACGCCTGTATACTTTCCCACTAAGCAGCTGTTCACATACTGTGCATACATGGGAATAGAGCAGGGGGCTATTTTAGCACAAGGCTAGGACCATGGGTATGCCCACACCTGCATTTCTTCCCAATAGGTGAAAGTTTGATTACTTTACTTATTGGGGCATCAGGTAAAATCTTCTCCATTACCTGGGAATCATCCCTCTATGTATACACAGAGGTAAAAAATAAAATAAATAAATAAAATGACAAAAACAAAAGAAAAATCAAACTGTGAAATCACAAAATGGTGAGGAGGGAGATCCTACCTCCTGTTCAGTAGGACAAAAAATAACAGTGGTGAGGAGGAAGTCACATGGTCTTATAGGTAAGGGCTAATTTTGATTGGCTTTGGTATATAGGTCCTACCTCCTAGCTGTGGGGGCAATACTGCCCATGCGTACTGACATGGAAGGGACGAAGAAGAAATCTTAATAAAGATATAGGACCTGTTATCCAGAATATTGGTGACCTGGGGTTTTCCAGATAAGGGGTCTTTCCATAATTTGGACTGCAAAAAAATCAGAACCATTAACTAAACCCAATAGGGCTGTTAAGTCCCCAATAAGGGGTAATTATATCTTAGTTGGGATCAAGTAAAGGTATTGTTTTATTATTACAGAGAAAAGGGAATCATTTAACCATTAAATAAACCCAATAGGGCTGTTCTGCCCCCAATAAGGGGTAATTATATCTTAGTTGGGATCAAGTACAGATACTGTTTTATTATTACAGAGAAAAGGGAATCATTTAACCATGAAATAAACCCAATAGGGCTGTTCTGCCCCCAATAAGGGGTAATTATATCTTAGTTGGGATCAAGTACAGGTACTGTTTTATTATTACAGAGAAAAGGGAATCATTTAACCATTAAATAAACCCAATAGGGCTGTTCTGCCCCCAATAAGGGGTAATTATATCTTAGTTGGGATCAAGTACAGGTACTGTTTTATTATTACAGAGAAAAGGGAATCATTTAACCATTAAATAAACCCAATAGGGCTGTTCTGCCCCAATAAGGGGTAATTATATCTTAGTTGGGATCAAGTACAGGTACTGTTTTATTATTACAGAGAAAAGGGAATCATTTAACCATGAAATAAACCCAATAGGGCTGTTCTGCCCCAATAAGGGGTAATTATATCTTAATTGGGATCAAGTACAGGTACTGTTTTATTATTACAGAGAAAAGGGAATCATTTAACCATGAAATAAACCCAATAGGGCTGTTCTGCCCCAATAAGGGGTAATTATATCTTAATTGGGATCAAGTACAGGTACTGTTTTATTATTACAGAGAAAAGGTAATCATTTAACCATTAAATAAACCCAATAGGGCTGTTCTGCCCCCAATAATTTAAAAATTAGAATTATTTGCTTATAATGGAGTCTATGGAAGATGGCTTTCACAGAGCTTCCTGGATAACAGATCCTATGCCTGTATTCATATTTTTTATTTCTTATGAACTTTTGAAGAATACAATAGTAATAATAATGCCCCTTCCTCTCAGAGCTCTCTGTTGTACCCTGGTCTCACTCGAGAGAGAGTCGGCCACCTGCTTTCTCAACATGTCAGGTAGCACCATTCCTACAGGTGTCATGCTTTCTGGACTTTATTCCACTTTCCCTCTTGAGTATATGTTCACCTGTGGAATTCCATTAAAAAAATCCTCTCCTGCTGGCGAAATCCCTGGGCCGGTGCATGCGCATTAGAGGGACATGACACCCACCAGAGGCTGTTCCAGGGTACAATCAAACCCTACTCTTGCTTGAGTCTCTATCTTCCAATGTGCCTTGTGGGGTCCAAACACTAGGTAATGCCTTAATGGACCTCTCTGCTAGATAACCTACTCTTGTCTCTGGTCTCTAGGATGAGCTATTAGGATGGGGTCTCAGATATCTCAGATACCTCACTGTTTCGACTCTCTTTAGTCTGGGGCTTCTTGGATACTTGTCCCTTCTGGGACCTCCTGTCTCACAGCACAACAAAGAAGTGGATAGCGCACCCTCAGATAAGGGTGAGGTGCTATTCTCGGGGGGGGGCACCCATAAAGAGTCCCCTCAATACAAAGCAATAATTGATCTAGAGGAATGCATAAATTAACCTTATGTGTTTCAACCACCATGTGGTCTTCATCAGGACCCTGATGCCCCTGATGAAATGAGTAGGGCTAATTTATGTAATCATTTTGTGATGTAATAAATATTACATCCTCTAGGTTAATTATTTTCCTGTCTCAGATCTAAAACCGTGCCTTTGTTTAACTGCGTAGTTCTAAAAAGACTGAGAGCACTGTACCCTTCTCTTATATATCTTCATTCTAATATGGTTTTATTCTATTTTCTACAGGCTGTGGTGTATCTAACAACAGTGTAACCAGCCGAATAGTAGGAGGAACTTATGCCAACTTGGGAAACTGGCCGTGGCAAGTCAGTGTACGGTACAATACAGGACTTTTATGTGGTGGGTCCCCCAAGTGGATAGTGACTGCAGCTCACTGTGTATATGGGTACGTATATGCATCTCAAATTATTATAGTTTATTTTTGTAGTTTTTTTAAGGTGTAGATATTGTTGTTTACGTTATATTAGAATAAAAAAAAACATAAAATCATTTCTACGTTTTATGATCTCTATGAAACACTCGGATTGTGGCTTCCTACCTCGTAAAATGGGAAGACAGGTATCTATTGCCCCATGGAAACACTTTGCAGAGAAAGTAGGCGGGCTTAGGTGCATAAGGAGGGCTGATCTCTGTCGGTAATAGAGGTTGGGATCTTGCAAGGCTCTGTTTAATAATATAATATAATATATATAAATATATTTTACCTTGTACTTTTCTTTATTTTCATCTAGATTTCATTTCTTTGGGAAAAAAGTTAATTGCATGTACAGAGATTATGATATACTGACACCTGGCTGCAGGGTCGGACTGGAAAAATCCAGGTGGGCCCCGGCTCTACTGGGCCCCAGCAGCCCAGACCCGATCCTTGCAGGCGCTACCCCTGCCCAACCGTTCCCCCCCGACGCATTAAATTTACGAGCTTGGGGGAGTATGTCGGGTGGGGGGCCCCTGCAGAGGGGTGGGGGGTTAGGGGATGCGGCCGGCGGGGGCACCTGCAGGGCCCCTGGGGCGGGAGCCCCGGTGGGCCCTTCACCCCCTGTCCGATCCTGCCTGGCTGGATATAACTGGGCTATAAATCTTGACTGCTACATTATATTATAGCAGTGGGATAAAGGGGTTGAAGAACATGTAAACCCTACATTTTCCTACCAAGTTGGGCACATCTTCCCCACCCAAACCACACCATTTCTATGACATATACCCCTTCTGTTCCCCAGCACCGTCATATTTTCCTAAAACAAATAGCACCCAGTGCCATCTTCAATGCATGATAATGGAGAGCTCAACCTATCACTGAACCAGAAGACCTTCTTCTTTGCATGGGGTCAATACATCAATGTGGAAAAATCCAGAAGCACACCAATAGTTTGAATTGCATCTAAAACGTCATTTATTTGATGAAAAAACAAAGGGCAACATTTCAAACCTTTCTGGGCCCTTTATCAAGCCCGGAGGGACCTGAAACACTGCCCTTTGTTTTTTCGTATGTATATGGCCAAAAGGAATCACATTTTTGGTGCAGTTCAAACTATTGGTGTGCTTCTGGATTTTTCTCACACATCTTCAATGACATTTACATCTGCAAACAGCACGTGTGCTATAAAGTTCCTGCAGTGAAGAATGCAGGCTTACACAGGCAGAACTTTGATGACAGGTAAACTGAGCCCAGGAGAGGAGGTTAGGAGAAGTGATGGGTGAATCTGTCCCATTTTGTTTTCTGGAAAAATGTGTGAAATATCCGTGAAACGTTTAAATTTTTGTCTAACGTGTCTTTTTTTGCCGTTACCATGCCTATTTTTATGCAACCACGATTTTTTTTGACGCACAAAAAAAAATTTCTCGGCGAATTTTCACAAAACAATCGCCAATGGCAAAATGCAGAAATTCACTGCGAATCCATGCCTGTCAAAAAAGTTTGCTCATCACTAGTTAGGAGAGAAAAACATGTTTCTCTAGCAGACAGGGGCGGGCCAAGCTGACCGGGTGCCCTAGGCAATCCGGGCGGCCACTTTCCCCCCCCCGAACTGTCATCTGAACGGTCATTGCCTCCACTGCTAATGACAAGCGGTGGGGGCAATGATGACAGAGGAAGGGGACTAGGGGTAGGCAGGAGAGGCCCCCCAATCGTTGCGCCCTAGGCAGCTGCCTCTTCTACCTACCCCTAGTTCCAGCCCTGCTAGAGCACCCAGCTAGAGATGAGCTTCTATGGAAACCAGCTGTGCCATCTCTTCATTGGCTGCTAGACTACAGGGTGTGTTTGGTTACTTGAGTTGAGAAAAAACTGAGCATGCTCAGTAGCAAAGAGCTAAAATCAATTCCTGCACTTACACAAAGGCCTGGTGGTATTTATTGTAGGTCACTAAAGGAGGCTTTCAGACCCATTTACTCAGTGTTACATGAATGCTACCCTGCTAGTGGATATCAAGCTTCATATTTATCTTATTTTAAAATGTACATGAAAATTTGTATTTATATTGATGATATATTTTGAAACTTAATTCCGACTATCACACTGTTTCCTGATAGGCCTTACTCAAGTGCTCCTGGATGGAAGGTCTTCGCTGGGACACTGACCCTGCCAAGTTACTATGATCCCAGTGGATATTCCGTGGAAAGAATAATTGCGCACCCTGGTTATAATTCTTCCACTAATGATAATGATATCGCTCTAATGAAACTAAGCAATGAGTTAACATTTGGCTGTAAGTATTCTTCTGCCTTGTAGTGTTGGGGCAAGAACCAAGAATCTGTAGCCAATCAGAGAATTAAATGTTTGCAGCTCAGTTCAGAGCAACATAATGTGAGTGAGAGGGGATTCCTACATCCAATATGGTATTGACATAAACCCCTTAACAACAGCGGTTTCCCAGAGGAGATGGGCAAACAATTGCTCCTATTGGGGGGATATCATTGGGGGAAATTGCTTACCCCACTGGGATTAATAGAGCCCACACTCTGTATGGGGGAAACAATATCATTTTATGCATAAAATACTCCTAATGGGCACTGTGCCCCCAGCAACAGGAAGGAGATCCCAGTGGGGGCGGCCATATTGTGGCACTAACATGCAGATTAGCTCTCTTGCAGTGCCCAGGGTCTCAGTAAAAAAGAAACCTAAAGTCTCAAAAATAATTGCAGTGGATCATTATCTCCAGAGTGACATGGGGATAGATGCCATCTCTGGGAAGGTAAAAGGTGCATTGGGTGGCTCGGGGGGGGGGCAGCTCTGTGCCACAAAGGCCTGTATTGCTGCATTGTACCTGTGGCACCTACTGTGGCTCTGCATAGGAAATGCTGATATTTTATAATAGAAAAAATTAAAATAATTTTATTATTTATCTGTTATGTTATTGTTTTTTCAGATAGCATTCAGCCGGTGTGCTTACCTAACTCTGGAATGTTCTGGGAGGCTGGAACCGCAAGTTGGATATCTGGTTGGGGATCGACCTATGAAGGAGGTAATAAAAAGCCCTGATTATCATTACCATGTTTAAAAATGGACTAGATAGATAGATAGATGATAGAAAGATGATAGATAGATAGATAGATAGATAGATAGATAGATAGATAAATGATAGATAGATAGATGATAGATAGATAGATAGATAGATGATAGATAGATAGATAGATAGATAGATAGATGATAGATAGATAGATGATAGATAGATAGATGATAGATAGATACATAGATAGATAGATAGATAGATAGATAGATGATAGATAGATAGATAGATAGATAGATGATAGATAGATGATAGATAGATAGATGATAGATAGATAGATAGATAGATAGATAGATAGATAGATAGATGATAGATAGATGATAGATAGATGATAGATAGATAGATAGATAGATAGATAGATACATAGATAGATAGATAGATAGATAGATAGATGATAGATAGATAGATAGATGATAGATAGATGATAGATAGATAGATAGATAGATAGATGATAGATAGATAGATAGATGATAGATAGATGATAGATAGATAGATAGATAGATAGATACATAGATGATAGATAGATAGATAGATAGATACATAGATAGATAGATGATTGATAGATAGATAGATATATAGATAGATAGATGATAGATAGATACATAGATAGATGATAGATAGATAGATAGATAGATAGATACATAGATAGATAGATGATTGATAGATAGATAGATATATAGATAGATAGATGATAGATAGATACATAGATAGATGATAGATAGATAGATAGATCGATAGATACATAGATACATAGATAGATGATAGATAGATAGATAAATAGATAGATAGATAGATAGATAGATGATAGATAGATAGATCGATAGATACATAGATAGATAGATAGATGATAGATAGATCGATAGATACATAGATAGATAGATAGATGATAGATAGATAGATGATAGATAGATATATAGATAGATAGATAGATGATAGATACATAGATAGATGATAGATAGATAGATAGATCGATAGATACATAGATAGATAGATAGATAGATGATAGATAGATAGATGATAGATAGATATATAGATAGATAGATAGATAGATGATAGATACATAGATAGATGATAGATAGATAGATAGATAGATAGATAGATAGATAGATGATAGATCGATAGATAGATAAACCCAACTATAACACTGCAACACTATGGAAAAAAATCCCTGCAAAAAAAAAACCTATCAATGTAAAATTGTTTACCCCATTGGAGGCACAGCTGAAAAGAGCCCTCACTGTGGTTATGGGAAACAATAGCATTTTGTTTAAAAAATGCTCCTAACGGGCACTGTGCCCCCAGCAACAGGAGGGGGCTCCCAGTGGGGCGGCCATGTTGTGACACTAACATACAAATGGTACTTAGTGCCCCAATTTGCTCATTATGTGCATGTGAGACCCCCAGCTCTACGGGGCCAACAGCTACATTAATATGCAATATAATCCTCCAATGAGAATCCCAGCTGGTCACCTGATAGGTTTCCCTTTAATTACATATGGAAAACAATTTAACAATGAGAATTCTACTGATCAAAATCTCAATTACAGATGCAAGAGAAGTGACCAATGAGAATGCTGATTCCCAGCACTGTGTCAGGCCCCTTGCTGGTACCTTACATATAGAGATAATGATGGCATTTTCCCGTCATTATATGGCACAGGAATCAGACATGGGGATAAAGGGACAGACTTGTTCAGTGCTGGGAAACTGTGCTTATTGCTCCCAACTCCAATTGCAGGAACAGAGAACAGGGAGCCGGATTTACTCACATCAGCTGGGATTCTCATTGGAGGATTATTTTGCATATTAATGTAGCTGTTGGCCCCGTAGAGCTGGGGGTCTCACATGCACATAATGAGCAAACTGGGGCACTAAGTATCATTTGCATGTTAGTGCCACAATATGGCCGCCCCCACTGGGAGCCCCTCCTGTTGCTGTTGCTGGGGGCATAGTGCCCATTAGGAGCATTGTTTGCACAAAATGGGATTGTTTCCGCCATACTGAGTGTGGGCTCTATTAACCATACTTCCGGTGGGGTAAACAATTTTCTTCTGATAGGTGCCCTTAAGTCATGTTGGAGTGTTGGGGCTCAATAAGTATCACTGGGCTGGGGGCAGCTTTGGGGGACTTCTCACCCCAAACATTTTACCGCCACAGCTCATTACTAATACTCACACGTTCCCATGGATTTTCATAGGAATGTGTCAGTATCGCTCCAATGCATAATAATAATACAGGTAAGTCTCTTTATTCTCACTTCCCATGGACTAATTCATTGTAACTGCTGATTTCTTTTTTACCTGTTTTGCAGGTTTCGCTTCTCCATATCTGCAGTATGCTGCAGTTCCACTGATTGACTCAAATGTGTGCAATCTAACTAATGCGTACAATGGGCAAATTACAGCTTCTATGATATGTGCTGGCTATCTTAGTGGGGGAGTAGATACATGCCAGGTAAGCCCTTGGGTGAAGCAGGAGGATGCCATTTTTTTCAGATTCATGAAACCATGAGGGGGTGGTCATAGTTTAAACACATTGCTATTTGTCTGTAAGTGCATTTATGCAGTTGGTCCTGTGCTGTTGTTGCAGTGCTGCTCCTATGAGTGTGGGTGGATGGTTCATGGGGGAGCCGCAATGCTGCACTGCGCTGCTCAACTAAACTTTACTCAGTTGTTGCTGGACTACAAATCCCAGAATAATGTAACATATAATGAAGGTTGAGGCATGCTGGGAGCTGTAGTCCAGAAGACATGTGCCCTCTTTCGTTTAGACGTAGGTACGCTGCTGATTCCTGAGCTGAAGAGCTGGCTGTGCTGTGCCCTACACTGGTGTAACTGTTTGGTTTCCCCCACATATAAGTCCCACTCACTGCTCTGCATACACACCGTGTTACTCTGCTTATGCTTTGGGATTGGGCCTTTCAGGGGAACCAGTTGCTGGGTTTAAAGCAAACAGGGATGCGGTGCTTATGAAAATTATTTAATAATAAGCCATATATGTGAAAACAGAAAAAACAAAGTTTGAACAGTGGCGGCGGGGGGGGGGGGGGGGATGCAACATCTATTGTTTGCCACATACAAAGTTGTTTAGCACAGACTTTTTTTTAACATTTCCTTCCTTATTGTATTCAGGTTCCTCTGCTTGAAGTAGGGCCCCACTTGTCCAGTTTTGACCCGGACAGCCCGGTTTTGGGTAGGGCTGGGCAGGTCAAAACTGGCCGCCCGGTTTAACCAATTTGGAAAACTAGGCAGGATTTTTCAAGTTTCACGGAGCAATCAGGGCCGATTCTGGACATATCGCTGCCTGAGGCGGCTCCTGGATGCCGCCCCCCCCCACTCCCCAGCGCTTACCTTCTGAGCGCAGGAGCGGGTCCGGGGGTGGTGAGATCGCTAGTGCAGAGAGCGCAATTGCGCTCTCTGCACTAGAAGAGCCGAATTTCCGGTTTAAAAACTGGAAATTCGGCTCTTAAAGTTACCAGGAGCGGCTTTTTGCCGCCCCTGGTAACTGGGGCGCTTCTGCCGCCTGGGGTGAGTTTCTCAACTCGCCTAATGGCAGAAGCGCCCCTGGGAGCAATTGGCCAATCGCTGCATCATATCCCCCATGTGACATCACTGCCCAGTGACATCACACCCTGTCATCCCCGTGATGTCAGTGGCTGTCCCTGTGACATCACCCTGCCCGGAGTTTCTGCGCAGGAGAGGTAGCAACCCTAGATTGAAGTCCTATTAGAAATTTATTGGAGCAGTTGTAGGGGCCCACCAATGAGATCTTTGCCCTGGGCCCACTGGTACCTAAAAGCAACCCTGCCAATGGTAGGTAGCACACTGTCAGCAAGTTTCTGTATATCTACTGAGTAAGGAACATGTTATCCCCATACACCAGATATGACTCCGCTTTACCAGGCAGTGTCACTGCAGAACTGAAGAGAAACATCTTTAGGTTTAGATCTTTCCATTTCTACCAGTGGTAAGGGCACAGATACATACAGGAAACAAAGCCACACACTATGGTCAGTTTCAGCAAGGGAAAGTTAACCTTACAGACTGAGCGCTGACTGCAACAGAACTCAGCACCCAGGGCTGTAAGACAGCAGTACTGTGCCACCCTTCAGCTTTTAACTGGTTTTAACATTATCTGTTTTTATTTTATAGGGTGACAGTGGGGGACCTTTAGTGACCCAAACAAACTCCACTTGGTGGCTTGTTGGGGACACCAGCTGGGGAGATGGCTGTGCCCAAGCCAATAAACCTGGTGTATATGGGAATATGGCAACGTTCTTGGATTGGATATATTTACAGATGAGGGTAAGGAACACTGATCACTGTTATTATTACTCCTGGGAAATCCAGACTAGATCTGCTGTGTCTTTATCTGTAGCCAGACTGTGCCCTGCTGTGCCAGGGTGCTAATGTGTATGGAACTTACTGTACCCCCAGATTTGGCTTGGCTTTAGATATTCTAGACTTTTGATGAATCTTCCTCACCATAAAATACAAGACTATGAACTCATTTAGGAATGTAAGTGCATCTGCAAAGATCTAAAATGGATGCATTGTTGCATATCTGATGTCACATTGGTGCTAGATACTAGACCCCACACATGTTCCTACCAACTGACGGCTAGTTCTAAGGCACCCATTAGCCTGAATAGTCCTTGAACTACCCAAATGGAAACTATAGAACCATGCAAGACCTCCTTCCTGGACCTGATGGGGTTCTCCTAGACAAATGGATGCATGAGGGTGTATGCGTTGGTGTGCCAGAAGTGGTAATTTGTGCTTATACCCACATCGGCCAAGTTGCAGAGGATACTACGTAGTGTCATTGGTATTCTGGGAAAATGCAGTGGGAATTTGTATCCAGTTAGTACAGTTTTCACTCACTTGAAAAATGAGCATTACTGTCTTTTAATTGCTTAGAAAACCACATGAGACAAAGAGAAATGTTGGGCCTACATAGTGCACTATGGGAAACAGAAATGCTGGTCTGCCTGTAGGAGATCCCATACATCTATAATGTAAATCCAATGCACTTAGTGTTTAATATACCATTTGCCTAATAATAACAATTATTTCTGTCTTTTGCAGACTTACAGCTGATGAATTATCCTCTTTTATTTTGATGATTTAAATGCAGAATCTATAAAATGAGAGATGATTTATTGCAATGGATTAATATTCCCAGTGTTGGCACAGAATAACCATCCATTGTTGGTTCAACTAGAATGAAGTTTGTTGAAGTACAAGAGCCTTGGGTATGGACAGTGTACGACTCCCAGGCAAAATGAAGGTTCAGCCAATCCCCATGGCTGCACCCAGATATTATCTACTAGATACTGTATATCATGACCTTGATAAGTGAAATGCTCCATAGACATTGCAAGGCTCCCTCTTCCCTTACTCAAGCCCTGGTATAGGAGGGTTTTGGACAATGTGGGCTGCATACGGACTGACTGATTCTAATAAAAAAGGCTTCCAGAAATTTTAATATTCTCAAAAGTACAGTTTATTTTTTGTAAAGCTTGTGTCTGTGTCTGGTTCTTGGGAATGGGTAATATTTAGCTAAACAGTCTAACATGGGAACATATACTTGGTGTGTCTGGGTGCCCTCTAAAATGAGAATTCTCAGTCTTGAGGATGTAGCTGGCAAACAGGGCTCAGGCAGGGGGCCTGGATCAGTCAAAGTTCTGGCTTTAGTTTTCAAAATTAACGGATCTGTATTTGGTTCAAAGAGCATTGGGGCCTGTCAGGAACATGCCACTCTCAGACGCACGTGACACCGGGAGGGGGCAAGAAGGGGTTACACTCAGTCACCTCTCACACAGGTTAGACTAACATCAGGCCCCCCAAACACACCACCACCCCAAATAAATATTCGCTGCCACCAACTATCATTAACAGGCGATAGAAACCTAATACACAAATATATCACACAAGCTTTCTTACTGGAGTTAGGGTTAGTTTCCACTAATTCTACAGCACCAAAGGGTTAATTACAGTCAAATTCAATCCAAATAACCTGGAGAGTACACATGCTCATCAGTGCAACAGTGTAATTTATTGAGATATCATCGCACTTACATGTTTCGGCTAACAGCCTTCCTAAGGATACACCTGAGGAAGGCTGTTAGCCGAAACATGTAAGTGCAATGATATCTCAATAAATTACACTGTTGCACTGATGAGCATGTGTACTCTCCAGGTTATTTGGATTGAATTTGAAAGTTGTACAGCCAGCACGGGGCCTGTTACCTGTTGATGAGTACTTCCTTTGAATACTGGAACCTACGGTAGGACTCTGAATTTTCAATTGCGGTTAATTACAGTCAAACACACTCTCCTGCTAGAAGTCAATTAGTTAATTAGCATTAACACGGAACTTCCCCTCCACAGTTACAGATATGAGGTTATAACATTCTAGGCCCAGGTATGTGAGTCTTTAGAGGAAAAGGACATAACCTTTCAAATTTTATATTTCATAATACAAGGGTAAACAGTGCATTTAAAAAGATTTTACACAAAGAGACATATACATACAAACAGTAACTAAAATAAAAGGGAATAAAACACAGAGAAACCCTATGTACATTACGGAGTTATCCTTTGTGTCCTCCTGAGGCAAAAGTATGGAAATTCTGAGCCCACCCCCCAACAGAGATTGGGACCCAAGAATGAGCTAAAGAATACCTGGGTCTGTGGCCATTTTTATGTCCCTGCTGGTCCCCTCCCTCATTATCGTATGCATGAGGAGGGAGTGTCCAGGAACTTGTCACATGACCCCCCCCGGTAGAGAGCTGCACTCATGCCAGTTTCTTATCATATAATATTGGTACTTGCCAGTACCCAATATTATTCTGAAAAAAGGGGCTTGTGTTAACCCATATGTGGGCGATCAGAATGATACCAAACATGAGGGGGGTCTCATGGCCCAGTCCCCCAGAAGCTATCCCCCCTAACTGGTGGGTATAGGCAGTCCCTATATCATTGGGAAGCATCTGGCCTCCTCATAACCAATATATAATTTATGAGGATTGTGAACCCTAAAGCAAAGGAGATATGGATCCCTTTCTATAATCCATATTTTCTCCTACCTGCACCCCCTGCCGTTCTTAGGTCCACCATTGCCTTTCAAAGAAACCAAAGACCCCCAGCTTCCTGCCCCAAATGGCTGGCTCCACATTGCCTGATGCCCCAGATAGGTTTGTCCTCTGAGCATGAGCTGAAATAAATTAGAGGTAAGAATCCTACTACAGGCTGATAAATCGAGTAACTATATCTATATAAATACCATGCAATGTACAGACTTATTAAACCAAAGCCTGGGAAAGTTACTGTATTCAGACTATATATATTATACAGCCTGAATGACAGTGGTAGCCTCTACAGGAGATAACAGGGCAGCTGGAATGTTGTCCAAATAACTAGATGGCTATCTGGCAGGTTCTGCATGGGTTAATAATATAATATATATATATATATATATGACATCCGCAACTCGATAAGGCCCAGTAAAATTAGAGGTCAGGCTCTGACAGCAGGCTGCTGAATTAAATAACTATATCTATAGATCTACCGTGCAATATGTAGTGTTAATAAAGCAAAGCCCAGTAAAGTTACTGAATTCAGGCTTTTGCCCCATTACCGAGCCCCACTGCCCTCTCTGTATCCTCCAACTACAGCTCTCTGTATCCTCCAACTACAGCTCTCTGTATCCTCCAACTACAGCTCTCTGTGTACTCTAATGAGTTGCAGTAGTTGCAGCTCAGTGTCACAGCCTGGTTTTCTATAGAATAATGAGAGTACATTTTTGGGCCCAGGCTGACATCCATGCTGCCTGAGTGATAACAGTGAGCATAGGCGGAGGGTGACTTTTTTGTTTGGGGAGGCTAAAGATGGGCCATATATAGACTGGCCTAAAGCTAATGTGAGTGGATTCGCTGCTGGTGTAAAAAATGAACCTCCTAACTACCTCTTTCTGTTCCCACTGACTTCCAAGGATTCTGTACAAAAGTGCGGGTGGGGTGCTTTTTTTTACCCTAAAATGCTTAGGATGTAAAAGTATCCATATGTGCACTTCTGTTAGGGGATCTGCAAACATTTGTGTTTGTGATCAGTTAGCTTAAAGGGGTAGTTCACCTTTAAATTCACTTTTAATGTAATGTAATGTAGACTGATATTCTGAGACAATTTACAATTGGTCCTCTTTTATTTTTAATGGTCTTTCAGTTATTTAGCTTTTTGTTCAGCAGAACTCCATTTAGTAATTTAGCAGCTATCTGGTTGTTAGGGATAAGTAATAAAATATTATAATAATAAAAATGTAGCCTCGCAGAGCATCATTTTTTGGCCCCCATTTGAAATCTGGAAAGAGGCAGGAGAGAAAGGCAAATTATTCAAAAAAATTAATTAGGAAGACCAATTGCAAAGTTGCTAGGAATAGGCCATTTTATAACATACTAAAAGTTAACGTAAAAGTGAACCAACCCTTTAGATGTGTTTACGTTAGTTTTATAGCAAGAAAGGCAGTGGGTACTGACTCCCCAGGCATTTTATATACAGTGAGATGCAGTCTGTATTTACAAAACCAGCACATTATATACAGTGAAACACAGTCTGTATTTACAAAACCAGCACATTATATACAGTGAAACACAGTCTGTATTTACAAAACCAGCACATTATATACAGTGAGACGCAGTCTGTATTTACAAAACCAGCACATTATATACAGTGAGACGCAGTCTGTATTTACAAAACCAGCACATTATATACAGTGAGACGCAGTCTGTATTTACAAAACCAGCACATTATATACAGTGAGACGCAGTCTGTATTTACAAAACCAGCACATTATATACAGTGAAACACAGTGGGTATGGATGGCAGATATTCAGGCCCTGGCACTATAACACTGGCACTTATACACAACATTGGCTCCACTGTAACTAACTAGAAATGAACAAAACAACAATAAAAAAAATAGTAAGTGCAAAAAACAACAACAACAAATATGAGCAGAGGGATAAAGCATAGCAATAAACTGGGTCCACTATCAGCCGATCACTGCTTCCTCAGCTTCCTTCACACTGCAGTAATAAAGTTGTTTGCTTACAGTTTCTCCAGGTATTAGGCCAAAGAAGCAGTTACCAAGTGGAAAACACCTCTTCAGATAGCAGTCACTGGTCACTCTGGAGAAAAGGGGTTTTACCTCACATACAGCCCAGCTCTGTGCATGGCTTCTCTCTGGGATACACCCCTGCATTTCTCTCCTTCCAGCCCTCCCCTCACAGCTCAAGAAAGTTCTCCTCTCCCTGAAGTAAGTCTTTCTCTCACTGGCTACAAACTCCTCAGTCTGAAAGCTGCTCTCCTATTGGTGGCAAGAATCTTTCTTCTTCCTGCAAGCCCAGCAAAGTCTTCACACAGATCGCTCAGGAGGAAGCCGGAAGTGGCGAAACGCGTCAGCGGTGAGAGAGGACGCAGAGGAGGAGCACTATACAGGGCAGGACTGCTGAACCCAGAAACGACACTGCAGGTCGGGAACAGGGAAAGAAAAAGGAGCAGCCACCTGATCCATACCAGTGACTCCTGACATCCTATACTCTGTTTGTGAGTGTATTGGGAAGTTTTATCTATATTAAAGTATTTAAGTTTTTACACATATGGCGTATGCATTTATCCCACAGTAAGTGCACAGAAGGGGAAGGGAAGCGGAAAGGTCGTGGAATTAACCTAAAGTTGCTAAAGTTGGAAATTTACCTATGTGAAGTGGTTCCTAACACTGCCTGAAACTAAGAGGTGGGAAAGCAGAGAGTCGGGAGCTACAAGCGAATCAATGGATGCCATATAAACCCAAGGGGGTCTGTAAGTAGATTGGCAATCGGAAAGGGATATCACAACTGGGCACAAAAGGGTGATATAAGTAAAAGTCATCACTGGTGTTAAAAAGCACATG
Source organism: Xenopus tropicalis (assembly GCF_000004195.4). NCBI lineage: Eukaryota > Metazoa > Chordata > Amphibia > Anura > Pipidae > Xenopus > Xenopus tropicalis. The sequence goes on from NC_030678.2 coordinate 10,021,922, forward strand.
AGAGTGCACATTGTGAAGTAATAACAGTATTACACTATATTTTTTTTTTTCTTCTTCTTTTCCTCATAAGACCTCATCGCTAAGTCTAAAGCAGAAGAGGGCACTTTGGAGTTATTTATTGAATTTTATTTGACCTGGGACACGAGGTATCTGAAGTGAGGAGCATACACTGAGAATTGCACTTATTTATATCAGCAAAGTCTTCAGCAATTAACTGTTTCAGTGCTGAAGATTAATAGAATTACAATTCCCAGCAATTTGATTATACACAGAATTTACTTTGTACAGTTATTTAATAGCCATGTTAGCAGAATGGCTACATATATAAAAGCACAATGAGCTTTTTCAGGGGGAAAGAGTTAACTTACCATCCATCTGTTGGAGCCAATAAAAGGGCAACCATATGGGAGTTTTAACCTTATAAGCAAGCATGTTGCAGGTAAAACTTAGTCCCTTTGCTCAGTACTAATCTTAAATTACTTATATAGGTCAGTTAGGGTAGGACTGGCCAGAAGGGATGACTGTGACGTAGTTGGCCAGCTTGAAGTATATTGCAATGTACGGACAAACAATCCCTCTTTTTGGGGTGGGGAGGGAAGGCATTTCTAAGTACTGAATGCACAGAAATGTCCTAATGTCCTATTTCTACATATTGAGAATGAGTGAGTGCAGAGGAATTTTTGCGGTTGTTTTCATCCATCTGTTAGGACAGGTAATAGATTATAAATTATTATAGATGTCAGGTCAGGCAAAAAAAAACAATTTAATTTCAGCTAGTGATTCTGCCTTTAGAACTGTATAGTGCCTGTGGGAGTGGGATGAAATCTGCAGCAAAAGTTCAGAGTTGGTTCTCAGGTAAAGTTTACAGTCTGCAGATTCTTCTTTTCAGTCTTCAGATTCTTCTTTTCAGTCTTCAGTTCTGCACTTCAGTCTTCAGTTTGTAATATCTCCCAAGCCCTGTCTGCATCTGTTCTTTGATTGATCAATGTTACTGTCTGTCAAAAAAGCTGTGCTCTGATTGGAGAATCCACAAGAAGAAAGATCCAATCAGAGCACAGCAGAGCGGACTTGCAGGAACAGAAGATTTCCAGGACAGCGCAAAAATGGAGTGAGATTTTTTTTTTTTAATGTGCCAAGGAGGTTTGGGGAGGCTTAGCCTCCCCTAGCCTGAGATTAACTGCTGTAAAACTGCAAATAAACAGCAAGAGACTAACAAGCAGCTGCCCAAATAGTTCTACCCCCAAAGCCAGCAGTATAGTGAGGAGTTAGCGTGTATATACTGCAGCTAATAACATTATATTCAGGCATTTCCATATAATTGAAATTTAAAATATTGCATTCTAACGTGTACTGTATAGGCAATTTCAAAATATAAAGGATTACATTACCCTGGATAGGCCCTGTATGGGCAGTTTCCTATCATTGGCGTGGTTAGACATGTGTAAACGTGCAGTGGCCCCCAAGAATGCTTTAGGGGGACTTGGTTCAATTGGACCCCTCTTTACTTTTATGGAACTGTTTTTAATTAATTTCCAAGGACATTGGATCAACGCTTATGGATTTACTATTTGGACTGTATGCTTTATTCACTTTGCATTTGTTTTTGATATATTATTGTTCTGATAAATCTATGCACAATGTGGGATTATCTGTGCTTAATCGCTGCACTATCACTTTAATGTTTATGTATAATGAAACATTACCTTGCTTAATTGTAGCACTTTTTTCATAAGGTATATTTATATAATGACCCATCGCTTATGTTTAATTGTTGAACTAGCATTTCAGGGAACTCCTTAAAGTGATGTGTGGGTCACAGGTCAGTTTGGCTTTAAATGAAAACACACGGTTATGGTCTTTGTACACTGGATAAAGGGTATTGACCCGAAACATGTCGTGTTACCACTACCCACAGTAAATGGTTTGCAGCAAATCTGCTGAAGCTTTTTTTTCCAATATTTTGGATTTCTACAATTGTATTTGGTTTCAGCACAGAGCGACAACTAGGAGCTAAAGCTTTTTTCACAAGTATTTTATACAAAGCTCACCGACAATTTTTTTATTTTTTGAACGCATATTCTGTGCCTGGGTGAACTTGTACTTTCAGTTTAGGCTGATGTCAGACGTGGCGTATTCTCGGCAAGCCGAAAGCTAATGTAAATGCGTCCTACCTGGGCCTGTACCCGAATGAATGAGATACGCTCGGGCGCAGGCACATGTAGCCGAAATACACAAAAATGCAAGAGAATGCAAAGTCTTGTGTTTTTATGAGTATTTTGGCTACATGTGCCTGCACCCGAGCGTATCTCATTCATTCCGGTGCAGGCACAGGTAAGATGCATTTACAGTAGTGGGGCATATTCCCAGAAAACGTTTTTCGGCTGACATCAATCTTAAGGGCTGTTAAAATGCCTGGGTGAGTGGATGTAAGGACCAGTTCGACGTTTGCCTATAGTGAAACTGATTTGGAGCATATATTGAGTCAAGACGACCAACTGAAATTAAATTTTGGAGTTGGCGATACAGATGAACCTCCATTTGCACTATTGCAGCTTGAGAAAAAGACTGACATTTAAGACTACATCGTTCAACATTAATGGAGTATGTTCGCAATGGCAAAATTCCTAGAGTGAGTAACAAACCGAATTTGTGCATTAATAACCCTTTGATGACCACAAGATGGCTAAAAAATTTGTAATATATGCTCAATAGACTTTATGTTACTCACTATCGAATGCCTGGATACCGAGATAAATGATTTGAAACCTGATTGCCACCGCTAAAGGTCCCCATACACAGGCCGATAGTAGCTGCCGATATCGGTCCCTTGGACCAATTCAGCAGCTTATCGGCCCATGTAGGGGCAGAAACGAGGGGCCTGCCTGACCGATATCTGGCCTAAAATTGGCCAGATATCGATTGGCCAGGTCAGAAAATTCAGTCGGATCAGGGGCCGCATCGGCAGTGTCGGAAGTCGGCAGAAAATGGGTCGCCAGCCCTTGTGAGTGAGATGACGGAACAAGCTGCTAGACATAGTTACACAGTAACATAGTAAGTTGGGTTGAATAAAGACATACGTCCATCACGTTCAACCATAATGCCTATATATAACCTGCCTAACTGCCAGTTGATCCAGAGGAAGGCAAAAACCCGATCTGAAGCCTCTTTAATTTGCCGCAGAGGGGAAAAAATTCCTTCCTGACTCCAAGATGGCAATCGGACCAGTCCCTGGATCAACTTGTACTAAGAGCTATCTCCCATAACCCTGTATTCCCTCACTTGCTAAGAATCCATCCAGTCCCTTCTTAAAGCTATATAATGTATCAGCCAGCACGACTGATTCGGGGAGGGAATTCCAGAACCTCACAGCTCTCACTGTAAAAAATCCTTTCCGAATATTTAAATGGAACCTCCCTTCTTCTAAACGGAGTGGGTGCCCTCGTGTCCGTTGGAAGGACCTACTGGTAAATAAAACATTAGAGAGGTTATTATATGATCCCTTTATATATTTATACATAGTTATCATGTCACCTCTTAAGCGCCTCTTCTCCAGTGTAAACAGACCCAACGTGGCCAGTCTTTCTTCATAACTGAGACTTTCCATACCCTTTACCAGCTTAGTTGCCCTTCTCTGGACCCTCTCTAACTCAATAATGTCCCGTTTGAGCACTGGAGACCAAAACTGAACAGCATATTCTAGATGGGGCCTTACCAGCGCTCTGTAAAGGGGAAGAATAACCCCCTCCTCCCGTGAATCTATACCCCATTTAATACAGCTCAAAACCTTGTTTGCCCTTGCAGCTGCTGCCTGGCATTGCTTGCTACAGCCAAGTTTATTATCTACAAGGACTCCAAGGTCCTTCTCCATTATGGATTTGCCTAGTGCAGTCCCATTAAGGGTATACGGGGCTTGCATGTTTTTACATCCCAGGTGCATGACCTTACATTTATCCACATTAAATCTCATCTGCCACTTAGCTGCCCAGATTGCCAGTTGGTCAAGATCCTGCTGCAGGGATGTCACATCCTGGATAGAATTGACTGGTCTGCAGAGTTTGGTGCCATCTGCAAACACTGATACATTACCCATAATACCCTCCCCTAAGTCATTTATGAACAAATTAAACAAAAGTGGACCCAGTACAGAACCCTGAGGGACCCCACTGAGGACCTTACTCCAAGTAGAGAATGTGCCATTAACAACCACCCTCTGTACCCGATCGTGTAGCCAGTTTTCTATCCATGTGCAAACGACTTCACTAAGACAAATAGACCTTAGTTTAGAAAGCAGTCGTTTGTTGGGAACGGTATCAAATGCTTTGGCAAAATCCAAATAGATTATATCTACTGCATCCCCACTGTCCAGCTTCTTACTTACCTCATCATAAAAAGCAATTAAATTGGTCTGACATGACCTGTCCTTCATAAAGCCATGCTGATTACTGCTCATAATGCCATTCTCCACTACATAATTTTGTATGTGATCCCTTAACAAGCTTTCAAATAACTTGCCCACCACGGATGTCAAACTTACAGGCCTATAATTGCCAGGCTGAGATCTTACTCCCTTTTTAAATATGGGAATGACATTCGCCTTCTTCCAATCCCTAGGTACCATACCTGATGAAAGAGAGTCTGAGAATATCAGAAACAAGGGCCACTGCAATTCTGCCCCTAGCTCTCTCAGTACCCGAGGGTGTATTCCATCTGGCCCAGGTGCCTTGTTTACATTTATCGTGTGTAACCCTTAAGCACCATATCCTGTGCCAACCACTGTGTAGTTGGAGCTGAGGCAACAGTGCAGCTATTGGGTGAGACTTGGCCTACTGGCTCCCCCTACTGTATACACAGAAGAAAAGAACTGGTTAAGCACATCTGCCTTTTCTGTATCGGCTGTAACCATATTGTTACTATAACTCAATGGGGCCACACCCTCAACCTGCATCTTTTTACTATTAATATACTTAAAAAACTTTTTGGGGTTAGTCTTGGCCTCGGCCGCGATGCGCTCCTCATTTTCTATCTTTGCCTTCCGGATTGCTGTTTTACACACTTGTTATAGTGTTTATAATCATTAAACGCAGCTACTGTCCCCTCTGACTTATATTTCTTAAAAGCTTTCCTTTTTTTCCCTATTAACTTCTTTACCTCAGAGTTAAGCCACATGGGGGGATTCTTAACACTTCTACTTTTTCTTATTAATGGAATGAATTGAGAACAGTAATGATTTAATATCATTTTAAATGACAACCATTTCTGATCTGTATTTTTATCAGAAAACATAATGCCCCAATCTATGCCCTGAAGCGCTGCCCTTAAGGAGCTAAAATTTGCCTTCCTAAAATTCATTGTCTTTGTTGCCCCCGTGTAAATTTGTTTCCTGCACCAAACATCAAATGAAATAACATTATGGTCACTATTACCCAGGGGTTCAACCACTTGCACATTTGCTATACGTTCTGGGTCATTAGAGATCACTAGATCCAGTATAGCATGGTTCCTGGTTGGCTCCTCAACAACCTGTGACATAAAGTTGTCATGCAGCAAGTTTATAAACTTGTTCCCATTTACTGTCCTGGCAGTACTATTGCCCCAGTCAATATCCGGATAATTAAAATCCCCCATTATTATCACTTGCCCCAAACTAGCAGCCTTTTCTATTTGCAACAGGAGCTGGGCCTCCTCCTCCTCACTTACATTAGGGGGTCTATAGCAAACCCCTACAATTAGTTTGGTAGATTCTTTACTATCTGTGAGAAGCTCAACCCATAAGGATTCAGCTCCCTCTGTTAACCCCATCACTTCCTCCTTAATATTTGCTTTTAGTTCCTGCTTAACGAAAAGACACACTCCTCCTCCTTTCCTATTGCCCCTGTCCCTCCGAAACAATGTATAACCCCCAATATTAACAGCCCAGTCATGAGACTCATTCAACCAAGTTTCAGCAACTCCAATCACATCATATTTCCGCTCCAACGCCAGTACCTCCAGCTCTCCCATTTTACCAGTCAGACTCCTTGCATTGGTAAACATACATTTAATACTGGTTCCGGCGTGAGAATGACGTGTAAACAACTTATGGGCCTCCCTGCCATTATCAGTATCCCAAAGCAAGTCTCCTCCCCCATTTTCCCTTACTATGCCCACTACCTCATCTATCCTGTCTACCACAGAATTTCCCGCTGCACCCTCCCCCCCCACTCCTAGTTTAAAATCTCCTCCAACCCGCTAGCCATCTTTTCCCCCAAAGCAGCTGCCCCCTCATCATTGAGGTGCAGCCCATCCCTGGCAAAGAGCTTGTAGCCGATTGAGAAATCAGCCCAGTTCTGGAGAAACCCAAAGCCCTCCTCCCTGCACCAATCTCTCAGCCACGCATTAATCTCCCTAAGCTCCCGCTGCCTTCTTAACGTTGCTCGTGGCACAGGGAATATCTCTGAGAAAATTACCTTGGAAGTCCTCGCCCTCAACTTCGTACCTAGCTTTTTAAAATCGTTTTTGAGGACTTCCCCCCCTCCTCTAACTTTGTCATTGGTACCTATGTGTACCAAGACCGCCGGGTCTTCCCCAGCCCCTCCCAACAATTTGTCCACTCGTTCCACCACATGCCGAACCCTAGCACCAGGCAAGCAACACACAGTTCGGCATGTAGGGTCTTTGCGACAAATTACCCTATCCACCTTTCTAATAATTGAATCCCCTACAACCATAGCCTGCCTTCCCTTCCTAGCACTATTCCCCCCACCTGTATTAGAGGTGCCGGCTCCCAGGGTGCTCTGAGAGTCAGCCCGCTCCATGCATGCCAGCTCAGAGCTGTCTTCCCCAATATCTTCACCTAAAGCGGCAAATCTATTGGTTTGTACAAGCTGTGAACCAGCCCCCCTACCCCTGTGTCCCCTACTTCCCCTCTTAACTGTCACAAATTTGTCTCCCTCATTAACCTCCACTGTCCCTTCTCCACCCCCCACTACACCGGCCCCTGCCAGTGGTTGCTCAGTGAGCCTCCTGTTCTCCCCCATGTTTGCAGCTGCCCTCAGTGCTGCCAGTTCCCCCCTTAGATTCTGCACCTCAGATTCCAAGAGGAAAACCCACCTGCATCTCTCACAAGTAAATGCTGCATGGAACTGCTGCTCCAGGACCACATACATGCGACAAGATGCACACTGAGTAACACCAGCAAATACAGAAAAAAAAGGGCATATTAAATGTGTGTGGCATTAAAAGAATTTCTCTTCTCTCATGTTTTTTCCAGTAAATGTGAGAATACCTCGTACCATTTCCTTATTTACTTTAAACATTTCTCAGGGTTTTACCTACATACAAACCTCCCCCTTTCATTCCAGGTTACACAAATTCAGCTCTCAGCCTTTTCTCCTTGAGACGGAAATGGAACCCAATGTGGTAGGTGGAATTATTTTAACCTATAGAAATAACCTTTATCGACATCTATTTTCTGTAACTGCATGGTGGTCCCTTTGCGCAGGAGAATAATAATACATATTATCAGATTATCCAATCTGTATTCAGCCCTGATGGGACTTTCAGAAAAAAACTATCTGCATGCTCAGTATAAGTCCCAGCACAGCTGCACTGTGATTGGCTGCAAGGTAAAACCCTTTAGCCCAGTTGTCCTCAACCTTTTTTGCACCACGGATCGGTATCAAGCAAGACAGTTTTTCCAAGGACCGGGGGTGGGGGGGCAACTAGTGTATAGTATAGAATTGAATTATTACATCTATAAATGTAGTTACTACATTTTATATTATGCGCTTTATTTTTATTATTAATATAACTACATTATAAAATATAATACAGCTCATCATAATACAAAATCAGTGGGAGACCTGAGCTTGTTCCCCTGCAACTGTGTGCCCAGCCCCTTTGCATGTCTTACTCCCACCTAAGTAGTGTCATCCCGTGCTGCTTACACACCTCCCAACTGTCCTGATTTTCATGGGACAGTCTCTCTTTTGACAGCTGAACCCGCAGCCCTAGATTCTTACTGAAAAGTCCCTCATTTCCCTTTGATCTCCTGCACTGAAGCTAAAAAAGATACAAATTTAATTAAAAGTAGCTTTAGGCAGAGAGCCCAGAAATCTTAACGAGCGTCACCTGCACTTAGATACATTGTTTCCCACATTTAATTTAATAAGTAGCTTTTCGCAGAGATCCCAGAAATCTTAATGAGCGTCACCTGCACTTAGATACATTGTTCTCGCTTTTAATTAAATAAGTGAGCTTTTGGCGGAGCCCAGAAAGGTAAAAAGCCCCCCCTCACTGAGATACAATTGTAACTTATTAGCTAAACAGGTCTCTTGGGGGAACTGAGACTCACAGCTTAACCTTTTCCCTGCCATTAACGTAGGTACTACGTTGTTTTAAAAAAAAGCAGTTTCCTGCCAACAACGTAGTACCTACGTTATTTGTGGCTAAGCAATTATCTCTGTACCGGCGGCTTTTGCCGCAGATATGCCCCCAACCCCTCTGCAACAAGTCGAGGGGGTTGGGGGGTTGGTCCTGTAATGCGATTGTCGCAGGACCGTCCTACAAGCAGCAGATGCGATCGCATTGCATCTGCTACTTGTACTGCTTCCTACTTCCCCCCAGCACCGCCTCCCACCTACTTCCTCCCAAAAACTGCAGCATGGAGGAGCAAGGAAGCGATCTGATCTTCATGACAGGTAAGTGTGATTTTATTTTTATTTATACACTTTTACACACACTTACATACATTTATACACACATACAACACAATTTAGCACAGGTTTTTTTTCCCACTTTGCACACCTATATACACTTATATACACTCATATAAACTCATATACACAATGTCACACAACTTTTATATGTGCACATGAATACACAAACTCACAAAAACTTCTTAAAACATTTTTTTTTAATTTATTTTCTCCCCTAAAAACCATTTATTTTGACAGCGTGACTATTGGATCAGATATTCTGACCACTAATTATGATGGCATGTGACTTATTTTGTTGTTTCATTGATTTGCACAATTTTTGTGGGTTTTATTGCATTTTTATCCCTTTATTAGTATTCCTGATCTATATTTAGCATAGCTTTGCCATGTATAACTTTGGTGTACAAAAATAACTTTGCCTATTTTGAATTCAGCAGAATGTGTACTTTCCAAAAATATATGGTTTTCTGGGGGTCTCTGTATAGTTAGGGGTTCTTACAGCACATAATGCGCTGTCAGGGGGCTCTGTGTACAAAAGCTGAGTTGGCGAGAAATCCATATGCGCTATTTTCATTTTGGGTTCAGTACACACCACAGACTTTGGTATATCTATGCAGATTGGACATCAAACTGTTCATTAGACCTTAGGTGTTCCTATTTGAGGTGATTTGCCATTGTGTGCAAGAAATTGTGTGAGATAAATGCGGCAAACTGCAACATTTTTATTCGATTTTCTGAAATGTCATAAAAAACCACTAACTTTAGGAAAGCTTTGCAGATTGGTACTTTGGTGTAGAAAAGACTCTTTACCCTTGTTAGATTTTTCAGAATGTGTACTTTCCAAAAATATAGGGTTTTTAGGGGTCACCCTACATTTCATTTTGGTAAAGGTAAGCCATGAAATTAGTGTGCACAAGGTATATTTGGGGGTCTCTAAGTGCCATGTGCTTTGATAAACCTATGTACAGTGGGCATCAAACTGTTTAGTAGACCTCTGGGGTTCAGCTTTAGGGTGTTTTGTCTTGGTACCTAATAACCTGTAGAAAATAAGATGCTGCATAGTGGAAGTTTTGAGGTAATTTTTGGAAATGCCATAAAAATTGTCAAACTTAGGAAAGCTTTGTGGCTTGTTACTTTAGAGTAGAAAGACATGGGTACCCATTTTGTATTCAGGGCAATGTGTACTTTCCAAAAATATATGACTTTCTGGGGTGAATGTACTTTTTACTAGCTTTATCCCACATATAATGATGTAAATGTGTTGATTTTGCAGAAGCTGAAATGACAGAAAGTATAGATCATATGGGGGTATGTTCACATTGGGGCCCCTACATGCTACATACTTAGGTAAACCTATACATATTGGGCATCAAACTATACATTGGATCCCTGGTGTTCATATTCAGGCTGTTTTATCCTGGTACCTAATAATACGTGGGAGATAAGATGCTGGAAACTGGAAGCTTTGAGTGGATTTTTGGAAATGTTATCAAAATTGCCAACTTTGGGAAAGCTTTGTGGCTTGGTACTTTGGAGTATAAAGACATTGGTACCCATTTTAGATTTGGGGGAATGTGTACTTTCCAACAATATATGACTTTCTGTGGTCAATGTACTTTTTACTAGCTTTATTCCACATATAATGATGTAAATGTGTTGATTTTGCAGGAGCTGAAATAACAGAAATGATAGATCATATGGGGGTATGTTCCCATTGGGGCCCCTACATGCCACATACTTAGCTAAACCTATACATATTGGGCCTCAAACTGTTCAGGGGACCCCTAGGGGCTGATTTACTAACCCACGAATCCGACCCGAATTGGAAAAGTTCCGACTTGAAAACGAACATTTTGCGACTTTTTCGTATGTTTTGCGATTTTTTCGCATTTTGTACGAATTTTTCATTACCAATACGATTTTTGCGTAAAAACGCGAGTTTTTCGTATCCATTACGAAAGTTGCGTAAAAAGTTGCGCATTTTTCGTAGCGTTAAAACTTACGCGAAAAGTTGCGCATTTTTCGCGTAAGTTTTAACGCTACGCAAAATGCGCAACTTTTTACGCAACTTTCGTAATGGATAGGAAAACTCGCGTTTTTACGCAAAAATCGTATTGGTAACGAAAAATTCGTAAAGAATCCGAAAAAATCGCAAAACATACGAAAAAATCGCAAAGTACCGATCATTACGAAAAAAACGCAATCGGACTCCATTCGACCCGTTCGTGGGTAAGTAAATCAGCCCCCTAGCGTTCATATTTAGGGTGTTTTATTTGGTTACTTTATGACCTGTAGGAGATAAGATACTATAGACTGGAAGCTTTGAAGCGATTTTTAAAAAATTTCACAAATTTTGATAAAAACCAGTAACTTTAGGAAAGCATTGTGACTTGATAGTTTGGAGTAGAGAGACAGTTGTGCCTATTCTGTATTCCCCAGAATCTGTTCTTTCCAAAAATGTTTAATTTTCTGGGATAAACTTTCTGTTAGTGGAATTTTTGGCCTTAAAATCTAAAGTATGCAGCTTTCTGGAGCAGTGCTTTGGAAATTTGGTAATGTACTGCTGGGGGTTTGTGACCTATACAAGTGAGAAATCTCCATAAAACTATATATATTTGGTATTGGCACGTTCAGGAGACATGGGACTTTACAAATCAGGTGTATCTTGTAACAGAATTGGAATTACACAAAAATTCTACCATATTTTAAAAGCTTAGGTTGTCCTGAAAAAAAACGTAATATTGTTTTCCTGGGTAAAATAAAAGTCCCCCTGAGTTAAGGCCCCTAAAGTGAAACCCCCAGAAATGTGTTCAAGCTTTAACCTGCCAAATTTAGTCAAATGGGAGTGGTATTTAGGGGGTGTGGTCGTAAAAATGGGCATGGTCAAAAATTGCTGCATTTATTTTTGCACCTTTTTCGTTTTCAAAATGTTGGGAGGTTTGAACTTAGTATGGACTTAGTATGGTCATCCAGTGCGCTTGGTGTTACCTGCTTTGGATGTGCACTTAGTAAGGGGCTTTAAGTACTTTGCTCCTTGTTGCGATCAGTAGAAGCTTCGCATATCTGTTGTAAGTCCACGGCCCGGCACCGGTCCTGTTATAACTATCCTTTCCCTAATATATTTGTGTAAGTACTATGGTCAACAAACACCACTCACCAAGGTGATATTTAAGTATATTTATTGTGTGGAAATAAGTTACAGAAGTTACATACAAATTACCAATGATTAAGCCAGTCAAAAACAATATGACAGCTTCCCAATACAATACAAAGTATGTATGTATTCATATAAAGTAGTAAAAATGTATGCATGTGTGTTAGAGTAAATGTGTGTAAATGAGAGCATGTGAGAGTGTGTAAGCATGTGTGTGTCTGAGAGACCAGCCTTTTGTTGCAGATATATATCCCTGTTAGAAAACCCTCCCCCACTCTATTACCCCTAGGACCATATGTTTCCTATCAATCACATTCCAGACTTAGGGAACAATGGTATATGTGAGGGATAGTGTTTACAGGGTAACCCTTTTGAAATAAAAAATAACAAAAGTGGTATAAAGGTGATACCTTTATTGGCTAGCTAAGATAATCATAGCAAGCTTTTAGTAAAAAAAAAAAATAACCCGATCGTTTGGCCCTTGGGCCAAACGATCGGATTATATTGCGGCAATGGGGCAGTCGGTTTGGGGACCGCATCAACGAGCCGATGTGGTCCCCGATCCGACCAGATTTTCTAACCTGGCCGATTTGAGGCCAGATATGGGTCGGGCAGGCTAGTCGGGAGTGCCCATACACGGACCAATTAGCTGGCGAATCGGTCCAAGGGACCGATATCGGCAGCTACTATCGGCCCGTGTATGGGGACCTTTAGACTCCAAAGGCAGCGCTATGCGGATCCGACCAATGCACAAAAACACAGTGTTGTGAATTTGTCGGACTACACTCCTACTAAAGAGGAAATTACAGTACTATCAAAGGGGCTAACATACTGTCCCACAAGAACAATGGATAAAATCGAACTCTGCAAGGACATGGAGGAATTCTTTAGAAAGCTGCGCCTTAAGGAATACTTTCATGAAAGGCCACACAAAGGTTCTGACACCTCCATGCAACAGGAACAAATTACAAAAAAGAAAGTCAAGTGGACACCTCCTGCAGGCCTTAATCCCAAACTGGATCAATATATAGATTCATTTAGAGACAGGGTTAAATCAACCATCCTGCCCAAGGCAAAGAAACAGAACCACACTCTGAGTCTCCAGGAAAGGAATGCTGTTAAACGTCTCAAAAACAAGAAAGACATTATCATCAAACCAGCTGACAAAGGGGGTGCAGTGGTTATAAGGTAATCAGCTTGAAAAAGGAACTAAAATGTTCTGAAAGCTTGCTATGATTATCTTAGCCAATAAAGGTATCACCTTTTGTTATTTTTTATTTCAAAAGGGTTACCCTGTAAATATTTTTGACTGGCTAACACGGTACCTCACCTTTTCCTGCATCTGAGGGATAGTGTGAATTGGCGAGTCAGTGTGCACATTTGAACCATGTTAACCCATTCAGCTCTGTGATACAACTTATTTTGCAATACCCAATATTAAACAGGTCCCCTACACGGAGGTTAGGGACCCCTGCTTCCCCTCCCTCTGTGACATATTTAATTTTGCTCCATGCAAATCAATATGGTTCCAATGCATTAGCAACCAATCGGCATGTAGCTTTGCATGTTCTTCTGCTGGGGAAAAAATGCCCATATTGTTATATATGGCAAAAGCTCTTGCCTTTTTAAACTCTTATTTTATGTTTTTCTTTATTTTCTGTGTATCGCAGTATGTCGTCATGGGTAATGACCCCTATGAGCAGCCGACTGAGCCTATTTATGAAGTGATGCCCTGTACCCCACAAGTGCAGCCGGCACCGTATGAGCAGCCGACTGATCCTCTTTATGATAATGTGATGCCCTGTACCCCACAAGTGCAGCCGGCACCGCCACCCTACAGCGCCCAAGTACCTGCTGGCCATTTTGTTGCTCCGCCTCCAAAAGGACCATCTCACTGGAGTCTTAGTAAGTGATCAGGGGGATATCGGTGCAGCCTGTACCTTGAAGCTTGCACAGTACAGCCCTGTATTTAATTGTTTAGTTGCCATAGGAAGCACAGTAAGTGCTGGGCCGTTGGGACTTTATTGTATTTTTCACGACTTTTCGTTGCAAATTTTTCGTATTGAACGATCGTAAATGCTGGGAAAACCTTTCTGACTTTGATCCTTCAGTGCATGTCTGCATGGGCTCGATCAGTGCACTTGCGCACGAAAGAACATTAGTTGCACAACTAACATTCTTTCGTTCAGTCCGAAAATTTCGGTAAGGTGAAGAAAAGTCGGGGTAAATACGAAAAAGTCGCAAAGATAACGATCATTACGAAAAAAACGCATTCGGATGCCTTCAGAGCGTTCGTGGATTAGTAAATGTGCCCCTAAGTGCCACTCCCTACCTTGTGCATTTGTCTGATACACGTTAGGGGCAAGTAAAGGGTGAGATGCGAGTTGCCCAGCCCATCCCATCCCCCATGAATACACTGCTGTTGCACCGTGAGGAACCCCCTACCCAAAATCCCCCGTCAGGGCATTCCCCAACCTCAATCCTAAATCCCCAAACCTAAATCTTCCATCCCCTTTACCAGTTTAGTTGCAGTCTCTGCACTTTCTCCAGCTCATTAATATCCCTCTTAAGGACTGGAGCCCAAAACTGCCCCCCATACTCAAGGTGAGGCCTTACCAGGGACCTATAAAGGGGCAAAATTATGTTCTCATCCCTTGAGTCAATGCCCTTTTTTATACAAGACAGCACTTTATTTGCTTTAGTAGCCACAGAATGACACTGCCTGGAACTAGACAACTTGTTATCTACAAAAAACCCCAGATCCTTCTCCATTAAGGATCCCCCCAACACACTACCATTCAGTAGATAGTTTGCGTTTATATTATTCCTACCAAAGTGCATAACTTTGCACTTGTCAACATTGAACCTCATTTTCCAGTTTGCTGCCCAGTTATCTAATTTTGTCAAATCGCTCTGCAAAGCGGCACATCCTGCATGGAACTTATAGTTTGGCACAATTTAGTGTTGTCAGCAAAAATAGAAACATTACTCTCTATGCCCACCTCCAGGTCATTAATCAACAAGTTAAAAAGCAAAGGACCAAGGACAGTTATTTCATTCACTAAACTGGACAAAGTTTAAAAATGAAACTGAACTACTGTTCTACTTCCTGATTCCAAAGAGCAAAGTAACACAAACCAGCAAAAAAACTGAGAAGCCTCTGTATAAACAGACCCCTTTCTTCCCCTCCCCAGCTACAGCCTGATATAATTTTAGATAAAGAGCAGTTCATTATAAAGAGATTTCTTAGTTGGTTCACTTTGCTCTTTGGGATCAGGAAGTAGAATGCGGCTTTAGTTTCATTTTCCAAGTTTGCCTTGTTTAGTGCAAAAAAAACCCCCAATATATATATTTATTTTATATAAAAAAAACAGGCAAAAAGTATATCCAACACAAATCCTATTCAACGAACCAATATTGAAGAAGGGGGTGGGGTATACTGTCCCTTTAATGCTGTAGTGCAAAAAATCTGTGAGCATGGGGGTGGCAAAGTGCTGAAATGCCATTAGTCAAGCGCCAGAGTAAATGTTCCCCATAGGCTTTACCAAAATATTACAGGGAAAAGGGCAGTAGAGGTTATTTCTAGTTATGAGCAAAACAGGCTCGGTTCACTGTAAACTTTGTAAAAAAAAAAATTTGCAAAATTTGCCCAAGGGCATTGGAGTCAAAGGGGAGTCAATGGAAAATTCCTAACCCTGACCGGCTTTTTTCTGTGTTTTGGCTCTAGTTATTATGGCAAGCTCCAAATTACTGCTAAACCCAATTTACTTTTTTTTATGAAGGAAAGAAGATTTTAGTTCCTGTTGGGGCAGTTTCCATCTCAGCACTAGTAATTGTGGTTGTGGTTCTTTCCTGGTATTTTGGTAAGAGAAACATTACTATGCATTTGCCTCTGTATTCCAAGCTTACTCCAATGCATTTGCTGCTCAGTTACAATCTGGAGCAAAATGATACATTCACACTGTTGCCCCTGTGCCATTATGGGTGGTATGTAGGAGGAGCTTATACAATGTACAGCAAGAAAATGGGTCCAACTGGTTTCGCTATGCTTTAACATACAAATGCAATGAAACTAGTATATAGCTACTTAAATGGTTCAGTTGTACCCAAAAGAATGACAAGGTTCAAACATCTAATTTAACTCTATCTTTGAACAACAGAGAAAGGTAGATTCAGACTGGGGGGGCCCCACACCCCCCAAGGTGCAGCTGCCGGCCACATATCTCGCAGGGGGCCACACCCCCAACATCCTCCCCTGATTGTGCGTAAGTGAAACACGTCAGGGGAGGGACACCTGCAGCCGGAGGAGCGCCAAAAGGGGTCTGGTTTGCCGGGGCCCACCTTAGTTCTTCCTGGTGTCCCGGCGGCCCAGTCCGACCCAGGAGAAAGGTCACTAATCAGTATTTACTTCAATTTAATGAAAAGTCCATTGAAAGATGAAATTATTGCATTTGTCCTTATAAAAGGTATATGAGCATTCTCGATATTTCAGTATTGAGATTTAATCCAGAAGAAATCAAAAATGTTATATATCTAATTTATATATCTAATTTAATTTGAGTTTTGATCAGCACCTTAACATAATCCACCCATAAAACTCCTAATAAACTCTGTGCTTCTCATTTTTATGCCCTTGAAGTTGCTTCCATCCATCCATAGGTAAATTATGGGCTGGGCTGGTCTT
Source organism: Xenopus tropicalis (assembly GCF_000004195.4). Taxonomy (NCBI): domain Eukaryota; kingdom Metazoa; phylum Chordata; class Amphibia; order Anura; family Pipidae; genus Xenopus; species Xenopus tropicalis. The sequence continues at coordinate 10,038,456 of NC_030678.2, forward strand.
ATAAACAGCGGGGTGCAATTGGGTGCATTTTGGCGGGGCCCCTACACAAGGTGTTGCCAGCTGGCACAGGGTTCCAGGGTTGGGGGGGCTAATAGTCCCTGCCTCTCGCTCTCTCCATGTGACTGATGATGTAACTGGGAACAGCTTTATGTGCTTATTCCCACTGGTGCAGGGCCCCCGTGTGTGGCCCTATTGAGCCCAATAGGTCTAAGGTCATCCCTGAATAGGGGAATTTTTATTATAATGCACATTTGAGAAGAGAAAATAGTGTTCTGCTGATCTCTGGCTACATATCAGCACTTACCAGGTGATTTTGAGGACACGCAGTATTGACGATGAAATCATTTCCTTCTGTGATCTCTTACACAAGCTCTCAAAAGTGTGTAGTTCACTTTATAAAGTCTTTAGTAGGACTAATAAAAAAGAACGCTTTTCAGTAAATGGCAATAAAAGGTTTTTTGTTCTCTTTATTTTTACAGTCACTAAAAACCAAAGCCCAAGTACAAGCCCAAGCCCCTGCCAGATGTACTGCAGCTACTCTGCCCAATGTATCTATTCCAACCAGATATGTAATGGGGTACAGGACTGCGCTTATGGAGATGATGAAAGAAATTGCGGTAAGAAATCAGTACTGAATAGCATTAAATTAGGGCAGTATATTCCTGATTTGGGTTTTTACTTTGCACGTACATACAGTACATTACATGTAAGTTCTGGAAATACTAAATCACAGTACCCTGAGAGAATCCATTATGTGACAGTACCATTCACTCATTTATTCAGGAAAAGTATCTCTTTATATCTTCCCCTTTTAGAATTCATTGTGTTCCATATACAATTACACAAAGCCCAGTTTCCCCTTTATATATGACACTCTGGCACAATGGGCCTAATTCAAATCAATGTGAAACCACAGGGCCAAATTCAGTTTCATGAGAAAAGCTTATCTACTAATTCAGGTCAAGATTTTCCCAGATGGGCGACAATTCTTTTTGACGAGAGACAATTCTTTTTGACGCGCGGCAATTCTTTTTGACAATAGACTATTCTGTTTTACGAGAGGCAATTCCTTTTGACAAGAGACAATCCTTTCGACGCACGACAATTCTTTCGGCGAGAGACAATTCTTTTTGATGCGCGCCAATTCTTTTTGACGAGAGACAATTCTTTTGATGCATGACAATTCTTTCGGTGAGAGACAATTCTTTTTGACGAGAGACAATTCTTTTTGACGAGAGACAACTCTTTTTGACGAGAGACAATTATTTTTGAGGATAGACAATTTAAGGATGAGAGATAATTCATTTGAAGAGAAAGAATTCTTTTGATGTACGACATTTCTTTCAGCGAGAGACAATTATTTCTGATGAGATACAATTTTTTTGATGTGCGGCAATTCTTTTTGGCGAGAGACAATTCTTTTTGACGAGAGAATTCTTTTTGACGTGCAGCAATTCTTTTGAAGCCTGACAATTCTTTTTGACGAGAGACAATTCTTTCGATGCACAACAATTCTTTTGGTGAGAGACAATTCTTTTTGACGAGAGGCAATTCTTTTTGACAAGAGACAATTCTTTTTGATGAGAGACAATTCTTTTGATGCATGAAATTTCTTTCGGCGAGAGACAATTCTTTTGATGAGAGACAATTCTTTTTGACAAGAGACAATTCTTTTTGATGAGAGAATTCTTTTGATGCGCAGCAATTCTTTTTGACGAGAGACAATTCTTTTTGGCGAGAGGCAATTCTTTTTGATGAGAGGCAATTCTTTTTGGCAAGAGGCAATTCTTTTTGATGAGAGGCAATTTTTTTTTACAAGAGAATTCTTTTTGATGAGAGACAATTCTTTTGATGCATGACAATTCTTTTTGACGAGAGACAATTCTTTTGATGAGAGACAATTCTTTTGATGCGCAGCAATTCTTTTTGACGAGAGACAGCTCTTTTGGCGAGAGGCAATTCTTTTTGATGAGAGGCAATTCTTTTTGATGAGAAACAATTCTTTTGATGAGAGACAATTCTTTTGATGCACGACATTTCTTTTTGGCGAGAGACAATTATTTTTGATGAGAGACAATTCTTTTTGATGAGAGAAAATTCTTTTGATGCACAACAATTCTTTTTGACGAGAGACTGTTCTTTTTGATAAGAGGCAATTCTTTTTGACGAGAGACAATGCTTTTGACAAGAGACAATTCTTTTAGACGAGAGACAATTCTTTGGACGCCTGACAATTCTTTTTGACGAGAGACAATTCTTCTTGACGAGACAATTCTTCTTGACGAGACAATTCTTCTTGACGAGATACAATTCTTTCTGACAAGAGGCAATTCTTTTGACGCGCACCAATTCTTTATGACAAGAGGCAATCCTTTTTGACAAAAGGCAATTCTTTTTCATGAGAGACAATTCTTTTGAAGTTCAACAATTGTTTTTGACGACAGACAATTCTTTAGATGTGCGACAACTCTTTTTGATGAGAGACAATTCTTTTGACAAGAGACAATTCTTTTAGATGCGAGAGACAATTTTTTTTGGTGTGAGACAATTCACACCTGCTGAATTTTTTTGACCATCATTATTTATCACATGAAAACTCTATTGATGTTTATGAGTAGAACTGGATCTGAATTAGGAAAAGAGTTAAAAAAAAATTCTCCTAATTCAGTTTAATTTTTTCCAAAATAGACTTAAATAGAGTTTTAACTTGGTAAAAGTAAGATAGGTCTTTCACATTAAATTACATATGGCTCTCTGGACAAAATCTGGACTTTAATTAGGAGATAAGCCTTTCTAACCAAATTAATCTGGCCCATAATGTCCGTGTTGCTCCTTGAAGCACTTGTTTATCAACACTGACCCAATAATGTTAATGGTGCCTGTGGTTGCACCCCAAGTGCCAAGTAACCCAGACCCACCATGGGCAGCTCAATGGATCCCCATAAAAATAAACAAAAATGGTGGCATGGTGCTTTAATAGAAGGGATCTTGTTTCAGTGCATTTTTTCAAGAAGATGAGCACTAACTCATGGAAGTTATATAATATATAACTTCCATGAGTTAGTGCTCATCTTCTAGAAAAAATGGATGGATTCTTAGCAAGTGAGGGAATACAGGGTTATGGGAGATAACTCTTTGTAGAAGTTGATCCAGGGACTGGTCCGATTGCCATCTTGGAAGGAAGGAATTTTTTCCCCTCTGTGGCAAATCAGAGAGGCTTCAGATGGTTTTTTTTTTTGCCTTCCTCTGGATCAACTAGAAGTTAGGCAGGTTATATATAGGCATTATGGTTGAACGTGATGGACGTATGTCTTTTTTCAACCCAACTCACTACGTTACTATGAAAACATGTGAAATATTCTATTCCCTGGAGGGTGCTGAACAAATTACCCAGTGTAGTTGACTTATCTTGTCCTAAAGTAAAATTATTCAATATGGCACGGTTGCCAATGTATTACACTGAGTTTTACAAAGGCTTGGCACAGACACTATAACAGTGGGGGTCCTATCTTATCCAGGAAATGGTTAATATAATGTATGTATGATATTGTAGTTAAAGTTATAGCCAGTTAGTTATAGCCTTAAGGGGTTGTCCACCTTTTTGCAAAGTTGTAACAAAAAAATCCCATGGTCCCCAACAGTGTCCCACTGGGGTGCCAAGGGCCTACCAGGATACCTTAGACCTTATGACCACTCTCCTATTCTCTGTTCACTTACTTTCTTTAGTCTCTAAATTACTTCTATTTACATACTTTTATCTACCTTTACCTCCATTTCTTCTCTTATAGAATTGAGTAATGGCCATGGTATAGGCATACAAGGCAAATGGTTGGGTGAGCAGTGGGCCCACTGACACCGGGGCCCACCAGGTGTTTTCCTGGTATCCTGTTGGGCCAGTCTGACACTGGCCCCTAATATACAGTGGTGTGAAAAACTATTTGCCCCCTTCCTGATTTCTTATTCTTTTGCATGTTTGTCACACTTAAATGTTTCTGCTCATCAAAAACCGTTAACTATTAGTCAAAGATAACATAATTGAACACAAAATGCAGTTTTTAAATGAAGGTTTACGTTATTAAGGGAGAAAAAAAACTCCAAATCTACATGGCCCTGTGTGAAAAAGTGATTGCCCCCCTTGTTAAAAAATAACTTAACTGTGGTTTATCAATTTCAATTTTCAATTTCAATATCAATTTCTGTAGTCACCCCCAGGCCTGATTACTGCCACACCTGTTTCAATCAAGAAATCACTTAAATAGGAGCTACCTGACACAGAGAAGTAGCCCAAAAGCACCTCAAAAGCTAGACATCATGCAAAGATCCAAAGAAATTCAGGAACAAATGAGAACAAAAGTAATTGAGATCTATCAGTCTGGTAAAGGTTATAAAGCCATTTCTAAAGCTTTGGGACTCCAGCGAACCACAGTGAGAGCCATTATCCACAAATGGCAAAAACATGGAACAGTGGTGAACCTTCCCAGGAGTGGCCGGCCGACCAAAATTACCCCAAGAGCGCAGAGACAACTCATCCGAGGGGCCACAAAAGACCCCAGGACAACATCTAAAGAACTGCAGGCCTCACTTGCCTCAATTAAGGTCAGTGTTCACGACTCCACCATAAGAAAGAGACTGGGCAAAAACGGCCTGCATGGCAGATTTCCAAGGCGCAAACCACTTTTAAGCAAAAAGAACATTATGGCTCATCTCAATTTTGCTAAAAAACATCTCAATGATTGCCAAGACTTTTGAGAAAATACCTTGTGGACCGACGAGACAAAAGTTGAACTTTTTGGAAGGTGCGTGTCCCGTTACATCTGGCGTAAAAGTAACACAGCATTTCAGAAAAAGAACATCATACCAATAGTAAAATATGGTGGTGGCAGTGTGATGGTCTGGGGTTGTTTTGCTGCTTCAGGACCTGGAAGGCTTGCTGTGATAGATGGAACCATGAATTCTACTGTCTACCAAAAAATCCTGAAGGAGAATGTCCGGCCATCTGTTCGTCAACTCAAGCTGAAGCGATCTTGGGTGCTGCAGCAGGACAATGACCCAAAACACACCAGCAAATCCACCTCTGAATGGCTGAAGAAAAACAAAATGAAGACTTTGGAGTGGCCTAGTCAAAGTCCTGACCTGAATCCTATTGAGATGTTGTGGCATGACCTTAAAAAGGCGGTTCATGCTAGAAAACCCTCAAATAAAGCTGAATTACAACAATTCTGCAAAGATGAGTGGGCCAAAATTCCTCCAGAGCGCTGTAAAAGACTTGTTGCAAGTTATCGCAAACGCTTGATTGCAGTTATTGCTGCTAAGGGTGGCCCAACCAGTTATTAGGTTCAGGGGGCAATTACTTTTTCACACAGGGCCATGTAGGTTTGGATTTTTTTTCTCCCTAAATAATAAAAACCCTCATTTAAAAACTGCATTTTGTGTTTACTTGTGTTATCTTTGACTAATAGTTAAATGTGTTTGATGATCAGAAACATTTAAGTGTGACAAACATGCAAAAGAATAAGAAATCAGGAAGGGGGCAAATAGTTTTTCACACCACTGTAGTAGGACATATGGTAGGACATATTGGTGGACAACCCTTTTAAAGAAAAATCAAGAGTTCAGTTTCATGCCACACCCAGTGTGTGCAGTGACAGATGGTTGCCATTATATATATAGTAATTCCATGAGACATTAGCCAAACAAGAATCATGAGCCAATATTTTACGTGGAGAAAGAAACATTGAAAGCAGCGAGCAACACATGTTATGGAATCTGTAGTAGCAAAGATCATTATGTATGTTTTTCAGCAAATGTTATAAAGTAGTTTGCTTTTGTTTTTACAGTCACACTAACCACCACAAGAACCACCACAGTAACCCCAAGAACCACCACACCAACCACCACATCAACTACAAGTTCGCCAATCTGCAAATTACATTGTTTAAGTGTATTTTATTATGACACGTGCGTCTACTCCAACCAGATATGTGACGGTATACGACAATGCCTTTATGGAGATGATGAGCAGAATTGCGGTAAGGAATGATTGATGGATAGCATTTACTGTATGGCCTAAGGCAAGTCTCATGAAGCATTGAGTTTGTTATTTTTCTATGCATTATATCAACAGCAATTACTGAGTAGAAATCACTTTTAATGAAAATTTTCAGATTTGCAGATTTTAACACTTACAACTCTGTGTTACAGCAACCTACCAAAACTTCTGCCTCTTCTATTACCTCTAGGGGCTTTGCTAGTTATTTATATTTATTTATTTTATATAAAAATCCACAAGAAAATAAGGTCAAATCAAAGGAAAATATACTAGCGTTAGTTCCCTCAGCTGCTTCTTGTCTTGCATCCTTTTCCACTCTGAAAGACACCATTCTTCCTAAATGTCATCTAACCACCTTCTATTCCTTCTCATCTCATTCTTCCCATTTTACCTATTTTTATTAATTCATTCATCACTTCTCTCTCTCTACTTGCACATTCCCACACATTCCCATTCTTTTCAACATGGGAGACAATTCTTTAGATGTGAGACAATTCTTTTTGGTGCGAGACAGTTCTTTTGATGGGAGAGACAATTCACGCCTGCTGAATTTTTTCATCCATCATTATTAAAAACTCTATTGATGTTTATAAGAAAAACTGGATCTGAATTGGGGAAGAGTTAGAAAATAAAATTTTCCCATGGAGTTGAATCTGGCTCATTATTGTATAGACAATTCTTTTGATGCGCGACAATTCTTTTTGATGAGAGGCAATTCTTTTTGGCGCGTGACAATTCTTTGTGATGAGAGGCAATTCTTTTTGATGAGAGGCAATTCTTTTTGGCGTGAGATATTTCTTTTGAAGCCTGGCAATTTTTTGACAAGAGACAATTCGTTTTGACGAGAGGCAATTCTTTTTGACATGTGACAATTCTTTTTCATGTGCGGCAATTCTTTTTGACGAGAGACAATTCTTTCTGATGAGAGACAATTCTTTTTGATGAGAGGCAATTCTTTTGAAGCACGACAATTTTTTGACAAGAGACAATTCGTTTTGATAAGAGACAATTATTTTGAAAAGAGACAATCTTTTTGATGAGAGGCAATTCTTTTTGATGAGAGACAACTCTTTTGATGTGTGGCAATTCTTTATGATGAAAGACTATTCTATTTTTATGAGAGGCAATTCTTTTTGATAAGAGACAATTCTTTTGACGTGTGACAATTCTTTATGATGAAAGACTATTCTATTTTTATGAGAGGCAATTCTTTTTGATGCGAGACAATTCTTTTGATGCACGACAATTCTTTTTGACGAGAGGCAATTCTTTTTGATGAGAGGCAATTCTTTTTGACGTGCAACAATTCTTTTTGACCAGAGGCAATTCTTTTGAGGCATGGCAATTCTTTATGACAAGAGGCAATACTTTTTGACAAAAGGCAATCCTTTTTTCATTATTTATCATATGAAAACTCTATTGATGTTTATAAGAAAAACTGGATCTGAATTAGGGAAAGAGTTAGAAAAAAGTTTTCTCCTAATTCAGTTTCCTTTTTTCCATCATAGACTTAAATAGAGTTTTAACTTGGTAAAAGTAAGATAAATCTTTCTCATTAAATTACATATGGCTCTCTGGACAAAATCTGGAATTTAATTAGGAGATAAGCTTTTCTAACCAAATTAATCTGGCCCATACAGTAAGGTCCATGTTGCTCCTTGAATCAACACTGATCCAATAATGTTAATGGTGCCTTTGGTTGCACCCCAAGTGCCAAGTAACCCAGGCCCACCATGGGCAGCTCAATGGATCCCCATTAAAATTAACAAAAATGGTGGCATGGTGCTCTGATAGAAGGGATCTCGTTTCATTGCATTTTTTCTAGAAGATGAGCACTGACTCATGTGAACGTATTTTATTCCCTGGAGGGTGCTGAACAAATTGCCCAGTGTATTTGAGTTATCTTGTCCTAAAGTAAAGTTATGCAATATGGCACAGTTTCCAATGTATTACACTGAGTTTTACAAAGGCTTGGCACAGACACTATAACAGTGGGGGTCCTATCTTATCCAGGAAATGGTTAATGCAATGTATGTATGATATTGTAGTTAAAGTTATAGCAAGTTAGTTATAGCCTTAGTACAGATATCTTTACGGGCTGTCCACCTTTTTGCAAAGTTATAACAAAAAAATCCCATGGTCCCCAACAGTGTCCCACTGGGGTGCCAAGGGCCCACCAGGATACCTTAGACCTTAGGCCCATTCCCTATTCTCTTTTTTTTAGTATCTAAATTACTTCTATTTACATACTATTATCTACCCTTACCTCCATTTATTCCCTTATAGAATTGAGTAATGGCCATGGTATAGGCATACATGGCAAATGGTTGAGTGAGCAGGGGGCCCACTGGGCCCACCGGGTGTTTTCCTGGTATCCTGTTGGGCCAGTCTGACACTGTTCCCTAATATAGTAGGACATATAGTAGGACATATTGGTGGACAACCCTTTTAAAAAAAAATCAAGAGTTCAGTTTCCAGCCACGCCCAGTGTGTGCAGTGACAGATGGTTGCCATTATATATATATATATAGTAATTCCATGTGACATTAGCCAAACAATAATCATGAGCCAATATTTTACATGGAGAAAGAAACATTGTAAGCAGCGAGAAACTCTTTTTATAGAATCTGTAGTAGCAAAGATCATTATGTCAGAAGTACTGTATGTTTTTCAGCAAATGTTATAAAGTAGTGTGCTTTTGTTTTTACAGTCACACTAACCCCCACAACAACCACCACAGTAACCCCAAGAACCACCACAGCAACCACCACATCAACTACAAGTTCACCAATCTGCAAATTATATTGTATAAGTGTATTTTATTATTACACGTGCGTCTCCACCAACCAGATATGTGACGGTATACAGCAATGCCTTTATGGAGATGATGAGTTGAATTGCGGTAAGGAATGATTCACTGTATGGCCTAAGGCAAGCCTCATGAAGCATTCAATTTGCTATTTTTCTATGCATTATATCAACAGCAATTACTGAGTAGAAATCACTTTTAATGAAAATTTTCACTTACAACTCTGTGTTACATCAACCTACCCAACCTTCTGCCTCCTCTATTACCTCTAGGGACTATGCTAGTTATATCCTAGACAAAATTAAAAAAATCCACAAGAAAATAAGGTCAAACCAAAGGGACAATATACTAGCACCCGTTCCCTCAGCTGCTACTTGTCTTGCATCCTTTTCCACTCTAAAAGAGACACCATTCTTCTCTCATTCTCTCTAAATGTCATCTTACTACCTTCTATTCCCCCTCATCTCATTCTTTCCCTTTTACCTATTTTTACTTATTTACCTCTCTACTTGCACATTCCCATTCTTTTTGACGCGAGAGACAATTCTTTTGATGAGAGACAATTAATTTTGATGCAAAACAGTTCTTTTGATGGGAGAGACAATTCATACCTGACTATTTTTTTTGTCCATCACTATTTATCACATAAAAACTCTATTGAAGTTTATAAGAAAAACTATATCTGAATTAGGGGGAGAGTTAGAAAATAACATTTACTCATGGAATTTAATCTGGCTTGTTATTGTATAGTTTATCACATGGGAACTAATGGGCAAGGTTTAATTTGAGGAGAAAAAAAATGTTTCTCCTAATTCAGTTTCACTTTTTCCATCATAGACTTAAATAAAGTTTTCACTGGGTAAAAGAAAGACAAGTCTTTCATATTAAATTACATACAGCTCTATGGACAAAGTCTAGAATTTAATCAGGAGATAAGCTTTCTAACCAAATTAATCCTGCCCATAATGCCTGTGTTGCTCCTTGAAGCGCGTGCTTATCAACAAACCAAGTAACCCAGGTCCACCCTGGGAAGCTCAATGGATCCCCATGAAAATGAACAAAAATGGCGGCATGGTGCTTTGATAGAAGGGATCTCGTGCCAGTGCACCTTAGACCTAAGGCCCACTCTCCTCTTCTCTGTTCACTCACTTTCTTTAGTCTTTTAATTACTTCTATTTACATACTATTATCTACCCTTACCTCCATTTCTTCTGTTTCTTCTCATATAGAATTGAGTAATGGCCATTGTATAGGCATACAGGGCAAATGGTTGGGTGAGCAGGAGGGCCCACTGACACCTGAGCCCAACGGATGTTTTTCTGGTATCCTGGGGGGCCAGTCTGACACTGGTCCCCAATATAGTAAGACGTATTTGTGGACAAACCTTTTAAAGAAGATCAGTGAATAAATGCCGCTTTTGTTAAACTGACTAATTGTTAAAGCTGGACATACATATACCGATAAAATCACATAAAATTCATATAAAATAAAGTATCGTACTATATTTAGTACATATATGTTCTATACCCGTGTCAGTGCAGGCTGTGAGCGGCAGTTGTTTGTAATGTTCGTCACTGCACACATTTTGGACACATTTTTGCCCAAAAACAATCAAGAGTTCAGTTTTAAACCACCCCCATTGCGTGCGGTGACAGACGGTTGCCATTATATATAGTTGCAGTCTGCACTTTCTCCATTTTCTCCACTGATGTTTTAATGCTCTGTACAAAATTCCACATGACATTAGCCAAACAATAATCATGAGCCAATATTTGACGTGGAGAAAGAAACATTATAAGCAGCGAGCAACTCATGTTATGGAATCTGTAGTAGCAAAGATCATTATGTCAGAAGTATGTTTGTCAGCAAATGTTGTAAAGTAGTGTGCTTTTGTTTTTACAGTCACATTAACCACCACAAGAACCACCACAGCAACCACAAGAACCACCACAGCAACCACAAGAACCACCACAGCAACCACCACTTCAACTACAAGTGCACCAATCTGCAAATTATATTGTACAAGTTTATTTTATTATTACACGTGCATCTCCACCAACCAGATATGTGACGGTATACAGCAATGCCTTTATGGAGATGATGAGTTGAATTGCGGTAAGGAATGATTCACTGTATGGCCTAAGGCAAGCCTCATGAAGCATTCAATTTGCTATTTTTCTATGCTTGATGTCAACAGCAATTACTGAGTAGAAATCACTTTTAATGAAAATTTTCACTTACAACTCTGTGTTACATCAACCTACCCAACCTTCTGCCTCCTCTATTACCTCTAGAGGCGTTGCTAGTTATTTCCTAGACAATATTCAAAAAATCCATAAGAAAATAAGGTCAAACCAAAAGGGACAATATACTAGCAGTTCCCTCAGCTGCTACTTGTCTTGCATCCTTTTCCACTCTAAAAGAGACACAATTCTTCTCTCATTCTCTCTAAATGTCATCTTACTACCTTCTATTCTCCCTCATCTCAATTCTTTCCCCTTTACCTATTTTTATTCATTCATTCATCCCTTCTCTCTCTCTACTTGCACATTCCCACACACGAGAGACAATTAATTTTGGTGCGAGACAGTTCTTTTAAAGGGAGAGACAATTCACACCTGACTATTTTTTTTGTCCATCACTATTTATCACATAAAAACTCTATTAAAGTTTATTAGAAAAACTAGATCTGAATTAGGGGAAGAGTTAGAAAATAACATTTTCTCATGGAATTGAATCTGGCTCATTATTGTATAGTTTATTGCATGGGAACTAATGAGAAAGATTTAATTTGAGGAGAAAAAAATGTTTCTCCTAATTCAGTTTCAATTTTTCCCTCATAGACTTAAATAGAGTTTTCACTTGGTAAAACTAAGACAAGTCTTTCTTATTAAATTACATACAGGTCTATGGACAAAATCTTGGATTTAATCAGGAGAAAAGCTTTTCTAACCAAATTAATCCTGCCCATAATGCCAGTGCTGCTCCTTGAAGCGCGTGCTTATCAACAAACCAAGTAACCCAGGCCCACCCTGGGAAGCTCAATGGATCCCCATGAAAATGAACAAAAATGGCGGCATGGTGCTTTGATAGAAGGGATCTCGTGCCAGTGCACCTTAGACCTTAGGCCCACTCTCCTCTTCTCTGTTCACTCACTTTCTTTAGTCTCTTAATTACTTCTATTTACATACTATTATCTACCCTTACCTCCATTTCTTCTGTTTCTTCTCATATAGAATTGAGTAATGGCCATTGTATAGGCATACAGGGCAAATGGTTGGGTGAGTAGGAGGGCCCACTGACACCTGAGCCCAACGGATGTTTTTCTGGTATCCTGGGGGGCCAGTCTGACACTGGTTCCCAATATAGTAGGACATATTGGTTGACAAACCCTTTAAAGAAGATCAGTGAATAAATGCCGCTTTTGCTAAACTGACAAAAGTTAAAGCTGGACATACACATACTGATAAAATTACGTAAAATTCATATAAAATAAAGTATTGTGCTATGTTTAGTACAGAAATGGTAGCTCCATGATCCCTCCCGATACCTGTGTCAGTGCAGGCTGTGAGCGGCAGCTGTTTATAATGTTCATCACTGCACACATTTTGGACACATTTTTGCCCCAAAACAATCAAGAGTTCAGTTTTTTTTTTTTGTAACTTAAAATTTTTTATTGTTTTTCCAGTGCATGCATGGTTATTACATTGTACCATTGGCTTTTACATTATACATTCTTTGAATAGCATATTAGAAAGAAACAGTACATAATGTAAGTGCCTTATTGTCGTCTATGCAGGTTATACTGAAGGCTAAATGATTAATATTATGTAAAAGGGAGGGGGAAAAGAGGTGGAGGTATACAGATTAAGAGATCAAACCATTTAACAATTGGATGCATGATAAAAACATATAGCTATGTGAGTAAGCCATAAATGAGAATAGAGGGAGGATAGGGGATAGAGAGGGAGAGAGCGATTGGCTTAGTAATAATCCTCATGGCGGTCTGGGTGTGAAAGTGATAAGGGTATAAATGATTCGGTCAAGAGGCTAGGCCTTGGAGTTCCCATATTGTCCAGATTTTCATGTATTGTGCGACTTTGTTTTGAAGTACTGCTATCCCGTGTTCGAAGATCCTGTTTGTGTTGGTTCTTTTTATGATTTCAGCCAAAGTCGGTTGGTTTGTGGTTTTCCAGTTGGAGGCTATTGTTAGCCGGGCAGCTGTGAGGATATGGTTGACCAAGGTCTGGCTGCTTTTGCATAGTTTTGTGAAAGGTTTTCCTAGAAGGAAGGTAGGCAGGTCTGTCGGTATCTGCTGGGAGAAGATCCTGCTAATGAGGTCGGCTACATGTGACCACATTTGTTGGATCACTGGGCACTCCCAGAATATATGCAGAAGGGTTCCTTGTGCTCCACAGTTTCTCCAGCAAGTTGATGGGCAGGTTGGGAAAAATTTATGTAATTTGTCTGGGGTGTGATACCAAAACATCATGATTTTGTATATGTGTTCTTTTTGTCTGACACACATTGACATTTTTCTGGCGTTGTCCCAGATGCTTGCCCATTCCTCGGGTGTAAGTGGTTGTGGTAGCACTGCGTCCCATTTGTCCATATATTTGTGCCTATAGGGAGGATCATCTGGAGGAGTAGTGAGTAGGTTATATATGGTAGAGATGAGTCTCTTTTGTGGTAGGCCATTGCGAGCTAGGGTTTCAAATGCTGTAGGGCGAGTAAGCCTGGTATAGGTGGCATATGGTTGTATGAAATGTCGGAGTTGAAAATACTCAAATTGTTGAAGTTTTATCTGCGGGGCTTTATCTTGTATTGCCCTGAATGGGATAATTGCTTGGGTCCGAGGGTCTAGTAGCTCTCGTATTGTGTGTAGTCCTGTCTGGGCCCATCTTTTGTGAAATGTAGGGTCCATTCCTGGTTGGAACGAAGGATTTTTGAGGTAGATTGTGTTTATTGGCCAGGTAGAGATCAAACCATGTTTATATTTAGTTCTGGTCCATATAGAGAGAGTTAGTTTAGTTGTAGGGAGAAGTGAAGGAGGATCTCGAGGTGAGGCTGATGTGGTCCATATTTTGGAGTTAAGGTGTATGGTGTCCGTTGTCTCGTTTTCGATGCATCCCCAGACTGTGTGAGGTGACCATTGGGACCAAGCAAGTACTTGTCGCAGTTGTGCAGCCTCATAGTATTTCTGTAAATTAGGGACACCCAGACCGCCATGTCTTGTTGCTATAGTTATAACTTTTTTAGCGATTCTATGGCAGCGGTGTTGCCAAATAAACTTATGAAATAGGGTCTGTGTTTCTTGTAAGATCTTGGCTGGTAAGGCTATTGGCAGTGTCTCAAATAAATATAAGTATTTAGGCAAAATATTCATTTTTAGGGCCGCTATTCTCCCGAACCAAGAAATGGGGTATTGTGCCCATTTTACAAGGGTATGTTTAGTCTTTTGGAGTAGTGGCTTAAAGTTAGCGTCGTATAATTGAGCATAGGTGGGGGTGATATGGGTCCCCAGATAGGTAATAAAGTCTGTCTTCCATTTGTAGTTGAATCTCTCTTTAAGAGTTTCTAGGATTGGTTGCGGGATGTGTAGTGGGAGAGCTTCTGTTTTATTAACATTGAGCTTATAACCAGAGAATTCACTGTATCGGGTTATGGTTTGGTGGAGATTTGGTAATGAGATCAATGGGTTGGACAGGGTAAGGAGAACATCATCTGCAAATAAGGCTATCTTATATTGGCTTGACTTCCCCTGTACTCCTTTGATGTCTGGGTGGAGTCTTATGGCTGCTGCTAATGGCTCGATGCTTATTGCATACAATAAGGGAGAAAGAGGGCAGCCCTGTCTGGTCCCATTTGTGATAGAGATAGGTTTTTTAGATTGGCCCGGCAATTTTAGGTAGGTCGTAGGGGTGGAGTATAGGGCCTGGAGTGCTGTTAGGTAGGGGCCTACTAGGTTTATATGTTTTAAAAGGGTGAATATATAGGGCCAGTTTAGTCTATCAAAGGCTTTTTCTGCGTCGAGGCTTAGGATCAGTGAAGGTGTTTTCTGTCTATTCAATACTTCAATAAGGTTTATGGCCCTCCTGGTGTTGTCACCTGCCTGTCTCCCTTTGACAAAGCCCACCTGATCATTGTGTATTATGTTAGGTAATATTGGGGCTAGTCGGTTGGCCAGAATCTTAGAGAAAATTTTTAAATCTGCATTGAGGAGGGCTATGGGCCTATAATTTGAACAGATTGTATGGTCCTTACCCTCTTTTGGTATCAGGGAAAGATATGATGTAAGGTCAGTTGTGGGGATCTCTGTGCCCTGAAGAAATTGATTGTATAGCTTCAATAAGTAAGGTGAGAGTATATGTTGGTAGAGCTTATAGTATTTATATGGGAAGCCATCAGGGCCCGGGGTTTTGCCATTAGGCATGCTTTTCAGGACCGCTGATAGTTCCTCTGAATCAATCTCTTTGTTTAGTGTTTTTAAGTTGTCTTCGGAAAGTTTAGGGAGATCTAGGTCTTTAAGAAAATTATCTATGAGATCTGAATGTTTATTGGGGTCTTGTGTGTGGGGTGCGAGGTTGTATAATTTTTGGTAGTAGTCATGGAATTGTTTGCCTATTTGGTCGGGGTCATAGGTGTGTTGGCCATTTGGGAGTTGTATGGAGGTAATTCTGGATTGGGTCTTTTGGTCTCGTAGTTTTTTAGCTAACAGTGTATGTTGCCTGTCTGCTTTTTCGTAGTAGGTCTGTCTAGTCCAGCAAGAGTTCAGTTTTAAACCACGCCCAGTGCGTGCGGTGACAGACAGTTGCCATTATATATATAGTTGCAGTCTGCACTAGCACTTTCTCCATTTTCTCCACTGATGTTTTTATGCTCTGCAGAGAATTCCATGTGACATTAGCCAAACAATAATCATGAGCCAATATTTGAAGTGGAGAAAGAAACATTGTAAGCAGCGAGCAACTCATGTTATGGAATCTGTAGTAGCAAAGATCATTATGTCAGAAGTATGTTTGTCAGCAAATGTTATAAAGTAGCGTGCTTTTGTTTTTACAGTCACATTAACCACCACAACAACCACCACAGCAACCACAAGAACCACCACATCAACTACAAGTGTGCCAATCTGCAAATTATATTGTATAAGTGTATTTTATTATGACACGTGCATCTCCACCAACCAGATATGTGACGGCATACAACAATGCCTTTATGGAGATGATGAGCTGAATTGCGGTAAGGAATGATTCTTGGATAGCATTTACTGTATGGCCTAAGGCAAGCCTCATGTCATTATAT
This sequence comes from Xenopus tropicalis, assembly GCF_000004195.4. Classification (NCBI taxonomy): domain Eukaryota; kingdom Metazoa; phylum Chordata; class Amphibia; order Anura; family Pipidae; genus Xenopus; species Xenopus tropicalis. Next base: position 10,054,619 of record NC_030678.2, read on the forward strand.
CTGTTGATAAAATGCATAGAAAAATAACAAATTCTATGGAATTTGTTATTTTTCTATGCATTATAAATAAGGTCAAACCAAAGGGAAACTATACTAGCGTCTGTTCCCTCAGCTGCTACTTGTCTTGCATCCTTTTCCACTCTAAAAGAGACACCATTCTTCCCTCATTAACTCTAAGGGGCTGATTTACTAACCCACGAATCCGACCCGAATTGGAAAAGTTCCGACTTGAAAACGAACATTTTGCGACTTTTTCGTATGTTTTGCGTTTTTTTCGGATTCTGTACGAATTTTTCGTTACCAATACGATTTTTGCGTAAAAACGCGAGTTTTTCGTATCCATTACGAAAGTTGCGTAAAAAGTTGCGCATTTTTCGTAGCGTTAAAACTTACGCGAAAAGTTGCGAATTTTTCGTAGCGTTAAAACTTAACGCTACGAAAAATGCGCAACTTTTCGCGTAAGTTTTAACGCTACGCAAAATGCGCAACTTTTTACGCAACTTTCGTAATGGATTGGAAAACTCGCGTTTTTACGCAAAAATCGTATTGGTAACGAAAAATTCGTAAAGAATCCGAAAAAATCGCAAAACATACGAAAAAATCGCAAAGTACCGATCATTACGAAAAAAACGCAATCGGACTCCATTCGACCCGTTCGTGGGTAAGTAAATCAGCCCCTAAATGTCATCTTACTACCTTCTCTCTTTTTCCTATTCCCCCTCATCTCATTTCTCCCCTTTTACCTATTTTTAATCATTCATTCATCTCTTCTCTCTCTAAACTCTCTCTCTACTCGCACATTCCCCCACTCATTCAAACATTCAGTCTTTAAACCTATTCTTTAAACACCTTTTCTGGATCCTACTGGGATTGCCCCAGCTCCAGAGGAACACCAGCATAGACAACATAAAGCAGTAGAAGGTCTGTCAGGAGTGGAGGTTATTGCTGATAATATCTTTGTATATAGTTGTGGAGACACCACAGAGGAAGCCACAGTGGATCATGACAAATATCTGATTGGACTCTAAGGGGCACATTTACTAATCCACGAATCCGAATCACGAATGGGGAAAAATCGTATTGGAAACGAAAATTTCGGAAGATCGCATATATCACGAAAATGCTTACGAAAAAATCGTATTAGTCACGATAATATTGTATTGGGGATCCGAAAGTCCCGAAATTGTCATACCGAACAATTGTAAACATCGGTATAACCTTTCCGATTTTTTCGTGCAAACGTCCGAAAAAGTAGTGCGCCGTACGAAAAAGTTGTGCGGACGCTCGAAAAAAATTGGCGAAAATATGCTCAGAGCATTCGTGCTTTTGTAAATGTGCCCCTTAGAAAGAGCCAGAAAGCTGAAACAAACAGAAGCTAAGACTGAGACTATCACCAGTACCATACATGGTGGATCTACTGATAGCTAAGGGTTTACACCCAGATCCGGACAAAGTAAAAGCCATTTTGAAGATGCCAAAGCCAGAGAAAGTTCTAGCAGTTGAAGAATGTTAGGATTTGTAAACTACTTATCCAAATTCCTACCAAACTTGTCTGATGTAACCATTAAGAAGGCTGACAGACAAATACAGTCTATAGGTCTGGCAACCCAGCCATGACAAATCTATGAAGCAAATAAAAAACTTGCAACTGCCCTCTTAAATTTGGACCTTGACTCCTTAAAATACTCCCAAAAGCGTTTGGTAGTTCACCTTTTAGAAGTGGCGAGACTACTAATTGCCCAGCGATGGAAATCGGACTTACTTCCAACTATCCCAGAGTTAGTAAATTTTCTAGACCTCACTGAAAGGTTTGAATTCTTTGACGCCAGGAACAGAAACTCTTTGAGTAATCATCATAAAAAGTGGTCCCCTTGGAAACATTTCAATGAAGTGTAGATAAAGAAACAACTATTTCTTGCTAAGAGCGATGTACAGTCTAATTATAATTCTAATAATGTCTGTTTTCCCTGCTCTTTCCCCTCTTTTTTTTTTTTTTCTTTCCGTCTACTTCCCCCCTCTTAGCCTCACTTCTCGCTTCTTCCTTTCTTCTCTCATTTATTTATTTTTTTATGACTCTGTTAAGTGTCCCTTATGTGACACAAGGAATAACTAATGTAAAATTTAAGGCCTAAACTAAAAGTTATGAAACTAATAACTTGTACTAAGGCCAGTATGTGTGTGTTATATGTTGTTTTGATATTATTTTATTATGAAAATAAAAAACTGTTAATAGAAAAAAAAAAAAAACTTGCAACTGCACAACCATCCTACAATACTATGACGTGACAGTACAATGCGATGTCAGTGAAAAGGGACAAGGAGCAACTTATTGCAACAAATCCAACCTGTTGCCTTTATCATACACACTGTCTCCAACAGAGCAAAGAAATGCACAGATGGAAAAGGAATGTCTGGCTATCGTGTTTGGCTTTCAAAAATCAGTATCTACATGGGAAACCTAATCAACATTGAGTCTAACCACAGGCCACTGAAATATTTTCAGGAAACCTCTACTAGGAGTCCAAAAAAAACCAAAGTATAATCCAAATGTGACTTATAAAAAAGCATTACAGACTTTCTGTCGAGCACCATTATCCAAAGTTCAATTGAAACCTGACTATTTATTCTTCATCTATGCAGAAGAGCTAGAACATATTGAAGAGAATCTGACATACTCTACCTCTACAACAGATACAACATGACAATGAACAAGGTAAAGCCTCACAGTTATTAAAGGGAACTGTTCTATCTTGATGACCTGATCAGACAGAAGGGTACCCATTTGAAGACCCCATCAAGGGCTGCTGGGGTTTTAGAGATTAAACCACTATACAGAATGGTATTATATATAAAGAATCATCATACCCAGGAATCTGCACCAAGATACGATAGAAACATACATACATTCATTCAAGTCATCTGGGCATAGTTGCATACCTTCGCAAAGCCAAAGATGTGCTATTTTGGCCACTTATGAGATATCTGAGGCAATAAAGGACCTTAACGCCGGCAATGAATACCTCAATAAACAGACAAAGGAACCACTAGTGACACCCAAACTCCCTACTCTACCATGGAGTAAATTGCCAGATACAATTTCTGATACCACCTTTAAAATCATAATTGAATGCTGTAAAATGCATTTTAGTCATCATGAGATACCTGACTCTGTTATCATGGACAATGGACCACAATATATCAATAAGTTCACCCATTTTTCCAAAAATTGGGAATTTGAACACCTTGCCTTGTTTCCTATCACAGTTAGTCTAATGGTAACGCTGAAGCTGCTATAAAGATAGCAAAAACCATCATAAAGAAAGCTAAGAGAGCTAGCAAAGATCTCTGGAAAGCCATACTTGACTGGAGGAATACTCCTAGAGAAGGAGCCGCTGTTTCTAAAGGTGATAGAAAAAGTGGTTGATCAGCTTCCAGAGAGGCACCGGAAAGCAAAAGCATATTGTGATATTTGTGCTTTGTTAGTTGGAACCTAATGTGGTTCCGTTATTCTTAGCCTGAAACCTATAGGCCTGTTAGTCTGACATCTATTGTAGGAAAGCTTTTGAAATGGGTAATAAGGGATAGGGTACTTGAATACATTGCAAATCACAATACTAAAAGTTTGTGCCGGCATGGCTATATGTGTAACAGATATTGCTGGAATGCTGGAATGGCAGTGGATGTTATTTACTTGGACTTTGCTAAAGCGTTTGATACAGTACCTCACAGAAGGTTAATGATAACATTGAGGAACATACAGTAATATTTTTACTTGGATAGAGAACTGGCTGAATAATAGACACAGAGTGGGGGGAAATGGAACATTTTATAATTGGGTCTGTGTTGTTAGTGGAGAACTGCAGGGGTCAGTCCTTCGTCCTTTGCTTTTTAACTTGTTTATTAATGACCTGGAGGTGGGCATAGAGAGAACTGTTTCTATTTGTGTTGATCATGCTAAATTGTAGTAAGCTATAAGTTCCACGCAGGATGCTGCAGAGCGATTTGATAAAATTGGAAAACTGGGCAGCAAAATGGAAAATGAGTTTCAATGTGGAAAAGTGCAAAGTTATTGCCCATAGAAATAATATAAATGTGAGTTATACACTGAATGGTAGTGTGTTGGGGGTTTCCTTAATTGAGAAGGATCTGGGGGTTTTTGTAGATAACAAGTTGTCTAATTCCAGGCAGTGTCATTCTGTGGCTACTACAGCAAATAAAGTGCTGTCTTGTATAAAAAGGCCATTGACTCAAGGGATGAAACATAATTTTGCCCCTTTATAGGTCTCTGGTGAAGCCTCACACTACTGTCTCCTAACTATATCCAATTTCAACTGTAAATTGATTTTGGAAAAATATTTTTCTGTATAGGTTAACAATTTGGTCCTGTATTTGTACCCCTTTACTCTATAATGTGCTTCATGAAATTATGGCACTATATAAATAATATCAGCAACATATTGGCCCCTCCCTCTAGCCAAACAATATTACAGAGAACAAATCAAACTTGTCATGAAACAGATCATGGAACTATAAATGGTAACTTAAAGTTGCATTCATCAGCAGCTACGATTGTAAGCCTGGGTTGTTGTGTTCCTCACTGATTTATTCAAAAGAATCCAATACTCTACAGGCACTAGAACTTTAGGGCCAAACCCTCTACAGACGTTCCTTGCTAATGCCCCACTTTCCTGTAACATGTCTGTGATTTTTTACATTACTTCTGGTTGACTGGTAATGGTTTCTACTACTGCACTAAAAAAGTACCAAAAAGTACCATTTATACTTTATATGTTACTACTAGCTTACAAACACAGCCAAAACTAATAATAAATATGAACAGATAACATCTGGGTGCTTTGTATCCCACATTAACATGAATATGCTGTATGTTTCTGTGTAAATGTAAATGTAATGAATCTAAATTACTATGTAATGTTACACGACTTCAAGTACCATCTGATCAGTAGTTAAATGAAATAAAATCCAAATGTTGAAGATAGAAAATAAACACCCTTGATGGTAGTACAGTCACAGGCATCCAATCACAATGGTTCCATTGAACTTATTCAGTTAGGTGTTAACTGAAACTGACAGGTGTAAGAAGGTATGATCCAATCACAATGGTACCATGATTCTCAGTACATGCTTGGAAGTGTGAACTGTTGTGAAACTGCCGGGGTAAGGATGTCAAACCGGCATTGTATGATGATGCCAAGCGGTGTCTCAGGACCCCTCCTCTGTTCAGGGATGGTTTTTCCAATCTGGCATAAATGGCCTCTTTCACACCTCTTTCAAACCATCTGTCCTCTCGGTCCAAAATATGCACGTTACTGTCCTCAAAAGAGTGACCTTTTTCTTTGAGGTGTAGATAGACTGCTGAGTCTTGTCCTGAGGAGTTCGCCCGCCTATGTTGGGCCATTCTCTTACAGAGAGGTTGTTTTGTCTCCCCAATGTATAAGTCAGAGCACTCTTCACTACACTGGACAGAACAGACCAACATGTTTTAGACTTAATTCTACTAGATACTGTATATCATGACCTGGATGAATGAGAATCTTCATAGAGATAATAAATAACGTTTTTCAGTAAATGGTATTAAGAGATTTTATTCTCTTTTTTTTACAGCCACTACAACCCCAAGCCCCTGCCAGATGTACTGCAGCTACACATACGCATGTATCCGTGCCTACCAGATATGTAATAGGGTAATGGACTGCCTTTATGGGGATGATGAAAGAAATTGCGGTAAGATATCAGTAATGAATAGCATTAAATGTGTGGGGAATAACTTAATAACAAAATATATTTAGAAAATTTCTTATCTCAGTATGATGACTTTTACATTAAATTGTTTTCCCATGATATTTCCCCTTTACAGGGGGCCTGTCACCCAGACATAGAGAGCTGTACAGGTATCGGACCCCTTATCCGGAAACCCGTTATCCAGAAAGCTCCGAATTACAGAAAGCCCGTCTCCCATAGACTCCATTATAAGCAAATAATTCAGAATTTTAAAACTGATTTCCTTTTTTGATGTAAAAAAAAACAGAACCTTGTAATTGATTCCAACTAAGATATAATTACCCCTTATTGGGGGCAGAACAGCCCTATTGGGTTTATTTAATGGTTAAATGATTCCCTTTTCTCTGTAATAATAAAACAGTGCCTGTACTTGATCCCAACTAAGATATAATTACCCCTTATTGGGGGCAGAACAGCCCTATTGGGTTTATTTAATGGTTAAATGATTCCCTTTTCTCTGTAATAATAAAACAGTGCCTGTACTTGATCCCAACTAAGATATAATTACACCTTATTGGGGCAGAACAGCCCTATTGGGTTTATTTAATGGTTAAATGATTCCCTTTTCTCTGTAATAATAAAACAGTACCTGTACTTGATCCCAACTAAGATATAATTACCCCTTATTGGGGGCAGAACAGCCCTATTGGGTTTATTTAATGGTTAAATGATTCCCTTTTCTCTGTAATAATAAAACAGTACCTGTACTTGATCCAAACTAAGATATAATTACCCCTTATTGGGGCAGAACAGCCCTATTGGGTTTATTTCATGGTTAAATGATTCCCTTTTCTCTGTAATAATAAAACAGTACCTGTACTTGATCCCAACTAAGATATAATTACCCCTTATTGGGGGCAGAACAGCCCTATTGGGTTTATTTAATGGTTAAATGATTCCCTTTTCTCTGTAATAATAAAACAGTACATGTAATTGATCCCAACTAAGATATAAATAATCCTTATTAGATGCAAAACAATCCTATTGGGTTTAATTAATGTTTTATTAATTTTTTAGTAGACTTAAGGTGTGGAGATCCAAATTATGGAAAGACCCCTTATCCGGAATACCCTTGGTCCCGAGCATTCTGGATAATGGGTCCTATACCTATATAATGAAATTCCTCTTTGAATTAAACTTGAAGCCCAAATTAATTTTAATTTTTTTATTAAAAAATCCATACCCATTGTAAAGCCATTTAAAAATCCCAGCAGTCAATCACATAGTGCCTGCCCCGCCTCTATGCCTTAGGCAAACAAATACTTTCACTTTCCATTCAGCCCTCCCATTCCCCCTCTCTCCTCTCCATCTAATTGTGTAGCCAGTACATGGGTATCTGCTCCTCTGGTCCATTCTATCACATAAACAAGGTTTTGGCACGATGCAAAGATTGCCTTAATAACAGTGTCCACAAAATGGCGCCTCCCTGCTTGCTGAAACTGTGCAATTCCAAGACTGAAGGAAACAAGATTAATATTGTTTATATGGTGTAAGTTATGTTTATTTTGCTTGACAAACACAATAGAAATAAATTTGGAATTATTTCATAGGGTCTCTTTCAAAAGATATATTTCATAAGTTATCTCGTAGAATTCAGTCTAAAGCAACTGGACTTTCTGAGTTTTCTTGAAAACCTTCCACCCCTCATACGAGTGCAAAAGCAACACCCCGAAGGCTGCATTAGACCTAATTAGAAATCAAAATCAGACTCCTGACTCCTGCATGAAGGGAGAATAAAAAGAGAGAAAGAGAGCGGGATGGTGAAGAATAACTTTAGTTGAAAAGACTAAATAAGTTTAGTTTAGATTTAACTCTACTAGATACTGTATATCAGGGGCTGGATGAATGAAAATCGTCATAGAGTTAATATTATGAGTAGCAGCGGAAAAGCTCTCAACAGTGTGTCATTCAGTTTATAAAGTCTTTAGTAGGGCTGATAATATATAATGTTATTCAGTAAATGGTATTAAGAGATTTTATTCTCTTTCTTTACAGCCACTACAACCCTAAGCAACCCGACCTGCCAGATGTACTGCAGCTACACATACGCATGTATCCGTGCCTACCAGATATGCAATAGGGTAATGGACTGCCTTTATGCGGATGATGAAAGAAATTGCGGTAAGATATCAGTAATGAATAGCATTAAATGTGTGGGGAATACCTTAGTTATCTTACAAACAAGTGAGAATTTTTTAATCAATATATTTAGAAAATTTCTTATCTAAGTATAATGAACCTTATATTAAATATTTATTCACATGATAATTCCCCTTTAAAGGGGGTCTGTCACCCAGACATAAAGAGCTGTATAATGAAAGTCTTTTTCGAATTAAATATGAAGCCCAAATTCATTATCTTTAACATATCCATACCCATTGTAAAGACATTTAAAAAACACAGCTGTCAATCATATAGTGCCTGCCCCACCTGCCTGCCTTAAGGCACAGAGCTAGGGCAGACAAATACTTTCACTTTCCATTCAGCTCTCACATTCCCCCTCTCTCCTCTCCATCTAATTGTGTAGCCAGTACATGGGCATCTGGTACTCTGGTCCATTCTATCACATAAACAAGGTTTTAGCAGGATGCAAAGATTGTTAGCTCTGAAGCAGCAGGGCCGGAGGAGGGGCTGCATGACCCAGCTCAGCATCACAAGCAGGAGATAGAGTAGATTTAAATAAAGGGGGGGAGTGTTAAAATGTCCTCGCCAAGGAGAAGGGCATATAGGAGAGATATGAGGGCTGGCTATCCACCATTTTGTGTGGAAGCAGCAGAGGAAAGGTCCCCACCCTCCCTTAGTTGGGGGTCGGTTCTTTCTTGTTTTAATTTATTGTTTTTCTAGTTGTAATATATGTTGCCTTGGAGGGTTGAGGGGTAAATGGGTTTTAGTTAGCTAATGGGGGAATTCGGGGGAGAATAGGTAAAGTGGCGTGAATAATCAGCGTCCTGGTAGTTGTCACAGCTTCGGTGAGTCCTTGTCAGTCTGCCGGGGGGGGGGGGAGAAGCTTGTTCTGGTATGCCAGATCAGGTATAGTCGATGGTTGAACCCCTGAGGTGGGTGACCATTGGTGGACTAAATACAAATGGTGCTCTATAAAGCGCTGGGTGGGTACTAACATGGCTAAGTAGAAAATGGGACCGGATAGGTCCCGGATTGGCGGTGGGTATCCTCCGAGCTAGGGATTGGGCGGCTGGAGGATAACACGGCTCAGGTTGGTTGTGGAAGGGCCGGCTGGCAAGGGGCTCGGGGTCAGTATTTTGGGCATGATAATGTTTTGCACTTATGGTTATATATATTGCTGTATTGTTATGATTATACATGTTTACCATTTTGTATTGTATTCAATAAGTTTTGCACTGTTTATATTATTAAATAAAGCTGTGGCCATCATTCCAACAATGATATCGTCACTCAGTTTAAGTTATTTTAGTTGAACAAAGACCTATAAAGAGGCAAAATTAGGTTTTCATCCCTTGAGCCAATGCCCTTTTTTATACAAGACAGCACTTTATTTGCTTTAGTAGCCACAGAATGACACTGCCTGGAATTAGACAACTTGTTATCTACAAAAACCCCTAGATCCTTCTCCATTAAGGATCCCCCCAACACACTACCATTCAGTAGATAGTTTGCGTTTATATTATTTCTACCAAAGTGCATAACTTTGCACTTATCAACATTGAACCTCATTTTCCAGTTTGCTGCCCAGTTTTCAAATTTAGTCAAATCGCTCTGCAAAGCGGCAGCATCCTGCATGGAACTTATAGTTTTGCACAATTTACATTCTATGCCCACCTCCAGGTCATTAATAAACAAGTTAAAAAGCAAAGGACCAAGGACTGACCCCTGCAGTACCCACTAACCACACTGGTCCAATTAGAAAATGTTCCATTTCCCCCACTCTGTGTAATCTATCCTTCAGCCAGTTCTCTATCCAATTACAAATATTATGTTCTAGGCCAATATTCCTTAATTTGATCATTAACCTTCTGTGAGGTACTGTATCAAACGCTTTAGCAAAGTCCAAGTAGATGACATCAACTGCCATTCCAGCATCGAGGTTCCTACTCACCTCCTCATAAAAGGTGACTAAATTAGTCTGGCAAGATCTGTTACGCATAAAACCATGCTGGCACAAACTAATAGTATTGTGAACTGCAATGTATTCAAGTACCCTATCCCTTATTACCCCTTCCAGAAGCTTTCCTACTACTGATCTCAGACTAACAGGCCTATAGTTTCCAGGCTGAGAACGGGATCCCTTTTTAAATAAAGGCACCACATTAGCAATCCGCCAGTCTGTCGGCACCATGCCAGACCTCAAGTCAAAAAGAGTAGCAGCAGAAAAGCTCTCAACAGTGTGTCATTCAGTTTATAAAGTCTTTAGTAGGGCTGATAATAAATAATGTTTTTCAGTAAATGGTATTAAGAGATTTTATTCTAATTTTTTACAGCCTCTACAACCCTAAGCAACCCGACCTGCCAGATGTACTGCAGCTACACATACACGTGTATCCGTGCCTACCAGATATGTAATGGGGTAATGGACTGCCTTTATGGGGATGATGAAAGAAATTGCGGTAAGATGTCACTTATTTTACAAACAGGTGAGAAGGTTTAACTGATTATGTTTAGAAAATTTCTAATCTCAGTATGATGACCCTTATATTAAATTTTTATTCACATGATTGTAAGGTTTGATATAATACCCTATATTCTCATATTCATATAATTATATATTCATATATGCATGTATTTTGATAACTTTGATACACTTTGATGCTTAGCATATCATACTCCATTTTATAAATGTATAGTATCTCCATTTTGTAACAGCAAACAGCAAGGTTTGAACATCCCATAATAGTTGTTTTTCCCAAATAGTACCCTGGCACAGCTTGCACCTTATGAATATAAGCCTTGAGAAACAACTTAAACTTATCTATGCACTGACGCATGTTATACTCCTTGTGTCCTCCTTAAAATTCCTGTCCTGCATTAGCCATCCTTGAAGGCCATCTTTGAAGCAACAATAGTCTTTTTCTTATTTGCTATAACACACCCTTATGTAGTTATGTGTGCACCGACGGTTATAAAAGTGATGATCACTTAACAATAAATTGGACAAGTTTGAACTTCCATTGGAGTTGTGTCGTTCTTGTCCCCGTATACATCTTGGTCCTGCCAGGAGGTCTCCCTTTGGATTACTAAATTTACAGTTGGCGGTCAGGAACCTTACAGTTCCATGGTACCAGAAGTGGGGTGTCGTCAGCTGGAAGGGTGAGTATAACTCTATTAATTTTGAGTTTTACTCTGTCTGCGTCACCGCCATGTCCGTATTTTGGCAGCAACCCATCGGAGTCTGCCTACAAGTGATTTATTGCGCTGCTGAGAGCGCAAGGTTTTTGTGTGCGCTGTAGGAGCGCAGGATTTACAGAGGTAAATTTATAGTCTGCTGTGGTAGCAGGAGGTTGGCCGATCAAAGTTGTTCATATTTGACTGGGAGCCTCCTGTAGGGATTTTCTTATTTTTCTCTATCTGCCAATATTGTACTGTAATATATATAAATGTTCACATAAACACGCAGGGCATTAAGAGTGATTGCATGTCGTTGTGGGTCTTATTGGGACCTTGATCTCAGTTCAGCCCCGACGACTTTGCTTTGCCAAGCGTGCTTGTATTTTGATCTTTGGAAGTTAATGGCATTAAGAGTTAATCGTGGGAAGTAGCCAAAGGTAATAAGGAGGTTTTTTTTGGTAAACTTAAAGATAAGCCTCTAAAGGAGGGGCATTAGGTAGACACGGGTCTCTTGTTGCGATACTGTTGGATGAATTACTGTTTCTCTGTGTTGTTTCTTTGTTATTGTCTTTAGAAGTAAATGTTATATTTTTAAACCGGTCATCTAAAATGTATTGCAACATTAAGGAATACCTCTGAATGAGCTAATAAGGTTTTTGCTTTTTCGGAATTGTTGCAATTAAGTTTCATTATAAGGAGTTGAAAATAAATGAAATAAAATTTCTAAGAAATTACCACCACCCATTCATGATAAAACTTGCAAGGAATACTGAACCTGGCGTCAGTATGATTCTTTCGGTGCGCACCCACACGCTTTGATGAATTAATTCGGACAGGAATAAATACCGTGAGGACTGATTGTGTCCCTGACAATTTGAGCCCAATGTGAGACTGCAGCTCCTGTCTGCCTTTAAGCCAAATATAAGGATTCCGGACAGTTGACACGGGACGGGATGGAGACTGATCACCTCCGGGACACGGTGGGAACTTAGATTTTAGTTTCTTTACCGTGTCATCCCCATATCCTATTGTGAATTAGTCCGTAGTCCCCAGTGGCTTCCTGGCAGCCAGCAAAGACAGGTTCCTCTTGCCTGCAGCCCATTTACTGAACCTGCACATGGTATCTATTGCCTGAAGTTGTGCCCGTGAAGGTCAGTGACAGGAGGACTCTTATGTGAAGGCATAAGAGGGGTTAATAATTCCATTCCAGCTGAGCGGTGTGCATGCTGGAGTGGGGATAATCACACTGGATTGCGCTTGTGTGTGGGGTATCTTAACTTTGGTGGGTTAACCTAGTACAGTGCATGGGGAAGCTATGTCGTGTCATAATTGTGTATGTGGACTTCTGTTTGGTATCACAGAAGGGAGGTGGCGACTAGCTAATATCATGAAAGGGGGGTATCCTGAAGTTTACCTTGGTAGAAAACGTGTGTCGTTCAGTGTTCCGGACATTCTATGTTACCAGCTTAGTGTCCATTTCCCTGTGGGACAAGAAAATCTAGGGAAAAGTATAATACAGATTTGGGAAAATGCTATTTCCAGCGGATACCTACCCGTGGAGTGTTTTTGCCACCCTAAGGAAGGGATCCCAGCATGTGAGCTGGTGGCAGCCATAGAGGGGAAGAAATATATACAGTATATATAAAAATAAAAAAAATAAGAAACACTCAAAAAAAATGCAATTACCTGACAGATTGCCTGTAGCTCTGTTCAGTGTTAGATACCGACCAAGGGGGGACTGTAAACTGTTGCCTTCAAAATTTTGTTTGGGTCGGTTCCCAGATTAAGGTGTTACTTTCCCCAACAGCTGCAATTACACTCTCATGCTTTAACTAATTTTGTATCTCAATTAATTTGTGAACTAACTAAAGTGCATGGTTAGGTGTTCTTTTTTGTTCCAGATCCAACCTTCACTGAGGGAACTGCAGCCCGAGGACTAAATGATGCTAAAGAAATTTGTTTGGAACCACACCTCCCACTACAAAAGATCCCAGTCCTGGAAGGAACACTTGCATCCGTGCAACAATAACTTATATCCTTTTCTGTATTACACAGTTCTGATACAACTCCTCTAATACATAGCCTCATGCCTTATTTATCTTAGACATATGTGTCAGGGTTAATGCATGTAGAAATGGAAGTATTATGGACTGGTAAACAGTCTGTCACGATTACGGCACTTCAGACGCACATGACTGTAGGCGTGGCTGTCTAGAGGGTCCCCTGCTCAGTCTCACACACCTGGCACACAGGTCAGACTAGCATCACAGCACCCCAAAGACCAACCAACGCTCACACACTCATACACAACTTGCTGCCACCACTCTCATACTTCTTACACTGGCGATGAGAGATGCCAAGCACACTGGTAGAGAAAGGGTTAATGTAAAGAACCGACACACACACTCTCCTTACCAGCAGTCAAAGGGTTAATCAGCACACAGCATACAGAGGGCTAAGGCACACCACACAGATACAAACTCGGAGGATAGGTACGTTTTAGAGCATCAAGGACAAATTTATTAAATTTAATATTATAAAAAGTATAACAGTGCAAGTTAAAACAAGATGTTACAAAAAAAGGACATACGATAAAATAAGTACAAACAGTTTAAAATAAAAGGGAAAAACATAGAAGTCCTATACTATAAGTCCTTCTAGTCCTGGAGGCAAGGGGAAACCACAGGATAAACTTCCAATCGAAAATTGGTCCTCCTAGTATATCAAAGTATAGTCAGAAGAGCTGACTATTTATCCCAGTTTGCAGGGGATCAGGTAACTGGACACTCCCCCTCCCTCAGGAATGCAAGGGGTGTCACCATTAGCAGGACACAGTGTGAGTTTTATGGCCTCCTGTGTATGGACTGAGTGTATGGGACTGGTCCAATGATACCAATGACCATAACTCCTTGTGGGAACATAATAGAAAGATGAAATTAAATTCATCAATTCTAAATTATCCCACCGGTCCCATACAGACTAAACATCACTACTGTGTGACCTGACCCTGCCCAGATACTCCTATCTGACAAACCGAGTACCCAAATCTAGTCATGTACTCAGGTTTTGGTACCTCTAGTATAAATAGTATGGGTTCTGGGACAATAAATGTTTGTGAGGTTGGGTTATGGTGTGACCTCCACATCACCTATGATGGGTTTTGATGTGAACTCTAATTCACCCCCATGTGGGCTTTCACCCCCCCCCCACATGGCATGGCCCTTATCAGCCAGGGATTAGAGCTGGGCATTCCAGGATGTGAGGCCTTTACACATGGCTGGTTCCAGACCCTAGTGACCAGAGGCCTGTTATATATCTCTTTCTGGCACATTTCTGGAAGATTTTGGGATACCTTGGCCTGCTTGATTTACCCTTACAAGCCTATATCATAACACAGTCTATGGCAGTTGCATTAGCCTGTAAACAAGAAGGTTTCAGAGAAAATTAGAGGACATATAGAGAGAGCATAGAGGACATATGGCACAATTATATTAGTGTTCGGACATTTGTCCATTAGATCAAATTAACCTGCCGTGTGGGCTATTTCCAAATCAACGTAGGATGTGTGTCTTGTACCCCCTACAAAGCATTCTTAAAGACCCACACACCTGTTTATCAAAAACAGTATCCCTTGTATCAAGAGAAGATTTACGGGCCATCAACAAACTCATACACACGATGGTACACGTTGTAACAGACATTAACCCCTTACTTACCTCTACACCTTCAGACTCAACATACTACAGTGTCATAAATTTAGGGAATGCCTACCATTCTATATCAGTAAGTGAGAAGACAAGGCCCTTGTTTGCCTTCACGTGCGATCGGCGTCAATCACCTTTGCGCAATTAGCAATGAGTACGCCGCTAGCAGCGTGATTTATGGGTATGTCCTCCGCGAATCTCTAAAGGGCTGGGGATATCAGTCAGGGTCAGCTCCCCTGCAATATGTTGATGATTTATTGTTGTGTAGTGCAGACCAAGAAAGTTGTGAAAAAGACACTATTTCACTGCGGAATTACCTGTGTGAGGAGGGGCACAAGGTATCATTAAAAAGGTGCAGTATTGCCAGCCATCTGTACAGTACTTGGGTTTCTTGCTATCACATGGGCATTAACCCACAGAGAGTACAGGCAATCACAGCTATAAACAAGCCGCAAACAAAAGAACAATTGCTCACATTCTTGGGCACGGTTGGTTTTTGCAGACAATGGATTCCAGACTGTTCATATTTTGAAAGCGCCTTAAGGAGCATACTTACAGACTCTGAATACGACAATTTGCAATGGACTAAAACTGGCATAAATGCATTTAAAGCTTTACTGGGGGTATTGGCATCTGTATCTATACTCAGTCTGCCTAACTATAATCTGCCTTTGTGTTGTACTGCAGGAAATTGTAAGACCATGGTTGCAGTCTTAGCCCAGATTCACGGAAACAGTTAAAGACCCATAGCATACTTCTTTAAGGTGCTACCGCTCATTGTGCAAGGCATATCTGCCTACCTGTGGGTGCTAGCAGCTTGCGTGGTAGCTGTTGAGTCTTCTATTGCTAATACCTTATTCTATCCTACAACTTTCTATACGTCACAAGTGCTGATGATAAGCCCATTGCGCATGCTACTTGTATAGAAGAATTGTTACAAGCACTTATGCTTCCACTCACCCTAGTGGTAGTTAAGTGCCGTGGGCACTCTACCGCTGGTGGCTGCCCATCCAATTGACCCCCCTGCGCAGCCCCCACCTGATATTACTGCATTATGCATGCCAACATCTCTGCCACATGATTTGCTCTTATATGAGCTACAGTTATATGCCACATCTGCAGATGTAACATACTGCTAGGATAATATGTTGACCATCGACGACAATGGTCTCTGGTCAAAACGAGGGATAATAGGTATTAACCAGGAGACATTGTGCGAGACTCCATCCAAAGAAAGGGGGAACCACCCCATACGGAGATCTCACAACCGTGATAGACATCACCAGAACCGCAGTCCTGACATCTGACAGCAACCAATGGATACACGCAATGCACCTAAAGAGGGCCCCCACCCTGTGAGGATTACTCCACAGGATACACCATCCTCAGATGACAACGGTGACCCCCCCCCCTTGTTTTAGCAGATAGCATTTTCCTCAGCACCATGTGTGCACATCACCCTGAGGAGCTACCCTGGTTGTGTGGACAGTCTCCGGACCGCCCCAACAGGAACATAACGGTAGACCAGAGAGCATTAGACATACGTGATGACAATTTGTGGGAATACATGGCACGGGTTGTTCTTAACACTAGTTACAGGTGCCTAAAGGATGTCACTAGTGCAACTGAACTGATTGAGAATTATAAATATTAATATATCCACCACTGTGTGCAGTAACTCAAAAGGCTCACCGGAAGGCGATGAAATCAAGCTCTACAGCAGGAGATCAAGGTTAGATGTAGGCAAATCCACAATTCAAACAGAAAGAGGAAAAAACGCCAAATAGTGTAACATCGTTTAATAAAAAATTTCTGCTAAAAATAAAACTACTTACAAAATGTAGAAGTAAGCAGACGAAATAAAACTCAACGCGTTTTGCGTAACCGCGGTACGCTTCATCAGGAGTAGAATATGAGTCCTTTGATGAACCTTTAAATAGTGTAGTAGATGTAGGGATGATACCATTACACATGTGCAAACAAATCTTGTTGTCTGCAAAATATGACGTCACAAACTGTGTGTCTATAGTTAAGTCATTCTCAGTGGAAGAAATATACACTAATAAAACACAAAAATGAAACACAGGGTGTAGTGTTTACAAAGCAATAATTCATCTAGAGGAATGCATAAATTTTCCTTATGTGTTTCAACCACCATGTGGTCTTCATCAGGGGCAACTGCAAAAATTTGCCTTATGTTTGATTTTTTTATGCTACTGATGAAGACCACATGGTGGTTGAAATGAGTAGGGCTAATTTATGTAATCATTTTGTGATGTAATAAATATTTAGATTTTTTTATAAGTGTGCATTCCTCTAGGTTAATTATTCTCTTGTCTCATAGATCTGAAACTGGGCCTTTGTTTAACCAGGTAGTTCTAAAAAGACTGAGAGCCCTGTACCCTTCTCTTATATATCTTCATTCTGATATGGTTTTATTCTATTTTCTACAGGCTGTGGTGTATCTAACAACAGTGTAACCGGCCGAATAGTAGGAGGAACTTATGCCAACTTGGGCATTTGGCCGTGGCAAGTCAGTGTACGGTACAATACAGGACTTTTATGCGGTGGATCCATCATTTCTCCCAAGTGGATAGTGACGGCAGCTCACTGTGTATATGGGTACGTATATGCATCTCAAATTATTATAGTTTATTTTTGTAGTTTTTTTAAGGTGTAGATATTGTTGCTTACGTTATATTAAAATAAAAAAAACAAAATAATTTCTAAGTTTTATGAAACACTTGGATTGTGGTTTCCTGCCTTTCGTAAAATGGGATGACAGGTATCTACTGCCCAATGGAAACACTTTGCAGAGAAAGTAGGTGGGCTTAGGTGCATAAGGAGGGCTGATCTCTGTCGGTAATAGAGGTTGGGATCTTGCAAGGCTCTGTTTAATAATATAATATATTATATATATATATATATATATATTTTACCTTGTACTTTTCTTTATTTTCACCTAGATTGCATTTCTTTGGGCAAAAAGTTAATTGCATGTACAGAGATTATGCTATACTGACAACTGGCTGCAGGGTAAGACTGGAAAAATCCCGGTGGGCCCCAGCTTTAGTAGGCCCAGGCCCAACCACTCCCCCCGGCTTTAGTGGACCCCTGCCCAACCACTCACCCGACATGTTAAATGTATGCGCTCGGAGGAGGACATCGGGTGGGGGGCCCTGCGAGGGGTTTAGGGGGCCCCGGTGGGCCCTTCACCCCTAGTCTGATCCTGCCTGGCTGGATGTAGAGTATAACTGGGCTATAAATCTGGACTGCTACATTATATTATAGCAGTGGGATAAAGGGGTTGAAGAACATGTAATCCCTACATTTTCCTACCAAGTTGGGCACATCTCCCCCACCCAACCCACTCCATTTTATTACATATACCCCTTCTGTTCCCCAGCACCATCACATTTTCCTAAATCAAATAGCAGCTTTCACCCGGCGCCATCTTCAATGCATGATAATGGAGAGCCCAACCTATCACTTAACCAAAAGACCTTCTTCTTTGCATGGGGTCAATACATCAATGTAGAAAAATCCAGAAGCACACCAATAGTTTGAATTGCATCTAAAACATGATTTATTTATTTGATATACATATGAAAAAAACAAAGGGCAACATTTCGAGCCTTTTATCAAGCCCGGAGGGGCCCGACACGCTGCCCTTTGTTTATTTGTATGTATGTGACCTAAATAAATCACATTTTTGGTGCAGTTCAAACTATTGGTGTGCTTCTGGATTTTTCTCACACATCTTCAGTAACATTTACATCTGTAAACACCACGTGTGCTATAAAGTTCCTGCAGAATGCAGGCTTACACAGGCAGAACTTTGATAACAGGTAAACTGAGCCCCTGGAGAGGAGGTTAGGAGAAGTGATGGGCGAATCTGTCCCGTTAAAAATGTGCAAAATATCCGTGAAACGTGTAAATTTTTGTCGCACGTGGGGTTTTTTGCCATTACCATGCCTATTTTTACGCAATCACGATTTTTTTTTGACGCACAATGAATTTTTTCACGGCAAATTTTTACAAAACAATCACCAATGGCAAGATGCAGAAATTCACTGCGAATCCATGCCTGCCAAAAAAGTTTGCTCATCTCTAGTTAGGAGAGAAAAACATGTTTCTCTAGCAGAGCACCCAGCTAGAGATGAGTTTCTATGGAAACCAACTGTGCCATCTCTTCATTGGCTGCTAGACTGGGGGGTGTTTTGGGTTACCTGAGTTGAGAAGAACTGAGCATGCTCAGTAGCAAAGAGCTAAAAATCAATTCCTGAGGGAGGGCAGAGTGGGTTAGAGGAGGAGGAGAAGGAATCCCAAGTGATTAATGGGATAATGCAACCTTACTATTAACCTTTTAACAACTGGAGTGGTAGGTGTTTAAAAATTTCAAAGAGGCTGTTCACTGATTCAATTTTCGTGTGTGGTGTTACATGTCCTGGCAACTGGCAAATGTGTGTAGGCCCTGTTTGTAGAGATTTCATCTGAACTTATTACAGGTATAGGATCCCTTATCCAGAAACCTATTATCCAGAAAGTTGTGAATTACAGAAAGGCCATCTCCCATAGACTCAATTTAAAAATTGATTTTTAATAAAATGATTTTGTCTCTGTAATAATAAAACAGTACCTGTACTTGATCCCAACTAAGATATAATTACCCCTTATTGGGGCAGAACAGCCCTATTGGGTTTATTTAATGGTTAAATGATTCCCTTTTCTCTGTAATAATAAAACAGTACCTGTACTTGATCCCAACTAAGATATAATTACCCCTTATTGGGGGCAGAACAGTCCTATTGGGTTTATTTCATGGTTAAATGATTCCCTTTTCTCTGTAATAATAAAACAGTACCTGTACTTGATCCCAACTAAGATATAATTACCCCTTATTGGGGGCAGAACAGCCCTATTGGGTTTATTTAATGGTTAAATGATTCCCTTTTCTCTGTAATAATAAAACAGTACCTGTACTTGATCCCAACTAAGATATAATTACCCCTTATTGGGGCAGAACAGCCCTATTGGGTTTATTTAATGGTTAAATGATTCCCTTTTCTCTGTAATAATAAAACAGTACCTTTACTTGATCCCAACTAAGATATAATTACCCCTTATTGGGGCAGAACAGCCCTATTGGGTTTATTTAATGGTTAAATTATTCCCTTTTCTCTGTAATAATAAAACAGTACCTGTACTTGATCCCAGGAGAGGAGAATGAGGCCCAGTTACTTATAAAAATGGAAATGCTTTACAGATAAATAATTGTAATTATAGGTTATTTTAGTTATCCAGACATTGAGTAATGGAGTTATGGAGTCGTTAGGTTGTAGAGATATGTATATAAAGAGTGTTGTTATGGACTGTAGTGTATAGGAGCCCGTAACTGCCAGGAGTAACCTCTTAGAGAGCCCTGCCAACCCTGGTATTCACTGATGCCCTGGAGTTTCTGCAGCGGAACAGGCGGTGTCATCAGGGGGCGGGAGAGTGAAGTTTTTGGGGGTGGTCCTGTGACATCACTGGGGGGACCATGATACAGTGATCATCGATTGCGCTCGTCAATCTTTCCAAATTAGGAAAACAGGGCAAGCAGTTTTGGCTCGGACAGACAGGTGGCATCCCTAATGGTAAAAAGGTTTAAAACTACTATTATTCTGTTTGTGCCATAGAGAAATCAATTAATGAAGAGGTCTTTTTTATAGACCCGATTCAGTAGAGTTCATGTGCTGTGTTTGGGGCAATGTGCAAAGTGCAACAAATGGGCTAAAAGTGCCAAAGGCTGCAAAGTGCAGAAAAGCCCTGTATTTAATGCCTGCCTACAGCACCTTTCCCCCAGCTTTTTGGAGATCCTTGTATAGGAGGCTGTCAGACCCATTTACTCAGTGTAACCTGAATGCTACCCTGCTAGTGGATATTAAGCTTACTATTTAGCTTATTTTAAAATTAAATGAAAAATTGTATTTATATTGATGATATATTTTGAAACTGAATTCTTAGAATCACACTGTTTCCTGATAGGCCTTACTCAAGTGCTCCTGGATGGAAGGTGTTCGCTGGGACACTGACCCTGCCAAGTTACTATGATCCCAGTGGATATTCCGTGGAAAGAATAATTACGCACCCTGGTTTTTATTCTGTCACTTATAATAATGATATCGCCCTAATGAAACTAAGCAATGGGATAACATTTGGCTGTAAGTATTCTTCTGCCTTGTAGTGTTGGGGCAAGAACCAAGAATCTGTAGCCAATCAGAGAATTAAATGTTTGCAGCTCAGTTCAGAGCAACATAATGTGGGTGAGAGGGGATTCCTACATCCAATATGGTATTGACATAAACCCCTTAACAACAGCGGTTTCCCAGAGGAGATGGGCAAACAATTGCTCCTATTGGGGGGATATCATTGGGGGAAATTGCTTACCCCACTGGAAGTGAGGATTAACAGAGCCCACATTCTGTATGGGGGAAACAACACCTTTTCGTGCAAATAATACTCCTAACGGCACTGTGCCCCCAGCAATAGGAAGGAGCTCCCAGTGCGGGCGGCCATGTTGTGGCACTAACATGCAGATTAGCTCTCTTGCACTTTTGTCCAGGGTCTCAGTAAAAAAACCCTAAAGTCTCAAAAATAATTGCAGTGGCTCATTATCTACAGAGTGACATGGGGATAGATGCCATCTCTGCCAAGGTAAAAGGTGCATTGGGTGGCTCGGGGGGGGGAGCAGCTCTGTGCCACAAAGGCCTGTATTGCTGCATTGTACCTGTGGCACCTACTGTGGCTCTGCATAGGAAATGCTGATATTTTATAATAGAAAAAATTAAAATAATTTTATTATTTATCTATTATGTTATTGTTTTTTCAGATAGCATTCAGCCGGTGTGCTTACCCAACTCTGGAATGTTCTGGGAGGCTGGAACCGCAAGTTGGATATCTGGTTGGGGATCGACCTATGAAGGAGGTAATAAAAAGCCCTGATTATCATTACCATGTTTAAAAATGGACTAGATAAATTATAGATAGATAGATGATAGATAGATAGATAGATGATAGATAGATAGATGATAGATAGATAGATGATAGATAGATAGATGATAGATAGATAGATAGATAGATAGATAGATAGATAGATAGATAGATGATAGATAGATAGATGATAGATAGATAGATAGATAGATAGATAGATAGATAGATAGATGATAGATAGATAGATGATAGATAGATAGATAGATAGATACATAGATAGATACATAGATAGATAGATAGATACTAAGGGGTTGTAAACCCAACTATAACACTGCAACACTATGGAAAAAAATCCCTGCAAAAAAAAACCTATCAATGTAAAATTGTTTACCCCATTGGAGGCACAGCTGAAAAGAGCCCTCACTGTGGTTATGGGAAACAATACCATTTTGTTTAAAAAATGCTCCTAATGGGCACTGTGCCCCCAGCAACAGGAGGGGGCTCCCAGTGGGGCGGCCATGTTGTGACACTAACATGCAAATAATAAAGTCTCAAAAATAATTGCAGTGGCTCATTATCTACAGAGTGACATGGGGATAGATGCCATCTCTGCC
Organism: Xenopus tropicalis; assembly: GCF_000004195.4. Lineage (NCBI taxonomy): Eukaryota > Metazoa > Chordata > Amphibia > Anura > Pipidae > Xenopus > Xenopus tropicalis. The sequence continues at coordinate 10,077,012 of NC_030678.2, forward strand.
AAGGTAAAAGGTGCATTGGGTGGCTCGGGGGGGGGAGCAGCTCTGTGCCACAAAGGCCTGTATTGCTGCATTGTACCTGTGGCACCTACTGTGGCTCTGCATAGGAAATGCTGATATTTTATAATAGAAAAAATTAAAATAATTTTATTATTTATCTATTATGTTATTGTTTTTTCAGATAGCATTCAGCCGGTGTGCTTACCCAACTCTGGAATGTTCTGGGAGGCTGGAACCGCAAGTTGGATATCTGGTTGGGGATCGACCTATGAAGGAGGTAATAAAAAGCCCTGATTATCATTACCATGTTTAAAAATGGACTAGATAAATTATAGATAGATAGATGATAGATAGATAGATAGATGATAGATAGATAGATGATAGATAGATAGATGATAGATAGATAGATGATAGATAGATAGATAGATAGATAGATAGATAGATAGATAGATAGATAGATGATAGATAGATAGATGATAGATAGATAGATAGATAGATAGATAGATGATAGATAGATAGATGATAGATAGATAGATAGATAGATACATAGATAGATACATAGATAGATAGATAGATACTAAGGGGTTGTAAACCCAACTATAACACTGCAACACTATGGAAAAAAATCCCTGCAAAAAAAAACCTATCAATGTAAAATTGTTTACCCCATTGGAGGCACAGCTGAAAAGAGCCCTCACTGTGGTTATGGGAAACAATACCATTTTGTTTAAAAAATGCTCCTAATGGGCACTGTGCCCCCAGCAACAGGAGGGGGCTCCCAGTGGGGCGGCCATGTTGTGACACTAACATGCAAATGATACTTAGTGCCCCAGTTTGCTCATTATGTGCATGTGAGACCCCCAGCTCTACAGGGCCAACAGCTACATTAATATGCAAAATAATCCTCCAATGAGAATCCCAGCTGGTCACCTGATAGGTTTCCCTTTAATTACATATGGAAAACAATTTAACAATGAGAATTCTACTGATCAAAATCTCAATTACAGATGCAAGAGAAGTGACCAATGAGAATGCCGATTCCCAGCACTTTGGCAGCTCTCCTGCTGGTCTCTTACATACTGAGATGATTGGCTTAATTATATGGCACAGGAATCAGACATGGGGATAAAGGGACAGACTTGTTCAGTGCTGGGAAACTGTGCTTATTGCTCCCAACTCCAATTGCAGGAACAGAGAACAGGGAGCCGGATTTACACAGATCAGCTGGGATTCTCATTGGATGATTATTTTGCATATTAATGTAGCTGTTGGCCCTGGAGAGATGGGGCTCTCTCACACACATGCACATACTGGGCAAACTGGGGCACTAAGTACCATTTGCATGTTAGTATCACAACATGGCCGCCCACACTGGGAGCTCCCTCCTGTTGCTGGGGGTATAGTGCCCATTAGGAGCATTTTTTGCACAAAATGGTATCATTTCCCGCATCCAGAGTGTGGGCTCTATTAACCATACTTCCGGTGGTTAAACAATTTTCTTCTGATAGGTGCCCTTAAGTCATGTCGGAGTGTGGGGGCTCGGTAAGTATCACTGGGCTGGGGGCAGCTTTGTGGGACTTCTCACCCCAAACAATTACTGCCACAGCTCATTACTAATACTCACACGTTCCCATGGATTTACACTCTATTTCTAATTCATTATAACTGCTGATTTCTTTTTTACCTGTTTTCCAGGTAGCGCTTCTCCATATCTGCAGTATGCTGCAGTTCCACTGATTGACTCAAATGTGTGCAATCTAACTAATGCGTACAATGGGCAAATTACAGCTTCTATGATATGTGCTGGCTATCTTAGTGGGGGAGTAGATACATGCCAGGTAAGCCCTTGGGTGAAGCAGGAGGATGCCATTTTTTTCAGATTCATGAAACCATGAGGGGGTGGTCATAGTTTAAACACATTGCTATTTGTCTGTAAGTGCATTTATGCAGTTGGTCCTGTGCTGTTGTTGCAGTGCTGCTCCTATGAGTGTGGGTGGATGGTTCATGGGGGAGCCGCAATGCTGCACAGCGCTGCTCAACTAAACTTTACTCAGTTGTTGTTGGACTACAAATCCCAGAATAATGTAACATATAATGAAGGGTGAGGCATGCTGGGAGCTGTAGTCCAGATGACATGTTCCCTCTTTCGTTTAGACGTAGGTACGTAGCCGATTCCTGAGCTGAAGAGCTGGCTGTGCTGTGCCCTACACTGGTGTAACTGTTTGGTTTCCCCCACATATAAGTCCCACTCACTGCTCTGCATACACACCGTGTTACTCTGCTTATGCTTTGGGATTGGGCCTTTCAGGGGAACCAGTTGGGTTTAAAGCAAACAGGGATGCGGTGCTTATGAAAAATCCATTTAATAATAAGCCATATATGTGAAAAAAAAAAATATTGAACAGAGGCTGGGGGGGGGGAGGGGATGCAACATCTATTGTTTGCCAGATACAAAGCTGTTTTGGCACAGACTTTTTTTTTCCTTCCTTATTGTATTCAGGTTCCTCTGCTTGAAGTAGGGCCCCACTCATCCAGTTTTGACCCGGACAGCCCAGTTTTGGTTAGGGCTGGGCAGGTCAAAATTGACTGCCTGGTTTTCCCAATTTGGAAAACTAGGCAGGATTTTTCAAATTTCACGGAGCGATTGGCCAATCTTGGCATCATATCCCCCCTGTGACGTCACTGCCCCACCCAGTGACATCACGCCCTGTCGCCCCCATTATGTCAGTGGCTGTCCCTGTGACATCACCCTGCCCGGAGTTTCTGCACAGGAGAGGTAGCAACCCTCGATTGAAGTCCTATTAGGAATTTATTGGAGCAGTTGTAGGGCCCACCAATGAGATCTTTGCCCTGGACCCACTGGTACCTCATAGCAACCCTGCCAATGGTAGGTAGCACACTGTCAGCAAGTTTCTGTATATCTACTGAGTAAGGAACATGTTATCCCCATACACCAGATATGACTCCGCTTTACCAGGCAGTGTCACTGCAAAACTGAAGAGAAACATCTTTAGGTTTAGATCTTTCCATTTCTACCAGTGGTAAGGGCACAGATACATACAGGAAACAAAGCCACACACTATGGTCAGTTTCAGCAAGGGAAAGTTAACCTTACAGACTGAGCGCTGACTGCAACAGAACTCAGCACCCAGGGCTGTAAGACAGCAGTACTGTGCCACCCTTCAGCTTTTAACTGGTTTTAACATTACCTGTTTTTATTTTATAGGGTGACAGTGGGGGACCTTTAGTGACCCAAACAAACTCCACTTGGTGGCTTGTTGGGGACACCAGCTGGGGAGATGGCTGTGCCCGAGCCAATAAACCTGGTGTATATGGGAATATGGCAACGTTCTTGGATTGGATATATTTACAGATGAGGGTAAGGAACACTGATCACTGTTATTATTACTCCTGGGAAATCCAGACTAGATCTGCTGTGTCTTTATCTGTAGCCAGACTGTGCCCTGCTGTGCCAGGGTGCTAATGTGTATGGAACTTACTGTACCCCCAGATTTGGCTTGGCTTTAGATATTCTAGACTTTTGATGAATCTTCCTCACCATAAAATACAAGACTATGAACTCATTTAGGAATGTAAGTGCATCTGCAAAGATCTAAAATGGATGCATTGTTGCATATCTGATGTCACATTGGTGCTAGATACTAGACCCCACACATGTTCCTACCAACTGACGGCTAGTTCTAAGGCACCCATTAGCCTGAATAGTCCTTGAACTACCCAAATGGAAACTATAGAACCATGCAAGACCTCCTTCCTGGACCTGATGGGGTTCTCCTAGACAAATGGATGCATGAGGGTGTATGCGTTGGTGTGCCAGAAGTGGTAATTTGTGCTTATACCCACATCGGCCAAGTTGCAGAGGATACTACGTAGTGTCATTGGTATTCTGGGAAAATGCAGTGGGAATTTGTATCCAGTTAGTACAGTTTTCACTCACTTGAAAAATGAGCATTACTGTATTTTAATTGCTTAGAAAACCACATGAGACAAAGAGAAATGTTGGGCCTACATAGTGCACTATGGGAAACAGAAATGCTGGTCTGCCTGTAGGAGATCCCATACATCTATAATGTAAATCCAATGCACTTAGTGTTTAATATACCATTTGCCTAATAATAACAATTATTTCTGTCTTTTGCAGACTTACAGCTGATGAATTATCCTCTTTTATTTTGATGATTTAAATGCAGAATCTATAAAATGAGAGATGATTTATTGCAATGGATTAATATTCCCAGTGTTGGCACAGAATAACCATCCATTGTTGGTTCAACTAGAATGAAGTTTGTTGAAGTACAAGAGCCTTGGGTATGGACAGTGTACGACTCCCAGGCAAAATGAAGGTTCAGCCAATCCCCATGGCTGCACCCAGATATTATCTACTAGATACTGTATATCATGACCTTGATAAGTGAAATGCTCCATAGACATTGCAAGGCTCCCTCTTCCCTTACTCAAGCCCTGGTATAGGAGGGTTTTGGACAATGTGGGCTGCATACGGACTGACTGATTCTAATAAAAAAGGCTTCCAGAAATTTTAATATTCTCAAAAGTACAGTTTATTTTTTGTAAAGCTTGTGTCTGTGTCTGGTTCTTGGGAATGGGTAATATTTAGCTAAACAGTCTAACATGGGAACATATACTTGGTGTGTCTGGGTGCCCTCTAAAATGAGAATTCTCAGTCTCGAGGATGTAGCTGGCAAACAGGGCTCAGGCAGGGGGCCTGGATCAGTCAAAGTTCTGGCTTTAGTTTTTAAAATTAACTGATCTGTATTTGGTTCAAAGAGCATTGGGGCCTGTCAGGAACACGCCACTCTCAGATGCACGTGACACCGGGACGGGGCAAGAAGGGGTTACACTCAGTCACCTCTCACACAGGTTAGACTAACATCAGGCCCCCCAAACACACCACCACCCCAAATAAATATTCGCTGCCACCAACTATCATTAACAGGCGATAGAAACCTAATACACAAATATATCACACAAGCTTTCTTACTGGAGTTAGGGTTAGTTTCCACTAATTCTACAGCACCAAAGGGTTAATTACAGTCAAATTCAATCCAAATAACCTGGAGAGTACACATGCTCATCAGTGCAACAGTGTAATTTATTGAGATATCTTCGCACTTACATGTTTCGGCTAACAGCCTTCCTCAGGATACACCTGAGGAAGGCTGTTAGCCGAAACATGTAAGTGCGATGATATCTCAATAAATTACACTGTTGCACTGATGAGCATGTGTACTCTCCAGGTTATTTGGATTGAATTTGAAAGTTGTACAGCCAGCACCTGTTACCTGTTGATGAGTACTTCCTTTGAATACTGGAACCTACGGTAGGACTCTGAATTTTCAATTGCGGTTAATTACAGTCAAACACACTCTCCTGCTAGAAGTCAATTAGTTAATTAGCATTAACACGGAACTTCCCCTCCACAGTTACAGATATGAGGTTATAACATTCTAGGCCCAGGTATGTGAGTCTTTAGAGGCAAAGGACATAACCTTTCAAATTTTATATTTCATAATACAAGGGTAAACAGTGCATTTAAAAAGATTTTACACAAAGAGACATATACATACAAACAGTAACTAAAATAAAAGGGAATAAAACACAGAGAAACCCTATGTACGTTACTGAGTTATCCTTTGTGTCCTCCTGAGGCAAGAGTATGGAAATTCTGAGCCCACCCCCCAACAGAGATTGGAACCCCAAGAATGAGCTAAAGAATACCTGGGTCTGTGGCCCTTTTTATGTCCCTGCTGGGCCCCTCCCTCATTACAGTACGCATGAGGGGGGAGTGTCCAGAAACTTGTCACATGACCCCCCCCGGTAGAGAGCTGCACTTCTCATGCAAGTTTCTTGTCATATAATATAGGTACTTACCAGTACCTAATATTATTCTGAAAATAGGGGCTTGTTTTAACCCATTTGTGGGCGATCAGAATGATACCAAACATGAGGGGGCCCAGTCCCCCAGAAGCTATCCCCCCTAACTGGTGGGTATAGGCAGTCCCTGTATCATTGGGAAGCATGGGGCCTCCTCATAATCAATATATAATTTATGAGGATTGTGAAACCTAAAGCAAAGGAGATATGGATCCCTTTCTATAATCCATATTTTCTCCTAGCTGCACCCCCTGCTGTTCTTAGGTCCACAATTGCCTTTCTATGATCAACAGATCAAAGAAATCAAAGGCCCCCAGCTTCCTGCCCCAAATGGCTGGCTTCACATTGCCTGAAGCCCCAGATAGGTTTGTCCTCTGAGCATGAGCTGAAATAAATCAGAGGTAAGAATCCTACTACAGGCTGATAAATCGAGTAACTATATCTATATAAATACCATGCAATGTACAGACTTATTAAACCAAAGCCTGGGAAAGTTACTGTATTCAGGCTATATATACAGGCATATACAGCCTAAATGACAGTGGTAGCCTCTACAGTAGGGATGTAGCGAACCTCAAAAAAAAAGTTCGCGAACTTACGCCAAAAAGCGTGAATATTCGCGAACTTTAAAATCTAGAAAAGCCATTTCTGGCCAGAAAACTGATTTTAAAGTTGTTTAAAGGGTGCCACGACCTGGACAGTGGCATGCAGGAGGGGGATCAAGGGCAAAAATTTCTCTGAAAAATACTTTGTTGACACAGCGTTGCGTAAAACCGCAAAGGCAGCTGGCAGACCTAGCGGAAATACGCTGCGTTTTTTGCTATTTCGCACTATTAGCACCATGGAAACGGGATTTGCTGAAAAACGCCATGTGTGGCTTGCGTAGCGTTTTTAGGCCGAGAAAAAACGCAGCGGAAAAACGCCACGCGAACCCAAATTGCGAACATATGCGAAAAGTTCGCGAACTTCCGAACTCGCGAACACCAGATGTTCCCGCGAATTAGTTCGCTACATCTCTACTCTACAGGAGATAACAGGGCAGCTGGAATGTTGTCCAAATAACTAGATGGCTATCTGGCAGGTTCTGCATGGGTTAATAATATAATATATATATATATGACATCCGCAACTCGATAAGGCCCAGTAAAATTAGAGGTCAGGCTCTGACAGCAGGCTGCTGAATTAAATAACTATATCTATAGATCTACCGTGCAATACGTAGTGTTAATAAAGCAAAGCCCAGTAAAGTTACTGATATATATATATATATATATATATATATCTCAATATTATACAGGTATATACAGCCTGAAGGACAGTGTGTAGCCTCTACAGGAGATAACAGGGCAGCTGGAATGTTGTCCAAATAACTAGATGGCTATCTGGTTACTGAATTCAGGCTTTTGCCCTATTACCGAGCCCCACTGCCCTCTCTGTACACTCCAACTACAGCTCTCTGTACACTCCCAACTACAGCTCTCTGTACACTCCCAACTACAGCTCTCTGTACACTCCCAACTACAGCTCTCTGTATCCTCCCAACTACAGCTCTCTGTATACTCCCAACTACAGCTCTCTGTATACTCCCAACTACAGCTCTCTGTACACTCCCAACTACAGCTCTCTGTACACTCCCAACTACAGCTCTCTGTACACTCCCAACTACAGCTCTCTGTACACTCCCAACTACAGCTCTCTGTATCCTCCCAACTACAGCTCTCTGTATACTCCCAACTACAGCTCTCTGTACACTCCCAACTACAGCTCTCTGTACACTCCCAACTACAGCTCTCTGTATCCTCCCAACTACAGCTCTCTGTATCCTCCCAACTACAGCTCTCTGTACACTCCCAACTACAGCTCTCTGTACACTCCCAACTACAGCTCTCTGTATACTCCCAACTACAGCTCTCTGTACACTCCCAACTACAGCTCTCTGTACACTCCCAACTACAGCTCTCTGTACACTCCCAACTACAGCTCTCTGTACACTCCCAACTACAGCTCTCTGTACACTCCCAACTACAGCTCTCTGTATACTCCCAACTACAGCTCTCTGTACACTCCCAACTACAGCTCTCTGTACACTCCCAACTACAGCTCTCTGTACACTCCCAACTACAGCTCTCTGTACACTCCCAACTACAGCTCTCTGTATACTCCCAACTACAGCTCTCTGTACACTCCCAACTACAGCTCTCTGTATACTCCCAACTACAGCTCTCTGTATACTCCCAACTACAGCTCTCTGTATACTCCCAACTACAGCTCTCTGTACACTCCCAACTACAGCTCTCTGTATACTCCCAACTACAGCTCTCTGTATAATCCCAACTACAGCTCTCTGTATAATCCCAACTACAGCTCTCTGTATCCTCCCAACTACAGCTCTCTGTATCCTCCCAACTACAGCTCTCTGTATACTCCCAACTACAGCTCTCTGTATACTCCCAACTACAGCTCTCTGTATACTCCCAACTACAGCTCTCTGTATACTCCCAACTACAGCTCTCCGTATACTCCAACTACAGCTCTCTGTATACTCTAATAAGTCGCAGTAGTTGCAGCTCAGTGTCACAGCCTGGATTTCTATATAATAAAGTACATTTTTGGGCCCAGGCTGACACCCCATGCTGCCTGAGTGACTACAATGAGTAACTGCTGTAAAACTGCAAACAGCAAGGAACTAACAAGCAGCTGCCCAAATAGTTCTACCCCCAAAGCCAGCAGTATAGTGAGGAGTTAGTGTGTATATACTGCAGCTAATAACATTACATTCAGTCATTTCCATATAATTGATATTTAAAATATTGCATTTAAACATGTATAGGCAATTTCAAAATATAAAGGATTACATTACCCTGGATAGGCCCTGTATGGGCAGTTTCCTATCATTGGCGTGGTTAGACATGTGTAAACGTGCAGTGGCCCCCAAGAATGCTTTAGGGGGGACTTGGTTCAATTGTACCCCTCTTTACTTTTATGGAACTGTTTTTAATTCATTTCTAAGGACATTGGATCAACGCTTATGGATTTACTATTTGGACTGTATGTTTTATTCACTTTGCATTTGTTTTTGATATATTATTGTTCTGATAAATCTATGCACAATGTGGGATTATCTTTGCTTAATCGCTGCACTATCACTTTAATGTTAATGTATAATGAAACATTACCTTGCTTAATTGTAGCACTTTTTTCATAAGGTATATTATATACTGACCCATCGCTTATGTTTAATTGTTGTACTATCACTTTAAGGAGTTCCCTGAAATGCTGTGTGCTGGGTGGGTCACAGGTCAGTTTGGCTTTAAATGAACACACACGGTTATGGTCTTTGTACACTGGATAAAGGGTATTGACCCGAAATATGTCGTGTTACCACTACCCACAGTAAATGTTTCACAGCAAACCCGCTGAAGCTTTTTTTTCCAATTTTTTGGATTTCTACAATTGTATTTGGTTTCAGCACAGAGCAACAACTAGGAGCTAAAGCTTTTTTCACAAGTATTTTATACAAAGTTCACCGACAATTTTTTTATTTTTTGACCGCATATTCTGTGCCTGGGTGAACTTGTATTTTCAGTTTAGGCTGATGTCAGACGTGGCGCATTCTCGGCAAGCCGAAAGCTAATGTAAATGCGTCCTACCTGGGCCTGTACCCGAATGAATGAGATACGCTCGGGCGCAGGCACATGTAGCCGAAATACACATAAAAATGCAAGAGAATGCAAAGTCTTGTGTTTTTATGAGTATTTTGGCTACATGTGCCTGCACCCGAGCGTATCTCATTCATTCAGGTGCAGGCACAGGTAAGACGCATTTACAGTAGTAGGGCGTATTCCCGGCAAACGTTTTTCGGCTTGCCGAGAATACGCCACATCTGACACCAGCCTTAAGGGCTGTTAAAATGCCTGGGTGAGTGGATGTAAGGACCAGTTCGACATTTGCTTATAGTGAAACTGATTTGGAGCATATATCGAGTCAAGACGACCAACTGAAATTAAATTTTGGAGTTGGCGATACAGATGAACCTGCATTTGCACTATTGCAGCTTGAGAAAAAGACTGACATTTAAGACTACATCGTTCAACACTAACGGAGTATGTTTGCAATGGCAAAATTCCTAGAGGCTTAAGAGTGAGTAACAAACCGAATTTGTGCATTAATAACCCTTTGATGACCAAAAGATGGCTAAGAAATTTGTAATACAGGTATAGGACCCATTATCCAGAATGCTCAGGACCAAGGATATTCCGGATAAGGGGTCTTTCCGTAATTTGGATCTCCTACCTTAAGTCTACTAAAAAAAACACAAAACATTAATTAAACCCAATAGGATTGTTTTGCATCCAAAAAGGGGTAATTATATCTTAGTTGGGATCAAGTACAGGTACTGTTTTATTATTACAGAGAAAAGGGAGTCATTTAACCAATAAATAACATAGTAACATAGTAAGTTAGGTTGAAAAAAGACGTACGTCCATCACGTTCAACCATAATGCCTATATATAACCTGCCTAACTGCTAGTTGATCCAGAGGAAGGCAAAAACCCCATCTGAAGCCTCTCTAATTTGCCCCAGAGGGGAAATAATTCCTTCCTGACTCCAAGATGGCAATCGTACCAGTCCCTGGGGCAACTTGTACTGAGAGCTATCCCCCCTACCCCTGTATTCCCTCACTTGTACTGAGAGCTATCTCCCCTACCCCTGTATTCCCTCACTTGTACTGAGAGCTATCTCCCATACCCCTGTATTCCCTCACTTGTACTGAGAGCTATCCCCCCCCCTTCCCCTGTACTGGACCCCTACCCTGTATTCCCTCACTTGTACTGAGAGCTATCCCCCTACCCCTGTATTCCCTCACTTGTACTGAGAGCTATCTCCCCTACCCCTGTATTCCCTCACTTGTACTGAGAGCTATCTCCCCTACCCCTGTATTCCCTCACTTGTACTGAGAGCTATCTCCCCTACCCCTGTATTCCCTCACTTGTACTGAGAGCTATCTCCCCTACCCCTGTATTCCCTCACTTGTACTGAGAGCTATCTCCCCTACCCCTGTATTCCCTCACTTGTACTGAGAGCTATCCCCCCTACCCCTGTATTCCCTCACTTGTACTGAGAGCTATCTCCCCTACCCCTGTATTCCCTCACTTGTACTGAGAGCTATCTCCCCTACCCCTGTATTCCCTCACTTGTACTGAGAGCTATCTCCCCTACCCCTGTATTCCCTCACTTGTACTGAGAGCTATCTCCCCTACCCCTGTATTCCCTCACTTGTACTGAGAGCTATCTCCCCTACCCCTGTATTCCCTCACTTGTACTGAGAGCTATCTCCCCTACCCTGTATTCCTCACTTGTACTGAGAGCTATCTCCCCTACCCCTGTATTCCCTCACTTGTACTGAGAGCTATCCCCCTACCCCTGTATTCCCTCACTTGTACTGAGAGCTATCCCCCCTACCCCTGTATTCCCTCACTTGTACTGAGAGCTATCCCCCTACCCCTGTATTCCCTCACTTGTACTGAGAGCTATCCCCCTACCCCTGTATTCCCTCACTTGTACTGAGAGCTATCTCCCCTACCCCTGTATTCCCTCACTTGTACTGAGAGCTATCCCCCTACCCCTGTATTCCCTCACTTGTACTGAGAGCTATCCCCCTACCCCTGTATTCCTCACTTGTACTGAGAGCTATCCCCCCTACCCCTGTATTCCTCACTTGTACTGAGAGCTATCCCCCCTACCCCTGTATTCCCTCACTTGTACTGAGAGCTATCTCCCCTACCCCTGTATTCCCTCACTTGTACTGAGAGCTATCTCCCCTACCCCTGTATTCCCTCACTTGTACTGAGAGCTATCCCCCCTACCCCTGTATTCCCTCACTTGTACTGAGAGCTATCCCCCATACCCCTGTATTCCCTCACTTGTACTGAGAGCTATCCCCATACCCCTGTATTCCCTCACTTGTACTGAGAGCTATCTCCCCTACCCCTGTATTCCCTCACTTGTACTGAGAGCTATCTCCCCTACCCCTGTATTCCCTCACTTGTACTGAGAGCTATCCCCCCTACCCCTGTATTCCCTCACTTGTACTGAGAGCTATCCCCCCTACCCCTGTATTCCCTCACTTGTACTGAGAGCTATCTCCCATACCCCTGTATTCCCTCACTTGTACTGAGAGCTATCCCCCTACCCCTGTATTCCCTCACTTGTACTGAGAGCTATCTCCCCTACCCCTGTATTCCCTCACTTGTACTGAGAGCTATCCCCCCTACCCCTGTATTCCCTCACTTGTACTGAGAGCTATCCCCCCTACCCCTGTATTCCCTCACTTGCTAAACAGCCATCCAGCCCCTTCTTAAAGCTAATAAATCCCACCCAACTGTTAAATTCACTTTTGAGACCTCTACTGAGATAAATTTTCTTGACATCAACATTAAATTGGATGGTAATAAATTAGTCACAGGGCTATATTGCAAAAAAATGGATAGGAATAACCTTTTGCATGTTAGGAGCTGCCACCATCTCCTTACATTGAAGGTTATACCCAAGGGTCAGTATATCCGTTTCTAATGACTCTTTGTATAGAGATGCTGCTAGTGATTTGACAAAGCGCTTTATGGATAGGGGTTACCCCCAAACAAAAATTAGAACATGTCGCCAATGAGGTTGGTAAGTTGCCCAGTGAGCAATTATAAAAGCCCAAATCTCATATTTATAATGACAACAGAATGACTTTTGTTGGGAAATTTGATAAGAAAAGTCAGAAAATAGAAAATGTTATCAGAAAGTACTGGCCCACATTGCAATCAGATACAAAGCATGGCAGTTTATTCAGCAAGTTCCCAGGTTTGCGTATAAAAGAGGTTCTTCACTTAGGGATATTTTATGTCCAACACAATCATTTGGTACAAAGAAATTTGTGAATGCAAACCCAAGATAGGCACTTTTCCATGTATGGAATGCAATTGTTGCAGTTCCATTATTAAGGGACCTAACATACACCATCCACTAAGGGGTTGATTCACTAAAGTGCGATAATGCTTATCGTATGCTTTTTTGCGTTAAAAAGCATGCGATAAATAACGTCCGATTCGTCAAAGTAATTTTGCATGCGTTAAAACGCATACCGCATGTGTTAAATCGCATGCTACTGCAATGCGTTATTTTTAACGCGTTAGGATTATTTCTACGCACGAATTAACACAACGCATGATTCACAAACACATATGAAGCATTAAATGCGCTAAATATCACATTAGTCTGTGTGAAAATTAACCCCTACTTCATGAGCTTTTGGCAACACAATAAGGACTTTGCAGTGGGATTTATTCAAGTCTGTGTTGGCCCCAGAGTGACGCAGCCGCCAGTTTGCAGGGAAATGGGCATTTTCAGTACAGTAGTTTTCCGAAAGTAATGGTTATGTGCGTAAAATCGCGCGCTAATATAGCAAGCGGCGAAATATATCACTCACGACAGAAAATAACACATGTGGCAGAAAATAACACAAGAAAAACGCTCATCGTGAGTTAAATAATGCAAACAGCATCGCGTCTAATTTTAGTGAATCGTTCGCTAGGTCGCAAAAAATAAGCAATAAAATTTTTACCGCATGCTACAAATAGCGCTCGTTTTAACGCACTTTAGTGAATCAACCCCTAAGTGGGGTGGAAATCCCTTTGAAAGCATATGCCACTTGTAAGAGCAAGTTTGTGATATATATATCTGATATATATCTATATATTGCCTGAGGGAATGCTATATGTGGGGAAAACTTTCCGTCTGGTTAATACACGTATAAAAGAACATAAGAACTATATTTGGAATTTTAAGAAGGATTCTTACACGGATACATCTGTGTCCAGGCACTTTATTCATAATAAGCACAGTGCCTGTCAGTTGGAAAGCATGGAAAGTGTTAGAGGTGGTACAAAAACCTGTAAGAGGCGGGGATTGGAAGTATGAATGAACAATACAGTTTCCTGTAGGTTCAATTATATACTGCCTACTGTATTTTTCAGGTGAATAGTTAGCCAGCTAGTCATTGGGAAACATGGATCTCCTGCCGTAAAATTGGTGCGGGTGAGTTACCTATTACAGGAGATAGAGATATACAATAAGGCCGGCCGTTACAGGTAATATTTCATTAGTAACTGTTCCATGTTTTGCAGATTATTTTATTCGTTTTATAATGGTAATTTCAATTCTATGGAAACGACTTAAAAATATTGCATTTAAACATAGTAACATAGTAACATAGTAAGTTGGGTTGAAAAAAGACATACGTCCATCAAGTTCAACCATAATGCCTATATATAACCTGCCTAACTACAAGTTGAACATGTATAAGCAATTTCAATATATAAAGGATTACATTACCCTGGATAGGCCCTGTATGGGCAGTTTCCTATCATTGGCGTGGTTAGACATGTGTAAATGTGCAGTGGCCCCCAAGAATGCTTTAGGGGGACTTGGTTCAATTGGACCCCTCTTTACTTTTACGGAACTGTTTTTAATTAATTTCTAAGGACATTGGATCAACGCTTATGGATTTACTATTTGGACTGTATGCTTTATTCACTTTGCATTTGTTTTTGATATATTATTGTTCTGATAAATCTATGCACAATGTGGTATTATCTGTGCTTAATCGCTGCACTATCACTTTAATGTTTATGTATAATGAAACATTACCTTGCTTAATTGTAGCACTTTTTTCATAAGGTATATTTATATACTGACCCATCGCTTATGATTAATTGTTGTACTATCACTTTAAGGAGTTTCCTGAAATGCTGTGTGCTGGGTGGGTCATAGGTCAGTTTGGCTTTAAATGGAAACACACGGTTATGGTCTTTGTACACCTGATAAAGGGTATTGACCCGAAACTTGTCGTGTTACCACTACCCACAGTAAATGTTTTGCAGCAAACCTGCTGAAGCTTTTTTTCTATTTTTTGGATTTCTACAGCAGAGCTTTATGTTTATGTTTGGCCATCTTGCCAGGTCCCCAAAAATATGGGCAGCTTTAGTTCAGCAACATTGGCAAAATGATCCATAACCTGGAGGGTGTGAGACGGGTTGGTTCTTAAATCAAATAAGAAGAGAAGTATTATTCCTGACAAAAGAAACAAAAGCAAAAGGAGGAGAGTGCAGATGGATGATTATTGGAATAAAAAGGTTCTCCAAAAAGCAGAAGAAAGGTTCTTTAAACACCCAGAAGGTTAGATATTGAAACAAGTAGCCCACAAATCAGTTCAATTATGAAAGAAAATAACTCCCAGGATCACACCAAGTTGTAGCCTCCTTCAGTGTCGGACTGAGACCCCAGGGGCCCACCAGAAAACCTTGGATTATAGGCCCACTTTCTAAACTATTAATCCTCCTTTCCTCACTCAACCTCTCCTCTCTTAACCTCTTTATTATCCAAGTCTCTTTACTCTATCCTTCCATCTCTTTTTCCCATACAGAAATAGGGAAGACAATGCAATTGGCCAAATAGTCAGAAGCAAGAGGGTCCACTGACACCTGGGCCCACCGGGAGTTTCCCTGGTATCCTGGTGGGCCAGTCCAACACTGGCCTCCTTTGTGTAAGAAGATCAATCTTCAGCCATATAAACAGTATAAAGAAGAAAGAGGTGTACACTCTTTGCACTTACAAAGCAATCACTGGTATAAAGGCACATCAGAACATCTCTCAGGTCCCAAAGCACTGGAAGATGTAGTTCAACAGCGTTCCTCCTCTGCTTGTCTGAGAGTATATACACCAAGTGGAAGCCCAAATGCCTGCAAGTGTTAAAACCAACCTGATAGGGATTGGACGCTGATTTATAAAAACAGGGATTGTACTGGTTAACCAACAGAAAAAACTATAATACAGGGAAAAAGCAAAACCATAGTCCACAAACAGGCAGAACTTACAAGGCAGGATATAGGACAGGAACTCATTCAGATGATACAGAATTTAAAAGCCAAGAACAAGAGCCAGTGATCCATCACAGAGTGACGTGGGGAATATGCTTAAATAGCCCCTTAATTGGGCTATCGCTTACAGCTGGATTGGGGGTGTGGACAATGGTAACACTGACAGGGGGAAGGAGTTATGATGATAGTCTGCCCTGTTGCACTGCCTCCTGTGGCTCAAGCAGGAAGAACAGCGACCAGCACACAACAGGTCCCAGGTTCAAGACCAAGATATTCCTGACACAACTGGTGTTTTGTTGGAACAAAATTCCAACTTCTTCAGGATAAACAAGGTCATGGCAAAGTATTATTGCTGTCTTTCATATGAATTACAGAATTATCATTAAAAGAGCACTGCTCTGCTGTATCATGTAGGCACCACAGTAGCTAGGGGCTGAATTTGCACCTCTGGGGTTTATTAATAGCAGCTGCTACTAGGGATAACAAATGTCTTCTGCCTACTATTTGTCTAACCCAACGTGTAGCAAAGCTTCCTGACTCTGTGCCCCATCAGTACCTGCTCCCCTCTCTCCTAAGGGGCCAATAAAGGAACAGTAACACCAAAAAATGAAACAGTTTTAAAGTTATTAAAATATAATGCACTGGTAAAAGTTGTGCTTTTGCTACAGAACCCCTACTATAGTTTATATAAACAAAGCTGCATCCTTTAAGATATATATTGGGGTGGGGCATAAATAGGTAAATTGTGGGGCTTTATTGCGAGGAAATGGCTGGTTATAAAAATATGTTACTCTACCATTTTTAGAAAACAATGCTGCAAAGCAGGATAGTGGCTTCAAAGACCTCAGGCTAGTTAAATAGTTTTAGATTTTACTCACTAGATCTGTAAGGTATGAGGGGCATTGGGAGCTACTAAGGGGCTGATTTACTAATCCACGAATGGTCCGAAGGCGTCCGAATGCGTTTTTTTCATAATGATCGGTATTTTGCGATTTTTTTTCCTAAATTGTCGCGACTTTTTCGTAGCCGTTATGACTGTTTCGCAAAATGTCGCAACTTTTTCGTAGCGTTACGACTTGCGCGAATTGTCGCAGCTTTTACGTAGCCTTCGCGCCAAGTACGAAAGTTTCGGATTCATTCAAGCTTCAGTATTGTGACTTTTCTTGGGCCCGGGTTGGAGCTGCAGAGTGCCATTGAGCCCTATGGGAGAGTTTCCTTATGCCGGGTTGGAGCTGCAGAGTGCCATTGAGCCCTATGGGAGACTTTCCTTGGACCGGGTTGGAGCTGCAGAGTGCCATTGAGCCCTATGGGAGACTTTCCTTGGGCCAGGTTGGAGCTGCAGAGTGCCATTGAGCCCTATGGGAGACTTTCCTTGGGCCGGGTTGGAGCTGCAGAGTGCCATTGAGCCCTATGGGAGGCTTTCCTTGGACCAGGTTGGAGCTGCAGAGTGCCATTGAGCCCTATGGGAGGCTTTCCTTGGACCGGGTTGGAGCTGCAGAGTGCCATTGAGCCCTATGGGAGACTTTCCTTGGGCCGGGTTGGAGCTGCAGAGTGCCATTGAGCCCTATGGGAGACTTTCCTTGGGCCGGGTTGGAGCTGCAGAGTGCCATTGAGCCCTATGGGAGACTTTCCTTGGGCCGGGTTGGAGCTGCAGAGTGCCATTGAGCCCTATGGGAGACTTTCCTTGGGCCGGGTTGGAGCTGCAGAGTGCCATTGAGCCCTATGGGAGACTTTCCTTGGGCCGGGTTGGAGCTGCAGAGTGCCATTGAGCCCTATGGGAGACTTTCCTTGGGCCAGGTTGGAGCTGCAGAGTGCCATTGAGCCCTATGGGAGGCTTTCCTTGGGCCGGGTTGGAGCTGCAGAGTGCCATTGAGCCCTATGGGAGACTTTCCTTGGGCCGGGTTGGAGCTGCAGAGTGCCATTGAGCCCTATGGGAGGCTTTTCTTGGGCCGGGTTGGAGCTGCAGAGTGCCATTGAGCCCTATGGGAGGCTTTCCTTGGGCCGGGTTGGAGCTGCAGAGTGCCATTGAGCCCTATGGGAGACTTTCCTTGGGCCGGGTTGGAGCTGCAGAGTGCCATTGAGCCCTATGGGAGACTTTCCTTGGGCCGGGTTGGAGCTGCAGAGTGCCATTGAGCCCTATGGGTGGCTTTCCTTGGGCCAGGTTGGAGCTGCAGAGTGCCATTGAGCCCTATGGGAGACTTTCCTTGGGCCGGGTTGGAGCTGCAGAGTGCCATTGAGCCCTATGGGAGACTTTCCTTGGGCCAGGTTTGAGCTGCAGAGTGCCATTGAGCCCTATGGGAGACTTTCCTTGGGCCGGGTTGGAGCTGCAGAGTGCCATTGAGCCCTATGGGAGGCTTTCCTTGGGCCGGGTTGGAGCTGCAGAGTGCCATTGAGCCCTATGGGAGGCTTTCCTTGGGCCGGGTTGGAGCTGCAGAGTGCCATTGAGCTCTATGGGAGACTTTCCTTGGGCCGGGTTGGAGCTGCAGAGTGCCATTGAGCCCTAAGGGAGACTTTCCTTGGGCCGGGTTGGAGCTGCAGAGTGCCATTGAGCCCTATGGGAGACTTTCCTTGGGCCGGGTTGGAGCTGCAGAGTGCCATTGAGCCCTATGGGAGACTTTCCTTGGGCCGGGTTGGAGCTGCAGAGTGCCATTGAGCCCTATGGGAGACTTTCCTTGGGCCGGGTTGGAGCTGCAGAGTGCCATTGAGCCCTATGGGAGGCTTTCCTTGGGCCGGGTTGGAGCTGCAGAGTGCCATTGAGCCCTATGGGAGGCTTTCCTTGGGCCGGGTTGGAGCTGCAGAGTTCCATTGAGCCCTATGGGAGGCTTTCCTTGGGCCAGGTTGGAGCTGCAGAGTGCCATTGAGCCCTATGGGAGACTTTCCTTGGGCCAGGTTGGAGCTGCAGAGTGCCATTGAGCCCTATGGGAGACTTTCCTTGGGCCAGGTTGGAGCTGCAGAGTGCCATTGAGCCCTATGGGAGACTTTCCTTGGGCCGGGTTGGAGCTGCAGAGTGCCATTGAGCCCTATGGGAGGCTTTCCTTGGGCCGGGTTGGAGCTGCAGAGTGCCATTGAGTCCTATGGGAGACTTTCCTTGGGCCGGGTTGGAGCTGCAGAGTGCCATTGAGCCCTATGGGAGACTTTCCTTGGGCCGGGTTGGAGCTGCAGAGTGCCATTGAGCCCTATGGGAGACTTTCCTTGGGCCAGGTTGGAGCTGCAGAGTGCCATTGAGCCCTATGGGAGACTTTCCTTGGGCCGGGTTGGAGCTGCAGAGTGCCATTGAGCCCTATGGGAGACTTTCCTTGGGCCAGGTTGGAGCTGCAGAGTGCCATTGAGCCCTATGGGAGACTTTCCTTGGGCCAGGTTGGAGCTGCAGAGTGCCATTGAGTCCTATGGGAGGCTTCCAAAATCATGCTAAGTCTGAAAGTTTTGCCCGCATTTTACGAGCGCTCAATACGAAAAAGTTGCGACAATTCGCGCAAGTCGTAACGGCTAAGAAAAAGTCACGACAATTCACGAAAAAGTCACGATGGCGACGAAAAAATCCCCAAAAATATGAAAAAGTCGCAAAATGTTCGTTTTCCAATCTGAATTTTTCCCATTCGGATTCGTGGGTTAGTAAATCAGCCCCTAAGAGTACACTATGCGGATACAAATCTCTTGTGTAATACGCCGTAGGTTTAACCATTAATTATCAACATGAGCACTTGCAACGTGTTTGATTGCATTACACTGGAAATTACCCTCACATCAATCAATGGAAGAACTGATATAAAAATTCCAAAAATGAGGAGAATGGAACAGCTCTTTGCAATGGAAACTCATTAACTGTTCATGAGCATGTACAGCATCCCCAACCTTTTATACCTGTGAGCCACATTCAAATGGAAAAAGCATTGGGGAGCAACACAAGCATGGAAAAGATCCTCGGGTGTCAAATAAGGGCTATAATTGGCTATTTGGTAGCCCCTATGTGGACTGCCAGCCTATAGAAAGCTCTGTTCGGCTTTACACTGGGTTTTTTGTAACCAAAACATCTGTTTGCTCAAAACATTTTCCAGAGAAGAGAAAAAATATCTCATGCCCTATGGCTGCTCTTTTGGCACACAGAAAATGGATGCAAGCCAAAACAAATCTATTAATACCATAAACACCACAGAAAAATTCACCCACTTTCTATTCATTTTTACGGGATTTTTAGAAGCGTATTTATCAAATGCAGATTTCGACGGTCAGATTTTTGTGGTTTTAGAGTTTTTTGAAACCCCGAGTAAACTCATTTCCATGAAAACCATGAATCTCTACTCATTTATTAGTGATCCCAATTAAAGCAGCACAAGCAAATAAAAATACTGAAAAAAAGTGAAACAGACTTTTTCATATTGTTTCAGAAATGAAGCATGAAAAATGAAAAAAAATCCCCAAAACCTCTATAACCATGAAGGAAAGAAAGATCCTCCAGTTATAAAAGGAAAACCTGCCAATGACTACCGGACCTCAACAGCTTTTAGATGGCCTATTTATTCTTTCAGACTTGTCACAGTTTTGTTGCATAATAAATGGAGAAAAAAAATCATGTTTTTATTTCCACTAAATCAGATTTTTGTGCAAAAAAAAATTGAATTGTGAAAAAGAAATTTGAACATTAGTAAATGCTAGGGATGCACCGAACCCAGTTTTTCAGGTTTGGGCTGAACCCCCGAATCTATACCAAGGGGTTCGGGCGAATACTGAACTGAATCCAAATCCTAATTAGGATTTGGATCGGCCAGGGCTGTGGATTCGACCGAATCTGAACCCTGACGAAAAAGGTAAAATCCTGGCCAAATACTGAACCAAATCCTGGATTCGGTGCATCCCTAGTAAATGCCTCCCCAAACTTTCATTCATTGATAATTACACTTCTTTAGAATCCCATAGAAATAAATAGAAAGTGGATGCGTTTTTCTCTAGTCTCACGATTTGATAAATCAGCCCCTACAGTAATATATACACTGATTAAAAGATACCAAAAAGTTAAATAAAAAAAAAAAGCAAAAGGAAATAAATTGTCCCGATTTTATGTAAAAATGTATCATATTATCAACTCTCAAAAATTGCTGATGTCTTGGGAAATTTTCCATTATGGCAAAACTATGTCGAATTTACGTTTAAGCAATAATATTGATAGTAAATATGCAGTCGAAAGTTATCCCATAATCATAAATGACTACATTATTTGAGATAAGTGCACATTTACCATATTTACATATATTTAAACTTTTTCCTCATTCTTAAGTTTAAGGCACCTGATCTGAAACTCTTGAACACATTGTACAGACAAGCTGTGCTCAGTAAGCCTTTATCTCTTACCTCCTCTTTGCTTCTTTGTATGAACATAAAGAGAAACCGAGGCACAAGGAGCTCAAGACTGAAGAAACGGATACAAAAAGGTCTGATCCAGGTGAGAAGCAGGAAAACATATGCTCTGATTAGAGATGTAGCGAACCTCACAAAAAAAGTTCGTGAACCCGTTTGCGAACTTCTGCCAAAAAGTGCGAACTTTTGCGAACTTTGCGAACCCCATAGACTTCAATGGGAAGGCGAACTTTAAAACCTAGAAAAGCCATTTCTGGCCAGAAACCTGATTTTAAAGTTGTTTAAAGGGTGCCACAACCTGGACAGTGGCATGCAGGAGGGGGATCAAGGGCAAACATTTATCTGAAAAATACGTTGTTGACACAGCGTTGCGTTTTGTGCTGTAAAGGGCAGAAATCACACTACATTTCTAAACTTGTGTAATAAACTGCTTTAAAACGTCCGGCGTCTACATGCCAATCAAGTCGTGTAAAGGTTACAGCCGGTTCAATGTGTGGTTGGTGCTTAGTGCACTACTATGAGCAGCACACCTGTCTCCAACACACACAGACGGAGCTGCAGTACACAATGAAAAGAAGACTAGAGTAACAGTTATCAGAAAATAAAAGCAGTCCTTACAAGGACTATTGGGTTACAGCAGATGAGATCAGCAGGACAGCTGTCCCCAGCAGCTACATACAGAGCAGTAGAAAGTATATTACTAGTCAGCAAAGCTACCTAAACTGTCCCTCAAACCCCTGCACAGCTCTCTCCCTATGCTAACTCATCAAGCACACACAGGCAGAATGTAAAATGGCTGCTGGGCTTCGGTTTATATATGGAAGGGAGTGGTCTGGGGGTGGTCCAGGAGGGAGAGCTGCCTGATTGGCTGCCATGTATCTGCTGGCTCTGGGGTGAGAGGTCAGAATTTGGCTCCAGCTAAGGCGAACCCAAAATTGCGAACTTCGCTAAAAGTTCGCGAACACCCGATTTTCATGCGAATTAGTTCTCCGGCGAACAGTTCGCTACATCTCTAGCTCTGATAGACATATAGGGGATGATTTATTAAAGCTCGAGTCTTTGGGCTAAAGCATTTGGCTCCTAAAACCACAAGTAATTGCCTATCCTGGCAGCTGCATTTATTATGGACTGGAGTGGTGAGAGTCTCTAGAAGGAAAGCGCCAATCCGTAGAGTTTGGCAGAATTCAATGATGAGAAATGATGAGAAATGATGAGAGGCTGAATTCGATTTTTAAGAATTTTAGTTGCTTTTTGTTCATTATGGTTTCATTATTAATTAGATATGATGAGTGAAGGAAAGGGCAAAATCAAAGAGAGTTTGTTGGAGTTTGTTGTGGGGACCACTTCTCTCTTAAATTGTTTAATTTATGGAAGTGTCTCGACTTTCAAGTAGAAATTGCTGACAAATAAGAAAAGCCTCCGTTGTGAGATCTGGGTTGAGACTGCAAAAATAGAGAGGAGTATCGTCAACATAGAGGTGGTATTGAAAACCATGTTAATTGATTGGTGGCCAGGGGGCCTAGGATATAGAAATGGGAAAATTCCCAACAGAGAGGTAAGGGAGAAGATGTTGGAGACACTAAAATGTAAGAGGAAAACCAGGAATAGAATTGGGCTGATTTTTTAATCATCTACACCAGTGATCCCCAACAAGTGGCTCGGGGGAAACATGTTGCTCACCAACCCCTTGGATGTTGCTCCTAGTGCCCCCAAACCAGGGAGTTATTCTTCAATTCCTTGCTTGGTGACAAGTTTTGGTTGCATAAAAACAAGATTTACTACTAAACAACGTCCCCTGTAAGTTGATAGGGTGCATAGAGGCTGCCTAATAGCCAATCACAGCCCTTATTTGGCTCCTCCATTAACTTTTATGGTGCTTGTGTTGCTCTCCAAGTCTTTTAATATCTGACTGTGGCTCACGAGGAATAAAGGTTGGGGACCAGTATTAAATTTAGGTTTACAAGTTCTAGAAGCCTGACTGGTACAATGGGAGAGCTGAAAGATGGCTGTTGAAAGAAGCTGAAAGATGGTTGTATGAGTCACATGACTGGGCAGTAAATATAGGAGGCTATACTTTGTTTAGGAAGGATGAGGGAAATAAAAAGGAGGAGGGTGTGTGTGTTTGTTAAGCGGGATTTAAAGTCAATATAAAGGCAGATGTCATGGTTGGAAGTATAAGGGTTTGATGCCGTATGGGTTAAGCTTTTCACACATAGTAGAGTCCAGCAAGTTAATTGTAGGGGTAGCTATAGACCCAATAATATAGGTGAAGAGGCTCAGCTTATGTTACATGTAACATGACATTTTTATGTCCTAGTATACGACCAGAAATCATGCTATAATAAATCTAGTGGCTCTCTAAGAACCTAGAACGTTTAGTAAATGTGCAAGCAGGAGAAGCCCTGGTTAAAAGTCACCATAACCATCTCATTAGAAGGAGAAGCTAAGCATAAAATGGAACTATGTAACGCAACCAAATTGTAAGTCTCAGCACTTTACATTTACAATTTACATTCATTTTCTATTTTTATTTGTTTCTGAGATATTTATATTTTTAGACTTTCAAAGGTTCTTAAAAACTGATTTGCAAAAGCAGTGCAATCTGGGAGTTTGGAGCAGAAAGACATATTTAGCCATTTTGGATTCAGCTGAATGAATCTATGGTTTTCTGGGGTAAACCTACTGTTACGGGTCCTTTTGCCACTGCGATCTGAAATAATCTGAGTTCTAGAGCAGTGCTTTGAATATTGCACGACTGGAGGTTTCTGATTTGGAATCTTCATAAAACTATACATATTTGGGGTGGGGTTTACTAAAACTCAATTTTTTGGGGGGTTTATATATGTTTTTTAAACCACGAATAAACTTGTTTCCACGAATGGCAGTCATTTATCAACAGATCCAAACCAGCTAGCGTTCAGAATTGTTGCGGTTTTGTTGCATAATGAATCACAAAAAGTCATGTTTATTTTCCACAACAATTTTGGGTTTTTGGGATCAAAAACCCTGAAGCAAATAAAATGGAGTTTTAGTGAATGCCCCTTAAGCACTGGTGTGTGTGGGAGACATGAGACTTTCCAAATCACTTGTATTTCCGTGCATGTAATCATTTTTCTTATATATCCCTGTATTGTGAATATAGTCCTGTATCAAACAAAGATTTACATCAACCAGGGTCGGACTGGGCGGCCGGGACACCGGGAGAAATCCCGGTGGGCCCCAGTCCTAGTGGGCCCCAGCGGCCGAGTCCGACCTTTGCCGGCGCTCCCCATACTGACTGTTCCTCCTCGACGCGTTCAATTTATACGCGCTCGGGGAGGACGTCAGGCGGGGGCCCTGCGGGGGGGGGGGTTAGGGGGGCCCCTGCAGGGCCCCTGGCACCCCCCAGTCCGACCCTGACATCAACCCCAAGTAAAGAGCTTAGGCTGTCCTGAAAAATAAAAAAAAATACAGAATACAGTTTTTCCAAATGCCCCTCCCCAAGGAAATGTCTCTAAAAAAGGCATATTAAATGTGTGTGGCATTAAAAGAATTTCTCTTCTCTCAGGTTTTTTCCAGTAAATGTGAGAATATCTCGTACCACTTCCTTATTATCTTTGAACATTTATCAGGGTTTTACCTACATACAAACCCCCCCTGTCATTCCAGGTTACGCAAATTCAGCCTTTTCTCCTTGAGACGGAAATGGAACCCAATGTGGTAGGTGGAATTTTTTTAAGCTTCTGTAACTGCATGGTGGTCCCTTTGCGCAGGAGAATAATAATACATATTATCAGATTATCCAATCTGTATTCAGCCCTGATGGGACTTTAAGAACAAAACTATCTGCATGCTCAGTATAAGTCCCGGCACAGCTGCACTGTGATTGGCTGCAATGTAAAGCCCTCTAGCCCTGTGATCCCCAACTTTTTTTGCACCACGGACCGGTTTCAAGCAAGACCATTTTTCCTAGGACCGAGGGTGGGGGGGCAACTAGTGTATAGTATGGAACTGAATTATATTTTATTATTTTTTATTATGCACTTTATTATTAATATTACTACATTATAAAATATAATACAGCTCATCATAATACAAAATCAGTGGGAGACCTGAGCTTGTTCCCCTGCAACTGGATGCACCCAGCCCCTTTGCATGTCTTACTCCCACCTAAGTGGTGCCATCTCCTGCTGCTTAGGATGGAGCTTTAAGTACTTTGGTCCTTGTTGGGATCAGTAGAAAGCTTCCTGGGCTTCGTATATCTGTTGTCATTGCTGTGTAACATCAGGGAGTTGGGATCACAGGTAATTGGGGCCAGAGGTGTATCTATTCAGCACAGTCCATGGCCCGGCACTGGTTGGGGACCCCTGCTCTAGCCAATCCAATCCACGGCCCTCCCTCTGTGACATACTGTATTTAATTTTACTACATGCAAATCAATATGGTTCCAAAGCATTAGCAACCAATCGGCATGTAGCTTTGCATGTTCTTTTAAAGGTCTGATGTCTATAAGTTGCTGCTGGGGAAAAAAAATGCCCATATAGTTATATAAGGCTAAAGATCTTGCCTTGTTCCTCTCTGAGTATTTATTTTATGTTTTTCTTTATTTTCTGTGTAACGCAGTATGTCGTCCCGGCACCGCCAGCCTGCAGTGCCCAAGTACCTGCTGGCCAGTTTGTAGCTCCGCCTCCAATAGGACCATTTCGCTGGAGTCTTAGTAAGTGATCAGGGGGATTTCAGTGCAGCCTGTACCTTGAAGCTTGCACAGTACAGCCCTGTATTTAATTGTTTAGTTGCCATAGGAAGCACAGTAAGTGCTGGGCCCCTCAGCTTCCTACACTAAGTGCCACTCCCTAACTTGTGCATTTGTCTGATACACGTTAGGGGCAAGTAAAGGGTGAGATGCGAGTTGCCCAGCCCATCCCATCCCTCATGAATAGTGATGAGCGAATCTGTTCCGTTTCGCTTTGCCGAAAAATTAGCAAATCTCTCAAAAGATCCGCAAAACGGCGAAAAATGTCATGCGACAAAAAAAATTGTCGCGGCTATTATTTTGTCATGCAGCTATTGTTTCGTCACCCACGGCTATTATTTTGTCATCCGCGGCTATTATTTTGTCGTGCAGCTATTGTTTCGTCATCCACAGCTATTATTTTGTCACCCGCGGCTATTATTTTGTCACGCAGCTATTGTTTCGTTGCCCACGGCTATTATTTTGTCGTGCAGCTATTGTTTCGTCGCCCATGGCTATTATTTTGTCATGCAGCTATTGTTTCGTCGCCCACAGCTGTTATTTTGTCACCCGCGGCTATTATTTTGTCGTGCAGCTATTGTTTCGTCACACGGCTATTATTTTGTTGCACGGCTATTATTTCGGCGCACGCAACTATTCTTTTTTGACATCGGCGACAATTTTTGGACGTGCTGCGAATTTTTTCGCCGCGAATCCATGCCTGGCGAAACATTTCGCCCATAACTACTCATGAATACACGGCTGTAGAACGTGCTGAAGACAGCATTGTATTCATTGGAGAAGCACAGTATACCCTCTTTTCTTAACACTGGTTCAATGAATAAGGCTTGTGCCTTTGCCTATTGTTTTAATTAGGATTTTTTTGTTGTTATTTCTTGCACTAAACTGGGAAAAGTTTGAAAATGAAACTGAAGTCATGTTCTACTTCCTGATTCCTGTTAGCAAAGTAACACAAACCAGCAACCAACTGAGAAGCCTCTGTATAAACAGACCCCTTTCTTCCCCTCCTCAGCTACAGCCTGTTATAATTTTAGATAAAGAGCAGTTCATTATAAAGAGACGTCTTACTTGGTTGTTGTTTGGGATCAGGAAGTAGAATGTGGCTTTAGTGCAACCCCCCCCCCCCCAAAATATAAATATTTCCTTATATAAAGAATAGGCAAAAAGTATATCCAACACAAACCCTATTTAATTAACTAATGTTGAAAATGGGGTGGGGTATATTGTCCCTTTAATGCTGTAGTGCAAACATCTGTGAGCATGGGGATGGCAAAGTACTCAAATGCCATTAGTCAAGTGCCAGAGTAAATGTTCCCTATAGGCTTTACCAAAATAATACAGGGAAAAGGGCAGTATGGGTTATGGGGAGGCATTTGGAAATTTCTAACTCTGGCTTTTTTCTGTGTTTGTGTGGCAAGCTCTAAATTACTGCTAAACCCAATTTCCTTTTTTATGAAGGAAAGAAGATTTTAATTCCTGTTGGGGCAGTTTCCATCTCAGCACTAATAATTGCGGCTGTGGTTCTTTCCTGGTATTTTGGTAAGAGAAACACTACATTTACTGTGCATTTGCCTCTGTATTCCAAGCTTACTCCAAAGCATTTGCTGCTCAGTTACAATCTAGAGCAAAATGATACATTCACACTGTTGCCCCTGTGCCATTATGGGATTGGGAGTGTGCACAATGTACAGCAAGAAAATGGGTCTAACTGGTTTCTCTATGCTATGCTTTAACATACAAATGCAATTAAACTAGTATATAGCTACTTAAATGGTTCAGTTGTACCCAAAAGAATGACAAGGTGCAAACATCTAATTTGACTCCATCTTTGAACAACAGATATAGGCAGGGTTGGACTGGGGGGGCCCCACACCCCCCAAAGTGCAGCCACTGGCAGCGTATCCCACAGGGGGCCACACCCCCAACCCCCCTCCCAAAGGGGCCCCAGTCACTGCCCAATGTCCTCCCCTGATTGCGTGTAAGTGAAACGCATCAGGGAAGGGACACCTGCTGCCGGGAGTGCACTGACAGGGGTCTGGGCAGAGAGAAGCCTTCAGCAGAACCTGATAAGCAGAAGACCAAATAGACTTGAAGTTAATAACCGCAGCTTCAGCAGCAGGAACATCCACTTTGAGTACAGAAGAAGGCAGAGAAAGGGGATCCCGTCCATAAACACAGACAAATGGAGAAATGGAGCTTTGTGTCTGGACGAAGAAGAAGCCAGCACCCGCAGGAGAACCAGATTTCCTAAAGAAGCCTCTGAAAAGCTTCTCTTGGATGTATTCCTTCATGGCTTGAGTCTCTGGGACTGATAGTGGATACGTTCTACCCCTCGGAGGCATAGTGCCAGGGAGTGGCACAACCGGAGCAGGCATACACTTAGAATGGCAGGAGGTACCCCAAGCAGTGAGGTCACCAGTGGTCCAATCGATGGTTGGATTGTGTTGTCTGAGCCACGGGAGACCAAAGATAAGTGGGGTAGTGGGACATTCAATTATTAGGAATTAAATTTCTTCGGAGTGTAGCCATCCCACCCGTAGTTGCAGCAGCACAGTAGAGGATGTTAATAACCTTGGAGATACCTTGAGAGACTTAGAGGGGAAGCCACACTTCTTGACGAAAGTAGTATTGATGAAGTTTCCTGCTGTCCCAGAGTCCAGGAACGCTTGAAAGGGGAAAGACTTAGAGCCATAGGAAAGAGCAGCAGGGACAAAAACTCTAGAAGCTTTAGAGTCTGGGAGCAAAACAATTCTGCTTAGGAGAGACTTCCTTCTCAAACCTAGGCAGGTGTGTTTCCCTGACATCGAGGCTTTGCAGGGCAGGCCTTAAGTAAATGACCACTCTGACCACAGTAGAAACAGAGACCCGCGGACCTTAAAAGGTGGACTGAGGCATTGATCTTTCGGCCAGGGGCATCAAAGATCTCACGGAAGGTGGAAATAGCTGAAGGGACTGGGAGAGATGATCCTGTTGAGCCTCTTGAAACTCCAGGTGCTTGAGGAGCGCTTCCAGGACATTCTCCAAGGAACCAGTAGCGGCAGTGCGAGAGGGCTCCATGTTGGCCCAAGCTAACTGTTACAGACTGTAGACTAGAGGAGCCCGTAAACTGCCAAGAGTACCTATTAGGTGTAGCAGCAGAGCCCTGCTGACCCCGATGTTCACCAACGCCCTTTTGGGGCCCCGGACTTTCTGTGGTGGAGCAGACAGGGATCCTACACACGGCCAAGGTATTCCAGTGAACGTGGTACAGAAAGGGATCAGGCAGAGGCAAAGTCAAGTCAGGAAAAAGTCGGTGGCAGGCAGCAGAGATTCGGGAGTCAATATTCAGGAAAAAAGTAAAAAAAACAGGTAACCAATCAATACAGAGCTTAGCAAGTAACTTAGGAACACAGGACCAGCTTGGGCGATTCAAAACAAATGAAGAACCCCTTTTAAATTCAAATTTGGCACCAAAAGTGATGTCAGCGTGTCAGCCAACGTCACAACGCGCATGCACGCCCAGGGACAGTGCACACCAGGGTACTCTGAAGAAGGACGTGCCGGGGAGCGCTCCTACATGGAGGAGCCCAGGGACTGGTGCGCATAGAGGAAAGAATGCACGCTGGGTGCCCAGGGCTCCTTACACTGACCCAGGAGAAAGGTCACTAAGCAGTATTTACTTCAATTTAATACAAAAATCTATTTAAACATGAAATTATTGCATTTGTCCTTATAAAAGATATATGACCATTCTCGATATTTCAATACTGAGATTTAATCCAGGAGGAATCGAAAATGTTATATATCAAATGTGTCTGAGTTTTAATCAGCACCTTAGCATAATCCACCCATAAAACTCCTAATAAACTCTGTGCTTCTCAGTTTTATGCCCTTGGAGTTGCTTCCATGCATCCCTAGGTACAATAAGGGCAGGGTCAGTCTTATAAATGATGGGGCCCAATTGGGTCCATTTTGGCAGGGCCCCCTACACAAGGTGTTGCCAGCTGGCACAGGGTTCCAGGGTTGGGTGGGCTAATAGTCCCTGCCTCTCGCTCTCTCCATGTGACTGTAATCAGGGGCAGCTTTATGTGTTTATTCCCGCTGGTGCCGGGCCCCCATGTGTACGGGGCCCTATTCGTCCCAATAGGTTTAAGGACATCCCTGAATAGGGGGCATTTTTATTATAATGCACATTTGAGAAGAGAAAATAGTGTTCTGCTGATCTTTTGCTACATATCACCACTTACCAGGTGATTTTGAGGACTCGCAGTATTGACAATTAAACCATATCCTGTGATCTCTTACAAAAGCTCTCAAGAGTGTGTAGTTCAGTTTATAAAGTCTTGGAATGCTTTTCAGTAAATGGTAATAAAGGTTTTTTTGTTCTCTTTATTTTTACAGTCACTAAAACCCAAAGCCCCTGCCAGATGTACTGCAGCTACTCTGCCCAATGTATCTATTCCTACCAGATATGTAATGGGGTACAGGACTGCGCTTATGGAGATGATGAAAGAAATTGCGGTAAGAAATCAGTACTGAATAGCATTAAATTAGGGCAGTATATTCCTGATTTGGGTTTTTACTTTGCACGTACATACAGTACATTACATTTAAGTACTGGAAATACTAAATCACAGTACTCTTTGAAATAATCCATGATGCAACAGTACCATTCACTCTGGAAAAGTATCTCTTTAAATTTTCCCCTTTCCATATGCAATTATACAAAGCCCAGTCTCCACTTTATATATGACACTCTGGGCCTAATTCAAATCAATATGAAAACACTCGGCCAAATTCAGTTTCATGAGAAAAGCTTATCTACTAATTCCATTCAAGAATGAATGATTGATGGATAGCATTTACTGTATGGCCTAAGGCAAGCCTCATGAAGCATTGAATTTGTTATTTTTCTGTGCATTATATCAACACATTAGCCCCTCCCTCCCACCAAAAACATTATTGAGTAGAAATCATACTTTTTTATGGAAAATTTTCAGATTTTAACACTTACAACTCTGTGTTACATCAACCTACCCAACCTTCTGCCTCCTCTATTACCTGTAGGGACTTTGCTAGTTATTTCCTAGACAAAATTCAAAAAATCCACAAGAAAACAAGGTCAAACCAAAGGGACAATATACTAGCATCCGTTCCCTCAGCTGCTACTTGTCTTGCATCCTTTTCCACTTTAAAAGAGACACCATTCTTCTCTCATTCTTTCTAAATGTCATCTTACCACCTTCTCTCTTGTTCCTATTCCTCCTCATCTCATTCCTCCTTCATTACCTATTTTTATTCATTCATTCATCCATCCCTTCTTTCTCTAATCTCTCTCTCTACTCGCACATTCCCACACTCATTCAAACATTCAGTCATTAAACCTATTCTTTAAAAACCCTTTCTGGATCCTACTGGGATTGCCCCAGCTCCAGAGGAACACCACCATAGACAACATAAAGCAGTAGAAGGTCTGCCAGGAGTGGAGGTTATTGCTGATGATATCTTGGTGGATAGTTATGGAGACACCACAGTGGATCATAACAAAAATCTGATTGGAAAAAGCCAGAAAGCTGAACCTAAAGTAAAACAAACAGAAGCTAAGACTGAGACTCTCATCAGTACCATACACGGTGCATCTACTGATAGCTAAGGGTTAACACCCAGATCCGGACAATTTTGCCATTTTGGCAATGCCAAAGCCAGAGAATGTTCTAGCAGTCCAAAAATGTTAGGATTTTTAAACTATATAGCCAAATTTTACCAAACTTTTCTGATGTAACCATTAAGAAGGCTGACAGACAAATACAGTCTATAGGTCTGGCAATCCAGCCATGAAAAATCTATGAAGTAAATAAAAAATTTGTAACTGAACAAACAGTCCTACGATACTATGACGTGACAGTACAATGTGATATGATTGAAAAGGGACTAGAAGCAACTTTATTGCAACAAAACCAACCCGTTGCTTTTATCATACACACTGTCTCCAACAGAGCAAAGATATGCATGATTGTAAGCCTGGGTTGTTGTGTTCCTCAATGACTTATTCAAAAGAATCCAATACTCTACAGGCACTAGAACTTTAGGCCCCAGCCCCCTGCAGACATTTATTGCTAATGCCCCACTCAGGGTCGGACTGGGCCGCCGGGACACCGGGAAAAATCCCGGTGGGCCCCGGCTCTAGTGGGCCCCGGCGGCCCAGACCCGACCCTTGCAGCACTCCCCCTGCCCGTACGCTCCTGCCCCGACGCGTTATATTTACGCGCTCGGGGAAGGTCGTCGGGTGGGGGGCCCTGCGAGGTGGGTTAGGGGGGCCCTCGTGGGGAGGGGTACGCTATGGGCGTGGGCCCCGGTGGGCCCTTCACAGCCCAGTCCGACCCTGGCCCCACTTCCCTGTAGACTTGATAGCTGAGGGTATTAATTTTTTGGTGTGTAATGGAGGGACATTTGTTAATTACCCTGGCTTCCCAAAGCAGAAAATTACTGGGGAAAAACCTGCTTATCCATTTGTTGAGACAATATCTGACCTAATCCAAATGGCCACTGGTCTGAAAAATCTATCATGGCAATAGGTATGATAAGTCAGGGTCTTATCATGTATGTACGTATGTATAACTTTATTTATAAAGCGCCACTTATGTACGCAGCGCTGTACAGTAGGATACATTAATACAAACAGGGGGTTAATAAGATAATAATAGATAAATACAAAGTATAACAATAAATACAAGATACAGCTGCAATAAGTTAAGAGTCGAGGACACAAGAGGAAGGAGGTCCCTGCCCCGTAGAGCTTACAATCTATACATTGCTCGTTAATTCAAAGAAAACTGAACTTGCAGCTGAATTTGTTCAAATAAACACAAGGGCGAGGTTGGGACATTTTCTAAATTGTGGGGGAGGTCTTTGTATTGTACATGGGAGTGGTAGCCTGAAGGCCATTTAGGGTGAAGTTTCTGGTTAATACTTATGATCAGAAAAATTAGCTACGTGATTTTTAAATCTCAGTTCAAATCTGAAAATTTTCCATGCAAAGTATGATGTGTACTCTGTAATATTTTTTGTTGGGAGGGGCTAATCAGTTGTATTATTATTATTATTATTATTATTTATTTAGCACCATTATTTCATGCAGCACATTACAGAGTGAAGGGGTACAAATACAAGACAAAATTGTTATATATATATAATATATACTGAGAAATATTTTTACAAAATCAATTTACAGTTGAAATTGGATATTGTTAGGAGACTGTAGGGTGAGGGCCCTGAATATTTCCTGAAGCCCAGCCTGGAGGTGAAATAGAATCAATTAAATATTCTGTGCCATTTCATAAATCAAGTTACGCTTCACTATTTTTCAGTAAATGGTATTAAAAAATTTTATTCTCTTTTTTTACAGCCACTACAACCCCAAGCCCCTGCCAGATGTACTGCAGCTACACATACACGTGTATCCATGCCTACCAGATATGTAATGGGGTACAGGACTGCGCTTATGGGGATGATGAAAGAAATTGCGGTAAGATATCAGTAATGAATAGCATTAAATGTGTGGGGAATAACTTAGTTATCTTACAAACAGGTGAGAAGGTTTAAATGATTATATTTAGAACATTTCTTATCTCAGTATGATGACTTATATTGAATTTTTATTCACGTGGTAGTTCCCCTTTAAAACCCAGATGTAAAAAGCTGTATAATGAAAGTCCTTTTCAAATTAAACTTTTTTTATTAACATATCCATACCCATTGCCTCTATGCTTTAGGCCTCTGTGCTCTCACTATATTACATAGGCTGTATGAAACCCCCAGTCTGCTCATGATACACCTGTGTTTCTGTGCCAATGGGATCATTTTCCCAATATCATTTACAGGAATCCCTTCAGGATTAATTTTTAGATCCCCCTTAGTTCTCTCTAGAGGCTAAAGAAAAATTATAAATGCAAGAGAAGTGACCAATGAGAATGCTGATTCCCAGCACTGTGTCAGGCCCCTTGCTGGTACCTTACATATAGAGATAATGATGGCATTTTCCCGTCATTATATGGCACAGGAATCAGACATGGGGATAAAGGGACAGACTTGTTCAGTGCTGGGAAACTGTGCTTATTGCTCCCAACTCCAATTGCAGGAACAGAGACCAGCTGGGATTCTCATTGGGGGATTATTTTGCATATTTATGCAGACACTGGCTCTGATGAGCTGGGAGGAGTTTCATTAAACAATTCAAAAAACTCTAAAACCCCACATTACATTACATGGCAACACAGGAACCAGTGCAGTCTGTGTATTATGATTCTAATTATTAATTAGCTTTGCTGTTTTAGCTTATATGGCAGATGTTGTTTGTTTTGATAATTGACTATGATCCCAAGTTTATCCCCCTGACAGCAGCCCAGAGCTCACTGAGCATGTGCAAGCCCTTGGTTTCAAAAAGATGGTCTAACAAAGTACCAACATGGCGGCCCCCTGTGAAAAACTTTTAACCCCTAAATCTTTATTTTAATTAGGCTTCTCAACCTCTGGGCTTATGCAGTAAGTTCAGAATGTCTATGTTTATGGCCTGTATACAAAATACAGCATTTCTAATTGTATTCTATTTTAGACTTTAGTTCTCCTATAAAGTCTGTAGGGGATCAGAGAACTCTTTCCACTGTTTCTCAGTTTGTGACATCATCCAGCCCAGCTACAGACTGGGGGGGACCCAATTGGCTGGATGCCCCAGTGCACTGTTGGGAGAAGGTGTGCCCAAGTTTGGAGCCAAAAATCAGGGGTGGGCCCAGCAGTTTATAAAGGGAGCCCCTGTTGTTTTTGCCAGAGTTGAGACAGAGACCATTCATTAAACAGTGACTGTAAAGAGAGATCTGCTACACTGCGGTCAGATGCCTTTACTACTTGCGGATCCCCAGTGAGTGATCCATCTGAGGGAAGGTATAGAGTCTCCTGTGTGTGTCCCCTGTGTGAGTCCCCAGTGAGTGATCCATCTGAGAGAAGGTATAGAGTCTCCTGTGTTTGTCCCCTGTGTGAGTCCCCAGTGAGGGATCCCTCTGAGGGAAGGTATAGAGTCTCCTGTGTGTGTCCCGTGAGTCCCCAGTGAGTGATCCATCTGAGGGAAGGTATAGAGTCTCCTGTGTGTGTCCCCTGTGTGAGTCCCCAGTGAGGGATCCATCTGAGGGAAGGTATAGAGTCTCCTGTGTGTGTCCCCTGTGTGAGTCCCCAGTGAGGGATCCATCTGAGGGAAGGTATAGAGTCTCCTGTGTGTGTCCCTGTGTGAGTCCCCAGTGAGTGATCCATCTGAGGGAAGGTATAGAGTCTCCTGTGTGTGTTCCGTGTGAGTCCCCAGTGAGTGATCCATCTGAGGGAAGGTATAGAGTCTCCTGTGTGTGTCCCCTGTGTGAGTCCCCAGTGAGGGATCCATCTGAGGGAAGGTATAGAGTCTCCTGTGTGTGTCCCCTGTGTGAGTCCCCAGTGAGGGATCCATCTGAGGGAAGGTATAGAGTCTCCTGTGTGTGTCCCCTGTGTGAGTCCCCAGTGAGGGATCCATCTGAGGGAAGGTATTGGAAGTCTCCTGTGTGTGTCCCCTGTGTGAGTCCCCAGTGAGGGATCCATCTGAGGGAAGGTATAGAGTCTCCTGTGTGTGTCCCCTGTGTGAGTCCCCAGTGAGGGATCCATCTGAGGGAAGGTATTGGAAGTCTCCTGTGTGTGTCCCCTGTGTGAGTCCCCAGTGAGGGATCCATCTGAGGGAAGGTATACAGTCTCCTGTGTGTGTCTCTGTGTGAGTCCCCAGTGAGGGATCCATCTGAGGGAAGGTATAGAGTCTCCTGTGTGTGTCCCCTGTGTGAGTCCCCAGTGAGGGATCCATCTGAGGGAAGTTATAGAGTCTCCTGTGTGTGTCCCCTGTGTGAGTCCCCAGTGATGGATCCATCTGAGGGAAGGTATAGAGTCTCCTGTGTGTGTCCCCTGTGTGAGTCCCCAGTGAGGGATCCATCTGAGGGAAGGTATAGAGTCTCCTGTGTGTGTCCCTGTGTGAGTCCCCAGTGAGGGATCCATCTGAGGGAAGTTATAGAGTCTCCTGTGTGTGTCCCCTGTGTGAGTCCCCAGTGAGGGATCCATCTGAGGGAAGTTATAGAGTCTCCTGTGTGTGTCCCCTGTGTGAGTCCCCAGTGAGGGATCCATCTGAGGGAAGTTATAGAGTCTCCTGTGTGTGTCCCCTGTGTGAGTCCCCAGTGAGGGATCCATCTGAGGGAAGGTATAGAGTCTCCTGTGTGTGTCCCCTGTGTGAGTCCCCAGTGAGGGATCCATCTGAGGGAAGGTATAGAGTCTCCTGTGTGTGTCCCTGTGTGAGTCCCCAGTGAGGGATCCATCTGAGGGAAGGTATTGGAAGTCTCCTGTGTGTGTCCCTGTGTGAGTCCCCAGTGAGGGATCCATCTGAGGGAAGGTATTGGAAGTCTCCTGTGTGTGTCCCCTGTGTGAGGACAGGTATTTCTCGGGGCCTACTACATGGGAGCAACTGCCTATTCCAAAGGGAGTGGTACTTGGGGCAGGTAGCGCTACCTGGGAAACTAAAAGAGCTCTGGGGAAGGGACTTTGCCAGGACTGAACTGGGAAAGGGTGTTTGATCCAGGAGGGGAGTGTGAAACTGTTTCCTCAGAGAGACTGAGACAGTAGTGGCTAAACCCACACAGGTTTCCAAAGCAGGGTTTAATACTGTTGTTTTAATTATATTACCTTTACACCCAGTTATATGTTGATAAGTTGATATTTGCAGCAAACTATGTGTGATTATTTCCCAGTGGAAATCCCCTTGAGGTGTGCTCCTCAGTGTCCACTAGGTGGCGGCACTGCGCTAAAATCCCAGTCCCAGTACCTTTTATCTGCAAAAGGGGACCAAATTTCTTGTTTAACCAAGTATACAGCCCAACAGAAGTGAGTGTGCAAAGAAAGGGTTACAAGTCTTTAGTAGGGCTGATAATAACTAATGTTTTTCAGTAAATGGCATTAAGAGATTTTATTCTCTTTTTTTACAGCCACTACAACCCCAAGCCCCTGCCAGATGTACTGCAGCTACACATACACGTGTATCCATGCCTACCAGATATGTAATGGGGTACAGGACTGCGCTTATGGGGATGATGAAAGAAATTGTGGTAAGATATCAGTAATGAATAGCATTAAATGTGTGGGGAATAACTTAGTTATCTTACAAACAGGTGAGAGGGTTTAACCGATTATATTTAGAACATTTCTTATCTCAGTATGATGACTCTTATATTGAATTTTTATTGACACAATATTTCCCCTTTAAAGTGGACCTGTCACCCCGACATAAAAAGCTGTATAATGAAAGTCCTTTTCAAATTAAACATGAAACCCAAATTCATTTTTTTATTAACAAATCCATACCCATTGTAAAGACATTTAAAAATCCCAGCTGTCAATCACATAGTGCCTGCCCCGCCTCTTAGGCAGACAAATACTTTCGCTTTCCATTCAGCCCTCACATTCCCCCTCCCTCCTCTCCATCTAATTGTGTAGCCAGTGCATGGGTATCTGGTTGTCTGGTCCATTATATCACATAAACAAGAGTTTGGGGTGATTGCCTTAATAACAGTCTCCACAAAATGGCGCCTCCCTGCTTGCTGAAACTGTGCAATTCCAAGACTAAAGGAAACAAGATTTATATTATTTATATGGTGTAAGTTAAGTTTATTTTGCTTGACAAACACAATAGAAATGAATTTGGAATTATTTCATAGGGTGACAGGTCCCTTTTAAAAGATACATTTCATAAGTTATCTAGTAGAATTAAAGGGACACCAAAGCCTATAAAAATAAAGACCCATGCCTCTGAAGATGCCCACAGTAGCTTTCCATCTTTTGCCTTGCCCAACTACTGCACATGCTCAGTCTGCTCTTGGCTAAAATGTCAGTGACCTGAGCTTAGGGATCGACTCACAATATTCTCCTTTCCCTGCCTGCTTGCTCTAGTCACTGCCTGGTCACTATTAAACATGCATACAAGCCAACCAATCACAGTCCTGTCTGGCTGCTCCCTAAAAAACTAAAGTCCTGCTCTGGCACTTTGAGCTTGGGGCGAGACTTTAGCTGAATCCTTATTGTGTGACTTTTCTTTCCAAATACTGAGCTGTGTAACAAATATAAGTTACAAAGGTTGGAAACATAGGCAGAAGCTGTGACAAAAGTCACTTTGCTATTACAAAACAGCCCCTCTGGGAATAAACTTTCCCATTGTAAAGGTTTATCTGTATGTAATACAGTGACTGTATATGCACCTTACACTCTCCCCCCCCCCCCCCCCATGGCTAAGGTACAGAATATTACTAGCTTTAGTGCACAACAGACCAATAACTTCTCTCAAAGTGTTTATGAAGTAGTTGCACGGGGGTGTGTGTGCATTACACACGGGGAGAGGCCAAACTGTGACCCTCTGCACAAACACTATGTTCCTTCCCAGGCATGCTGATTTGCATATGCAAAGTGATTAACACTCAGTTCAGAGTTTGTGCTCTCACTATTATAAACAGGCTGTGTATGGAACCCCCAGTCTGCTCAGCAAACCTTTGCTTAAGGTTTTGGTTGTGCTGTAATTGTCAGTGTAAAGTGAGTGTTGTTTGTAGAAGGATAGAAATCAGAATGTCTTTTGGTTAGAAAAAGCCACAATTACCTTCTAAACTAATATTTTGGGAGATGGAGATATGATAATATTTGGAAGTCAGTTGTAAACAAGTTGCATCTAAATACTAAGCTAAACCTTGTATAGGGAAGGGTGTATATGATATCCTGTAATAAAGTGTGTATAATAGGGCAGCACTAGTTTATATGTACCCGTACCCATGATGCACCTGTGTCTCTGTGCCAATGGGATAATTTGGCCAGTATCATTTATAGATTCATTTTTAGGTTCCACCCAGTTCTCTATGGCGATTGAAGAAAAAATTATATACACAAGAGAATTGAACATAGCCATTCTGATCTTATCTTACATATAGAGATAATTATGGCATTTTCCCGTCATTATATGGCACAGGAATCAGACATGGGGATAAAGGGACAGACTTGTTCAGTGCTGGGAAACTGCTTATTGCTCCCAACTCCAATTGCAGGAACAGAGAACAGGGAGCCGGATTTACTCACATCAGCTGGGATTCTCATTGGGGGATTATTTTGCATATTTATGCAGCCATTGGCTTTGTGCTGTTGTTTTGATAATTTACTATATTTCCTAAGCTCCGCCTCCCAACAGCAGCCCAGAGCAAACTGAGCATGTGCAGGTGCCAGATCTTATGGAAGATGGTATAACAAAGTAACAAGATGGCAGCCCCCTGTGGACAACTTTGAAAGCGTAAATCATTATTTTAATTAGGCTTCTCAACCTCTGGGCTTGTGCAGTAAGTTCATAATGTTTATGTTTATGTTCAGTATACAAAATACAGCATTTCTATTGATTTTCTATTTTAGACTTTAGTTCTCCTTTAAGTCTAATGCAACTGGACTTTGAGTTTTCTTGAAAATGTTTTACCACTCATCCAAGTAGCTTCTTCAGTTCATCTTTTAGGCAAAAGTAGCACCCCGAAGGCAATCTGGCAATCAAAATCAGCCTCCTGACTCCTGCGTGAAAAGAGAATAAAAAGAGAGAGATGCTGAGAGGGGGACAGTGAAGAATAACTTAGTTATTTCAGTTGAACTGAAGAAGCCACTCGGATGAGGGGTGAAACGTTTTTAAGAGAACTCAGAAAGTCCAGTTGCTTTAGACGTAACTCTACTAGATACTGTATATCATGGCCTGGATGAATGAGAATCTTCATAGACATTTCATGAGTTAATATTACGAGTAGCAGCAGGAAAGCTCTCAGTGTGTCATTCAGTTTATAAAGTCTTTAGTAGGGCTGATAATAAATAATGTTTTTCAGTAAATGGTATTAAGAAATGTTATTCTCTTTTTTTTACAGCCACTACAACCCCAAGCACCCCGACCTGCCAGATGTACTGCAGCTACACATACACGTGTATCCATGCCTACCAGATATGTAATGGGGTACAGGACTGCCTTTATGGGGATGATGAATTAAATTGTGGTAAGAAATCATTACTGAATAGCATTAATGTAACAAAGTTCAGTTCCAAACTACCATTTAGTCAGTTATTAGGGAAAGTATCTCTTAAAGATGTTAAAATGTGCTTCTCCGAATTCAGTCTGTACCGTCTACAGAATGACACAAAGGCCAGTTTCTGCTTATATTGAATTCTGGTACAAAACAGCAGTATTGCTCTTCGGAGCAGATCATTTTATGGACATTACCCATGTAGTGGTAGCCTATATGGTGCCCAATACCAAACGGTCTGTATAAGTATGTTTATATATGCACAATGGGGTTCTCTAATGGAAGTACCCAACACTGATTAGTGTTCCTTCTCTTCCTCTTCATTATATGGGTATAGAAACATCATTGTTGTTACTCTACTTCTCACAGAGGGTAAATTGAGGTTGTGATGGATAGAGTTGTAGATAGTGATGAGCAAATTTTTTCACCAGGCATTGATTCAAATTGAATTTATGAATTTCGTGAATCTTCAGGCACATCAAATTGGATGTGGCCGCGGCAAATAGTCAGGGATGTGTCAAAAATCAACGCCAAAAACGCAGATTTTTCGGGATAGATCGCTCATCATTAGTTGTAGATCCAGACTGATAAAAAAAATGATGTAGGGCAGTGGTTCCCAAATGATGTAGTTGGCGCCCCTCGGGGAGCAGGGCAATGGGCACAGCCTGAAGGCCATAGGGCGAGAACTAGGGACAATGGCCATTGGCTGTCCTAGCTGCACCTGAAAGCTGAGCTTGAAGGTCAGTTAAGTTGAGCTTAGGAATGAATTTGTGTTTGCTCTCCTATATATTCTTGAAACTATGAGCAAATGACTGATATACTAATATTTTCCTGTAGCAGTAGTGATAGACAAAATAATTCGCCAGGCATGGATTCGCTGAAAAAAATTGTCACCTGCGGCAAAAAAATTTGTCACATGGGTAAAAAAAAGATGTGCATCAAAATTTTTTTTTAAAAAATTACACATGCAACACTTTTTTTTGACGTGCAACATTTTCACCATTTCGCAAATCTTTTCAAAGATTCGCTAATTTTTCAGCAAAGCGTAACGGGACAGATTTAGTCATCACTATATAGCAGTATTCATTTTATAAGTTAAGAGAGCCCTTACCAAAGTTTGCAGCTTCAAAGTAGGCCCTGGCTAGAAGTTAGACATTCAAGTGGGGCATGTACCAAAAAAAGTATGCCAACCACTGATGTAGGGCTTTTATCATGTTAACAAAATTCATAGGAGATTTTGGCTCTCAATCTTTTCCTAAACTTTCCCAGAAATCTCAAATGCCAGTGGCTGCATTGAAATGCAAGAAATCCCCCAATGAGAATCCCAGCTGATGTGAGTAAATCCGGCTCCCTGTTCTCTGTTCCTGCAATTGGAGTTGGGAGCAATAAGCACAGTTTCCCAGCACTGAACAAGTCTGTCCCTTTATCCCCATGTCTGATTCCTGTGCCATATAATGAAGGGGGAAATGATATAATTATCTCTATATGTAAGATAACAGTAGGATGTCTGACACATCAGCATTCTCATTGGTCGATTACTTTGCATTCATAATGAAGTTTTTGATCAGTAGAATTCTCATTGGTGAATTTTCTTGCATCAATAATTACGTTTTTCAGCAACTTCTAATGCAAAACTAGGGGGCGCAGTGGGACAATGTAATGATTGGACAATGTAATGAAAATACTAAATCACAGAACCCTCAGTGAGAATCCTTCCATAATCTAACAGTGCTATTCACTCTCAGAGTTCCATGACCTGTATAAAAGCACTCGGCCTTTGATTTCATGCTCATAGAACTCCTTGATAACTTATATTCTTTATATTTTACAATTAGGGTTACTTCATTCATTATATAATAAAAAGTTTGTTTGCCATAAATGTTATAAAGAGGATTGTTTTTGTATTTATATTCACAACAAGCACAAGTGCGCCACCCTGCAAAATGTATTTTATAAGTGTGCTGTACTATTACACGTGCGTCTACGCCAACCAGATATGTGATGGTATACGACAATGCCTTTATGGAGATGATGAGTTGAATTGCGGTAAGATTGATGGCCTAAGGCAAGCCTCATGAAGCACTCTTCTGGATTTGTTTTTTTCTACGCATATGCCTTATTTCAACAGATTAGCCCCTCCCTCCCGCCAAATATATTACAGGGTAGAAATCACATTTTTCATGGAACATTGTCAGATCATTCGTACAATTATTTCCAATAGCTGATTTCTAGTGATTTCTAGGATTCGCAGCGAATTTCCATGTTTTGCCATTTTCACGGTTTCGCAAATTTTTTGCAATTTTGCAAACCTTTTCTAAGAATCACAAATTTTTTAGCGAAGACAGATTCGCTCATCACTAATAAAGAGTTGAATTCATCAGCAACTACGATTGTAAGCCTGGGGAGTCGTGTTCCTCACTGACTTATTCAAAAGAACTCAGTACTCTACAGACACTACAACATTGAGGTCCAGCCCTCTATAGGCACTAGAACATTGGGGTCCAGCCCTCTACAGACACTAGAACATTGGGGTCCAGCCCTCTGCAGACACTAGAACATTGGGGTCCAGCCCTCTACAGGCACTAGAACATTGAGGTCCAGCCCTCTATAGATACTAGAACATTGAGGTCCAGTCCTCTACAGGCATTAGAACACTGGGGTCCAGCCCTCTACGGACACTAGAACATTGAGGTCCAGCCCTCTACAGACTCTAGAACATTGAGGTCCAGTCCTCTACAGACACTAGAACATTGGGGGCCAGCCCTCTACAGACACTAGAACATTGGGGTCCAGCCCTCTACAAACATTAGAACATTGAGGTCCAGCCCTCTACACAGTGTCGGACTGGCCCACCAGGATACCAGGAAAACTCCCGGTGGGCCCAGGGGTAAGTGGGCCCTCCTCCTCCTGACCATTTGGGCTACTTCATGGGCATTCCCTATTTCTGAATGGAAACAAGGAGGAGAAAAAGATGGAAGGATAGATGCTAGCATGTAGATAAGAGAGACTTGGAGAATAAAGTGGTTAAGTGAGGAAAAATAGTTTGGAGAGTGGGCCCATGGTCTAAGGTTTTCTGGTGGGTCCCTGGGGTCCCAGTCTGACACTGCCTCTACAGACACTAGAACACTGAGGTTCAGCCCTCTACAGATACTAGAACTTTGAGGTTCAGCCCTCTACAGATACTAGAACTTTAAAGGTTCAGCCCTCTACAGATACTAGAACTTTGGGGTTCATCCTTCTGCAGGCATTCATTGCTAATGTCCCACTGCCCTGTAGGCTTGATAGCCAGGGTCAGTTTGATAAGTAGTGCCACCCGATGTGGCGTAGGGAATGCTGACCCCCTCGGGAACCTATATTTTCCTTTGTTTAAAAGAATGTCCCCAGCCTCCGGTGTGGATTTCCATAGGAAATCTAGCAACGGAGCTGGGGGGTGAGGGGGATATGGGGTTGCCGGCTTTGTAGAAGTGACATTCCCCGCACTTTTTGTTTCGCCACTGGAGGATTAATTCGCGAAATGGGCAGATAAATGCACCCTTGGAAAATTTCGGTGCACAACAAACAATTGTCGCCCGTGTAAAGAAAATTGTTGTGCATGTCAAAAAAACTTGTGTATATTTGTGTGGTAGCCACATTTCACAAATTTTTCAGCAGTTTCACTCATCGTTAGTGTCAAATATAGACCTGAAATCACAGCAGGATGATTCATACACAGGTTTAATATAAAGGGGCCCTTGAACATAAAGTGGATTATATTTGGGGGCTTAAACCCAGAAGGTGTGGAAACCATAATTAAACTTCCTACAGTGAGGGCCAAATAGCACAGATGCATTTTCTTGCTGTGTAACACCATTACTACTTTGTACCTTTGTGCGTATTAAAATCTGGTTTACAGAATTCACAATGCACTAAAGTCCACTGAGTACTAATATTTTTATATGGTAAACTTTCCCATGCAACAAGCAAGTACAGTAACATTAGATTTGACACTGTCTACTATGAATTATATATATATATTTATTTATTTTTTATTTATTTATATGTAGCCCACTTTACAAACAGTTGTGGCACTACCTGCTGATATGTCACTATACTTGGCGCTTCCAGGAGTCCTGAGCCCCGCTTACTTTTGGGGAACAGCTATTACTTTGTACTTTGGCGTGCCTCCACCCAGAATAGGGATAGAATGAACTATATCTCCCCTCCTGGGACCTTGATACTGTACTGCAGTGTGAGGACTCCCAACACTCCTGGCACCTTGCCCCCTCCCTGGGGTAGTTGCTTACCAGGCAGATGGATCCTCCAGATATGCAGAGACAGGACACTGGATTGATGCTTAACCAGTGGAACTTATTTATTGTACAGATGTGTTAGACAGGCAGATTGCATACAGGAGCAATGAGGCAGTCAGGGTATACTCCCTCTTCCTTAAGAGATCCTCTCTCCACGAGATATTAGCAGTACTACACGCCAGATGATTCCCTTTAGGGGTTCCCTCCGGTACTTCTCGCCAGAAGCCCCTCTCTAGGGCACTTCCCGGTACTCCCGCCAAGCGGACACCCCCTCAGCAGACCTCACCCCGGTACTTCCACTTAGATACCCCTGGATTAGGCAAATCTCCTATACTTAGCACTTTATACCCTGACTCCAGCTATGAGTGCTGGTGGATCTTAATCCATTACACCTCCTGTTGGGGCCACGCTGCCCAACTAGATAACCTGTCTCCCACTCCTAGAGTGGTCTATAACAATTCTCTAACTGTCTAATGCTAAC
Source organism: Xenopus tropicalis (assembly GCF_000004195.4). Taxonomy (NCBI): domain Eukaryota; kingdom Metazoa; phylum Chordata; class Amphibia; order Anura; family Pipidae; genus Xenopus; species Xenopus tropicalis. The sequence goes on from NC_030678.2 coordinate 10,121,807, forward strand.
CTGTGGTATACCTCTTATCCAAGAGGGGTCCCAGGCTGAAAGACCTGCAGGCACATGGCTGCACAGCCTTATATACTGTGTGCACCCTGTGGCCTAACTATTGAACTGCAGGGAAGCTAAATCCCTGTTAACCCTTATAGTGCCAAACCACCCAAGGTGTCCCACTACTAAAGTGTTACCCTCCCTTGGGGTCTATCCTGGGGGCAACCATCCTAGGGGACCCAAATTTTGGGGAACCCTACATTCTCCCCCCACAAGAAAAATGTCACCTCCCGGCTGACATACCTTTAACCAAACATATACATTTTTACCATTGCATTTCTTATACCAAATACTTCTTCCACGGTCCCTCGCGGTGTCTGCGCAGAAACCTGTATCACTAGGGGAGGAAACAGTAAATACAATTTTACCTTTCCCACCACCCCCAAAGTCTTGGTATAAGTCCCAAAGTCCTTTTTCCTGAAAGAAATTTCACACATACTCAGAAATGCACAGGACAATCATCTCTCAAAAAAACAAAAGAAATTTTTATTAAACTGCTCCTTTACTACTCCCTCCTCCTCCTTGAGGGAGTCCTTACCCCCTGGTGCTCGGCACCTCCTGGGGTCTTCCACCAACGGGTGGGGATTCTCAACCAAGTGGCAGCTCCAGCCGGCAGCTGCTGAGCCCGTCCTGGGCAATAACCTGGGAGGGGATTTTTCCCCCTTCAACTGAAGAACTGCTCCCCTTTTTGGGAGAAGTGGCAGGCAGTCCAGGCCTCCACTGAATAAACAGCAAGATGAACTTGACTCCTCTGGAGCATCCACCTCACACGAGGTAAGTGAATCTGCTCTTCACATCTGCATATGGGATGTAATACCTAGGATGGGGCTTCTCCACCTTTCCACCTTCTGGCATGACATACTCAATACTAAAGAAACGTGGTGTAGGGTTGTTCTTTCCACAGCTCTGGACAGCATGCTTTAGCACTGTACGGCCCCACCACCATTCCTTTTCCCTGGAACGCACATGCTTCCATGCCTGTACTCTCTTGGCACGGTCAGGGGTTTTCAAGATATTGGGTGGCATTTTTTCTTTCCGCTGTATTTCATCCACCACCCACTCCTCCATCATATGTTCCAGCTTATCATAAACCCACAGGGGTGCGTACGGTAAGAAGTACCCCCACATCATATGTACTTTAAAGTTCAGCACCCTCTGTATCCTGGATACTGAGCGGAACACAGTGGGGTCTGCCTGGCCAGGCAAAACCCAGAAATATTTTTCTTCCTCTGGGCTAACCCTAGGGGGGGCCAGAAAACTAGTGGGGGAACCCAACACTGCTCTCACACTGTCCCCAGCTTCATCTCCAGAATCCTCTGCCCCAGTGGTATACTCACTCTGTGAGCGGGGCCTTTCCGGACCATAGGGAGGTGGTGCCGGATCAGCTCTTAAAGCTTGCAGGTAGGAAGGGGGAGCCAGGACCTCATCCAGCCCTGATTCGGACGGCGCTGGTGATGGGGGCCCCATGGCCTCTGACCAGGCTTGGTCTCTCAGCCCTTGATAAGCGCCCCTCTTGGGCCCTCCCTTGCGCCTGCGGGATCTGGGTAGCGTAGCCCGCTTAGCATCCCCCTCTATAGGTGGGTCAGGGGCAGGGTGGGTATCACTTTGGGCCCCCTCAGCACTCACCTCTTCGGCCGCAGCTTCCACCGCCAGAGAAGTACAAGAGGCTGTATAGGCGGGAGCGCAGGCCCCATCCGGTTCTACTTCCCTTCCTGAAGGGTCCCCCTCCAGGGCTGGAACTTCAGGCACTTCTTCCCGCTCCTCCGGTTCTTCCTCCTCACTGAGGATAAGCCCCTCACAGGCATCGGTGACGTCCGCCACTTCGAGTATTTGAGCCCCTCGGGGGCCCACTCCGAGTGGTCCGCACCAGTAGGGTCGGTCGCAGGTGGGGCAGCTAGACTCCGGATGTTTTAAAGATCCAAACGACTCGGTCTCGCACCCGCCACACAGCGGTACCATCCAGTGGAGTGAGTCGTTTACTCGCATCTCCGCAAAGCTGCCCGACCAGATGAATCTGCGGCCGGTGTCCTCCATCCGCACGGCTCCCCGTCCGGGCATCCTAGCAGGAGGTGAGGGTCCCCGCCCAGGTGGCAGTGGCTTGCTAAGGTTAGGCATCCCAATGCTTGTCGTTGCGTGCGCAGATAGCTCCTTCTCCCAGCTCAGACACACACGCTCTGGCAAAGTTCCAAAATGGCCGCGGTGACGTCACCGGCCCAGCTGCGCCCACTCACTTTGGCGCACTTTTCCAGCCACACGGTTGGCTAACGCTCTAAGGGGCGGCCCCCACAATCAGGAACGTTCTGCCTCCTCCCCCTCACGGGGCCTCCCACGGAATTCCCCGGGTCTGTTTGGCGCCACAGGCCTGAAGTCTGATTGGCCCAGAGCAACTCCTCTGCTCTTTTGGCGCCAATTATCCCTCACTGGATACAGATTCAGGGTGCCCAAAATTTAACCCACTCGGAGGTCAGGCTTCCAGATTCACACTAGGCCCAAAACTTTGTTATGGCCTTTCTGCACTGTACTTGCTGTTCTTTTTCTGCTGTTTCGTAGATCTCAGCAGTGCCTCCAATTGTAGCCCACTTTACAAACAGTTGTGGCACTACCTGCTGATATGTCACTATACTTGGCGCTTCCAGGAGTCCTGAGCCCCGCTTACTTTTGGGGAACAGCTATTACTTTGTACTTTGGCGTGCCTCCACCCAGAATAGGGATAGAATGAACTATATCTCCCCTCCTGGGACCTTGATACTGTACTACAGTGTGAGGACTCCCAACACTCCTGGCACCTTGCCCCCTCCCTGGGGTAGTTGCTTACCAGGCAGATGGATCCTCCAGATATGCAGAGACAGGAAACTGGATTGATGCTTAACCAGTGGAACTTATTTATTGTACAGATGTGTTAGACAGGCAGATTGCATACAGGAGCAATGAGGCAGTCAGGGTGTACTCCCTCTTCCTTAAGAGACCCTCTCTCCACGAGATATTAGCAGTACTACACGCCAGATGATTCCCTTTAGGGGTTCCCTCCGGTACTTCTCGCCAGAAGCCCCTCTCTAGGGCACTTCCCGGTACTCCCGCCAAGCGGACACCCCCTCAGCAGACCTCACCCCGGTACTTCCACTTAGATACCCCTGGATTAGGCAAATCTCCTATACTTAGCACTTTATACCCTGACTCCAGCTATGAGTGCTGGTGGATCTTAATCCATTACACCTCCTGTTGGGGCCACGCTGCCCAACTAGATAACCTGTCTCCCACTCCTAGAGTGGTCTATAACAATTCTCTAACTGTCTAATGCTAACCTGTGGTATACCTCTTATCCAAGAGGGGTCCCAGGCTGAAAGACCTGCAGGCACATGGCTGCACAGCCTTATATACTGTGTGCACCCTGTGGCCTAACTATTGAACTGCAGGGAAGCTAAATCCCTGTTAACCCTTATAGTGCCAAACCACCCAAGGTGTCCCACTACTAAAGTGTTACCCTCCCTTGGGGTCTATCCTGGGGGCAACCATCCTAGGGGACACAAATTTTGGGGAACCCTACATATAGTTACAACGCCATTTTGTGAAAAGAGATGCGGCTCATCAGTAAGTTGTGTCCTGTCTTCCCAATGGTGTGATGGGGTGTCCCAGTGCCCTAATGGGGAAGATGAGACCTCCTGTGGTGAGTAATGGGCAGGTGTATATGTGGATCGTCTACATGAATAATAATTATAAAATGTAAAAAAAAAAATGCCATAAATATTTTTAAAAAATCAATCAAATAATTAAAAAAAAAAAATTATAAAAGGGAAAAATGGGACCAGGTCTCAATTACACAGCTCTATTGAATATTACAATTCTTAAAAGACAGTTAGGCTCTGCTTTTCCTTTGATTTAATTCCAGATGGTACCATAGAGTCTAATGCTAATGTCTTCCCAGCTGAGCCCCACACACCTATATACACAGATCTGCTAACTGGAGCCAACAAGAAATGAGACTTGGAACAACATGTGGTTTCAGTGCAGTTTGTTAGTTACAGGACATTCTGTATGAAACAAACCTTTTTTTCTCCCCCAGTGCGATTATATGGAGCAGACTCCCAACTGCAGGTCTATTCTACATTAAAGTCAGCATGGCTGCCTGTGTGCGCTGATAACTGGAATGATACCTATGGGAGGTTTGCCTGCCAGGACTTTGGATTCAATGGGTAAATATATTACAAATACAGCTGTGATTCTGAAATGAATAAAAATGTTGAACATGCTGATGCCGTTTGTTAATGGTACCTGTATTTAAACATACTCCTTGTACTTCTGCATAGTTGCATAGCTGCACCAACTGTTGAATATCCTTATCATATACAGTAGGGGGTACATTATCCCTTATAATACATGAGTGATACTCAGAGTTCCCTGTATAACTCAGCCTGCAGCCTTGTGCCTTTATATGGGCACAGAACCCCTCAGTGACTGCTAATATCCTTATCATTTACAGTAGGGGGTACAGTACCCCTTATAATACATGAGTGATACTCAGAGTTCCCTGTATAACTCAGCCTGCAGCCTTGTGCCTTTATATGGGCACAGAACCCCTCAGTGACTGCTAATATCCTTATCATTTACAGTAGGGGGTACATTATCCCTTATAATACATGAGTGATACTCAGAGTTCCCTGTATAACTCAGCCTGCAGCCTTGTGCCTTTATATGGGCACAGAACCCCTCAGTGACTGCTAATATCCTTATCATTTACAGTAGGGGGTACATTATCCCTTATAATACATGAGTGATACTCAGAGTTCCCTGTATAACTCAGCCTGCAGCCTTGTGCCTTTATATGGGCACAGAACCCCTCAGTGACTGCTAATATCCTTATCATATCCTTATCATTTAAGCAAACCAAAGATGTGGTTGCAACCCAGTTGACAGCTCTAACACATTCTCAAATTTGGCACCAATTCAGCATTGAGTATGTGGGTAAAGTTGGTACCTGTGACTGGAGAACTCCCAGCTTGGGACCAATGTAGGGCTTTACTATGAGAAGTAGGCATGACAATAAATGCATTTAGCAGACTTTACTGCAGGCGTCTCACAGGCGATACAGGGGCAGACTGATGCCAATTGACCAGAAATATAACAGTTGCTCAACGTGGAAGATTCTTTTTTTCTTCACAACGCTCACCGTGTTTCAAACTCTCTCTCACTTCTCTCACTTCTCACAGGGTTCCTCACTGAAGCCTCTAGGGCCCCTGTACATCTTGCCTCTCTACAACTCCCATAGGTTCTCCTTTATCCTACACCTGACTCCTCATTGGAACTCAGGCTGCCCTCACAATCTACCCTACCTTCTCACTCCCAAAGTGAGCTGTTAGTAATCCCCTTCTCTCTCTGTCTAACATAGCAAGGCACGGCTTCCCTCCTGGTCTGATTCTGTATGTAGATGTTACCAGGCCAAATAAGTAAGTGTCTGGCTGATGCGCTCCCTTTTATATGCTCCTAAAAAGGACTTTCCCCCTACAGGCCAACTTTAGTGGTTGGTGCCATCTAGAGGAGAGCTCAAGTATAGCTTAAAGGAGGGATCCCCAACCTTTCTTACTCGTGAGCCACAGTCAAATATATAAAAACTTGGGGAGCAACACAAGCACCATAAAAGTTCATGGAGGAGCCAAATAAGGGCTGTGATTGGCTATTAGGGGCCTCTATGCACCCTATCAGCTTACAGGGGCTTTATTTGGTAGTAAATCTTGTTTTTATTCAACCAAAACTTGCCCCCAAGTCAGGAATTCAAAAATAACTCCCTGGTTTGGGGGCACTGAGAGCAACATCAAAGGGGTTTGGGAGCAACATGTTCCCCCCGAGCTACTGGTTGGGGATCACTGGCTTAAAGTGATACTGACACTAAAAAATTACTCTTCAAAATATTATTATACATTAAAAGTTCCCTATAGGTCATATTGATAGTTTTTCGCTGTTAGGGCTGGTTATGTAAGTAATTGTTACTTGGAGTTCCTAAACCTGACTGTTTTGCCAACCTGACTGTCTCTTATCAACCTGTCAGTTACAGCTTCTAATGCTAATGGACTAGTGCAGCCAGGGTCGGACTGGGCCGCCGGGACACCGGGAAAAATCCCGGTGGGCCCCGGCCCAGTCCGACCTTCGCCGGCGCTCCCCCTACTGACAGTTCCTCCCCGACGCATTCAATTTATACACGCTCAGGGAGGACGTCAGGCGGGGGCCCTGCGGGGGGGTTAGGGTGGCCCCTGGGGGGGGTTAGGGGACGCGGCTGGGGCACCTGCAGGGCCCCTGGGGCGGGAGCCCCGGTGGGCCCTGCACCCCCCAGTCCGACCCTGAGTGCAGCACAAATATGGCTGCCCCCTCATAGGGGAACATGGGGGATCAGATAGGGAATGTAAAAGCATTGGGCAAATACTGATGCAGTCAGCAAGTTTTCACATTTTGTCTCAACATGTCCAGACACCATTTTTTGAGTGTTAAAAAAAAGGTGGTAGGGAGAGGATGATTAGTTTGTCCTGTAAATAGTAAATGTAAGAAATAAAATGATGGAAAGTAATTTTCATCAGAATCAAACCAACATTTTAACATTCTGTTTCCAAATATCAGTGCCCAAGCTCTTATGCATGATTAGAAAGCCTTCCATGAGTAGCATATAAAGTCTGTTTATATAGGGCTGTTCTGCCCCCAATAAGGGGTAATTATATCTTAGTTGGGATCAAGTACAGGTACTGTTTTATTATTACAGAGAAAAGGGAATCATTTAACCATTAAATAAACCCAATAGGGCTGTTCTGCCCCCAATAAGGGGTAATTATATCTTAGTTGGGATCAAGTACAGGTACTGTTTTATTATTACAGAGAAAAGGGAATCATTTAACCATTAAATAAACCCAATAGGGCTGTTCTGCCCCAATAAGGGGTAATTATATCTTAGTTGGGATCAAGTACAGGTACTGTTTTATTATTACAGAGAAAAAGGAATTTATTTTAAAAATGTGAATTGATTAAAATGGAGTCTATGGGAGATGGGCTTTCTGAGCTTTCTTAATAACGGGTTTTCAGATAAGGGATCCCATACCTGTACATTAATTCTCTTATCTTCTAATATATGGACCACTGTTTCATTAAATTACACAACTGTGCTTGGTTTCTTCTTCAGGAGCAGCTATAACAGATATAACACTTTGATGTCCCCATATTCCCCTGTTGGGTATTTCAAGTTATACAATGGAAACTGGACAAACAGATTCTATACAAGTGTTCAAAACAGGTATGGCTGTTATAGTGTCCCATCTTATATTTTATTCCTCATCTCTGTGGATAATGTACCTGTGATGGAGGCCTACTTTGTTTGAAGCATGTGGCTCAGCTGTGCTGGATGTATGTTTTAAATGGTGCTGAAACAACTGCTTATAGAAAGCTATGTTTGCTACAAGTGTATATATAAGTTTGTGCATAAAATATACAGAACATTGCAATTGCTTGTATAAAGTAAAGTTTATTAAAGCCCTTACCTGGAGCTCTCAGAGAAGCCACTTCCTAAAGGGGTGGGCAGCCTCTCTGAATGAATATCTATAGAGTAGATGCTGACCACCTGGGGGCAGCATAGAGCAGTTTGGAGGCTATAAATGCTGCAGACTGGTTTCTTTTGTGAGTCTGTGTTAAGCCTTTGTAAGAGGCAGTTTTAGAGCTTCAGGAGTGTTCTTGCAGGGTTACTGTTGACCCCCTGCTGGTAAAAGTCTGTATTGCACTGTTGCAAATACAATTTTTTCTGCATTTGATAAAAATAAAGCACAATATTTCCACTGAAGATCTGTCTGGCTAATGAACCTGCATGTGCCCAGTGATAGTAACAAGAGGCACAAAGTTTGTGCCAGTGCTAATAACCCCTTGCAGTTAGTAATATTTCCTGGCCAGCTGTTTGAATGCAAAAATCTGATTGGTCGCCTTGGGTTACTAGACCTTGAGGAAACTTGTTCCTATTATAAACTATACCCCCTAATAACCTTATACCCCGATACCCCCTAATAAGGCAGTACTGTAATAACCTGCACAAAATAGAGAGAGGTAGATAATAACAAAAGTCTATATTTATTTACAGTTCTTTTTGTTTATCGGGAAATGTGGTCTCCTTACATTGTATCAGTAAGTATTATAATATGACCATCATAGATGGATGTTTTCTAAGCAGCTTTTCTTCTGGCCTTTGTGTGTTTTTTTCTTGTGGTTTGCAAATTATTAACGTTCCTGTTTTGTATCTTTCTGGCATGAAAATTCTGTTCTATAACTCTATGTTACTAACCATAGCAACCAAAAAAGCACATTGACTGTAAGGCTTAAACTTAATCATAATAAAGATATAGGAACTGTTATCCAGAAAGCTGGTGGCCTGGGGTTTCCAGATAAGGGGTCTTTCCATAATTTGACTACAAAAAAATCAACAACCATTAACTAAACCCAATTGGATTGTTCTGCCCCAATAAGGGGTAATTATATCTTAGTTGGGATCAAGTACAGATACTGTTTTATTATTACAGAGAAAAGGGAATCATTTAACCATTAAATAAACCCAATAGGGCTGTTCTGCCCCCAATAAGGGGTAATTATATCTTAGTTGGGATCAAGTACAGGTACTGTTTTATTATTACAGAGAAAAGGGAATCATTTAACCATTAAATAAACCCAATAGGGCTGTTCTGCCCCAATAAGGGGTAATTATATCTTAGTTGGGATCAAGTACAGGTACTGTTTTATTATTACAGAGAAAAGGGAATCATTTAACCATTAAATAAACCCAATAGGGCTGTTCTGCCCCAATAAGGGGTAATTATATCTTAGTTGGGATCAAGTACAGGTACTGTTTTATTATTACAGAGAAAAGGGAATCATTTAACCATGAAATAAACCCAATAGGGCTGTTCTGCTCCCAATAAGGGGTAATTATATCTTAGTTGGGATCAAGTACAGGTACTGTTTTATTATTACAGAGAAAAGGGAATCATTTAACCATGAAATAAACCCAATAGGGCTGTTCTGCCCCCAATAAGGGGTAATTATATCTTAGTTGGGATCAAGTACAGGTACTGTTTTATTATTACAGAGAAAAGGGAATCATTTAACCATGAAATAAACCCAATAGGGCTGTTCTGCCCCAATAAGGGGTAATTATATCTTAGTTGGGATCAAGTACAGGTACTGTTTTATTATTACAGAGAAAAAGGAAATCATTTTTAAAAATAAGAATCATTTGCTTATAATGGAGTCTATGGAAGATGGCTTTCACACAAGTCAAAGCTTCCTGGATAACAGATTTCTGGATAATGGATCCAATACCTGTATTCATATTTCTAGGATGAGGTATTAGATTATATCTCAGATACCTGACTAACTGATTCTCTTTAGTCTGGGGCTTCTTTTATATTTATCCTTTCTGGGACCTCCTGTCTCACAACACAACAAAGAAGTGGATAGCGCACCCTCAGATAAGGGTGAGGTGCTATTCTATGGGGGGGGGGGGGGGCACCCATAAAGAGTCCCCTCAATACAGAACAATAATTCATCTAGAGGAATGCACACTCATAAAAAAAATCAAAATATATATTAGATCACAAAATTAATCCATAAATTATCCCAACGCGTTTCAACCACCATGTGGTCTTCATCAGCTGAATTACACAATCTGCCTTATTTTTTATTCCCCTGATGAAGACCACATGGTGGTTGAAATGCGTAGGGCTAATTTATGTTATAATTTTGTGATGTACCGTATTTTTCGCCATATAAGACGCACCCAATTTTAAAGGAGGAAAATCTGGAAAAAAAAAAGATTCTGAACCAAATACTGCAAAAGGCAGTGGACTTGCTTGGTGCATAGGTGCTGGTAGGTAGATCAGGGGAAGGGGTTACTTGTACTAAACTAATGGCTTGTCCCGAAGAGCTTACACTCTTATTACACAGTTACAATGGCCACCACACTTCCACTCCTACTCACCAATGACTTGCCCCTTGCTGGTCCCATCCTGCTTCCCCTTGCCCCCCACTGCCTTAAGAACAGCCGGAGACTGCAACTCATGACAAGCCCATCTGTGCCCCAATCGCCTCCTTAGAACTACATATCCCAAAATGCAGCGCGACTGGGTTGTACTTAGCAACTTGTGATTGGCCACACGCACCCCGCCCCCCCTTTGGACGGAGGTGAGTGCGTGCGTGTTACATCTTCAGCTCAAGTGTCGGCAGGACGGACAGAGGTGGAGAGAGGTACGGGGGAGGTATGCGCGATTGAACGGACGCGTGTCCATGCACGCCCGTGCTCACCTCCATCCAAAGGGGTGTGTGTGCGTATATTTGTACCGTATATTTGTCGTATAAGACGCATCAACTTTTCCCCCCAAGTTTTGGGGAAGAAAAATTGCGTCTTATACGGCGAAAAATAAATATTTAGATTTTTTTTATGAGTGTGCATTCCTCTAGATTAATTATTTTCCTGTCTCAGATCTGAAACTGTGTCTTTGTTTAACTGGATAGTTCTTAAAAGACTGAGAGCCCTGTACCCTTCTGTTATATACCTTCATTCTGATGTGGTTTAATTCTATTTTCTACAGGCTGTGGTGTATCTAACAACAGTGTAACCAGCCGAATAGTAGGAGGAACTTATGCCAACTTGGGAAACTGGCCGTGGCAAGTCAGTCTACAGTACATGGCAAGAGTTTTATGTGGTGGGTCCATCATTTCTCCCAGGTGGATAGTGACGGCAGCTCACTGTGTATATGGGTACGTTTATGCATCTCAAACACTTGGATTGTGGTTTCCTACCATTCATAAAATGGGAAGACTATGGGTATCTACTGCCCAATGGAAACACTTTGCAGCTAAAGTAGGCGGGATTAGGTGCATAAGGAGGGCTGATCTCTGTCGGTAATAGAAGTTGGGATCTTGCAAGGCTCTGTTTAATAATTTATAATAATTTACCTTGTACTTTTCTTTATTTTCACCTAGATTTTATTTCTTTACTATGGTACAAATGTTGTATTTTGTGTGCAAAAATGTGAAAAAAGAAAATGTTTCAAAAAATACATAGCACATTTGCCAAAGGCAATAAAGTGAAAACAAGCACAAACATGATTAAAAAGTTAATTGAACTGTGATTAGTAGAGATGTAGCGAACCTCAAAAAAAAAGTTTCGAACCCGTTCGCGAACTTATGACAAAGTGCGAAAGTTCGCGAACTTTGCGAACCCCATAGACTTCAATGAGAAGGCAAACTTTAAAACCTAGAAAAGCCATTTCTGGCCAGAAAACTGATTTTAAAGTTGTTTAAAGGGTGCCACGACCTGGACAGTGACATGCAGGAGGGGGATCAAGCAAAAATTTCTCTGAAATATACTTTGTTGACACAGCATTGTGAGAAAACGCAAGCTATTCCTATGTATACGCAAAGGCAGCTGGCAGACCTAGCGGAAATACGTGGCGTTTTTTGCTATTTCGCACTATTAGCACCATGGAAATGGGATTTGCTTACGTCACCAGTACTAGGCTGAAAAATGCCATGTGTGGCTTGTGTGGCGTTTTTAGGCTGAGAAAAAACGCAGCGAAAAAACGCCTAAGGCGAACCCAAATTGTGAACATCGCGAAAAGTTCGCGAACTTGCGAACACCCGATGTTCACGCGAATTAGTTCGCCGGCGAACAGTTCGCTACATCTCTAGTGATTAGCTCCCAATTTGATTTTTACATTGTCTCCAATCAAACATATATGGACCCTGCATGGGCCCTGACAGGTAAAAATGGGCAAAAGTTAATAGCATGTACAGAGATTATGATATACTGACACCTGGCTGGGTGTAGAGTGTAACTGGGCTATAAATCTGGACTGCTACATTATATTATAGCAGTGGGATAAAGGGGTTGAAGGACATGTAAACCCTACATTTTCCTACCAAGTTGGGCACATCTCCCCCACCCAAACCACACCATTTCTATTACATATACTGCTTCTGTTCACCAGCACCATCACATTTTCCTAAAACAAATAGCACCCAGTGCCATCTTCAATGCATGATAATGGAGAGCCCAACCTCTTCTTTGCATGGGGTCAATACATCAATGTAGAAAAATCCAGAAGCACACCAATAGTTTGAATTGCATCTAAAACGTGATTTATTTATTTAATATACATACGAAAAAACAAAGGGCAACATTTTGAGCCTTTTATCAAGCCCGGAGGGGCCCGACACGCTGCCCTTTGTTTATTTGTATGTATGTGACCTAAATAAATCACATTTTTGCAGTTCAAACTATTGGTGTGTTTCTGTCAGACCCATTTACTCAGTGTTACCTGAATGCTTCCCTGCTAGTGGATATCAAGCTTAATATTTCGTTTATTTTAAAATTTACATGAAAATTTGTACCGGTATTGGACCCCTTATCCAGAAACCCATTATCCAGAAAGCTCCAAATTATGGAAAGCCCGTCTCCCATAGACTCCATTTTAATCAAATAATTCAGAATTTTAAAACTGATTTCCTTTTTTATGTAGAAATAAAACAGTACCTGTACTTGATCCCAACTAAGATATAATTACCCCTTATTGGGGGCAGAACAGCCCTATTGGGTTTATTTAATGGTTAAATGATTCCCTTTTCTCTGTAATAATAAAATAGTACCTGTACTTGATCCCAACTAAGATATAATTACCCCTTGTTGGGGGCAGAACAGCCCCATTGGGTTTATTTAATGGTTAAATGATTCCTAATTCTCTGTAATAATAAAACAGTACCTGTACTTGATCCCAACTAAGATATAATTACCCCTTATTGGGGGCAGAACAGCCCCATTGGGTTTATTTAATGGTTAAATGATTCCCTTTTCTCTGTAATAATAAAACAGTACCTGTACTTGATCCCAACTAAGATATAATTACCCCTTATTGGGGGCAGAACAGCCCTATTGGGTTTATTTAATGGTTAAATGATTCCCTTTTCTCTGTAATAATAAAACAGTACCTGTACATGATCCCAACTAAGATATAATTACCCCTTATTGGGGGCAGAACAGCCCTATTGGGTTTATTTAATGGTTAAATGATTCCCTTTTCTCTGTAATAATAAAACAGTACCTGTACTTGATCCCAACTAAGATAAAAATAATCCTTATTGGATGCAAAACAATCCTATTAGGTTTAATTAATGTTTTATTGATTTTTTAGTAGACTTAAGGTATTGAGATCCAAATTACGGAAAGACCCCTTATCTGGAATACCCTCGGTCCCAAGCATTCTGGATAATGGGTCCTATACCTGTATTTATATATTTTGAAACTAAATTCTGAACATCACACTGTTTCCTGATAGGTCTTACTCAAGTGCTCCTGGATGGAAGGTGTTCGCTGGGACACTGACCCTGCCAAGTTACTATGATCCCAGTGGATATTCCGTGGAAAGAATAATTGCGCACCCTGGTTATAATTCTTCCACTAATGATAATGATATCGCCCTAATGGAACTAAGCAATGAGTTAACATTTGGCTGTAAGTATTCTTCTGCCTTGTAGTGTTGGGGCAAGAACCAAGAATCTGTAGCCAATCAGAGAATTAAATGTTTGCAGCTCAGTTCAGAGCAACATAATGTGGGTGAGAGGGGATTCCTACATCCAATATGGTATTGACATAAACCCCTTAACAACAGCGGTTTCCCAGAGGAGATGGGCAAACAATTTCCACATTTTAAAGTGCTCCTATCGGGGGAAATAGCTTACCCCACTGGAAGTGAGGATTAACAGAGCCCACACTCTGTATGGGGGAAACAATACCATTTTGTGCAAAAAATACTCCTAACGGGCACTGTGCCCCCAGCAACAGGAAGGAGATCCCAGTGGGGGCGGCCATATTGTGGCACTAACATGCAGATTAGCTCTCTTGCACTGCCCAGGGTCTCAGTAAAAAAACCTTAAAGTCTCAAAAATAATTGCAGTGGCTCATTATCTCCAGAGTGACATGGGGATAGATGCCATCTCTGCGAAGGTAAAAGGTGCATTGGGTGGCTCGGGGGGGGGAGCAGCTCTGTGCCACAAAGGCCTGTATTGCTGCATTGTACCTGTGGCACCTACTGTGGCTCTGCATAGGAAATGCTGATATTTCATAATAGAAAAAAATAAAATAATTTGTATCTATTATGTTATTGTTTTTCCAGATAGCATTCAGCCGGTGTGCTTACCCAACTCTGGAATGTTCTGGGAGGCTGGAACTACAAATTGGATATCTGGTTGGGGATCGACCTATGAAGGAGGTAATAAAAATCCCTGATTATCATTAGATAGACAGATAGATAGATAGATAGATAGATAGATAGATAGGTAGATAGATAGATAGATAGATAGATAGATAGATAGATAGATAGATTATAGACATAGACAGACAGACAGCTGATAGATTAATAGATGATAGATAGATGGATAGATAGATAGATAGATAGATAGATGATAGATAGATAGATAGATAGATAGATAGACAGACAGATTATAGACAGACAGACAGCTGATAGATAAATAGATGATAGGTAGATAGATAGATAGATAGATAGATAGATAGATAGATAGATAGATAGATAGATAGAAGCCTTAAAGGGGTTGTAAACCCAACCTTAACACCGCAACACTGTGGAAAAAAAATCCCTGCAAAAAAAAAACAACTTTAAAGGGCACCTATCGGTGTAAAATTTTTACCCTATTAGAGGCATGGGTGAATATAGCCCACACTGTGTAAAAAATGTTCCTAATTGGCACTGTGCCCCCAGCAACAGGAGGGAGCTCCCAGTGTGGGCGGCCATGTTGTGGCACTAACATGCAACAGCTACATTAATATGCCCCCCGTAGAGCTGGGGATCTCACATGCACATAATGAGCAAACTGGGGCACTAAGTACCATTTGCATGTTAGTGCCACAACATGGCCGCCCCACTGGGAGCTCCCTCCTGTTGCTGGGGGCACAGTGCCCATTAGGAGTATTTTTGGAAACAAAATGGTATTGTTTCCCCCATCCAGAGTGTGGGCTCTATTAACCATACTTCCGGTGGGGTAAACAGTTTTCTACTGATTGGTGCCCTATAAGTCATGTCGGAGTGTTCGGCTCGGTAAGTATCACTGGGCTGGGGGCAGCTTTGGGGGACTTCTCGCCCCAAACATTTTACTGCCACAGCTCATTACTAATACTCACACGTTCCCATGGATTTTCATAGGAATGTGTCAGTATCGCTTTAATGCATAATAAGTCTCTTTTTTCTCACTTCCCATGGATTTACACTCTATTTCTAATTCATAGTAACTGCTGGTTTCTTTTTTCCTTTTTAATTCCAGGTAGCGCTTCTACATATCTGCGGTATGCTGCAGTTCCACTGATTGACTCAAATGTGTGCAATAAAACTTATGCGTACAATGGGCAAATTACAGCTTCTATGATATGTGCTGGCTATCTTAGTGGGGGAGTAGATACATGCCAGGTAAGCCCTTGTGTGGGGGCCGTGGCAGGGGTTCCTTGGGGGTGTGGCTGCCCCCCGGGTGGGCCTTCACTCCCCTGTTGTGTGCACAGTGAATCCTATGATCCCAGGGGGCGGCCCTTAGTACTTAAAATGGCAGTTTCCTATTTAGGATTACCCAATGGCTCATACTACTAAAAAAGTATATTTTTTATGAAAATGGTTTATTTAGATGAAGCAGGGTTTTACATATGAGCTGTTTATGCAATATATTTTAATAGAGACTGCATTATTCAGGGGTATAGTTTACCTTTAATACATTGCTTAGATCAGGATTTAAAAGTACAGTACCAAACATTACTCAGTTGTTGTTGGACTACAAACCCCAGAATAATGTAACATATAATGAAGGTTGAGGCATGCTGGGAGCTGTAGTCCAGAGGACGATTCCTGAGCTGAAGAGCTGGCTGTGCTGTGCCCTACACTGGTGTAACTGTTTGGTTTCCCCCACATATAAGTCCCACTCACTGCTCTGCATACACACCGTGTTACTCTGCTTATGCTTTGGGATTGGGTCTTTCAGGGGAACCAGTTGGGTTTAAAGCAAACAGGGATGCGGTGCTTATGAAAAATCCATTTAATAATATATATTATGTGAAAATATATATTATATGTGAAAACAGAGAAACCAAGCTTGAACAGAGGCGGGGGGGGGGGGGGGGTGTGCAACATCTATTGTTTGCCACATACAAAGCTGTTTGGCACAGACTTTTTTGGTATTTCCTTCCTTATTGTATTCAGGTTCCTCTGCTTGAAGTAGGGCCCCACTCGTCCAGTTTTGACCCGGACAGCCCGGTTTTGGGTAGGGCTGGGCAGGTCAAAACTGGCTGCCCGGTTTTCCCAATTTGGAAAACTGAGCACGATTTTTCAGGTTTGACACAGTGATTGGCCAATTGCGGCATCATATCCCTGCCCCTGTGACATCACTGCCCTGCCCAGTGACATCACACCCTGTCACCCCCATAATGTCAGTGGCTGTCCCTGTGACATCACCCTGCCCGGAGTTTCTGCACAGGAGAGGTGGCAACCCTAGCTTGAAGTCCTATTAGAAATTTATTGGAGCAGTTGTAGGGGCCCACCAATGAGATCTTTGCCCTGGGCCCACTGGTACCTAATAGCAACCCTGCCAATGGTAGGTAGCACACTGTCAGCAAGTCTCTGTATATTTACTGAGTAAGGAACACGTTATCCTCAAACAACAGATATAACTCTGCTTTACCAGGCAGTGTCACTGCAGAACCGAAGGTAAACGGCTTCAGGTTTAGATCTTTCCATTTCTACCAGTGGTAAAGGCACTGATACATACAGGAAACAAAGCCACACACTATGGTCAGTTTCAGCAAGGGAAAGTTAACCTACCTATATAAGTCCAAAATGTGGGAGGAAACCCATGCACAGAGGGGAGAACTTACAATCCCCTTATAAACTGAGCGCTGACTGCAACAGAACTCAGCACCCAGGGCTGTAAGACAGCAGTACTGTGCCACCCTTCAGCTTCACCCTTCATTTTGGAGAAACAAATAGTTCCTGTTAACTAAAATGGTTTTAACATTATCTGCTTTTATTTTATAGGGTGACAGCGGGGGACCTTTAGTGACCCAAACAAACGCCACTTGGTGGCTTGTTGGTGACACCAGCTGGGGATATGGCTGTGCCCGAGCCTATAAACCTGGTGTATATGGGAATATGACAACGTTCTTGGATTGGATATATTTACAGATGAGGGTAAGAAACACTGAGTCGCCATCACTGTTATTATTAATCCTGGGAAATCCAGACTATCTGTAGCCAAACCCAGACTGTGCCCTGCTGTGCCAGGGTGCTAATGTGTATGGAACTTACTGTACCCCCAGATTTGGCTTGGCTTTAGTACAGGCCTTTTGTTTAGCCTTGGGTATAGGGAAACAGTGAACTCACAATCAAGCTGTTTCCAACAGACTGCATTACAGGTTCCATGTCCAATTCAAAAAATTCTTGTCTATTTACCAAACTGAAGTAGAGACCCTTACCCAGCATGCCGGTCACTTTCGAAGTCAATTATCAATCAATAATGTTCAGCACCCCTGTGGTTTGTGTTTGGATCACTCCCCTGGGCCATCATGGCATCTCTTGTTTCCCCTAAAGACCTCCGAGACCCTGACCAAAATAATTGTGTAAAATTCATAATTTCACACAATCAGTTTTTCCTGGGTCATATTATTCTTGCTATTATGCCTGGGTAACAAGTGAGATAAAAACCAGTGAGCGTCAAGGAATTATATCAGAAATATATTTAGGCTACCCTAAGGGGGCAAATATGCTTTTTTTTCAAAATGGCTGATATGGTGCTGGGAATCAGCATTTTCATTGGTCTTTTCTTTTGCACTTTTAGTGAGGTTTTTGGTCAGTAGAATTCTCATTGGTGAATATTCTTGCATCTATAATTACAGTGGGGCATAGTTATAGTGATCATGATGGACAGATCTGAATTTAGGAGCAATAACTTTCAAGGGAAGGGTGGCATTGTGCAGAACCACACCAGCATTAGTGGCAGAATCACACCATTTTACACAGGAAGGAAGAGGATAGATCATGAGATGTGGTTAATAGTTCATTTAATACAACTGAAATAAACCACAATAATGGCCATGGGAACCACAGGAATAATAATGTTTCTTCAATTGGTTCTTTGAGTTCCCTGACTAGGGTGTCTGAATGATGTACCCACATGCCACTTACCACTCACCCCTATAAATCCAGCACTTACTTACGCAGGCCCAGAAGAAGAAGGCCCGGCTTTTTGTTCTTTATTCTAGAAGTGAGATTTTTGATGAATCTTCCTCACCATAAAATACAAGACTATGGGCTCATTTAGGAATGTAAGTGCATCTGCAAAGATCTCAAATAGATGCATCTCACATTGGTGCTAAAGGTACTAGACCCCATACATGTTCCTACCATCTGACGGTGAGTTCTAAGGCACCCACTAGCCTGAATAGTCCTTGAACTACCCAAATGGAAACTATAGAACCCTTCAAGACCACCTTCCTGGACCTGATGGGGTTCTCCTAGCCAAATGGATGCTGTGAATGAGGCTGAATGCGTTGGTGTGCCAGAAGTGGTAATTTGTGCTTATACTGGTGCATCACACAAGTTACCGAGGATACTACATCTGCCATGACATTGGAACATTGGAAGTTGGTTCAGTACTGTCTTTTAATTGCTAAGAAAACCAATTGAGACATAGAGAAATGTTGGGCCTACATAGTGCTCTATGGGAAACAGAAATGCTGGTCTGCCTGTAATAGATCCCATACATCTGTAATGTAAATCCAATGCACTTGATATACCATTTGCCTAATAATAACAATTATTTCTGTCTTTTGCAGACCTACAGTTGATGAATGAGGATTTATTACAATGGATTAATATTCCCAGTGTTGGCACAGAATAAAATCGCCATTGCTACTTAACCGAAATGAAGTTTGTTGAAGTACAAGAGCCTTGGGTATGGAGAGTGTACGACTCCCAGCCTTTGAAAAGCAAAATGAAGGACATTTTAGGCCACACCCAATCCCCATGGCTACACCCAGATATTCCCTGATCTGCCCCAAACCCCTCACACATTATAGTAACCCCTCTTGCTGGCCCACAGTTCAGCACTGTCCCACCCAAGGGCAGAGAGGGCATTTGGCTTCAGCCCCCAGATGTTTTAGACTGACAGTATATCTACTAGATACTGTATATCATGACCTTGATAAGTGAAATGCTCCATAGACATTGCAAGGCTCCCCCTTCCCTTACTCAAGCCCCGGTATAGGGGTTTTTTGGACAATGTGGGTTCTGTACTGTCAGACTGATGCAAAATGTTTCCATGAATTATGCTTTTAAGAATAATAAAGTTTACTTTTAACCCTTAACAAGCGTGTTTTGGATAATTTTATTGTGCAATATTGCTTTAAGAATACAACCCAGATGTTGCTGGACTACAGCTCCCAGCATGCCTCAACCTTCATTATATGTTACATTATTCTGGGATTTGTAGCCCAGCAACATGTACCATATTAGCACAAATTTCAAGCCTTTTTCCTCATTCCTAAGTACAGAACACCTGACCTGCTGTGATTCTAACACACATTGTTAGTGTTGGGCTTTGGACAGAGAGGGTGTGACCAGTAAAACTATATCTCTCAGCTCCTCCATGCCTCCCCGTATGATTATATAGAGAAACAAGGACACGCGGAGATCCCTGCTGAAAGGAATATAAAAGGGTCTCATCCGGGTGAGAACAAACAGAGACGTCCAAACAACTGCCTCCTGGTAAGGTCTATAAGAGAACTGGGTGGTAGGGCAGATTTTTGGTGGCAGTAGTGCCAGGGTGACCCTTGGAAATAGGCACATTTGTGCTCATTATGGGACAGATGCTCCTGTGCCACGTAAATGAGTTAATTTGCACAATAACTGCGTCCACTTTGGAGCAAGCGCAACTATCATGGTGGTCATAAATGAGCCCTGTGTCCGGCTGCCCAGAAACTGCCAAGATGTTTTTATCTCACTGTCCTTATAGGAATAGTGAGAACTGCTGCGCTTATTGATGAAGCCCACAGGGGATCCTGGGAATTAACGCCACCTTCAGGGTAGTGGTAGCTCGAGGGTTAATGTAAATAAATGCAAGTGCAAGGAGCGTATTTAGGTGCAAGCACCTTTAATGAATGCCATCCATACTCAGGGGTTGTGTCCATTTTGGTACGACTCCAATTGTTACTGCGCAGGTAAATGAGCCCTATTGCGCTGTGTACACCCCATTAAGGAGTCGGAATACAAGGTATTCCAGTAGAGTGAAAAATATTGTACCCCCAGCACTCACTGTACAAGTACTACTTTCCTCTCTGGAGCACTCTCTTTATATTGTATTCGGGATACTTCTACTTTCTACTCCTCCATATAATCACTTAAACCATATCACTTTATTATGTATTATAGTATTAGAGGTTAGGCAGTTACAGTAATTGTCAGCAGACTGGTTTGACTAAAGGCCATTCCTTTGAACAATATAAGCTAGAAACAATATATTTGCAAGACGTCCACGCCTCAGGGGCCAATGGAGCAACATACTCGCGTGGTGTTTACAGTAAAAAAGCAGGTAAAACAACAATGTAGTTTGTTAATGCTGTCATTTCCCTACAGAAATAGGGGTTGGTAGCACTAGGTAGGTACCTAATATATAGGGGCAGAGACAGGGGAAAGTGTTGGAAGGGTTACTGCCTGCCCTGCTCTCATTTCCCTACAGAAATAGGGGTTGGTAGCACTAGGTAGGTACCTAATATATAGGGGCAGAGACAGGGGAAAGTGTTGGAAGGGTTACTGCCTGCCCTGCTCTCATTTCCCTACAGAAATAGGGGTTGGTAGCACTAGGTAGGTACCTAATATATAGGGGCAGAGACAGGGGAAAGTGTTGGAAGGGTTACTGCCTGCCCTGCTCTCATTTCCCTACAGAAATAGGGGTTGGTAGCACTAGGTAGGTACCTAATATATAGGGGCAGAGACAGGGGAAAGTGTTTGAAGGGTTACTGTCTGCCCTGCTCTAATTTCCCTACAGAAATAGGGGTTGGTAGCACTAGGTAGGTACCTGATATATAGGGGCAGAGACAGGGGAAAGTGTTGGAAGGGTTACTGCCTGCCCTGCTCTCATTTCCCTACAGAAATAGGGGTTGGTAGCACTAGGTAGGTACCTAATATATAGGGGCAGAGGCAGGGGAAAGTGTTGGAAGGGTTACTGCCTGCCCTGCTCTCATTTCCCTACAGAAATAGGGGTTGGTAGCACTAGGTAGGTACCTAATATATAGGGGCAGAGGCAGGGGAAAGTGTTGGAAGGGTTACTGCCTGCCCTGCTCTCATTTCCCTACAGAAATAGGGGTTGGTAGCACTAGGTAGGTACCTAATATATAGGGACAGGGACAGGGGAAAGTGTTGGAAGGGTTACTGCCTGCCCTGCTCTCATTTCCCTACAGAAATAGGGGTTGGTAGCACTAGGTAGGTACCTAATATATAGGGGCAGAGACATGGGAAAGTGTTGGAAGGGTTACTGCCTGCCCTGCTCTCATTTCCCTACAGAAATAGGGGTTGGTAGCACTAGGTAGGTACCTAATATATAGGA
This sequence comes from Xenopus tropicalis, assembly GCF_000004195.4. Classification (NCBI taxonomy): domain Eukaryota; kingdom Metazoa; phylum Chordata; class Amphibia; order Anura; family Pipidae; genus Xenopus; species Xenopus tropicalis. Next base: position 10,143,506 of record NC_030678.2, read on the forward strand.
ATTTTTATTAAAAATAAAAATGCTTACAATAAATAAACAAAACATAATACAATTCTTATACTAAGAAAACAAAACTAATGGTTTTGTTGAACTGACCATGAACAGTTTACCTGTTACTCCCTCCCCATTCCACCCACATGAGGACGGCCAACTATCAAAAGTCCACCCCTTTGTCCATATTGACCGCCTCCCCTCCCCACACCCTCACCAATCCCACAACACCCAATGGATAGCCAGTTCCAAAGCCTTGTCTCTGTCCAGTTTAGCTTCCGTTCCCCTCCACCAAAGCAAAATGACCAAAGCCCACGCCCACCCTAACCCCTTCCCCCACCCAAAAGAGAAAGAAGACCCCCAAACCCAGTACAAGGCTTCCGCCATAATAATGAAGGCAAAGGCTTGGGATCTGTCGAAAATGCCTAAAAATAAACAAAAAGGCAGTATCACGTTCTTGAAAACCATGGTTAAGATTTATGTTTAGATCTTTTATTTCTCTTCCTTGCCTCTTCTTGTCTCTTATCCTCCTGACTGGTATCCCCCTCCAGGTCCCCATACCTTTTGACCTGAACACCTGAAGGGACAGGATCATCATCCCTAATAGACACAATTTCATCTGTGTCCACAGAAAGGTTACCACCCCATCTACCTTTCTTTACCTGGGTTTTAACACCTTGCCTTTCAGAGGGCCTTTTTTTGGGTTACATGCTCCTGCCCTGTGTCCATTTCCCCCTCATCCCCACTCTTGCTTTCGGAATCCCCCTCCGCCCCACTATCAGATTCTTCAGCAAGACATTGACCAGGGGAATGTACTGGATCAGCTTCCAAAGGGACTCTCTCCTGCTCAGCCTGTCTCTCCTCCTCCCTTTCCATTCTTTTGAGCTCATCCTGTTCCTCCATTTCTTCCCCCCAACATTTTTGTCTACTCAAAGGGGCAAATTTATTTGAGAGATCAATTTTCATGGAGGGAATTAGCCTCTATGGGGCTTGCTGCTTTCCTTTCCCACTGCCAACTTCCACCCATTCTTTTCCTTTAGAAGGGACAGAGGATTTTGGAGCTACAGAACCAGATTTTAGGAGTATGGGCTTAGAACTCTGCCTCTGAGGCAAAGGAGCAGACTTGGGACCTTTGGGTTGGTGAGGAGGTGGGGATGGGTTGTGTGGTTCTATGGCCAGTATAGGCTGACTTATGGACTGATGAGACTCTGACCCTTGGACTGGGGGCTGACATTCTCTGAGCTCCTCTCTGATCTCTTCCAGCATTTCCTCAGCCATCTCCTCCTCCAAATTAGGGCAACTCTCCCTGATATTATGAAGAGCCTCAGGACAAGCCCTGTGCGAGTGGCCAAAGAATCCACACAGGCTGCACTTTACGTCCTTACAGTCTCGCCCTATGTGCCCAACATCACCACAAAGTGAACACCTGACCACTGCACAGGCATTTGCACGGTGACTATAAGAGCCACATTTGAAACAAGCCCTCGGCTGCCCGGGGTAAAAGACCACTCCCCTCTCATCCCCAATAAAGACTGAGTTAGGGAGATGCTGAGGGATGTTATAGCGCATTCGGAGCTCCACATTAGCACACCAACCCCCAGACCAGTACCCATTGTTGTCTATGTCCATAGTGAGGGGGGAGAGAACCTTACAATGCCTGCCCAGCCATATTGCTATATCTTCAGGAGGGACATTGTCATTTTTAAACAAAACCGTGACCTTTTTGGTCTCTGGCTTAGTGACTGGAATCACCTTAAAGTTCTTCCAGAGACCCGTGGATCTAAAGTGGTCATACTCATGCCAGAAGTACTCAAGTTTGTTAGAGGTCCTGAAAACAATGTCGTACTCCAACTCGGAGTTCTTTATGCAGGCTCTCACATCTGCAGGGGTTAGGGTGGCCTGTTTCAGCAGCAACTCCTTCCCAATCACATCCCTGCTGGGCATTGACTCCCTTTCTCCTTCCCATTTCAGCCTAATGCGGTTTCTCAGTTTGAACACTGGGCCAGTAACTCTCCGCTCCACCCCTGGGACTCTCACTCGATTTAGGGGCCTATTCCAAGCATTAGGTGGCTGTGGGGGGTTGGCCTTTTGGCCTGAGTTTCTACCCATGGATGCGTTATTTGCCTGGATTGATGAGGGAGGGGGTGGCATTAATGGATTAGGTGCTGAGGAGACACCAGGTACCGGCACAGTAAGCGGAACGGACTGATGAGCCCCAGAGGGTTCCTCAACTGCCACATCACTTGCCCCTGCAGTTCCACTCTCCCTGCCCTGTGGTTCCTGCAGAACTGACTCCACACACCGCTTTACCACCCCAGCATTCTCACCATCACTTTCTCCATCACTCATACAAGCCACACCCACACTAGGCTCCTCCTTCTTGCCATCTGCCACTCCAACACTCACTGCCACCGGCCCATCCACACAAGGTGTTACCGTCAATTCCATATCCGAACACTCCCCATGCCCCAGAGCAGAAGCATCTGAAGCACTCTGTTTTACAACAGAAACCTCAGTTTGGCCCTGGGGGGCCCCACTTTCCTGATAGGATGGAAGAGATGGAAAGTCATCCTGGGAAAAGACAAAAGTCTCCACCTCTCTCTGGGGCAGCTTGCCCTTCTTCACATTCCCTTGCACTGTTGCCAGTTCCTCCTGGGTAAAAACGAAATTAGGGGCATGTATCTGGGCAACAACAGTCTTCTTATGGTGCAGTTTCCCTGGCGTTCTTCCTTCCCGGTCGCTCTCGGATGAGGAGACCTGCCTGGGAGATCTGTATGGCACCGGCTCCTTCAGGATTTTTGCAGATGCTTCAAAGCGCCTCCTGTTGGCGTACACCTTCGCCATTGGCCCTATTTGGCCCCTCACGCTGTCCAGCTCTTTCTCCAGTGAAAACATTACAGCATTTAGATGGTTAACTTTAGACAAGTAATACTCCTGATCCTCCACTTTTGCATAGGAGTACTGGTTGTAGGCAGCTGCTTCCTTTTTGCCTCCAGATCTTCCATCAGTCTGATTGACTGAATCAGTTGGTCACTATCAATCTTGTCCCCTTCAAAAGGAGACTGTTTAAGCACAGAGATGGCCTGCCCAGCTAAGGTATTGTTTTGGGCACTGTGCGTATTAGCATTTGGACTTGGAGCACCAACATGTCTGCCTTCCAATTCAGGTGTAGTAAGATGGCCGCCATTGTGCTTCCACAAACCTTCTGCACCTCCAAGATGGCTGCTACTCAAATTGGGAGTACCAAGATGGCTGCCATGAAGCCGGCTCTGCTCTTTGCCACATCTAATATGGCCGCCAGCAACATCCACTTCCTGCTTAGAAGCCATGTGCTTTGGAAATCCAAGATGGCCGCCAGCAACATGCACTTCCTGTTTGGAAGCCATGTGCTTAGGAAATCCAAGATGGCCGCTGGACTCTTGCTGTTTGGCATTCTGTGTTTGCTTGCTGGCTTCCTTCAGCACTTTCCCTCCAGGGAGAGAAGGAGTTCCCTTCCCCAGAGCAGTGGGAGCCTGGGATGGAGCAGGGGAAGTGTTTATGGGAGCTGGTACTGCACTTACAGATGCGCCATCTTGGGTATGTACACCAACAGTTTGTGTTATTGTGCAACTTGTACTCTCAGCAGTGTGTGTAACATCACCCAGCAATGTGTTGTGACTGGGCAGCAGGGTTGGCTCCCCCCCAGGGGCAGCAGCAGGGGCCCCATGTTGGTGAGGGGCAGTCACTGCCGGGGGAACCACAGACTCAGTTTTACATGCAGGTTTAACAACATAATCAGTAACATTTTCTGCAGAACTTTCTACAACAGAACTGTCTGAGTCTGCACTTACTGCCATTTCCACTTTGCCTCCTCTCCTCCCCACACACTTCTTCACCACATTTCCACCTTTGTGGCTCTTTCCTCCCTCCTTCCCACTTCCACTCTCCCCTTTACCAGTAGCTTCCCTGTGGCCTCTGGCTGCCGGCTTGGCCCATTCCTTCGGGGCTGCTGCAGGGACTCTCCCCAGGGATGCAGATCTTGGCTTCCTCCTCCTGGGGCTTAGTGATGTTTCTAGTGGATCTCTGGCCCTCCACTGTAGGCCCCAAGGCCTGGGCCTCGCGCTGAGAACGTGTCCGCCCAGGCCCTACTGGACCCGGGCTAACACTCTCCATTCTGGAGGTCACTCACAGCTCAGACAGGCACGTCTGCTCTGCTCTCAGTTCCCTACTGAAATAGGGGTTGGTAGCACTAGGTAGGTACCTAATATATAGGGGCAGAGACAGGGGAAAGTGTTGGAAGGGTTACTGCCTGCCCTGCTCCCATTTCCCTACAGAAATAGGGGTTGGTAGCACTAGGTAGGTACCTAATATATAGGGGCAGAGACAGGGGAAAGTGTTGGAAGGGTTACTGCCTGCCCTGCTCTCAGTTCCCTACTGAAATAGGGGTTGGTAGCACTAGGTAGGTACCTAATATATAGGGGCAGAGACAGGGGAAAGTGTTGGAAGGGTTACTGCCTGCCCTGCTCTCATTTCCCTACAGAAATAGGGGTTGGTAGCACTAGGTAGGTACCCAATATATAGGGGCAGAGACAGGGGAAAGTGTTGGAAGGGTTACTGCCTGCCCTGCTCTCATTTCCCTACAGAAATAGGGGTTGGTAGCACTAGGTAGGTACCCAATATATAGGGGCAGAGACAGGGGAAAGTGTTGGAAGGGTTACTGCCTGCCCTGCTCTCATTTCCCTACAGAAATAGGGGTTGGTAGCACTAGGTAGGTACCTAATATATAGGGGCAGAGACAGGGGAAAGTGTTGGAAGGGTTACTGCCTGCCCTGCTCTCATTACATCTACATAAACATGAAAAAGCAGCATCACAAAATAATATATGTTTTCTCTTTTTCGCTTCTGCTGCTGGGCATCACTAAAAGAGCATTATAACCCTCAATAATTATTTTTCTCTTAACTATATAGAAATAATTTTATTGCTTTATATATTTTTAACCCAATCCTTATTTTTCATAACATTCTTTAATTATTAATATTTTTACAAAGTAAATAGAAGTGATTATTACTTAATAACCTAAAATGGGGGGGGGGGGAGGTGGAACTGATGTGTAGGAGTATGGGGGTATAGTTGTGGGGGGGTTGATGGCCAAAGGGCTTATGGAACTGTGCTTTTGTATATCAGTGATGTTGGTATTACTAATAAAGACCATTTCTGTTTCTAGGGAGTTTGGTATAAAGAATGGCTGCATTCAGTTAATCCGTCCTGACCAAGCTAGCAGCTCACCTAAAAGGTAAATGCCTTGGTTAATATTTAACTTGTTGTACATAAACTATAATAATACCTAAGGTCTAAGGTGTTTTATGGTGTTAGTACCACACCTATCGGTGGAAAATTGCTTACCCCACTGGAGGCACAGGGAATAGAGCCCACACTCTGAATGGGGGAAACAATATCATTTTGTGCAAAAAATGCTTCTAACGGGCACTGTGCCCCCAGTAACAGGAGGGGCTCCCAGTGGGGCGGCCATGTTGTGACACTAACATACAAATGATACTTAGTGCCCCAGTTTGCTCATTATGTGCATGTGAGACCCCCTGCTCTACAGGGCCAACAGCTACATTAATATGCAAAATAATCCTCCAATGAAAATCTCAGACAGTCAATTGATAGGCACCCTTAATTACATATGGAAATCAATTTACCAATGAGAATTCTACTAACCAAAATCTCAATTACAGATGAGAATGAAGAGAACTGACCAATGAGAATGCTGATTCCCAGTACTTTGGCAGCCATCTTGCTGTTATATTACATAGAGAAGCCATTTTGGCTTCATTATATCACACTGAAATCAAATATGGGGATAAAGGACAGACTTGTCCAATGCTTGGAAAGTGTGTTGATGCTTCTAACTCCAATTGCAGGAACAGAGAACATGGATCAAGATTTACACAGATCAGCTGGGATTCTCATTGGAGGATTATATTGCATATTAATGTAGCTGTTGGCCCTGTAGAGCTGGGGGGCTCACATGCACATAATGAGCAAACTGGGGCACTAAGTATCATTTACAAGTTAGTGTCACAACATGGCCGCCCCACTGGGAGCCCCCTCCTGTTGCTGGGGGCACAGTGAATGTGCTACAATGGTCCCATCACAGCCCTGATCTCAATCTGCTGTCTCTGGGTCTATATGAATAGTGAGTTGCACACGTGCCATCTAACTAACCTGAATTACCTGGAACCAATCTGCCTGGAAGAAATATTTGCATGTGGGGATTTCTGCTAACACAAGAAGCATTTTAAAAAAAATGTTGAGTTTCCAGTGCTCTGAAAGAAGAGAAGATGTTACTGTAAGTTGTATATCTTCATTTAAATGTGAGACATTTCCAGTAAAGTTACTGTGTCTTGCTATTTTTTTTTTAACTCCTGGTTCCCCCTTCAGATTTTCAGCCTATTTACATAGTAACATAGTAAGTTAGGTTGAAAAAAGACGTACAGTATGTCCATCACATTCAACCATAATGCCTATATATAACCTGCCTAACTGCTAATTGATCCAGAGGAAGGCAAAAACCCCATCTGAAGCCTCTCTAATTTGCCCCAGAGGGAAAAACATTCCTTCCTGACTCCAAGATGGCAATTGGACCAGTCCCTGGGGCAACTTGTACTGAGAGGTATCCCCCCTACCCCTGTATTCCCTCACTTGTACTGAGAGCTATCCCCCTACCCCTGTATTCCCTCACTTGTACTGAGAGCTATCTCCCCTACCCCTGTATTCCCTCACTTGTACTGAGAGCTATCCCCCCTACCCCTGTATTCCCTCACTTGTACTGAGAGCTATCCCCCCTACCCCTGTATTCCCTCACTTGTACTGAGAGCTATCTCCCCTACCCCTGTATTCCCTCACTTGTACTGAGAGCTATCTCCCATACCCCTGTATTCCCTCACTTGTACTGAGAGCTATCCCCCCTACCCCTGTATTCCCTCACTTGTACTGAGAGCTATCTCCCCTACCCCTGTATTCCCTCACTTGTACTGAGAGCTATCTCCCCTACCCCTGTATTCCCTCACTTGTACTGAGAGCTATCCCCCTACCCCTGTATTCCCCTCACTTGTACTGAGAGCTATCTCCCTAACCCCTGTATTCCCTCACTTGTACTGAGAGCTATCCCCCCTACCCCTGTATTCCCTCACTTGTACTGAGAGCTATCTCCCCTACCCCTGTATTCCCTCACTTGTACTGAGAGCTATCTCCCCTACCCCTGTATTCCCTCACTTGTACTGAGAGCTATCTCCCCTACCCCTGTATTCCCTCACTTGTACTGAGAGCTATCCCCCTACCCTGTTCCCTTGTACTGAGAGCTATCCCCTACCCTGTATTCCTCACTTGTACTGAGAGCTATCTCCCCTACCCCTGTATTCCCTCACTTGTACTGAGAGCTATTCCCCCTACCCCTGTATTCCTCACTTGTACTGAGAGCTATCTCCCTACCCCTGTATTCCCTCACTTGTACTGAGAGCTATCTCCCCTACCCCTGTATTCCCTCACTTGTACTGAGAGCTATCTCCCATACCCCTGTATTCCCCTCACTTGTACTGAGAGCTATCTCCCCTACCCCCTGTATTCCCTCACTTGTACTGAGAGCTATCTCCCCCCTATCCCCCTGGTATTCCCTCACTTGTACTGAGAGCTATCCCCCCTACCCCTGTATTCCTCACTTGTACTGAGAGCTATCTCCCCTACCCCTGTATTCCCTCACTTGTACTGAGAGCTATCCCCCTACCCCTGTATTCCCTCACTTGTACTGAGAGCTATCTCCCATACCCCTGTATTCCCTCACTTGTACTGAGAGCTATCTCCCATACCCCTGTATTCCCTCACTTGTACTGAGAGCTATCCCCCCTACCCCTGTATTCCCTCACTTGTACTGAGAGCTATCCCCCCTACCCCTGTATTCCCTCACTTGTACTGAGAGCTATCCCCCTACCCCTGTATTCCTCACTTGTACTGAGAGCCTATCTCCCCTACCCCTGTATTCCCTCACTTGTACTGAGAGCTATCTCCCCTACCCCTGTATTCCCTCACTTGTACTGAGAGCTATCCCCCTACCCCTGTATTCCCTCACTTGTACTGAGAGCTATCCCCCCTACCCCTGTATTCCCTCACTTGTACTGAGAGCTATCCCCCCTACCCCTGTATTCCCTCACTTGTACTGAGAGCTATCTCCCCTACCCCTGTATTCCCTCACTTGTACTGAGAGCTATCTCCCCTACCCCTGTATTCCCTCACTTGTACTGAGAGCTATCCCCCTACCCCTGTATTCCCTCACTTGTACTGAGAGCTATCCCCCTACCCCTGTATTCCCTCACTTGTACTGAGAGCTATCCCCCCTACCCCTGTATTCCCTCACTTGTACTGAGAGCTATCTCCCCTACCCCTGTATTCCCTCACTTGTACTGAGAGCTATCTCCCCTACCCCTGTATTCCCTCACTTGTACTGAGAGCCTATCTCCCCTACCCCTGTATTCCTCACTTGTACTGAGAGCTATCCCCCTACCCTGTATTGTACTGAGAGCTATCTCCCATACCCCCTGATATTTCCCTCACTTGTACTGAGAGCTATCTCCCATACCCCTGTTTCCCTCACTTGTACTGAGAGGCTATCTCCCATACCCCTGTATTCCCTCACTTGTACTGAGAGCTATCTCCCCTACCCCTGTATTCCCTCACTTGTACTGAGAGCTATCTCCGCTACCCCTGTATTCCCTCACTTGTACTGAGAGCTATCTCCCCTACCCCTGTATTCCCTCACTTGTACTGAGAGCTATCTCCCCTACCCCTGTATTCCCTCACTTGTACTGAGAGCTATCTCCCATACCCCTGTATTCCCTCACTTGGTACTGAGAGCTATCTCCCTACCCTGTATTCCCTCACTTGTACTGAGAGCTATCCCCCTACCCCTGTATTCCCTCACTTGTACTGAGAGCTATCCCACCTACCCCTGTATTCCCTCACTTGTACTGAGAGCTATCTCCCCTTACCCCTGTATTCCCTCACTTGTACTGAGAGCTATCTCCCATACCCCTGTATTCCCTCACTTGTACTGAGAGCTATTCCCCATAACCCTGTATTCCCTCACTTTACTGAGAGCTATCTCCCATAACCCTGTATTCCCTCACTTGTACTGAGAGCTATCCCCCATACCCCTGTATTCCCCTCACTTGTACTGAGAGCTATCTCCCCTACCCCTGTATTCCCTCACTTGTACTGAGAGCTATCTCCCCTACCCCTGTATTCCCTCACTTGTACTGAGAGCTATCTCCCCTACCCCTGTATTCCCTCACTTGTACTGAGAGCTATCTCCCCTACCCCTGTATTCCCTCACTTGTACTGAGAGCTATCCCCCATACCCCTGTATTCCCTCACTTGTACTGAGAGCTATCCCCCCTACCCCTGTATTCCCTCACTTGTACTGAGAGCTATCTCCCATACCCCTGTATTCCCTCACTTGTACTGAGAGCTATCTCCCATAACCCTGTATTCCCTCACTTGTACTAAGAGCTATCTCCCCTACCCCTGTATTCCCTCACTTGTACTGAGAGCTATCCCCCATACCCCTGTATTCCCTCACTTGTACTGAGAGCTATCCCCCCTACCCCTGTATTCCCTCACTTGTACTGAGAGCTATCTCCCCTACCCCTGTATTCCCTCACTTGTACTGAGAGCTATCTCCCATACCCCTGTATTCCCTCACTTGTACTGAGAGCTATCCCCCCTACCCCTGTATTCCCTCACTTGCTAAATACCCACCCAACCCCTTCTTGTACCTATATAATGTATCAGCCAGCACGACTGATTCGGGGAGGGAATCCCACAACTTCACAGCTCTCACAGTAACAAATCCTTTCCAAATATTTAAACGGAACCTCCCTTCTTCTAAACGGAGTGGGTGCCCTCGTGTCCGTTGGAAGGACCTACTGGTAAATAAAACATTAGAGAGGTTATTATATGATTATATGATGAGACTTTCCATACCCTTTACCAGCTTAGTTGCCCTTCTCTGGACCCTCTCTAACTCAGTAATGTCCCGTTTGAGCACTGGAGACCAGAACTGAACAGCATATTCTAGATGGGGCCTTACCAGCGCTCTGTAAAGTGAAAGAATAACCCCCTCCTCCCGTGAATCTATACCCCATTTAATACAGCTCAAACCCCATGTTTGCCCTTGCAGCTGCTGCCTGGCATTGCTTGCTACAGCCAAGTTTATTATCTACAAGGACTCCAAGTAATGCTTGCTACAGCCAGTTCAGCCTATCAGCAAGTTCTCATTGTGTTTAGGTGGTGTCACTTTCGGCCCTTGCCATCAAAATGACATCTCAGCCGTATTTTATAGGCACAAGTGTGCTGCATCTGTTGGCCCAGGCTGGGAACCATTCAGCTACTGCCAGCTTAGAACTTGGGGTGGCTCCAAGGTTCCCCTGCATCAATAGGTGCAATTACTTACAAATCAGAACAGGAGGCGGGAAGGACACTGTGCTGCTGAATACAACTCTGCAGAAGTGCAAGGAGCAGATTTGGATGCAAGTACCTATTAATGAATGGAGTATGTACAACAACTGTAGCAACATTTGAATGACTGCAACTGTTCTAAGTGCTCATATATGACGCGTTAAACCTTTTAAAGGGGATGTAAACCCTACTGCACAGCTCAACCAAACTTTACTCCGCTGAGGCATGGTGGGAGCTGTAGTCCAGCAACATCATGGTTGTATTCTTAAAGCGATATTGAACAATAAAACTTTCCAAAGTCAAAATGCAAGAAATCCCCCAATGAGAATCCCAGCTGATGTGAGTAAATCCGGCTCCCTGTTCTCTGTTCCTGCAATTGGAGTTGGGAGCAATAAGCACAGTTTCCCAGCACTGAACAAGTCTGTCCCTTTATCCCCATGTCTGATTCCTGTGCCATATAATGAAGGAAAAAAACACATACTGTAATTATCTCTATATGTAAGATAACAGCAAGATGCCTGAATGCTGGGAATCAGCATTCTCATTGGTCAATTCTTTTGCATTTATAATGTTTTTTTTTATCAGTAAAATTCTTATTGGGGAATTTCCTTGCATCTATAATTATGTTATTAAGTGTAACTTTTTTTTTTAAAAGTTTTAGTCCTGTTTCCTACATAACAGCCCTTGCGTTGTTGTTGTTCTAGGTTATGCAAGCTCCTGAACGTCTCACTTTGGCACTGAAATGACGAGTGAAATAGAACCCAACATAGTAGGTGAATTTATTTTTAACTTAAAGAAAAACAAATGGAAACTGCTCAAGGGACGCTAAACATTGCTGCACTGACCTGCTCAACCACAGCAGCAGGACAGTTTTACAACTGGGTTAAGTGTGCCTTTAATGATCTTGTGTCCAATAATTTATAGGGATCCATGTTATTCATGGATTAGTGATATATCCCTATATATCACTAATCCATGAAAAACTTATCCACGAACGCTCCGAGCGTTCGTTCGATTGGTCCAATCGTATTTTCCGCAACTTTTTCGACGCTTGCACAACTTTTTCGACGCTTGCACAACTTTTTCAGCGCTTTCACGACTTTTCAGACGCTTGCGCGACTTTTCCGTATATTCTAGCGTGAAAAAATCGGATCGGTTTTGCCGCTGTTCAGTACGAAATTTCCCTCTCCACCTAATTGTGTAGCCAGTGCATGGGCATTAGGTCCCCCATTCTATCACATAAACAAGATTTTAGCATGATACAAATCTTACCTTACTAACAGTGTCCACAAAATGGCACCTTCCTGCTTGCCATGACTGTGTAATTCCAAGACTGAAGGAAACAAGATTTATATTATTTATATAGTGTAAGAGAAGTTTATTTTGTTCAACTAACATGAAAACATAACATTTGGAATTATTTCTTGGGGTGACATGCTATGGGCAGTTCCATTAGGAACCAATTAATGTCTGTATGTTTTTTGGAGTGGGAAACATTCAGGATGCAGGAAGCTAAGGGCGTCCTTATTCTATATGGGAAGTAAGTGCCTTTCCTGGGTCAAAGTATGACCATTGTAGTTCTGTAGTTTGGCCATTGGGATGCATTGTGTTATAATATATATATTATATATAAAGGTCACACTAGGGGGCACATTTACTAATCCACAAATCCGAATCACGAATGGGAAAAAATCATATTGGAAACGAAAATTTCGTAAGATCGCAAATATCACGAAAATGCTTATGAAAAAATCGTATTAGTCACGATAATATCGTATTGGCGATCCGAAAGTCACGAAATTTTCATACCGAACAATTGTAAACAGCGGTAAAACCTTTCCGATTTTTTCGTGCAAACGTCCGAAAAAGTCGTGCGGACGCCTGAAAAAATCGGCGAAAATACGCTTGTGCGTTTGTGCTTTTGTAAATGTGCCCCTACGTGTTATAGATTAGGGCTGGCTACTGAGAAGCCTAAGCTCCACTGATGAGTGTTAGTGGAATTACTATTTCGTGTACACTACTTCCCAGAGTAGGGAGCAAGTGCACAGACCTAGGGACAAAGATAGTTTACCTGGGTTCTACTTGAAGGAAGATACTGAAAGCTGGGGGGGTGACTTATTGTTCTTAATGCCGTTGTGCATTGATTGACCCCGTGGGGCTGAATATTACTTGACAATTATCTGTGAATATATACCTGATACCTTGCTATGTCATAATTCCCAACTGTTGATTTTTGCAGGACAGTATCTCTTTTAACAGCTCAGCCCACAGTCCCAGATTCTTAATGAAAATTTCCCTTTGATCTCCTGCACTGAACGCTAAAAAGAATACAATGTTTCTCAAACTTTATTAAAAAGTAGCTTTTGGCAAAGAGCCCAACTACACCTGCACTTAGATACAATGTTTCTCAAACTTAATTAAATAGGTAGCTTTAGGCAGAGAGCCCAGAAATCATAACAAGCTACACCTGCACTTAGATACAATTGTAACTAATAAGCTAAACAGGTCTCTTGGGGGAACTGAGACTCGCAGCTTAAAGGGCAATTTCACCTTTTTAGCAAAACTGTAATAACACATAAAACGACCCCAAAACCCCCATAAATGTGTTCAAACTTTCAATGACATGCCAAATTTAGTAAAATGGGAGTGGTATTTAGGGGGTGTGGTCACAAAAATGGGCGTGGTCAAAAATTCCCACAATATGTGCGACATTTCTTTTTGCCCCATTTTTCAAATGTTGGGAGGTATGCTATGTGTGAAGCCTGCTTATTGCTGATTGAATGTTCCTATGTGGGTGAAATTAAATAAAGTTTGCTCCTGTTTAAGTTAGAGAACCGCTGGCATCCTCAACCCTGAGAGGTATTGTTGCACTACATCCTGGCCCCCTTCTCACACCTGAGAAAGAGAATCTCATCCCTGGAAAATTATTGGTAAAGCAACTGGGTTTTGAGACCCCTGGGTAGGCCCAATTTACCATAGCCTTATATATTTATTTATTTTATTATTTTTTTGGCATCTTTAAAAAGAGAATTTTTTTTCGTAATTCCCCAATATCTGATTGTAGTCTGTGCCAAATACAGAACTTGAATATCCTTGAGGTGCAAACAATTAATTCCATCAGCATGTAGCTGTGATGATTAGATTACTTAGACTGTAAGCTCTATGGGGCAGGGACCTCTTTCCTACTGTGTCTCATACCACATGGCACTTACCCCCTGTGTATTTATACTTATTTATTGTATTTATTATAACACTTGTCCTCCCTGAGTGTAATTGTGTATATTGTAAGATTGTACAGCGCTGCATACCCTTGTGGCACTTTATAAATCAAGTTATACATACATACATACATACATGATTGAAGTATGTGTCTGGTTGGTACCTGTAGTTACTGCTGTGGGGAAAACACCTGCCTCATTGTTACATAGGGCAGAATGTCGTGCATTGTCCTTCTATGATTAATAATTTGTCTTGGATTTTTATCTTGTTCTTTTGCTGAACACAGTACGTCACATTCCCACCAAAGAATGATGAGCAGCCTACGGAATCTATTTATGAATCACTTCCCTATAACATACCATGGAATCCTCCACCGCCACCGCCGTACCAAGCCCAAGTACATACTGGCCAGCTTGGAACATCATCAGAACTTCCAGCAAGATCGTTATCCTGCCATTGCAGTAGATGTAGTAAGTGATTTCCTTGAATGAAACCAAGATTTTTCAAGGGGGCATAAAAATGCTGTGTATATGTATATGTAATATGCAGAATGAGTGAAAGAGTTGAAAATAGCTTGTAAATACTATAAAACACATCCCCCACTGGAGGCAGGGCTTGTTTTGGGAAATATGATGAGTATATAGATCTGACATGCTGAGCTACATCTCTAAATACCCCAATTGACAGCCTAATATTCTATGGAGATGATCCTATCACCCACCTTATCACTAACTAATATGCCACTAACAGGTATTACGGAACCTTCCTGTCATTGACCCTGTTACTAACCAGAGGAACCAGTCCCTATCAGGAAGTGGAGAATCTTTGTATCAGTCTCTCTATAACTAACTATACACATACATATCTCCAACAGGAAGTGGGGAACCTTCCCATTATTTACCCTGTAACTAACCAGAGGAACTGGTTCCTAGCAGGAAGTGGGGAATTTTTGTATCAGTCTCTTTATAACTAACCGTACATACACACACAGGTCCCTAACAGGAAGTGGGGAACCTTCCCATTATTTACCCTGTTACTAACCAGAGGAACTGGTTCCTAGCAGGAAGTGGGGAATCTTTGTATCAGTCTCTTTATAACTAACCGTACATACACACACAGGTCCCTACTAGGAAGTGGGGAACCTTCCCATTATTGACCCTGTTATTAACCAAAGGAACTGGTTTCTAGAAGGACATGTAGAATCTGAGATGCTGAGCTACATCTCTAAATACCCCAACTGACAGCCAAATATCAAGTGGAGATGATCCTATCACTAACTAATATGCCACTAACAGGTATTAGGGAACCTAATTACTGTTACTGACCCTGTTACTAACCAGAGGAACCAGTCCCTATCAGGAAGTGGAGAATCTTCGTATTAGTATCTCTATAATGAACTATACACGCACATATCTCTAACAGGAAGTGGGGAAACTTCCCATTATTGACCCTGTTACTAACCAGATTCCCCACTTCCTAGTAGGAAGTGGGGAATCTTCATATCAGTCTCTTTATAACTAACCGAACATACACACACAGGTCCCTAACAGGAAGTGGGGAACCTTCCTATTATTTACCCTGTTACTAACCAGAGGAACTGGTTCCTAGCAGGAAGTGGGGAATCTTCATATCATTCTCTTTATAACTAACCGAACATACACACACAGGTCCCTAACAGGAAGTGGGGAACCTTCCCATTATTGACCCTGTTACTAACCAAAGGAACTGGTTCCTAGCAGGAATTGGGGAATCTTTGTATCAGTCTCTTTATAACTAACCGTACATACACACACAGGTCCCTACCAGGAAGTGGGGAACCTTCCCATTACTGACCCTGTTACTAACCAAAGGAACTGGTTTCTAGCAGGACATGTAGAATTTCCTTATTAGTCTCTCTATAACTAACCACACACACATCCCTAACAGGAATTGTTTCTCTCACTCACCCTTTCATTAACCAGATGAACCTGTCCCTAATAAGTAGGACATTTTTCCACCTAAACCTATCACCAGAGTGTATTTACCAGGAAGTGGGGAACCTTCCCATTATTGACCCTGTTACTAACCACACACATATATCCCTAACAGGAAGTAGGGACCCTTTCGCTCACTCACCCTTTCATTAACCAGATGAACCTGTCCCTAATAAGTAGGGAATTTCCCCACCATCTAAACCTATCACCAGAGTGTATTTACCAGGAAATGGGGGACCTTTTCATTACTCAGCCAGGTAGTAACCACAGGAACCTGTTCCTAACAGGAAGTGTGGAAACTTCCCATTTGTATACAGAATTCCATTCCTTTTGGCATACACTTTTCCCCTTAGATGTATGTTGTTTGTATTGTCACCAGGCAGGGAATGTATGGGGCTGGGCAGGGTCGGCCCGACCTTTGCCGACGCTCCCCCGGCCTGACCGTTGCTCCCCTGACACATTAAATTTCTGCGCGCTAAGGGGGGACGTTGGGTGGGGGACCCTGCGGGGGTATAGGGGGGCAGGGGTTAGGGGACACGGCCGGTAGGGGCACCTGCAGGACCCATGGGAGGGTGGGGACATGTAGGGCTGGGACTATGATGTACAGGGGTGGGGCTTTGATATTTTTGACAGTGATTGGAGCATTTCTATATGCACAGATTTGTTCATTTTCGGGAGTTTGAAACTGAGCAATTTTGAACATAACAGCCCGTGTAAAATATGAATTCTTTGCCTGTTATTGTTGGAGCACATTACTGTTTTGCATTAATGTTTGTTTTGTACTGGGGCACCATTATTGTGTCTGGCACTACTATGTTACCTACAGGCCCTATACGGGGTTTACTTTTTTCGGGAGACAATTTTGGAGGCACAGGCTTTCCCTGTCAGAGGACTCCTGTGCCTCAGGCTACTAAAGCACCACTGTGTAGATGTTACATTTCAACTTTGTAAGAATTTCATTATTTTTATGTGTTCATTCCTGGCTCTATATTAACAGGTTTTTTTTATTCCATAGAATGGGCGATTTGCATAATATTTAGCACAGCATTGGTGCTGCCTGTAACAGTTATGCTTCCGATACTTCTGTCTTCGGGTAAGAGAAACATTATACATATTGTGTAAG
Organism: Xenopus tropicalis; assembly: GCF_000004195.4. Classification (NCBI taxonomy): domain Eukaryota; kingdom Metazoa; phylum Chordata; class Amphibia; order Anura; family Pipidae; genus Xenopus; species Xenopus tropicalis. The sequence continues at coordinate 10,160,307 of NC_030678.2, forward strand.
TGCCAGTGTACTGTATTCCAAGCTTGTTCCAAACCACAGGACTCATTAACTTTCTACTTTAAGGGGAACTAAACCCTACTGTACTGCCCAACCACACTTTGTTGTTGCTAGACTACAAATCCCAGAATAATGTAACGTATAATCAAGGTTAAGGCTTTACTGTCCCTTTAGTGACCGTTGCCACACTGTACTCTTTTAACTTACTTGCACTATAACTTGGCTTCTTATGGAATCAACACAGATGCCTACCATTTCTCTATTCTAACTTTTCTCTATTTCTTTGGCCTAAATACTTTTGTTTTTCAATATTACAACTACTGTCTGTTTTGTTAGTAAAAGAAACTTTTTTTAAAAATTCTGTACAAATTGAAAAGAAAAAGACATGGGGCAGTAGGTGTAAAACCAAAACATGACATTCCTTCCCATACATTGTGACATGTGACTGACACCCAGTAAAGCATTGGTGCTCTCACTATAGTATGTAGGGTGTGCATCAATCCCTACTAGCATGTTTAGAGGGGAGGCTGCTGATTTGCTGGGTGCATTTGTGGGGTGTGCTTGTTGAAACAACCCAGTGTGGAAGCCATGGACCGGATCTCAAGTGGGTTTATCTTTAGGGTTCCCTAGCATAAGTTGTCATAACAGAATTCTGGGAACACATTCCTTTAGGCTCTTAGAAAAGTCCCATTTACATGGGTTTATCCTATAGACTAATGCTCACCCACTGGGTTTTCAATGCAAAAGTCAGGATAATAGCTGATCAGATTCCCAACTACAGACTGGTTTCGCCCTTCTTGGGGCTCATCAGTGTAGTGCAGGGTTTTCTGATCAGCTTAGGTAGAGCCAGGAGTGGGGATTCACGAGCTAAAAGGGTTGAGGAGACCGCCTCATATGTATGCAAATAAGTCATAACAGGATTCTGGGAACAAATTCCTTTAGGCTCTTAGAAAAGTCCTATTTAAGTTGCACACCTTTCAATAGAGAGGTGGGATAGATGTATTTGAAGCTATGTGAGGGGTAGGATTGTCTTTGGATGGAAGTACCTTAATGAATTCAGTCAACGTGTTATCTTTATTGTACCCAATTTACAGCATCAAATGAGTGGCTGTGCAGTGCAGCAGAGTTGGGTTTCCTATTAAGAAATACCCTACTGCAGTGCTTCTCAACCTTCCTAATGCCGCGACACTTTAATACAGTTCCTCATGTTGTGGTGACCCCCAACCATAACATTATTCCTAAGACCATCAGAAATATGTGTTTTCCAATGGTCTTAGGCAACCCCTGTGAAAGGGTTGTTCACCCCCCATAGGGGTCCTGACCCACAGGTTGAGAACTGCTGCCCTACTGAGTGTCATAGCTTCTCAAAATGACACTTATAGCTCCTTTCAGATGCTATAGAGGCCATGACATTGCTATAGTCCTTGTTACTGTTAGAATTAATTGTGTACACTTTCAGCACTGGGGGTGGAAGTAGGCATTTCAGTTGCAAATGTGGCTTTATTTGTTATTATTCTTTATATACATAGCAAACCCATCTTCAGGCACTACATCTTCAACCTGCCAAATACAGTGTGCCTATTCTTCCAAGTGTATCTATGCCAACCAGAAATGTAATGGTATAACAGACTGCCCTGCTGGAGATGATGAAGTGAATTGCGGTAAGGAATGATTTGCTACAGGTTGCATAAAAGACTTTTCTGCATATTAATCTGGGTGCATGCATTTACAGTATTAAATTACAAATAGTTGTCAGACAGTCCATGACAATCAGCGATTAGTCACATTTAGTGATGAGCGAATTTTTTAGCCAGACGTGGATTCGCAGCATTTCACCATTGGCAAATTGTTTCGTGCAACTTCCGTGAAAATTCGCGGCAGAAAAATTTGTCGAGCGGAATTTTTTTGTTGTGTGTCAAACTTGGCGTGGTTGCGTAAAAAAAAGGCGCGGTCGCGTCAAAAAAAGTGCAAGTGACAAAAAATAGTTGCGGGCGACAAAAAAATAGACGAAAAAATAGACGACAAAGAAATCACGCAACAAATGCATTTCGCAAATTTTTCGGGACAGATTCGCTCATCACTAATCACATTTAAAAAGTCAAAGCAAACCCATGATCTCTCTCCTGGAATAGTCCATTCTGTAGCTGGAACCGTTACTCCATAGTCCATAGTACAATAGAGGTCACAGCTCACAGGCTTTGAATAGCGAGCCTAACACCAAGACACAATATTTTTGTTTACAACCCCAGTAAATAAAGTCTTTCCTTTCCTATTTAGTAAAATGCACTGGCCTGGAATTTTTTGTATCTAAGGGCCACATTAACTAAGCAATTATGAGATAAAGTCGGATTTTTTTCTTACTTCTAGATAATTTTGACATTTACAAGTGGGTTTTCACCAGAACTCGATTTTGTCATTATTATTCTCAGAAAATAACTCCCATAATTCGTGATTTATTAATGTTTAGTTAACTTTGTTTGTAAAATAAGAATTCAACAGGTTTGATGTGTCGAGTACCATTGAGTCCTATGGAGGCTTAGAAAAGCAGAGGAATAGAATAGTCAGTGACAGCCTGTCCTTCAAGGACAAGTTAATCCCCTCATTGGTTTCAGTTTCACACCTTTCAAGGGGAAGTTAATCCCATCACTGTTTTCTGTTTCACCCAGTTTCAACTGAAACTTAAACTTAAACACATTATTGTTTTTCAAGAACGAGCGCCAATGCTCCTAAAATGGCCGCCGGAGCAATTCCTGTTTGGGGAAAATAAAAAAGATTCATGGAAACGAATGTCCGTTTAATCTGAAATATTTTGAGTTTTAACAATACTTTCAACTCAAAAAATTCGGGACTTTTGGGATGTCAACTTGAAATTTTCATATGAACAATTTAAGCATTATCGTGACATTTTAGAACATCAGAAATTATTGTGGTTACTCCGAATTTTTACCATATCGTGTTTTAAGCCCCAAAAAATCGGATTTTAGTATATGTGCCCCATAGGGGCAGATTCATCAAAGTACGAGTTTGAATCCCGAAATGGGTAAAAATGCGGATTGGATATGATAATTTCTGATGATCGCAAATATCACAAAAATGCTTACGAAAAAATCGTATTAGTCACGATAATATCATATTGGCGATCTGAAAGTCATGAAATTTTCTTATCCGAATGATCGTAAACGGCGAGAAAACCTTTCTGGCTTTCAAGGAAAGTCTCCCATAGGGCTCAATGGCACTCTGCAGCTCCAACCCGACCCAAGGAAAGTCTCCCATAGGGCTCAATGGCACTCTGCAGCTCCAACCCGGCCCAAGGAAAGTCTCCCATAGGGCTCAATGGCACTCTGCAGCTCCAACCTGGCCCAAGGAAAGTCTCCCATAGGGCTCAATGGCACTCTGCAGCTCCAACCCGGCCCAAGGAAAGTCTCCCATAGGGCTCAATGGCACTCTGCAGCTCCAACCCGGCCCAAGGAAAGTCTCCCATAGGGCTCAATGGCACTCTGCAGCTCCAACCCGGCCCAAGGAAAGCCTCCCATAGGGCTCAATGGCACTCTGCAGCTCCAACCCGGCCCAAGGAAAGTCTCCCATAGGCCTCAATGGCACTCTGCGGCTCCAACCCGGCCCAAGGAAGTCTCTCATAGGGCTCAATGGCACTCTGGCAGCTCCAACCCGGCCCAAGGAAAGCCTCCCATAGGGCTCAATGGCACTCTGCGGCTCCAACCAGGCCCAAGGAAAGCCTCCCATAGGCCTCAATGGCACTCTGCGGCTCCAACCCGGCCCAAGGAAAGCCTCCCATAGGGCTCAATGGCACTTTGCAGCCCCAACCCGGCCCAAGGAAAGTCTCCCATAGGGCTCAATGGCACCCTGCAGCTCCAACCCGGCCCAAGGAAAGTCTCCCATAGGGCTCAATGGCACTCTGCAGCTCCAACCTGGCCCAAGGAAAGTCTCCCATAGGGCTCAATGGCACTCTGCAGCTCCAACCCGGCCCAAGGAAAGCCTCCCATAGGGCTCAATGGCACTCTGCAGCTCCAACCCGGCCCAAGGAAAGTCTCCCATAGGGCTCAATGGCACTCTGCAGCTCCAACCTGGCCCAAGGAAAGTCTCCCATAGGGCTCAATGGCACTCTGCAGCTCCAACCTGGCCAAGGAAAGTCTCCCATAGGGCTCAATGGCACTCTGCAGCTCCAACCTTTCCCAAGGAAGTCTCCATAGGGCTCAATGGCACTCTGCAGCTCCAACCCGGCCCAAGGAAAGCCTCCCATAGGGCTCAATGGCACTCTGCAGCTTCAACCTGGCCCCAAGGAAAGCCTCCCATAGGGCTCAATGGCACTCTGCAGCTCCAACCCGGCCCAAGGAAAGCCTCCCATAGGGCTTAATGGCACTCTGCAGCTCCAACCCGGCCCAAGGAAAGCCTCCCATAGGACTCAATGGCACTCTGCAGCTCCAACCCGGCCCAAGGAAAGTCTCCCATAGGGCTTAATGGCACTCTGCAGCTCCAACCCGGCCCAAGGAAAGCCTCCCATAGGGCTCAATGGCACTCTGCGGCTCCAACCAGGCCCAAGGAAAGCCTCCCATAGGCCTCAATGGCACTCTGCGGCTCCAACCCGGCCCAAGGAAAGTCTCCCATAGGGCTCAATGGCACCCTGCAGCTCCAACCCGGCCCAAGGAAAGTCTCCCATAGGGCTCAATGGCACTCTGCAGCTCCAACCCGGCCCAAGGAAAGTCTCCCATAGGGCTCAATGGCACTCTGCAGCTCCAACCCGGCCCAAGGAAAGCCTCCCATAGGGCTCAATGGCACTCTGCAGCCCCAACCCGGCCCAAGGAAAGTCTCCCATAGGGCTCAATGGCACTCTGCAGCTCCAACCCGGCCCAAGGAAAGTCTCCCATAGGGCTCAATGGCACTCTGCAGCTCCAACCTGGCCCAAGGAAAGTCTCCCATAGGGCTCAATGGCACTCTGCAGCTCCAACCTGGCCCAAGGAAAGTCTCCCATAGGGCTCAATGGCACTCTGCAGCTCCAACCTTGCCCAAGGAAAGTCTCCCATAGGGCTCAATGGCACTCTGCAGCTCCAACCCGGCCCAAGGAAAGCCTCCCATAGGGCTCAATGGCACTCTGCAGCTTCAACCTGGCCCAAGGAAAGCCTCCCATAGGGCTCAATGGCACTCTGCAGCTCCAACCCGGCCCAAGGAAAGCCTCCCATAGGGCTTAATGGGACTCTGCAGCTCCAACCCGGCCCAAGGAAAGCCTCCCATAGGACTCAATGGCACTCTGCAGCTCCAACCCGGCCCAAGGAAAGTCCTCCCATAGGCTCATGGCACTTCTGCAGCTCCAACCTGGCCCAAGGAAAGTTCCCATAGGCTCAATGGCACTCTGCAGCTCCAACCTGGCCCAAGGAAAGTCTCCCATAGGGCTCAATGGCACTCTGCAGCTCCAACCTTGCCCAAGGAAAGTCTCCCATAGGGCTCAATGGCATCTGCAGCTCCACCCGGCCCAAGGAAGCCTCCCATTAGGGCTCAATGGCACTCTGCAGCTCAACCCGGCCCAAGGAAAGCCTCCCATAGGGCTCAATGGCACTCTGCAGCTCCAACCTGGCCCAAGGAAAGCCTCCCATAGGGCTCAATGGCACTCTGCAGCTCCAACCCGGCCCAGGAAGCCTCCCATAGGGCTCAATGGCACTCTGCAGCTCCACCGGCCCAAGGAAGCCTCCCATAGGGCTAATGGGACTCTGCAGCTCCAACCCGGCCCAAGGAAAGCCTCCCATAGGGCTCAATGGCACTCTGCAGCTCCAACCCGGCCCAAGGAAAGCCTCCCATAGGGCTTAATGGCACTCTGCAGCTCCAACCCGGCCCAAGGAAAGTCTCCCATAGGGCTCAATGGCACTCTGCAGCTCCAACCCGGCCCAAGGAAAGCCTCCCATAGGGCTTAATGGCACTCTGCAGCTCCAACCCGGCCCAAGGAAAGCCTCCCATAGGGCTTAATGGCACTCTGCAGCTCCAACCCGGCCCAAGGAAAGCCTCCCATAGGGCTCAATGGCACTCTGCAGCTCCAACCCGGCCCAAGGAAAGCCTCCCATAGGGCTCAATGGCACTCTGCAGCTCCAACCCGGCCCAAGGAAAGTCTCCCATAGGGCTCAATGGCACTCTGCAGCTCCAACCCGGCCCAAGGAAAGTCTCCCATAGGGCTTAATGGCACTCTGCAGCTCCAACCCGGCCCAAGGAAAGCCTCCCATAGGGCTCAATGGCACTCTGCAGCTCCAACCCGGCCCAAGGAAAGCCTCCCATAGGGCTCAATGGCACTCTGCAGCTCCAACCCGGCCCAAGGAAAGTCTCCCATAGGGCTCAATGGCACTCTGCAGCTCCAACCCGGCCCAAGGAAAGTCTCCCATAGGGCTCAATGGCACTCTGCAGCTCCAACCCGGCCCAAGGAAAGCCTCCCATAGGGCTCAATGGCACTCTGCAGCTTCAACCTGGTCCAAGGAAAGCCTCCCATAGGGCTCAATGGCACTCTGCAGCTCCAACCCGGCCCAAGGAAAGCTCCCATAGGGCTCAATGGCACTCTGCAGCTCCAACCTGGTCCAAGGAAAACCATAGGGCTCAATGGCACTCTGCAGCTCCAACCCGGCCCAAGGAAAGTCTCCCATAGGGCTCAATGGCACTCTGCAGCTCCAACCTGGCCAAGGAAAGTCTCCCATAGGGCTCAATGGCACTCTGCAGCTCCAACCCGGCCAAGGAAAGTCTCCATAGGGCTCAATGGCACTCTGCAGCTCCAAACTCTGCAGCCATGGCACTCTGCAGCCCGGCTCCAACCTGGCCCAAGGAAAGTCTCCCATAGGGCTCAATGGCACTCTGCAGCTCCAACCCAAGGAAAGTCTCCCATAGGGCTCAATGGCACTCTGCAGCTCCAACCGGGCCCAAAGAAAGTCTCCCATAGGGCTCAATGGCACTCTGCAGCTCCAACCCGGCCCAAGGAAGTCTCCCATAGGGCTCAATGGCACTCTGCATAGGGCTCAAACTCTGCAACCTGGCCCAAGGAAAGTCTCCCATAGGGCTCAATGGCACTCTGCAGCTCCAACCTGGCCCAAGGAAAGTCTCCCATAGGGCTCAATGGCACTCTGCAGCTCCAACCCGGCCCAAGGAAAGTCTCCCATAGGGCTCAATGGCACTCTGCAGCTCCAACCTGGCCCAAGGAAAGTCACCATACCGAAGCTTGAATGAATCCGAGACTTGGCACATCAATATGATTTTGTCGCATAAATTTTGTTGCAAAATACGAAAAAGTCGAGCAACTATACAAAAAAGTCGCAGAAAATAAGCACAGTACGATATAATACAAATTTTTTGTATTTCGTACCTGTCGTACTTTAATAAATAGGCCCCTTAGTGTAGTGCCACCCTTTTAGCTTGTTTTCCCAAGAATCCATTGTGGTATATACATGTCTGTGCCCTCCCTGGGTGCTGCAGGGGTCTCTGGGAGAAAAATAAATTATTGGCTCAGCACTTTGACAAGTAGATCCCAGGACACATAGGTTGTACATTGCTTTACAGAACAGGAGCACTGGCCCAGGGAAAGGGGGTAAATGATTCCATTCTCTGGGGGGTGAGTTAATATTAGGAGAGATATAGACAGGTTCTTAAGAGCAGGGTCGGACTGGGGGGTGAAGGGCCCAACGGGGCTTCCGCCCCAGGGGCCCTGCAGGTGCCCCCGCCGGCTGTGTCCCCTAATTCCCTCCTCCCCCCCCTTGCAGGGCCCTCCTCCCCCCCCTTGCAGGGCCCCCCTGACCCCCCTCGCAGGGCCCCTCACCCGACGTCCTCCACCGGGCAGGGGGAGCGCAGGTAAGGGTCGGGTCAGGGCCGCCGGGGCCCACCGGGATTTTTCCCAGTCCGACTCTGCTTAAGAGTAAGCAATTCACTTTATAAAGTTTTTAGTAGTATTAATAGAAATGTATGCTTTTTAGTAAATGGTATTAAGTGGTTTTGTTCTATTTTTGCAGTCACTAAAACCCCAGGTTCTCTGACCTGCCCAATGTACTGTAGTTACACTACCATGTGTGTCTATGCCTACCAGATATGTGATGGTGTAAGAAACTGCCCTTATGGAGATGATGAAATGAATTGTGGTAAGTGATCATTACCAAATAAATGAAATAAATGTATTTCAATAAATGGTATTAAAAAGTTTTCTTTCTTTTTTTTTTAAACAGCCTCTAAAACAACAACCCCAAGTACACCAGTCTGCCCGATGTACTGTAGCTTCACGTACATGTGTATCTATGCCTACCAGATATGTAATGGTGTACGGGATTGCCATTTTGGAGACGATGAAAGAAATTGTGGTAAGAAATCAGCACTGAAAAGCATTAAATGTACAGATTAAGGCAGTATTTGGGTTTTAAAGCTCAACACTCAATGCAATGGCAGGGCTGTCAGGCAGGGCTGTATTTAGGGCAGGTTCCATCCTAAGCGTCAGCCCTAAACACCCCCCCCAGGGTGCAGAAGTGACAACACTTCACCCTCCATCACCCCTCTGCCCCCTAAACCCCCCAGCTCTACTGCCGGATTGGCACAGGTATAATCTGGTGGCTGGGGAGGTTAAATATATATAGAATATATAGTTTGGTCATTTCCCTATGGGACCAAACTGTGAATTATATCCTTATAAACGGTGCTTAGTGATGTCATCAGTTATAATCTGAGCTTAGTGATGTCATTTCTGTCACATGGCTCACTAAACCTTGTACATTATAATAAATAAGTACCCCCTGTTGTAAAATATGAGGATTTTTGAAGTCACTTTGGAGTTACCTGTATAAATATATATATATATATGGTCGTAGAACTCCTTGGTGACTTATAAAATCCCTATATTTTAAAACAGGGGGTACTTGCTTTATCACCACATGGCACCCAGGCAAATAACTTTTACAGTGTGTGCCCTCCTCCATGTATGTTATATACACACACATATATATATATATACATATATACATATATCCTGAAACCCATGACTGGTGCTCCTGTTAGCAGAAAACTGGACCGGCCCTGGGTAAATCCAGGCAAGCGGATTGTTACAACCTGTACCGGAGTTGTCACATATACACCACAGTACTGGGGGCCTGACCTAAATCAGGTGAAAGTACCCAGACCCAGTGATCCCCAGATCAGGGATGAAACTGAATTCCAACACATAGGGATCGCAAACAGCTGAACTGACTACTGTTAGGATACCTGCTGGAGTCCCCATCTAATGAGATCATTCAAATATATCATATTCCAAACTTGAAAGACACATGTTTAAGAGCTAGTATTTTGAGTAGTAACAGAGAAGCTCTCAGGAGTGAGTAATTCAGTTTATATTATAAAGTTTGGTCATTTCCCTATGGCAGGGATCCCCAACCAGTGGCTCAGGGCAACATGTTGCTCCCCAACCCCTTGGATGTTGCTCTCAGTGCCCCCAAACCAGGTAGTTATTTTTTAATTCCTGACTTGGGGGCAAGTTTTGGTTGAATAAAAACAAGATTTCCTACCAAATAAAGCCCCCTGTAAGCTGATAGGGCGCATAGAGGCCCCTAATAGCCAATCACAGCCCTTATTTGGCTCCTCCATGAACTTTTATGGTGCTTGTGTTGCTCTCCAAGTCTTTTTACGTTTGACTGTGGCTCACGAGTAAGAAAGGTTGGGGACCCCTGCTCTATGGGAACCAAACTGTGAATTATAGTGCTTAGTGATGTCATCAGTTATAACTGGAGCTTAGTGATGTAATTTCTGTCACATGACTCACTAAATGTCATAAAAAAACAAAGTACCCCTGTTGTAAAATATGAGGATATTATAAGTCAGATCGGAGTTTGGCCGCATGCTTTTATATATGTAACTCCTTGGTGACTTATAATAACCCTATGTTTTACAATAGGGGGTACTTTATTCACTATATATTATAAGGAACTCCTCTGTGACTTATAATATCCCTATATGTTACAATAGGGGGTACTTTATTCACTATATATTATAAGGAACTCCTCGGGGACTTATAATATCCCTATATGTTACAATAGGGGGTACTTTATTCACTATATATTATAAGGAACTCCTCGGGGACTTATAATATCCTTATATGTTACAATAGGGGGTACTTTATTCACTATATATTATAAGGAACTCCTCGGGGACTTATAATATCCCTATATGTTACAATAGGGGGCACTTTATTCACTATATATTATAAGGAACTCCTCGGGGACTTATAATATCCCTATATGTTACAATAGGGGGCACTTTATTCCCTATATATTATAAGGAACTCCTCGGGGGCTTATAATATCCCTATATGTTACAATAGGGGGTACTTTATTCACTATATAAAGTCTTTAGTAGTACTAATAAAAGAAATGTTTTCTAGTAAATGAAATTGTTCTCTTTTTACAGCCACTACAACCCCAAGCACACCAACCTGCCCGATGTACTGTAGCTACACACACACATGTATCCATGCCTACCAGATATGTAATGGTATAAAAGACTGCTTTTTTGGAGATGATGAAAGAAATTGTGGTAAGAAATCAGAACTGAAAAGCATTAAATGTACAGAATAAGGCAGTATTTGGGTTTTGAAACTCAACACTCAATGCAATGGCAGGGCTGTCAGGCTGGGCTGTATTTAGGGCAGGTTCCATCCTAAGCGTCAGCCCTAAACATTCCCCCCCCCCAGGTTGCAGAAGTGACAACACTTCACCCTCCATCACCCCTCTGCCCCCTAAACCCCCCAGCTCCACTGCTGGATTGGCACAGGTATAATCTGGTGGCTGGGGAGGTTAAATATATAGAATATACAGTTTGGTCATTTCCCTATGAGACCAAACTGTGAATTATATCCTTATAAACGGTGTTTAGTGATGTCATCAGTTATAATAGGAGCTTAGTGATGTCATTTCTGTCACATGACTTAATAAACCTTGTATATTATAATAAATAAAGTACCCCCTGTTGTAAAATATGAGGATTTTTGAAGTCAATTTGGAGTTCCATGACCTGTATAAATATATATATATATGGTCACAGAACTCCTTGGTGACTTATAAAATCCCTATATTTTAAAACAGGGGGTACTTGCTTTACCACCACATGGCACCCAGGCAAATAACGTTTACAGTGTGTGCCCTCCTCTATGTATGTTATATACACACACATATATATATATATACATATATACATATATCCTGAAACCCATGACTGGTGCTCCTGTTAGCAGAAAACTGGACCGGCCCTGGGTAAATCCAGGCAAGCGGATTGTTACAACCTGTACCGGAGTTGTCACATATACGCCACAGTACTGGGGGCCTGACCTAAATCAGGTGAAAGTACCCAGACCCAGTGATCCCCAGATCAGGGATGAAACTGAATTCCAACACATAGGGATCGCAAACAGCTGAACTGACTACTGTTAGGATACCTGCTGGAGTCCCCATCTAATGAGATCATTCAAATATATCATATTACAAACTTGAAAGACACATGTTTAAGAGCTAGTATTATGAGTAGTAACAGAGAAGCTCCCAGGAGTGAGTTATTCAGTTTATATTATACAGTTTGGTCATTTCCCTATGGCAGTGATCCCCAACCAGTGGCTCAGGGTAACATGTTGCTCCCCAACCCCTTGGATGTTGCTCTCAGTGCCCCCAAACCAGGGAGTTATTTTTTAATTCCTGACTTGGGGGCAAGTTTTGGTTGAATAAAAACAAGATTTAGTACCAAATAAAGCCCCTGTAAGCTGATAGGGTGCATAGAAGCTGCCTAATAGCCAATCACAGCCCTTATTTGGCTCCTCCATGAACTTTTATGGTGCTTGTGTTGCTCTCCAAGTCTTTTTACATTTGACTGTGGCTCACGAGTAAGAAAGGTTGGGGACCCCTGCTCTATGGGAACCAAACTGTAAATTATAGTGCTTAGTGATGTCATCAGTTATAACTGGAGCTTAGTGATGTAATTTCTGTCACATGACTCACTAAATATCATAAAAAAACAAAGTACCCCTGTTGTAAAATATGAGGATATTATAAGTCAGATCGGAGTTTGGCCTCATGCTTTTATATAGACATGTAACTCCTTGGTGACTTATAATAACCCTATGTTTTACAATAGGGGGTACTTTATTCACTATATATTATAAGGAACTCCTCTGTGACTTATAATATCGCTATATGTTACAATAGGGGGTACTTTATTCACTATATATTATAAGGAACTCCTCGGGGACTTATAATATCCCTATATGTTACAATAGGGGGTACTTTATTCACTATATATTATAAGGAACTCCTCTGGGACTTATAATATCTCTATATGTTACAATAGGGGGTACTTTATTCACTATATATTATAAGGAACTCCTCAGTGACTTATAATATCCCTATATGTTACAATAGGGGGTACTTTATTCACTATATATTATAAGGAACTCCTCGGGGGCTTATAATATCCCTATATGTTACAATAGGGGGTACTTTATTCACTATATAAAGTCTTTAGTAGTACTAATAAAAGAAATGTTTTCTTGTAAATGGAATTGTTCTCTTTTTACAGCCACTACAACCCCAAGCACACTGACCTGCCCGATGTACTGTAGCTACACACACACATGTATCCATGCCTACCAGATATGTAATGGTATAAAAGAATGCCTTCTTGGAGATGATGAAAGAAATTGTGGTAAGAAATCCGAACTGAAAAGCATTAAATGTACAGATTAAGGCAGTATTTGGGTTTTGAAACTCAACACTCAATGCAATGGCAGGGCTGTCAGGCTGGGCTGTATTTAGGGCAGGTTCCATTCTAAGCGTCAGCCCTAAACATCCCCCCCCCCCAGGGTGCAGAAGTGACAACACCTCACCCTCTATCACCCCTCTGCCCCCTAAACCCCCCAGCACCACTGCTGGATTGGCACAGGTATAATCTGGTGGCTGGGGAGGTTAAATATATATAGAATATATAGTTTGTTCATTTCCCTATGGGAGCAAACTGTGAATTATATCTTTTTAAACGGTGCTTAGTGATGTTATCAGTTATAATCTGAGCTTAGTGATGTAATTTCTGTCACATGACTCACTAAAACTTGTATATTGTAATAAACAAAGAACCCCTGTCAGATTGGAGTTCGGCCTCATGCTTTTATATGGTCATGGAACTCCTTGGTGACTTATAATATCCCTATATGTTACAATAGGGGGTACTTTATTCACTATATATTATAAGGAACTCCTCGGGGGCTTATAATATCCCTATATGTTACAATAGGGGGTACTTTATTCACTATATATTATAAGGAACTCCTCGGGGGCTTATAATATCCCTATATGTTACAATAGGGGGTACTTTATTCACTATATATTATAAGGAACTCCTCGGGGGCTTATACCATACTTCCACAGCGATTAGTGTCCAAATTGGCAGTTTTGGGACTTCCATCACTTACCTGTAGCTGGATCTTGGACTTTTTGTCCGGTCGCTCTCAGAGGGTTAGACTGGGCTCACACATCTCAAACGCTCTATGTTTAAGTACCGGCTCACCCCAGGGTTGTGTATTAAGTCTACTATTATATACCTTATACACATATGATTGTGTTCCTACCCACTCTGGCAATAAAATCATTAAGTTTGCGGACGATACTACAGTGATTGGATTTATCTCTGGAGAAGAGAGTGAGATGGAGTACAGGGATGAAGTGGAACGGCTGTCAGAGTGGTGTAGAGCCAATAACCTGCTCCTGAACATTGAAAAAACCAAGGAACTGGTCATTGATTTTAGGAAAAAAAAGAGCAATGTTGAACCACTCATTATTGATGGAAGGCAGGTGGTGAGGGTTTCAGTGTTTAAATTTCTAGGAATGGAGTTGGAGGATGATCTGACGTGGAGTGTTAACACTAAAGGGCTGATAAAGAAAGCGCAGCAAAGACTGTACTTTCTGAGAGTTCTGAGGAAAAACCATCTACCTAAAAATCTGCTTCTTGCTTTTTATCATTGTTCCATCGAAAGCATACTTACGTATGGACTATGTGTGTGGTTTGGTGCCTGTATCTCCAAAGATGTTAAGGCACTTCAGAGGGTTGTTAGGTCAGCAGAGAAAATAATTGATTGTCCGCTCCCAACCCTAGAACACATTTACATCTCCCGTTGTCAGAAAAAAGCTTTGGACATTGTACGCATTGTACTGTTATTTCTATGGTAAAGGCATAATGGTATTCTTGCTTATTTACCCCTTGTCTCTCTTAATATTCAAGTTGGGTTTTTCATTAGAGTGCAGATAATTTATATACGTTTGTTTTTATAGTTAAAACACCATCACTACCAGTTTATTGTGAAAAGAGATGCGGCTCATCAGTAAGTTGTGTCCGGTCTTCCCAATGGTGTGATGGGGTGTCCCAGTGCCCTAATGGGGAAGATGAAATGTCCTGTGGTGAGTGATGGGCAGATGTTACCCAGGTCTACTTATATATATATATATGTTTATTAGTGATGAGTGAATTTTTTCGCCAGGCATGGATTCGCAGTAAATTGCCCACATTTTGCCATTTGCAAGTTGTTTTGCAACTCTCACGCGACATCTGCCTTTCCGAAAATGTTCGCCATTTCGCGTATTTCTCAATGGTTTCAAGATTTTTTTCCGCCAAAGTGAAATGGGACATATGCCCTCATCACTAATGTTTATATTTATGTATTTGACGTGCCTGAAAATAAACAAAAACCTAAAATGGCATCAGTTTTTTGAATGTAATAGATGTTCTTCTTCCTCAAAGCATAAGCATGGTTTTACTTTGGTGGGGTTCAATCTCTGTCTTTCTCTGTCTCTTTTTGCATTTCAAGTTCTATATATATATATATACTGTATACACTGGAACAAGGCAATAATAGAAAGGTTTATTACTCAAAGTTTCGGTCTCACACAGAAACCTTCTTGAGTGAAAAACACAGGTTTTATTGTTGCAAATGGTGTGCACCCTATGGACTATTATATATATATATATATATATATATATATATATAGATATCTTTCCTGTGACATGTCTCCTGAATTGTTAATACTGCACCCAGGCATCTAGTGTTTTTCTAAACGTGAGTGCCGGCTCCCAACAGACTATATATATATATATATATATATATATATATATATAAACACCTTTCTTTCTCCCCCAGTGCGATTATATGGAGCAGACTCCCAACTGCAGGTCTATTCTACATTAAAGTCAGCATGGCTGCCTGTGTGCGCTGATAACTGGACTGATGTCTATGGGAGGTTTGCCTGCCAGGACTTTGGATACAACAGGTAAATTGTTAAGATATTTCTCATTTAAATTCTGTATATTATAATTAATATTATCATTAGTATTGAACATTTCATAGCTTACAGCAGAATGACCATTTCTATAGGCAGAGTATGCATAATATAGCACAAAAGAAAGCAGTATGGGCCCTACACACACACTGGGGATTATTATGTGAATAAAAGTCATTTACTAGGAAAATGGTTGAGATGGGAGTTGTAGTTTAACAGCCTGAAGGTACTAAGTAAGGCTGCTCTTCCCTGGTTTATTATTCTGTTCTGTTTAGGAGTACCATGCCCTGTATAAAGGCTTATAGCCTTTGGCCTTGTGCCTTTATAGGATCATCAAACTCTTTGGTGAAAATATCCTTATATTTTACAATATGGGATATATTATTCACTATATGTTATACAAGAGCAATGAATAATTGGATAAATAAAATATAGGAAGGAAGAAAGGGAGAGGGAAAAGTACAATGGAAAGGAATGTGTCTAATTAACAAAGTATTTACAAATGCTATTTTTTATGCATGAGTAAGAACATTCAACCTTGTGTAACCCATACTACCCTTCTCCCAGGACAGCCACACCCAAAGAATAGTCCTAGCCAATCATCTATTCTCAGTCACTCATGTGAGTTAAGCTATGACCCTGAACAATGTAGGCCTCTATAAAAATATACAGCATAGTTTAAGTAAAACCCTGCTTCATTCTGGGGTTATAGTTTTCCTTTATTTCAAGCTAGAATGCACTGTAGATCAAATCCCATAGAGTCCAAGGCTCTCGGATATTCCTTTGTTGATCCAGCAGGTTTTTCTTTCCTTTGGAACCCTGACCCTACACCCAAACCAGTTTGCCCAGTCATTTGCACCTCTTTGATATGGAGATTCTTCTTCTTATTATTTCTTCTATTAATCCACACAACTGTCTTTGGTTTGTTATTCAGGAGCAGCTATAATGGATATGATACTCTGAGCTCCACATACTCCCCAAATGGATATTTCCAGTTAAAAAATGGAAACTGGACCAGCAAATTCTATACAAGTGTTTGGAACAGGTATGATTGCTATTTGATCTGGAACTTGATTATCCAAAAAGCTCCAACTTATGGGAATAGCCCACACCTGTAGTATATATAGAGTCTGAATGGGGGCTAACTAGGTAAAGCCAGTAGCATAATTACCATACAGCACGCCAACACACCCCACCTATACAGTGACCATGGGGGCGCCTGGACTGCAAGGTCTGCTGTATGCAGGTTTGGACTGGGATTCAAAATAGACCCTGGCATTTCAAGTACACAGAGGCTCAAAAAGCTGCCCACCAGCCCAAAAAATGGTGACTGTCTTTGGCAGTGATGCCCAACCAGTGGTTTGTGAGTGACATGTTGCTCTCCAACCCCTTGGATGTTGCTCCCAGGGGCCTCAAAGTAAGTGCTTATTTTTGAATTTCTAGCTTGGGGGCAAGGTTTGGTTGCATACAACCCAGTGTAAAGCCAAACAGAGCCTTCTATAGGCTGTCAGTCCACATAGGGGCTAGCAAATAGCCAATAATAGCTCTTATTTGCACCCCCAGGAACTTTTTCCATGTGTTGCTCTCCAACACTTTTTACATTTGAATGTGGCTCACGAGTATAAAAGGTTGGGGATCCCTGGTCTATGGCATCTTAAAGCAGCCCCTCTGGCATTTGCCAGAATCCCCAGATGTGGTATTCCTCCACCCCTTCCTCCTTTGTCACTGCGCTACTCAACCAACTTTACTTAAATTGTTGCTGGACTACAATTCTAAGAATATTGTGACATATAATGAAGGTTGAGGCATTCTGGGAGCTGTAGTTCAGCAACATCAGGGTTGTATTCTTATTTAAGCAGTATTGAACAATAAAATTTTCCTGAACTTTCCCCCAAATCTCCATAGGCAGCTACTGCTTTAAAATTCGAAAAATCCTCCAATGGGAATCCCAGCTGATCTGTGTAAATCCGGCTCCCTGTTCTCTGTTCCTGCAATTGGAGTTGGGAGCAATAAGCACAGTTTCCCAGCACTGAACAAGTCTGTCCCTTTATCCCCATGTCTGATTCCTGTGCCATATAATGACGGGAAAATGCCATCATTATCTCTATATGTAAGGTACCAGCAAGGGGCCTGACACAGTGCTGGGAATCAGCATTCTCATTGGTCACTTCTCTTGCATTTATAATAAGGTTTTTGGTCAGTAGAATTCTCATTGGGGAATTTTCTTGCATCTATAATTATGTTTTTTGACAACTTTTATAGATAACTAGGGGGCGCAGTGGGGCAGCTTTGCAGTTGGGTTTACAACCCCTTTCACTGCATCGGATTGGTGGGTTTGTAAGCAGCAGTAACTATCTAAGCAGTTCACTTTATAACTTGTTGTAAATATAAAAATATGTACAGATAAATATTAATATATATATATGCACATTTATTTACAGTTCTTCCTGTGTGTCGGGAAATGTGGTCTCATTACGCTGCATAAGTAAGTGTCACACTATGGCAATACATATAAAGGTATTATTACTATATTCATGTAGTTAAAGGAGTCATTCACTATTGATCAATGTTAAGTAAGTCATAAAGGGACTTTTTAGTTGGTCTTCATTATTTATATTTCATTGTACTGACTGTCAGGTTTTATAACTTTTCATTGCTTATGTTTCTTTTTGGGCCCTCTACCATTTATGTATCCAAACTGACACATAGTAAATATTTCATTCTACCATTTAAAATGTTACTGTTGAACCAACAAATGTATTTGTAGCTGTAATATTGGTGTGTAGGCGCCATATCAGTGCATTGTGCCTGGGTCTGAGCTTTCAGCCAGCGCTACACATTAGAACTGCTTTCAGCTAACCTATTGTTTCTCCTACTCCCATGTAACTGGAGGAGTCCCAAGCCGGACTTGGATTTCTTACTATTGAGTGCTATTCTGATACCTACTGGGAGCTGCTATCTTGCTCCCTTCCCATTGTTCTGCTGATCGGCTGCTGGGGGGGGGGGGGTATCACTCCAACTTGCAGCGCAGCAGTAAAGTGTGCCTGAGTCTGAGCTTTCAGAAGGAGCCAGCGCTACACATTAGAACTGCTTTCAGCTAACTTATTGTTTCTCGTACTCCCATGTAACTGGAGGAGTCATGGTCTGTGTTTTACTATTGAGTGCTGTTCTCATATCTACCACTAGGTGGGGCATGGAGCATTTGTAGCAATACAAGTGTCAGGCTGCTGCTAACTTGCTCCTTTCCAATTGTTCTGTTGAGAAGCTGCTAGGGGAGGAAAGGAGAGCAGTGCAGCAGTAAAGAGAGACTGAAGTTAAGTAAAGGCCAGGTCACATGGCTGAGGACACCTGGAAAATAAAACCATATTAAGCCTCACATCAAAATTTCTAAATTAAATTGTAAGAATACCTGGTGGTCCAGTGGGGCAGCGGGGACGCCTGCCGCTCTCTAGGCGGGGACACCCGCCTCATCGTGCGTGCCGATGCGCGCGTCCTGGAGCTATGGAACGCGGAAGTGCGCGCGCTTCCTTTTAAACCCGGCGCGCCGCATGACGTCATCGCGCAAGGCCCGAATTTCAAATATTTAAAGGCGCTTGTGTTTGTTTTCAGTGCCCAACTTCGGTTTCGCCTCCTGGTTCTCAAATTCTGCTATTTTGTCTCTGATTCGTGTTTTGACCCTTGCCTGACCCTGACCTTGCTGATTGCCGCCTGTATTGACCTTCTGCCTGTTTTTTTACTACGGTTCCGGAATCTGACTTTGTACTTCGCTGCCCAATTGGTTTGACCTCGGCCTGATCATTTCATCTCTTAATCCCAAATTCTGCAATACGCTAGGTTCCCTTGCCTGCTCAGAACATTTGCCCTGGTCCTCTCGCAATAAGTCCTGGTGGCACCCGAGTAGCGGAGGGCTCCTCCCGAAGAGAAAGGTGGCTGTTATAGGCAGAAGAGTGAGCTCAGACCGGGACCTTGGCTTTTGTTCTGAGTTTGGGATACCGTGCGTGACAGTAAGTTGGGCCAAGAAAGAATATGGATGCTGAAGGGGCCTCTGCTTCATCTGCTTCTCCTGAAGTTATGCTTAAGAACCTCCTCCAGCGTCTCAGGGAACTAGAGACTAAACAAGACCAAATTATCCAATGCCTTCAGGGGTTGGCTGTTAGGTTAGATACTCTCCAACAGCAACCTGCTGCGGATGACCCAGTTCCTGCTCCGCTCTCTATGGGTATTCCCCTTGTAGAGCCTAAGATCCCTTTTCCCGAGAAATTCTCTGGGGATCGGAGTAAATTTTTTGCTTTCAAGGAGGCATGCAAACTTTATCTTAGTTTTTTGCCTCGCTCTTTTCCCACTGAAGTGGCAAAAGTCAATTTTGTGATCACTTTATTGTTAGGTGACCCTCAGGTGTGGGCTTTCACTTTATCCCCGTCTGACCCAGCTCGATACTCTCTTGAAGCCTTTTTCAAAGCCATGGCTATTATTTATGATGACCCCGATCGGGCGGCCTCTGCCGATTCGGCCATCCGTGCCCTCAAACAAGGCAGGAAGCTTTTTGAGGAGTATTGTACAGAGTTTTGTCGCTGAGCAGTAGAAACGGGTTGGAATGATTCAGCTCTTCGTAGTCAGTTCCGAGCTGGTCTGTCTGATGCTATTAAAGACAGTCTCATTAATTACCCTGCTCCTTCATCCCTTGATGCATTAATGTCTCTCTCCATTCAAATTGATAGGAGACTTAGAGAGAGGCGTCAGGAAAGATCGGCCTCCTCTATTACTCACTCTCTATCTCTGGTATCTGAACCCATTCAAAACTTTGTTACTCCTTTGTCTGTGGAGGAGCCTATGCAGTTGGGTTCTACTCATTTGTCTTCAGAAGAAAGACTCCGTAGACGCACTAATGGGTTATGCATGTACTGTGGCGGAGGAGGGCATTTTCGCAAAGATTGTCCAAAGAGGCCGGGAAACTGCAAAGCCTAAACAGGTCTGGGGAGTCTTGTTTGGGTAATGCAGTTTCTACTCCCCAATGTATTTCCTCTAAAATCTTCATTTCTGTGCTCCTCGATTGGGGGTACGGTAATGTTAAGATTCCGGCCTTTTTGGACTCTGGAGCAGCTGGCAATTTGTTAGATACTAATTTTGTTCAAAAGCTGGGTATTCCTTGTACCACTGTAACCCCTCCAGTCAGGTTACTGGCTATTGATGGGAATCCGCTTGGGTGCGGGTTTGTATCCTCCAGATCTCAGGATCTAGTCATGTCCATTGAGGGTTCTCACAGAGAATAGCTATTTTTCTATTTGATCAATTGTCCTGATACCCCTGTGATCTTAGGTCTTCCATGGTTACAAAAACATAACCCGCAGATTGATTGGGTCTCTAGTAAGATTCTTAGTTGGGGAGCACACTGTGAGGGGCCATGTTTTAAAGGGTCTGTTTTCATTGCTACAACCTCTCTTAAGGGTCTTCCTCCCCAATATACAGCCTTTGCTGACGTTTTTTTTTAAAAAAGGCAGCTGAATCATTACCTGCACATAGACCCTATGACTGTACAATTGAATTGGTTCCTGGGGCTGTTCCTCCCAAGGGTAGAACCTATCCACTTTCCCTTCCAGAAACTCAAGCAATGGAAGAGTACATTAAGGAAAATTTGGAAAGGGGGTTCATTAGACCATCCTCTTCTCCTGCAGGGGCGGGTTTTTTCTTTGTAAGCAAGAAGGATGGTGGTCTTAGGCCCTGTATCGATTATAGAGGTCTGAATAAGATTACTGTTAAAAATCGATATCCTCTTCCCCTGATCTCAGAGCTCTTCGACAGAGTTAAAGGTGCTTCCATTTTCACTAAACTTGATCTGAGGGGTGCATATAACCTAATCCGGATTAAGGAGGGGGATGAGTGGAAAACTGCCTTTAATACTCGTGATGGGCATTATGAGTATTTGGTAATGCCTTTTGGGCTATGTAATGCTCCTGCAGTCTTTCAAGAGTTTGTAAATGATATATTTCGTGATCTTCTTGGACGCTATGTGGTAGTGTACCTAGATGATATCCTGATCTATTCTTCTAATTTAGAAGATCATCGTTGCCATGTTCAGGAAGTACTGCAGAGACTTAGACAGCATCAATTATATGCTAAGCTTGAAAAATTTATTTTTGAAGTTCCTTCTGTTCATTTTTTGGGGTACATCATTTCTCAACATGGTTTAGAAATGGAACCAACCAAGGTAGAGGGAATTTTAAATTGGGCTCAACCGCTTTCCTTACGTGCTATTCAAAGATTTCTGGGTTTTGCCAATTATTATAGACAATTAATTAAGGGGTTTTCTTCCCTGGTGGCCCCAATCACAGCTCTTACTAAAAAGGGGGTTGATCCTAATATTTGGTCCTCTGAAGCGATAGAAGCTTTTCAGCTCCTTAAAGAAGCTTTTATCTCTGCTCCAGTTCTGCGTGACCCAGACTCTACCTTACCGTTTCTCGTTGAAGTTGACGCTTCTGAGGTTGGAGCTGGGGCAGTACTGTCACCCTGTTACCTGTAAGGTACATCCTTGTGCCTTCTTTTCAAGGAAATTCTCCCCTACAGAGGCTAACTATGATATAGGGAACAGGGAACTGTTGGCAGTTAAATGGGCTTTTGAGGAATGGAGACATCTGTTGGAAGGTGCTAAACATCCTGTTACGGTCTTCACTGATCATAAGAATTTACGGTATATTGAATCTGCTAAACCTTTGAACCCTAGGCAGGCAAGATGGGCTTTGTTTTTTACCCGTTTCAATTTTATTTTATCCTATAGACCTGGATCCAAGAATTTAAAAGCCGATGCCCTCTCCAGAAGTTTTGTCTCTTGTCCTAAAGAGGCCATTGAACCCGACACTATCCTCCCTAGGGAGGTGATTGTCGCTGCCCTGAATCCTGACCTTTTGGCCTCTCTCTCTGAGGCTCAAATTAACTTGCCTAGTAATGTGCCATCTGGGAGGCTTTTTGTTCCGAAAAATTTACGCGAGGCTGTTTTATCTGAAACTCATGACTCTAGAGTAGCAGGGCATCCTGGTCAGAGTAAGACCTGTTCATTGTTATCTCCTTCCCTCTGGTGGCCTACTATGAGACAAGATGTTGGCAATTATATTAATTCTTGTGCAGTTTGCCAACGCTCCAAACCATCTAGGTCTCTACCCCAGGGCTTATTACAATCACTCCCTATTCCTGAGAGGCCGTGGACTCATATTGCTATGGATTTCATTGTTGATCTGCCGCCCTCTAATGGTAACACTGTTATTTGGGTGGTAGTAGACCTCTTTAGTAAGATGTGTCATTTCATTCCCCTTCCCACCCTCCCCTCTGCCAAAACTTTGGCTGAGCTTTTCATTGCCAATATATTCAAATATCATGGGGCCCCATTGAATATTGTTTCTGATAGGGGGATTCAGTTTGTCTCTAGGTTCTGGAGGGCATTCTGCTCTCTTTTAGGTACTGGTCTGTCCTTTTCCTCAGCCTATCATCCCCAGACTAATGGTCAAACTGAAAAGACAAACCAATCATTGGAGCAGTATCTGAGGTGTTATGTATCCAATAATCAGTCTCAATGGGCAGAGTTTCTTCCGTGGGCTGAGTTTGCCTTTAATAACGCCACTCATACCTCTACTGGGGAATCTCCTTTTTTTATTGTTTATGGTCTTCATCCTAGGGATTTTTCTTTTTCTGAACACTGAGCCATGAATACTCAAAAAAGAGCTGCCGATAAACGGAAGGAGTCACCTGAATATCAGGTTGGTGATAGGGTGTGGTTATCCTCAAAGAATATTTCACTTCTGCCAAATTGGGTCCTAAGTACATTTGTCCTTTTGTCATTTCCGAGATCATTAACCCTTCCTCAGTCAGCCTAAAACTTTCCCCTGAGCTTAAAATTTCAAATTCTTTTCATGTCTCTCTGTTAAAACCTGCCAGGGTGGTTCGCCAGCATTCTCCTCCTCCTCCAGTTGTGGTAGAGGGTCAAACTGAGTATGAAATTCAAAGAATTGTTGATTCACGTTTTTCCAGGGGGGGGTTACAGTTTCTTGTACACTGGAAAGGATATGGTCCTGAGGACAGATCTTGGGTTTCTGCTACTGATGTTAAGGCTGACCGCCTTATCAGACAAATTTATGCTAAGTTTCCAGATAAACCTAGGGGTCCGGTGGCCCCCTCTAGAGGGGGGGTAATGTAAGAATACCTGGTGGTCCAGTGGGGCAGCGGGGATGCCTGCCGCTCTCTAGGCGGGGACGCCCGCCTTGTCGTGCACGCCGATGCACGTGTCCTGGAGCTATGGAACGCGGAAGTGCGCGCGCTTCCTTTTAAACCCGGCGCGCCGCATGACGTCATCGCGCAAGGCCCGAATTTCAAATATTTAAAGGCGCTTGTTTGTTTTCAGTGCCCAACGTCGGTTTCACCTCCTGGTTCTCAAATTCTGCTATTTTGTCTCTGATTCGTGTTTTGACCCTTGCCTGACCCTGACCTTGCTGATTGCCGCCTGTATTGACCTTCTGCCTGTTTTTTGACTATGGTTCCGGAATCTGACTTTGTACTTCGCTGCCCGATTGGTTTGACCTCGGCCTGATCATTTCGTCTCTTAATCCCAAATTCTGCAATACGCTAGGTTCCCTTGCCTGCTCAGAACATTTGCCCTGGTCCTCTCGCTATAAGTCCTGGCGGCACCCGAGTAGCGGAGGGCTCCTCCCGAAGAGAAAGGCGGCTGTTATAGGCAGAAGAGCTCAGACCGGGACCTTGGCTTTTGTTCTGAGTTTGGGATACCGTGCGTGACATAAATATTAAAATATCTGCTCTTTTGGCCAGACCGGGGGTTAGTGTAGGACTGGCCAGACCGGGGGTGTGTGAGTGTAGGACTGGCCAGACCGGGGGTGAGTGAGTGTAGGACTGGCCAGACCGGGGGTGAGTGAGTGCAGGACTGGCCAGACCGGGGGTGAGTGAGTGTAGGACTGGCCAGACGGGGGGTGAGTGAGTGTAGGACTGGCCAGACCGGGGGTGAGTGAGTGTAGGACAGGCCAGACCGGGGGTGAGTGAGTGTAGGACTGGCCAGACCGGGGGTGAGTGAGTGTAGGACAGGCCAGACCGGGGGTGAGTGAGTGTAGGACAGGCCAGACCGGGGGTGAGTGAGTGTAGGACTGGCCAGACCGGGGGTGAGTGAGTGTAGGACAGGCCAGACCGGGGGTGAGTGAGTGTAGGACTGGCCAGACCGGGGGCGAGTGAGTGTAGGACAGGCCAGACCGGGGGTGAGTGAGTGTAGGACTGGCCAGACCGGGGGTGAGTGAGTGTAGGACTGGCCAGACCGGGGGTGAGTGAGTGTAGGACTGGCCAGACCGGGGGTGAGTGAGTGTAGGACAGGCCAGACCGGGGGTGAGTGAGTGTAGGACAGGCCAGACCGGGGGTGAGTGAATGTAGGACTGGCCAGACGGGGGGTGAGTGAGTGTAGGACTGGCCAGACGGGGGGTGAGTGAGTGTAGGACTGGCCAGACCGGGGGTGAGTGAGTGTAGGACAGGCCAGACCGGGGGTGAGTGAGTGTAGGACAGGCCAGACCGGGGGTGAGTGAGTGTAGGACAGGCCAGACCGGGGGTGAGTGAGTGTAGGACAGGCCAGACCGGGGGTGAGTGAGTGTAGGACAGGCCAGACCGGGGGTGAGTGAATGTAGGACTGGCCAGACGGGGGGTGAGTGAGTGTAGGACTGGCCAGACGGGGGGTGAGTGAGTGTAGGACTGGCCAGACCGGGGGTGAGGTGCATGGACACCTGTTTGCCTCCAATTTGATGGGAGTGCAAACTTGGGCCAAACCCATCAACCTGTTGGCTTGTTGGTATGACTGGGTGTAGCTGGGTTTGAAAGGATCAGTGTATAAGCGAAATATCCTGACTTTTGAAGTGTAGGGGTTATGTTTTTATTTGTAGCAGATAATGTCAGCCACCTAATGTCAGACTCTCTAAACTATTTTTTGGCCATTTCTTAAATGTTTGTAATCCAATTTTCTACAGGTTGCGGTGTATCACATAACAGTGTAACCAGCCGAATAGTAGGGGGGACTAGTGCTGCATCTGGAAACTGGCCGTGGCAAGTCAGTCTACAGGATGAAACAGGATTTATGTGCGGCGGGTCCATCATTTCCCCCAAGTGGATAGTGACTGCAGCTCATTGTGTATATGGGTAAGGTGTGGCTCAATCATTACAGACATTATAGTTTTTGCGGTGTGGATATTGTTTTTGCCTTAAGAAATATAATACCCGATACAGAAAACTATACATTTATCAGAAATCACCTTTGCGGTGCCAGCGCTAAGAGCAAGGTGAAAGATGCCCAGGGGGAAAAAAAGGGGCCCCAAAAATACTATGATTATAATATGATGATGATTAATGATTAGCGAATCTGTCCTGCTTCAGCGAAAAAACTTGTGAAATTGTGGAAAGAACATAAAAACGGAAAAAATGTCTCAATGTGCATATAATGTAGCATCCATTTTAGTGCTAGAGCAATTATAAATCTAAGGGGGCTTATGTAATAAAAGGCACTACATTTGCTCAGGAGCAGTAACCCATAGCAACCAATCAGCTGGAAGCATTTACTGGTCACCTGTTTCTAAACAAATATCCTATTGGGTGCTATATGTTACTGCTCCTGGGCAAACTTAGTGCCCTTTATTACATATGGGGGTAGGTCTACAATGGTGGCAAACCCCTTGAGAGAAGAAGGGTTTATGAGAATGGTTCCTGGTCATTATGAGCTAATTGTATTAGTGAATTGCCCTGATGATAATGCTCAGCTTAATTGTAGCTTCCATACAGCATATCAGAATGGATATCCACATTTTCTGTAGCCTTATATTGGTTATGTGTTATGAAACAATGTTCTACAAACTAAGCATCACATAATTTCCTGTTTCCTGTTAGGTTATATCAATCCTCTGCATGGCGGGTTTTTGCTGGGGTACTGAGCTTGCCAAGATTCAATGACACCAACAGCTATTTAGTGGAAAGAATAATTGCGCACCCTGGTTTTAATCTTGCCAGTAGAGATAATGATATCGCCCTAATGAAACTTACAGAAGAAATAACATTTGACGGTAAGTATTCTGCTTTGGAGTGATTGAGCAATGAGATAAGTGACTTGGGCGCTAATGTCATCACTGACACTGTGGGGCAGAAGTGACCCCATTCAATATGTGGTTTCAGAACATCTATGAAATGTTTTGTAAGCATATAATGTAGAAATTAGAAGTATTCCATATTCTTTAGCTTTCCTACCACTGATGTCAGACTAACAGGCTTATAGTTTTCAGGCTGAGAACGGGATCCCTTTTTGAATAGCAGCACCATACCAGAATCTTGAAAAATTAAGTGAAGAGGTTTGGCAATCAGGGCTAATCTTGTTTTGGCTAATCTTGTGACCTGAGATGAATCCCATCCAGACCTAGACCTTTGTTTACCTTTACATGTTCTAGTCTTCCTTGAATTTCCTTCTTAGTGACCCATGCATCAGTAGTTATATTACAGGTATGGGATCCCTTATCCGGAAACCCATTATCCAGAAGGCTCCAAATTATGGAAAGCCCATCTCCCATAGACTTCATTTTAATCAAATAATTCAGAATTTAAAAACTGATTTCCTTTTTCTCTGTAGTATTAAAACAGTACCTGTACTTGATCCCAACTAAAATATAATTACCCCTTATTGGGGGCAGAACAGCCCTATTGGGTTTATTTCATGGTTAAATGATTCCCTTTTCTCTGTAATATTAAAACAGTACCTGTACTTGATCCCAACTAAGATATAATTACCCCTTATTGGGGCAGAACAGCCCTATTGGGTTTATTTCATGGTTAAATGATTCCCTTTTCTCTGTAATATTAAAACAGTACCTGTACTTGATCCCAACTAAGATATAATTACCCCTTATTGGGGGCAGAACAGCCCTATTGGGTTTATTTCATGGTTAAATGATTCCCTTTTCTCTGTAATATTAAAACAGTACCTGTACTTGATCCAAACTAAGATATAATTACCCCTTATTGGGGGCAGAACAGCTCTATTGGGTTTATTTAATGGTTAAATGATTCCCTTTTCTCTGTAATAATAAAACAGTACCTGTACTTGATCCCAACTAAGATATAATTACCCCTTATTGGGGGCAGAACAGCCCTATTGGGTTATTTAATGGTTAAATGATTCCCTTTTCTCTGTAATAATAAAACAGTACCTGTACTTGATCCCAACTAAGATATAAATAATCCTTATTGGATACAAAACAACCCTATTGGGTTAAATTAATGTTTTATTGATTTTTTAGTAGACTTAAGGTATGGAGATCCAAATTACAGAAAGAACCCTTATCCGGAATACCCTTGGTCCCGAGCATTCTGGATAACGGGTCCTATACCTGTACCTGTCTAAAAAAAATTAAGCCTTCATTAGCTGGTTCCCTAGTTGTGTAGACACATGAAAAATAACAGTTCAGATTCTCCGCTTTTTCCCTGCTATCATCAACCAATTGACCTCCCTCTGATAATAAGGGCCCCACCCTAGTATCTGCATGGGTGTCTCTGTCACAAGGCGAGGTTAAGGCGAGTGTACAAGCTGAGTGAAGAAAAAGTCCACTGCTATTTTTTTTCTCTTTTACAGATAAAGCTCAGCCAGTGTGCTTACCCAATGCTGGGATGTTCTGGGAGGCCGGCACGCCATGTTGGATATCTGGTTGGGGTACCACTTCTGAAGGAGGTGAGAAAAACTCGAGGGTTAAACCGGCCATACATGCACCGATATTATTGTACGAAACCTCATTTCATATGATATTCGGTGCGGCTTGACGAGGTGACCGATATCGCAAAGGCTGCGGATATCGGTCGCCTCATCCATCTGACAGGTTAAAAGGTTTTGATTGGGCGCCGTTGAAGGTGCCCGAGAAAAATCTACATTTAGGGCTGAATCAGCAGGTGGAGGTAGAATACTATTGTTTCTACCTCCATATCTGACGATTCAGCCCTAAACGTCAATGGAGGGTGGGAACGATCTTTCCTGCGGCCAATGGTCACGCGAAAGATCGTTATTGCTACGTGTATGGCCACCTTTAAAGTGTTGGAGTAGTACTTCTCTGTGAACTTATTCATCATTTGCAAATACTTAAGTCACTTGTCTATAGTTAGATTTTTTTTCCTTTGGTAGTGGAGCGAGCAGAAACGTACATCGAATTGTTCTACCAAACCCACCAAGGATCAGCAATGCACTGTGGGTACCCACTGGCACATGACCTGCTGCAGGATTCCAATTTCCAGCAAAATGTATTACCTTCTTATTAGACATGGGGACTTGAACAGCTACAAAAAAAACTAATTTAAAGGAAAACTATCCCCCCAAACAATGTATTCACAGTGCACACAAACAAGCCAAGGCTTGCATTATGGAATGCCCTTCCTAGTGATGTGGTAATGGCAGATTCTGTTAATGCCTTTAAGAGGGGCCTGGATGAGTTCTTGATCAATCAGAATATCCAAGGCTATTGTGATACTAATATCTACAGTTAGTACTAGTGGTTGTATTTATAGTTTATGTATGTGAGTGTATAGATTGGTAGGTGTGGGTTAGGTGTGCTGGGTTTACTTGGATGGGTTGAACTTGAAGGACACTGGTCTTTTTTCAACCCTATGTAACTATGTAACTATGTAAGGCACACATACATGCTAGGCCCCATCAGCCAATGAATGGGCAGAGTTCTGCCTTTTGCTCCCACACTACTTCCTGTTACAGTTAGAACCGCATCACTTCCCGTCAGCTGATCTCTGAGGGAGCACACAGCCCATCACTAAATGGCGGCTCAAGGGAAAGGATATAAAAGGGCAATATTTACTGATATATATATTCCAGTTTGGGGAGATTCTTTAATAGGCCACTTAACATAATATAAACTGTTGGTTACGTATTCATTCTGGGGGGATAGTTTTCCTTTAATGATTATTATGGGTGAATTTGCTGAGCTGCCGCACTTTGCACCTACCAATTCACTTGGATCTGGGACATATACGTAGTGACAAATTGGACAAACCTATACAGCACATAGGCCCTAAGAAAAGATGATTCCTTGATTAGACACACTGGCCCTAGTCACAAAGGTAAATGAGGGGACACTAAACCCTGCTGCACTGCAATGCTCAACCACATGTTACTGCATGTCCCACCCCACCATACCTTGACATAATATCAAGGGTGAGGCATGCTGGGAGTTGTAGTCCAGCAACATGAAGGTTATATTCTTAAAGTAATATTGCACAGTATTTTTCATTAACTTCTATGGAAAACTAAGGGGCACAATGAGACAGCCTTAAAGTGCACCTATCGGGGTAAAATTGTTTACCCCACTGGAAGTGCGGGTTAATAGACCCCACAATCTGGATGGGGGACACAATACTCCCAGTGTGGGTGGCCGGGACCAACAGCCACATTAATATGCAAAATAATCCTCCAATCAACCTCTCACGAACCCTTGAATATCACAATGCAAGGATTACGAACTCTCTACGTAACCACCATAAGAAATGGGACTCATGGAAGAACTTTACTGAGGTGGATACCCAGGAATAATAGCCAATAATGTATATTATTTGCTCTTCATAATTTTTTGGGGGTTTTATTCTTTCCCCTCTGCCTCTCCCCTGTTCTCTTCCCTATTCTTTCTTCCTACTTCATAGTTACATAGTTACATAGGGTTGAAAAAAGACCATTGTCCATCAAGTTCAACCCATCCGAGTAAACCCAGCACCCACAGCCTATACTTACCAATCTATACACTCACATACATAAACTATATATATACAACCAGTAATACTAACTGTAGATATTAGTATCACAATAGCCTTGGATATTCTGATTGATCAAGAACTCATCCAGGCCCCTCTTATAGGCATTAACAGAATCTGCCATTACCCCATCACTAGGAAGGGCATTCCCCAACCTCACTGCCCTCACCGTGAAAAACCACCTACGCTGCTTCAAATGGAAGCTCCGTTCCTTTAATCTATAGGGGGGACCTCTGGTGCGCTGATTGTTTTTATGGGAAATATGAACATCCCCCAACTGCCTATAATCCCCTCTAATGTACTTCACTTCCTTCTCTCTTTATGCTCTCTCTTCCTGTGACTGTATGTCTTAACACATACAGACACATTCAATATTTGAGATACATCTAGATATAATGCAAAGCTTGACTGTTAACCTTGTATATGCAAAAAAACTGTCAATAAAAAAAAAAATAATCCTCCAATGAAAATCCCAACTGGTCAACTGGTGCCATTTAAGTTTGGGTTTAGAACCCATGGGTTTTAAACTCTGAAATGTCCGCTATGTTGAGGGTGTCTAGTCATAAGCGCCTTTTATCAGTAGAATTGATACACACAACTTTGTGTCCGTATTACTGCAACACACTTGTGTTCATAAACAAGGCTTTCCCCGTTTACTCATGAACAGTGGCTAATTTGTTTTCATTGCTGCCTTCTTTTTCCCTCTTTTAAATCCAGGTAACGTTTCTGCTTCTCTGAAGTATGCTGAAGTTCCACTGATTGACTCGAAAACGTGCAATGAATCGCTTGTGTACAATGGGACGATTACGTCTTCCATGATATGTGCTGGCTATCTTAATGGGACCATAGATACATGCAAGGTAAGCCCTCATGTGGGAAAAAAACCCCAGAAAAGATGTTGAACCTTTAGGCTGGCGCAATAAGTTCAGTATATAAAATCTGTCATCTAGTCATAATCATTATTAGGGTTAGGTTCTCCTTTAAGAGACATGGAAGTTTCGAAGTGTTTTGATTTGGACTTGGATCTGGATCAAGCTAGGAAACTGTTTTTTTTATTTTTTATTGATTTTATAATCATTCTTTATTTTATAGAAATGGCACATTTACTCAGATCATCGGGTTTGCATTCCAAAGCCAAGGCCTTTGCATTTTGAAGTGATAGTACTGATAACATGGAAACCACTTTAGTTTATCTGTTTTGATTTCATAGGGGGACAGCGGGGGACCTTTAGTGACGCAAACAAATGGCACTTGGTGGCTTGTTGGTGACACCAGCTGGGGATATGGCTGTGCCCGAGCCAATAAACCTGGTGTATATGGGAATATGACAACATTCTTGGGATGGATATATTTACAGATGAGGGTAAGGAACACTGATTCTATTACTTTTATTACTCCTGAGGTCTCCACACTTGATCTACTGCATCTTTCTTTTAATATCTTTCTCCATATACATATACCCTTGGATATTCTGCTTGTTCAAGAACTCATCCAGGCCCCTCTTATAGGCATTAACAGAATCTGCCATTACAGCATCACTAGGAAGGGCATTCCCCAACCTCACTGCCCTCACCGTGAGGAACCCCCTACCCAACATCCCACGGCAGGGCATTCCCCAACCCCCTCACTGCCCTCACCATGAGGAACCCCCTACCCAACATCCCCCGGCAGAGCATTCCCCAACCCCCTCACTGCCCTCACCGTGAGGAACCCCCTACCCAACATCCCCCGGCAGGGCATTCCCCAACCCCCTCACTGCCCTCACCATGAGGAACCCCCTACCCAACATCCCCCGGCAGGGCATTTCCCAACCCCCTCACTGCCCTCACCGTGAGGAACCTCCTACCCAACATCCCCCGGCAGGGCATTCCCCAACCCCCTCACTGCCCTCACCGTGAGGAACCCCCTACCCAACATCCCCCGGCAGGGCATTCCCCAACCCCCTCACTGCCCTCACCGTGAGGAACCCCCTACCCAACATCCCCCGGCAGAGCATTCCCCAACCCCCTCACTGCCCTCACCGTGAGGAACCCCCTACCCAACATCCCCCGGCAGGGCATTCCCCAACCCCCTCACTGCCCTCACCATGAGGAACCCCCTACCCAACATCCCCCGGCAGGGGCATTTCCCAACCCCCTCACTGCCCTCACCGTGAGGAACCTCCTACCCAACATCCCCCGGCAGGGCATTCCCCAACCCCCTCACTGCCCTCACCGTGAGGAACCCCCTACCCAACATCCCCCGGCAGGGCATTCCCCAACCCCCTCACTGCCCTCACCATGAGGAATCCCCTACCCAACATCCCCCGGCAGGGCATTCCCCAACCTCCTCACTGCCCTCACCGTGAGGAACCCCCTACCCAACATCCCCGGCAGGGCATTCCCCAACCCCCTCACTGCCCTCACCGTGAGGAACCTCCTACCCAACATCCCCCGGCAGGGCATTCCCCAACCCCCTCACTGCCCTCACCGTGAGGTACCCCCTACCCAACATCCCCCGGCAGGGCATTCCCCAACCTCACTGCCCTCCCCGTGAGGAACCCCCTACCCAACATCCCCCGGCAGTGCATTCCCCAACCTCACTGCCCTCCCCGTGAGGAACCCCCTACCCAACATCCCCCGGCAGGGCATTCCCCAACCCCCTCACTGCCCTCCCCGTGAGGAACCCCCTACCCAACATCCCCCGGCAGGGCATTCCCCAACCCCCTCACTGCCCTCACCGTGAGGAACCTCCTACCCAACATCCCCCGGCAGGGCATTCCCCAACCCCCTCACTGCCCTCACCGTGAGGAACCTCCTACCCAACATCCCCCGGCAGGGCATTCCCCAACCCCCTCACTGCCCTCACCACGAGGAACCTCCTACCCAACATCCCCCGGCAGGGCATTCCCCAACCCCCTCACTGCCCTCACCGTGAGGTACCCCCTACCCAACATCCCCCGGCAGGGCATTCCCCAACCTCACTGCCCTCCCCGTGAGGAACCCCCTACCCAACATCCCCCGGCAGTGCATTCCCCAACCTCACTGCCCTCCCCGTGAGGAACCCCCTACCCAACATCCCCCGGCAGGGCATTCCCCAACCCCCTCACTGCCCTCACCGTGAGGAACCCCCTACCCAACATCCCCCGGCAGGGCATTCCCCAACCCCCTCACTGCCCTCACCGTGAGGAACCTCCTACCCAACATCCCCCGGCAGGGCATTCCCCAACCCCCTCACTGCCCTCACCACGATGAACCTCCTACCCAACATCCCCCGGCAGGGCATTCCCCAACCCCCTCACTGCCCTCACCGTGAGGTACCCCCTACCCAACATCCCCCGGCAGGGCATTCCCCAACCTCACTGCCCTCCCCGTGAGGAACCCCCTACCCAACATCCCCCGGCAGTGCATTCCCCAACCTCACTGCCCTCCCCGTGAGGAACCCCCTACCCAACATCCCCCGGCAGGGCATTCCCCAACCTCACTGCCCTCACTGTGAGGAACCCCCTACCCAACATCCCCCGGCAGGGCATTCCCCAACCTTACTGCCCTCACCGTGAGGAACCCCCTACCCAACATCCCCTGACAGGGCATTCCCCAACCCCCTCACTGCCCTCACCGTGAGGAACCCCCTACCCAACATCCCCCGGCAGGGCATTCCCCAACCAGTTTAGTTGCAGTCTCTGCACTCTCTCCAGCTCATTAATATCCTTTTTGAGGACTGGAGCCCAAAACTGCCCCCCATACTCAAGGTGAGGTTTTACCAGAGACCTATAAAGAGGCAAAATGACGTTTTCATCATAGAAGTCAGTTGCTCTTTTTTAATGCAAGACAGCACTTAATTCATTTTAGTAGACACTAATAGTGATGAGCGAATCTATCCTGTTTTGGCAAAAAATTTGTGAAACTATAGAAAAATTCACGAAATGGGCAAAAATGAGCAAAACACGGGTGTCACGCTTATTTTGTTGTCGCAAGCAACTTTTTTGATTCAACCGTGCCTATTTTGACATGACCACGACTTTTTTCGTTGCTTGAGAATTTTTCTTGACAAACTTTTGCAAAACAATTCACCGATGGCAAAATGCGGAAATTCGCTGCGAATCCAACCCACTTGGGAAACCTGGAATCAGTTGCATTAGCCCCTTAAAGACCCTTCTCATGGTTAAATGAACCCAGTTTCCATGCATACTGGCTGCTCCTGGGCGGCTCATTTTACCAAAGTAGGGGGCTTTTGCCCAGTCAAAATGCTGGCTAAAGTCTTCCAAATTAACTGATCTGTATTTGTCAGTGAAATCAGTGCAATGAGACTATTTCTCAGCTGGTTTCTTACCTGGCCATTCCAAAGAGTGCCATTTAGTAGCTGTATGGGGAATCAGGGCTTATTGTCGCAAGCAACTTTTTTGATGCGACCGTGCCTATTTTGACATGACCGCGTCTTTTTTTGACATGTGAGAATTTTTTTTGCCGAAGATTCACAAAACAATTCACCAATTGCAAAATGCGGACATTTGCTGCAAATCCAAGCCTGGCAAAAAAATTTGTTCCTCACTACCCACTAACTGTCACTGCCTAGAGTTACACACTGTGTTATCCACAAATATCCCCAAATCCTTCTTGGTTATGGAGCCCCCAAAACACACTACCATTTAGTGGATAACACACATTTGTATTATTTCTGCTGAAGTGCAGAGCCGTACCCTTATCAACACTGGAAATCTCTGTGCAAATTGGCAGCATTGTGCATGTTATAGTTTGGCATGGTTTAGCAAAGATAGATACAGTACTTACTTGTCTCGCCTCAAGGTCATTAATAAACATTGTAAATCGGTGTTTGAACTTGAGTATTTGCCAACACGGAGTTGACTATAAATGTAATGCATCTATACAGATCAGATACACAACATAAACCTGAATGGCAGGTATAGCCGAGTAACACGCAGCATTATAAAACTGTGTATTCATTTTAGGCTATTTAGAAAACTGTAGCATAAAACAGTGGGCACTTGAAAAATTCAGCATCAACTAGTGCGTGACAAGAAATGCAAAGCTTTATGAGTCTTTAATTGCCTTATAACATTATTTCTATCTTTTGCAGACTTACAGCTGATTGGTTCTACTCATGATGTTATTCCGATGATGCAGAAATAATGAGTGGACACAGCTGACAACTCACTACAAAGGGTTAATCTGCCCATTGGTGCCTTGATGCTTGGGATTGTTGGTCAAACTAAAATAATGTTTGCTGAATAACGTCCCCTGGGTATAGACAGAAATAAAAAATAAGGACATTTTAGGCCACACCCCTACTCACATGGCTACACCCACACAATATGACTAAAGCCCACACTCATTTTTGTGGGCCTCTTTTTTGAAGGTTCCCAGTTCAGGACTGCTTTACCCTGGCACAGTTTTTGCACAGAGAGCGAGAGAATCACATGGACCCCTTTGGGAACATATAAAAGCACAAAGCACTTTATCACTTTATATAAAAGAGCTATGTTAAATGTGTCCAATGTGTAGCCCTACAGCTATTGTAGAACTGCAACTTTTCCAGGCCCCCGCTTCTGTTACTCCAGGCCTGCTATCTCCAGGGGGTTTGACCAATGAAGGTTCGTGTGGACTTACAGAACATTAAAATTCATTTTTTTCCTACAAACAAATATTAACCCTGTGTCTGTGTGTGGTTCTTACTGCCAAGGAATGGGTTATATTTTGCTAAACAATCTAACATGAAAACATATGTACTTTGTGTTGCTGGGTGCCCTCCTCTGCTAATTTGAAATAAAAAGGACCCACTGTTTGGAGGATGTTCTTGGCAACATGTCTGATCCTTCTGGGAAGAGCATTCTATGCTAAATAAAGGGTAAACCCACTTGGGAAACCTGGAATCAGTTGCATTAGCCCCTGAAGGACCCAGTTTCCATGCATACTGGCTGCTCCTGGGCGGCTCTTTTTACCAAAGTAGGGGGCTTTGGGCCAGTCAAAATGCTGGCTAAAGTCTTCCAAATTAACTTATCTGTATATGTCAGTGAAATCAGTGCAATGAGACTATTTCTCAACTGGTTTCTCACTGGACTCAAAGCCCTGCTCTCACCTGGCCATTCCAAAGAGTGCCGTTCAGTAGCTGTATGGGGAATCAGGGTTCCATACCGGGCCAACACCTAGGGGGTGATTAGGTTCCCTTACCCAAGGGAAGTATTCTAATAGGTCTTGTGCAAATAGCCTAAGGGGGACCTTCCCACATGGGTAATCTCAAGTGAACCTTTCCTTTAAAGGGGTTGTAAACCCAATCATAACGCTGTCCCACTGCGCCCCCTAGTTTTGCTATAGAAGTTGCTGAAAAATGTAATTACAGATGCAAGGAAATTCACCAATCAAAATTCTACTGACCAAAAACCTTATTATAAATGCAAGAGAAGTGACCAATGAGAATGCTGATTCCCAGCACTGTGTCAGGCCCCTTGCTGGTACCTTACATATAGAGATAATGATGGCATTTTCCCGTCATTATATGGCACAGGAATCAGACATGGGGATAAAGGGACAGACTTGTTCAGTGCTGGGAAACTGTGCTTATTGCTCCCAACTCCAATTGCAGGAACAGAGAACAGGGAGCCGGATTTACTCACATCAGCTGGGATTCTCATTACTTTTCAAAGCAGATGCTGGCTGTGGAGATTTGGGAAAAAAATTGAAAAAGTTTTATTGTGCAATATTGCTTTAAGAATACAACCCTGACGTTGCTGGACTACAGCTCCCAGCATGCCTCACCCTTCATTATATGTTACATTATTCTGGGATTTGTAGTCCAGCAACAACTGAGTAACATTTGGTTGAGCAGCGCAGCAGGGTTTACATCCCCTTTAATGTACTAAGATTATGTCAATGTCTAGCTTCTGGCAAGCAGACCCACATACAGCAGTGCTGAAAATATGGCACCGAATTACAGAAAGGCCGTTTCCCATAGACCTCATTATAAGAAAATAATTCTAATTTTAAAAATTATTTCCTTTTTCTCTGTAATAATAAAACAGTACCTGTACTTGATCCCAACTAAGATATAATTACCCCTTATTGGGGCAGAACAGCCCTATTGGGTTTATTTAATGGTTAAATGATTCCCTTTTCTCTGTAATAATAAAACAGTACCTGTACTTGATCCCAACTAAGATATAATTACCCCTTATTGGGGCAGAACAGCCCTATTGGGTTTATTTCATGGTTAAATGATTCCCTTTTCTCTGTAATAATAAAACAGTACCTGTACTTGATCCCAACTAAGATATAATTACCCCTTATTGGGGGCAGAACAGCCCTATTGGGTTTATTTAATGGTTAAAGGATTCCCTTTTCTCTGTAATAATAAAACAGTACCTGTACTTGATCCCAACTAAGATATAATTACCCCTTATTGGGGCAGAATAGCCCTATTGGGTTTCATTAATGTTTTATTGATTTTTTAGTTAAGGTACGGAGGTCCAAATTACGCAAAGACCCCTTATCCGGAATACCTGTATACATTTATATATAGGGATGTAGCGAACTGTTCGCCGGCGAACTAATTCGCGCGAACATCGGGTGTTCGCAAGTCCGCAAATTCGCGAACTTTTGGCGATGTTCGCCATTTGGGTTCGCCTTAGCTGGCGCCAAATTTTGACCTCTCACCCCAGACCAGCAGATACATGTCAGGCAATCAGGCAGCTCTCCCTCCTGGGCCACCCCCCCCCCTTGGACCACTCCCTTCCATATATAAACCGAAGCCCAGCAGCCATTTTACATTCTGCCTGTGTGTGCTTGAAGAGATAGTGTAGGGAGAGAAGCTGTGATTGATTTGAGAGAGAGTTTAAGTAGGATTTCTGGCTAGTAATCTACTACTGCTCTGTATTTGTGTGGGGATAGGAGCTGTGCATTCATTTCAGGGAGAGTTTAAGTAGGATTTCTGGCAAGTAATCTACTTTCTACTGCTCTGTATTTGTGTGGGGATAGGAGCTGTGCATTCATTTCAGGGAGAGTTTAAGTAGGATTTCTGGCTAGTAATCTACTTTCTACTGCTCTGTATTTGTGTGGGGATAGGAGCTGTGCATTCATTTCAGGGAGAGTTTAAGTAGGTTTTCTGGCTAGTAATCTACTTTCTACTGCTCTGTATTTTTTGTCTAAATAACAATTTGTCTAAATAACAATAATAATTCCGTGTCCAGAAACATCACTTGAGTGACGGTTTTCCACCAGCAATAATATATTCCGTATCCACTACTGTATACGTTGCCCTTGCAGGCCTTGTTGCCCGGTGTCTGCAACCAAGTGCCACCTAGCTGTGTGAGCTTTTTCACAATTTGTCTAAATAACAATAATAATTCCGTGTCCAGAAACATCACTTGAGTGACGGTTTTCCACCAGCAATAAAATATTCCGTATCCACTACTGTATACGTTGCCCTTGCAGGCCTTGTTGCCCGGTGTCTGCAACCAAGTGCCACCTAGCTGTGTGATCTTTTTCACAATTTGTCTAAATAACAATAATAATTCCGTGTCCAGAAACATCACTTGAGTGACGGTTTTCCACCAGCAATAAAATATTCCGTATCCACTACTGTATACGTTGCCCTTGCAGGCCTTGTTGCCCGGTGTCTGCAACCAAGTGCCACCTAGCTGTGTGAGCTTTTTCACAATCTGTCTAAATTACAATAATAATTCCGTGTCCAGAAACATCACCCAAGTTGTTGTTGTTTTGTAAAAATAAAAAAAATGCCAGGCAAAGGCAGGCCGCCACGCAGAGGCACTAGGGGCCGTGCTTCTATGATATCCTGTGGCCCTAGGAAATTGCCCAGTTTTCCGAAGGCACTTAACCTGAACTCCCAAAATGCTGAAGAGGTAGTTGACTGGCTTACACAGCACACCCCATCCTCTACTGTTTCTAACTTTGCCACAACATCCTCATCCTCCTTTGCTATGGGCACCCCACGTACCACTTCCTCCACCACCGCCGCCCCTTCTTCACTGGAGTCAGAGGAGTTATTTACTCATGAGTTTGTTGAACTGAGTGATGCGCAACCATTATTGCCAGAAGAAGATGAAGGAGATGCGGACGTTACACCAGATATCATAATTCAGGCAGGCAACACAACAGAGATGGACATAAGGTGTGATGAGGTCCCCGCTGCTGCAGTCTTCTGTGAGCTGTCAGAAGAAATTGATGCATCTGAGGAGAATGATGATGAGGAGAGTGATATTTTGTGGGTGCCCACAAGAAGAGAGCAAGAGGAGGATAGTTCAGATGGAGAGACGGAGAGTCAGAGAGGCAGGAGGAGATTAAGACTTAGAAGAAGCAGGGACAGCTCCCAGGGAACAGTAGGGCAACAACATGAATCGGCACCTGTGGTCAGCCAGCCAACGCACCCGCCAACCTCTACTGTTACTGCTAGAAAGCCCACATCAAAAGGCTCAGCAGTGTGGCATTTTTTTAATGTGTGTGCCTCTGACAAAAGCGCTGTAATTTGCAATGAGTGCAGTCAGAAACTGAGTCTTGGGAAGCCCAACACCCACTTAGGTACAACTGCTATGCGAAGGCACATGAACGCCAAACACAAAGCACTATGGGAGCAACACCTCAAAGGCAGCAGCCAAACGCTAAGCCACCCTCCTTCTGCTCCAGCATCTTACTGCTCTACCTCTGCTGTCCTTGACCCGTCTCAACCACCCTCCACTCCGCCTTCCAGTTCCTGCTCATCTGCCCCCAGCCAAGTTTCTGTGAGGGCCATGTTTGAGCGTAAGAAACCAATGCCTCCGAGTCATCCCCTTGCCCGGCGTCTGACAGCTGGATTGTCTGCACTCTTAGCCCGCCAGCTTTTACCATACCAGCTGGTGGACTCTGAGGCTTTCCACCAATTTGTAGCAATTGGGACACCGCAGTGGAAGGTACCCAGCCGCAATTTTTTTTCACAGAAGGGAATACCACACCTGTACCAGCATGTGCAGAGCCAAATCACCGCATCTCTGTCATTTAGTGTTGGGGCAAAGGTCCATATGACTACTGACACATGGTCCTCCAAGCATGGTCAGGGCAGGTATGTCACCTACACTGCCCACTGGGTGAACCTGGTGATGGCTGGGAAGCAGGGAATGCGTGGTTCAACAACAGTGGAGTTGGTGTCACCGCCACGGGTTGCATGTGGGTCTGCCACCACCTCTACTCCTCCTTTGCTCTCTAACTCGTCTTCTAACTCGTCTTCTAACTCGTCTTCTAACTCGTCTTCTAACTCGTCTTCTAACTTGGCTTCTTCCTCGGCTTCTTCCTCCTCTGCTGCTGTGTCCTCCTCCACACCTGTGCACC
Organism: Xenopus tropicalis; assembly: GCF_000004195.4. NCBI lineage: Eukaryota > Metazoa > Chordata > Amphibia > Anura > Pipidae > Xenopus > Xenopus tropicalis. The sequence goes on from NC_030678.2 coordinate 10,200,736, forward strand.
CCCAGCTCCACATAGGCTATTCGACGTGCCAGGTACGCCGTTGTCATGCTGTCTTGGGCATGACGTGCCTGGAAAGTAGAAACCATACCGGATCTGTACTCCTGTCATCTCTGCACTCACAGGCCGATCGGTGGCTGACCCCACACCAACTGAAAATTGGAAAAGTGGTGTGTGACAACGGAAGCAATCTGTTGGCAGCACTGAGACTGGGCAATTTAACACATGTGCCCTGCATGGCACAAATTTTAAATTTGATAGTCCAACGGTTTGTCTCGAAGTACCCAGGATTGCAGGACATTCTCAGGCAGTCCAGGAAGGTGTCTGGCCATTTCAGACGTTCCTACACAGCCATGGCACGCCTTGCTGACATTCAGCGGCGGCACAACTTGCCAGTCAGGCGTTTAATTTGCGACAGCCAGACTCGCTGGAATTCAACGCTCCTCATGTTTGAACGTCTGCTGCAACAACAAAGAGCCATCAATGAATACCTATTTGAACTGGGTGGTAGGACTGGATCTGCAGAGCTGGGGATTTTTTTCCCCCATTACTGGGTGCTTATGCGCGACGCCTGCAGGCTGATGCGCCCTTTTGACGAGGTCACAAATATGGTTAGTCACACTGAAGGCACCATCAGCGACCTAATACCCTTTGCTTTTTTTCTTGAGCGTGCCGTGCGACGAGTGACAGATGACGCTGTAGACCAGCGTGACCAAGAGCCTGATTTCTGGGCGGAATCACCAGAACGTTCCCAGGCACCTGCTGCAACGCAGGGAGAGGTGTCAGAAGCGGAGTCAGAGGAGGAAGGTGGCTTTGTGGAGGCAGAAGACCAACAGGAGCAGGCTTCCCAGGGGGCTTGTGGTCACCTTTTGTGGAGCCCTGGTCTTGTACGTGGCTGGGGGGAGGAGACGGTGGTGGATGAGGACGTAGTCCTTGATAACGAGGAAGGGGAGATGGATACCTCTGCATCCAACCTTGTGAGAATGGGGTCTTTCATGCTGTCATGCCTGTTGAAGGACCCCCGTATCAAGAGGCTTAAGGAGAAGGACCTGTACTGGGTGGCAACGCTACTAGACCCTCGTTACAAGCATAAAGTGGCAGAAATGTTACCAACGTACCACAAGTCCGAAAGGATGCTGCATTTCCAAACCAGCCTGCAAAACATGTTGTACAATTCTTTTAAGGGTGATGTCACTCCACATTCCAGGGGCAGAGGTGCCGGTAATCCTCCCACGAGCACACCTGCAAGGACAATGCACTTTGGCCACTCTGTAACGTCAGACATGCAAAGTTTTTTCAGTCCAAGGCAGCGCCAGGACCCTTCTGGATCCACCCTCAGAGAACGCCTCGACCGGCAGGTAGCGGACTACCTGGCATTAACTGCAGATATTGACACTCTGAGGAGCGATGAACCCCTGGACTACTGGATGCGCAGGCTTGATCTGTGGCCAGAGCTGTCACAATTTGCCATAAATCTGTTGTCTTGCCCTGCCTCAAGTGTCCTCTCAGAAAGGACCTTTAGTGCAGCAGGAGGGATTGTAACTGAGAAGAGAACTCGCCTAGCTCACAAAAGTGTTGATTACCTGACCTTTATTAAAATGAATGAGGCATGGATCTCGGAGGGTTACTGCATGCCGGAAGACTTGTTCTGACTGCCCATGCAGCTGTCCTTCTCTGCACGCCGCTTGACACCACACACAGCTGTCCTTTAGCGTCCTCCTCCACCACCGTACAAACTAGGGTGCAAATCCTACTGGCTTAATTGTAAGCCAAACTTTTTGGACAGGTAAATCCTGAATTTTTCTCTCTTCTACTCTTCTGTGCTTGTCACCCTATCTGAGTTCTTTGAAAGGGTTTGGCTGGGGCATGGTTATGATACCATCTAGCTTTGATGTTTTTAATGTCTTCTGTGCTTGTTGTCACCCTATATGAGTTCTTTGAAAGGGTTTGGCTGGGGCATGGTTATGATACCATCTAGCTTTGATGTTTTTAATGTCTTCTGTGCTTGTCACCCTATATGAGTTCTTTGAAAGGGTTTGGCTGGGGCATGGTTATGATACCATCTAGCTTTGATGTTTTTAATGTCTTCTGTGCTTGTCACCCTATATGAGTTCTTTGAAAGGGTTTGGCTGGGGCATGGTTATGATACCATCTAGCTTTGATGTTTTTAATGTCTTCTGTGCTTGTCACCCTATCTGAGTTCTTTGAAAGGGTTTGGCTGGGGCATGGTTATGATACCATCTAGCTTTGATGTTTTTAATGTCTTCTGTGCTTGTTGTCACCCTATATGAGTTCTTTGAAAGGGTTTGGCTGGGGCATGGTTATGATACCATCTAGCTTTGATGTTTTTAATGTCTTCTGTGCTTGTTGTCACCCTATCTGAGTTCTTTGAAAGGGTTTGGCTGGGGCATGGTTATTATACCATCTAGCTTTGATGTTTTTAATGTCTTCTGTGCTTGTTGTCACCCTATCTTAGTTCTTTGAAAGGGTTTGCCTGGGGCATGGTTATGATACCATCTATCTGAGATATTTTTTCTGTCCTCTGTGCTTCAGTGGCTGCAACAAAAAAACCATAATTTTTTAGGAATGTACACATTCCTGATTTTTCAGGGTTCTGCAACTGCGGCAAAATCGTATCTTTTATGGTCACCACAGGTGATCGAAAAGGTAGGACAAACCTGGGCCCACACTGCAGAATCAGTGTTTTTTGGTTCACGTTACTCTACATTGAATTACCTCTGCCTGACCATGCACGTGCGCACAAGCACGGTGACTGCTAAACCCACCACTACAGAAATATTCCCACCGACGGGACGAACGTCCTGGAGGTGACAAGCAACTAGTAAAAACTAATATTCGCACACTTGACAGTATCATTAAAGCTTTTTGCGTTTTTTTTCGTTGCAGTAAACGCGGCGTTTTGTCTTTGCGTGTGAACCGGCCGTAACCTTTACACGACTTGATTGGAATGTAGATGCCGGACTTTTTAAAGCAGTTTATTACATAAGTTTAGGAATGTAGTGTGATTTCTGCCCTTTACAGCACAAAACGCAACGCTGTGTCAACAACGTATTTTTCAGAGAAATTTTTGCCATTGATGCCCCTCCTGCATGCCACTGTCCAGGTCGTGGCACCCTTTAAACAACTTTAAAATCAGTTTTCTGGCCAGAGATGGCTTTTCTAGGTTTTAAAGTTCGCCTTCCCATTGAAGTCTATGGGGTTCGCAAAGTTCGCGAACGTCCGCACTTTCGACGAAAGTTCGCGAACGGGTTCGCGAACATTTTTTTTTAGGTTCGCTACATCCCTATTTATATACACACGCCCTAATTACTGAAGTTTGCCTGAATTTGTGTAAAAAATGTACCAGAATGCATCATACTCTATAATAATAATATATAAGCATGTGTATATTTTGTCATTTACTATATTTGCATGTATTTTGGCAAAAAAATTTCCTCATTCTTTAATGTAGTTCATCTGATCACCTGACTCTCATACACGTTTAATCACTATACAGAGAAGGTGTGTTTAGTAAACCTGTCTCTCTCATCTGCTCCTTGCCTCTCAGGATGGACATAGAGAAACAATAACAGGCGGCGATCACAACTGAAGAAACGGATACAAAAGGGTCCGATCCAGGTGAGAACCAGAAAAACATAGTTTTATGCTTTGATCGACATTAACGGTACAAATAAAATTTGTTTGTCACTTTTAGGGGGAAACAAGGGGAGTCTATTATTTTGTCGCCCACTGCTATTATTTTGTCACGTGGCTATTATTTTGTCGCCCGCGACTATTATTTTGTCAGACGGCTATTATTTTGTCGCCCGCGACTATTATTTTGTCGCGCGGCTATTATTTTGCCGCCCGCAACTATAATTTTGTCACGCGGTTATTATTTTGTCGCCTGCGGCTATTATTTTGTCGCCCGCGACTATTATTTTGTCACGTGGCTGTTATTTTGACGCCCGCGACTATTATTTTGTCGCCCGCGACTATTATTTTGTCGCCCGCGACTGTTATTTTGACGCCTGCGACTATTATTTTGTCACATTGCTATTATTTTGTCGCCCGCGACTATTATTTTGTCACAAGGCTATTATTTTGTCGCCCACGACTATTATTTTGACGCGGGCGACAATTTTTGGACATGCGGCGAACGTCCGCATGTCCAACATGTGGTTCTTATTAACTGTTATAGCATCTCTCTTTAACTATTTGCTGCTATGGCCTCAAAATCAGGTTTGGCTAAATGTAAATTCTTTCTTCAGAAACCCATGGCCGACACATACGCAGTTGAGTGAAAAAGCAGCCTTTTTTCTTATAGTTGGCTTTTCACTCTACAGCTGACCCCAGCAGCTAAAAAAACTGTTGCTCTGTGAGGCTACAATTATATTGTTATTATTACTTTGTATTACTTATCTTTCTGTTTTGGCCCTTATCTATTCATATTCCTGTTTCCCTTTCAAACCACTGCCTGGTTGCTAGGTTAAATTGGGCTCTAGCAACGAGATAGCTGCTAAAATTCCAGGATAGGGCCATACTGAACAAAAACCTAAATAATTAAACAACCACCAGTAATACAAAATGAAGACAAATTGCAAATTGTCTCGGAATAGCATTCTCTATATCATACTAAAAGTTAATCGAAAGGTAGGCAACCCCATTACATATAGATAATAAAATGTACTTATGGCTTTTCTATGCCAGTAGAAGCATTTTTGCAATATACAGCTATGGGACCTGTTATCCAGAATCCTCGGGATCTGGGGTTTTCCGGATAAGGTATCTTTCCGTAATTTGGATCTCCATAACTTAAATCTTCTAAAAATCATTTAAATATTGAATAAACCCAATAGGCTTGTTTTGCCTCAGATAAAGGGGTAATTATATCTTAGTTGGGATCAAGTACAGGTACTGTTTTATTATTACAGAGAAAAGGGAATCATTTAACCATGAAATAAACCCAATAGGGCTGTTCTGCCCCAATAAGGGGTAATTATATCTTAGTTGGGATCAAGTACAGGTACTGTTTTATTATTACAGAGAAAAGGGAATCATTTAACCATTAAATAAACCCAATAGGGCTGTTCTGCCCCAATAAGGGGTAATTATATCTTAGTTGGGATCAAGTACAGGTACTGTTTTATTATTACAGAGAAAAGGGAATCATTTAACCATTAAATAAACCCAATAGGGCTGTTCTGCCCCCAATAAGGGGTAATTATATCTTAGTTGGGATCAAGTACAGGTACTATTTTATTATTACAGAGAAAAGGGAATCATTTAACCATTAAATAAACCCAATAGGACTGTTCTGCCCCAATAAGGGGTAATTATATCTTAGTTGGGATCAAGTACAGGTACTGTTTTATTATTACAGAGAAAAGGGAATCATTTAACCATGAAATAAACCCAATAGGGCTGTTCTGCCCCCAATAAGGGGTAATTATATCTTAGTTGGGATCAAGTACAGGTACTGTTTTATTATTACAGAGAAAAGGGAATCATTTAACCATGAAATAAACCCAATAGGACTGTTCTGCCCCCAATAAGGGGTAATTATATCTTAGTTGGGATCAAGTACAGGTACTGTTTTATTATTACAGAGAAAAGGGAATCATTTAACCATGAAATAAACCCAATAGGGCTGTTCTGCCCCAATAAGGGGTAATTATATCTTAGTTGGGATCAAGTACAGGTACTGTTTTATTATTACAGAGAAAAGGGAATCATTTAACCATTAAATAAACCCAATAGGGCTGTTCTGCCCCCAATAAGGGGTAATTATATCTTAGTTGGGATCAAGTACAGGTATTGTTTTATTATTACAGAGAAAAAGGAAATCATTTTAAAAAATTAGAATTGTTTGCTTATAATGGAGTCTATGGGAGATGGCCTTTCCGTAATTCGGAGCTTTCTGGATAATGGGTTTCCGGATAAGGGATCCCATACCTGTATATACATTAGCAAAAATTAAGCGTTAAGGAGATATTCAACTTGCCATTTCTAAATAGCCTGGCGATAAATTCCTCTCGTCGCCAGCAGTAACAGTCGCCAATTTTGCGCCAATTAAGATGCAGCACTTGTGCACCATAATGGTGAAAGTCCAAAGCTGAATTATGCCCTTGTCAACATTTTATTTGTGTAAAAGTGGGAAACAATCGCATTACATCGCATTAGATTGGCAAACACATTAATCGGGGATCATTTGCTATGACGAGCTAGAGCACTAAGTAAATTGGCTCGGATAAAGGGAATATTTTTCTTCTATGAGGAAGAAAACTATTTTTCTGACGGCAAAATCGGAGCAGGTTAAACCGCATTCTGACTAAAATAAACATTGGTAACATTCATCCTTTGAAGGTTCCCAAACATCATTAAACACTGATTTATCATACAGGGGTAGAATTGTTTGGTTTCTACCGACCTATGACTGAACAGCCCTTGCTCACATCCCCTGTGGGGATGAGAGGGGAGGAGTGCTAGACAAGCAACTGGGGCAAGAGAGTATTAACTAGGGGTAACTGGTAGTAAAGGGAACCTGCCTGCTGCCCCCCCATCGTTGCTCCCTAGGAGTGGGACAGGACAGAAGGATCTGGTGCCCCCCCAGCTTTTGTGCCCTATGATTAAGTGCAGGTACGCACGAAACGCGCCAGGCGTTCTGGGTTTTTATCCATTTTCTGGCTGACCATGGTGCTTTGCGAGCCGTTTTCTTCAGAGATTTGCCCTAAGAACCTGCCTCTTCTACCGACCCTTAAGTGGCCCTGGTATTGTGAAGGTTGAATCTATATTCAATCTATATTCAACCTTCACAATACCAGGGCTAGAGATGTAGCGAACTGTTCACCGGCGAACAAATTAGCGTGAACTTTCAGCGTATGTTCGCAGTTTGGGTTCGCGCGGCGTTTTCCGCGTTTTTTTTATCGGTGCGAAAAATATCGCACAAATCACACATGGCGTTTTTCCGCAAATCCCGTTTTCATGGTGTTTAGCGTGAAAGAAAAAAAGCCGCGTATTTTCGCTAGAATTTTTTCAGAGAAATTTTTGCCCTTGATCCCCCTCCTGCATGTCACTGTCCAGGTCGTGGCACCCTTTAAACAACTTTAAAATCAGTTTTCTGGACAGAAATGGCTTTTCTAGGTTTTAAAGTTTGCCTTCCCATTGAAGTCTATGGGGTTCGCAAAGTCCGCGAATATTCGCGAGTTTTGGCGTAAGTTTGTGAACGGGACCGCAAATTTTTTTTTTCAGGTTCGCTACATCCCTAACCAGGGCCACTTAAGGGTCGGTAGAAGAGGCAGGTTCCTGGGGCACAAAAGCTGGGGGGGGGGGCACCAGATCCTTCTTTAGAATTACACCAAAACACATGCAGATTTAAAAACCTTTGGTTGCCCTGAAAAAAATACCCCAAAAGGAAATGCCCCTAAAAAAGGAAGAGAAGTTAAAAAACAGCACTGGCAACTTAAATATGAAAATTGACTGGCATTTAATGAATTCCTCTTCTCTTTCCTACTAAGTTTTTTATATCCAGATTTTCCCCACTTCTTATTAGCTGTAAACATTTCTCAGAATTTTACTTTCATACAACCGCCCCCCCCCCTGTAATTACAGGTTACGCAAATTCAGCCCCCGGCCTTCTCTCCTTTTCAACAGAAATGGAACTCCGTGTGGTAGGTGAATTTATTTTTATCTTAAGGAAATAATATTTTTCTTAATTGCATGGTGGTCCCTTTGCGCTGCCCCTGTGCCCAACCCACACCCGGGAGCACAATAATACATATTTATCAGCCGTACTTTCCGCCTGTGAGTTTCACTGCCATATTTGACTTTACTCCATGATAAACTAGGTGAAAAAAACTGTAAAATGCAATTGTGTGGTTCCAATCTATTAACATACAGCAACCAATCAACATGTAGGGGGCCATTTACTGAAAAAGAAGTTATGACTCTTGAACACGAGATTTACTACAGGGCAGATTTATTGAGTTTAGAGCTAAATACATAAAAACCCACGTTCTATTCATTCCTATGGGGTTGTTAGAAGCGTATTTATTAAATTGTAAACTCTTAATTTTCACCCATTGATAAACAAGCTTTTAAATATCCTATAGGAATGAATAGAACGTGGGTGAGTTTTGGGGGCACATTTACTAAGCTAATTTTTTAGTTATTTTTTACCTAAAAAAATGTAAGTTTTTCGAAAATAACTCCCATAATTTGTCATTTATTATGTTTAGTTAACTTTTTTTTGTCAAAAATTCCTGTCCTTGAACTTTCAATGAGAAGCGAATCCCCTCATTGTTTCACCCAGCTTCAAGGGGAAGCGAATGCCCTTATTGTTTTCAGTTTCACCCAGCTTCAAGGGGAAGCTAATGCCCTTATTGTTTTCAGTTTCACCCAGCTTCAAGGGGAAGCTAATGCCCTTATTGTTTTCAGTTTCACCCAGCTTCAAGGGGAAGCGAATGCCCTTATTGTTTTCAGTTTCACCCAGCTTCAAGGGGAAGCTAATGCCCTTATTGTTTTCAGTTTCACCCAGCTTCAAGGGGAAGCTAATGCCCTTATTGTTTTCAGTTTCACCCAGCTTCAAGGGGAAGCTAACGCCCTTATTGTTTTCAGTTTCACCCGGCTTCAAGGGGAAGCTAATGCCCTCATTGGTTTCAGTTTCACCCAGCTTCCAGGGGAAATTCATCCCCTCAATGCCAGAAAAAATGTAGTAAATGTGCCCCTTAATGTATTCAGCTCTAAACTCATATTTTTGATAAATTTGCCTCTTTGGGGCTGATTTACTTACCCACGAACGGGTTGAAGTGAGTCCGATTGCGTTTTTTTCGTAAAGATCGGTATTTTGTGATTTTTTCGTATTTTTTTCGATATTTTCGGTGTCTTTACGAATTTTTCATTACCAATACGATTTTTGTGTAAAAACGCGAGTTTTTCGTAGCCTTTACGAAAGTTGCGTAAAATCTTGCGATTTTTCGTAGCGTTAAAACCCGCGCAAAAAGTTGCGCTTTTTCGCACCTTTTAAGTTTTAACGCTACGAAAAAGGCGCAACTTTTCGCGTAAGTTTTAACGCTACGGAAAAATCGCAAGATTTTACGCAACTTTCGTAAAGGCTACGAAAAACTCGCGTTTTTACGCAAAAATCGTATTGGTAACGAAAAATTCGTAAAGACGCCGAAAAAATCGCAAAACATACGAAAAAGTCGCAAAATGTTCGTTTTCAAGTCGGAACTTTTCCAATTCGGGTCGGATTCGTGGGTTAGTAAATCAGCCCCTATGTGTCCAAACGTCTAAAAAAATGATAAGTGAATCTGTTCCATTTCACTCTGCTGTAAAATGGTGAAAATTTCATGAAATGTGGCTACCATGTGACTTTTTTGACATGTGTAACTTTTTTTGACGCAACTGTGACTTTTTTGACGCGACCACAATTTTTTTTTTATGTTGAGTGTGATTTTTTTTTATGAGAAATGTTAGAGTTTTAGTAAACCTGCTCCATGGCTGTAGAATGTATATGTCAGGGGGAGGTTTATCAACATGCAAGATTTTATTCAAGTTTTTTGATGCTAAAACGTGCACAATTCGCATTATGGTTCAAAAATGTCTGGTATTTATTTAGAAGTGCAAATAACCCGAAAACTTGAATGTAAAACGTTCTATGGAAGTTCTAGAGTTTCTATGGAAGCCAATGGGAGCTGCCCTAGGCAAAGTCACAACGTATTTTCCATTTGAGATATTCACATTTTTCGAGTTTTATTCGAGTTTGTAAACTCACAAATCTAAAATATAAGAGTGTTTTTGAGATTTCCTTATAAATAAGCAGGCGAACATTTGAAATGTGGGTTAATTCAAATTAAAATTGATAAATAAGCCCATCAATTTCTATAGGTTGCTGCCACACATATGTTATACATGTCCCTCTCTGAGTATTTGTCTTACGGTTTCTCTTTATGTTCTGTGTATCGCAGTATGTCGTCCCGGTTAAGGACACCTATGAGAAGTCGACCAACCTTGATTATGATGGTGTGAAGCCCTGTACCCTACAAGTGCAGCTGGCACCCACACCCTGCAGTGCCCAAGTACTTGCTGGCCAGTTTGTAGCTCCAAAGCCACCATTTCGTTGGAGTCTTAGTAAGTGATCCTTTTATCGCTCTGTTATGCTGCATTCATGGAAGGGTGCTGCACAGCCCAGCCCTATAATGAATAGCTGCCATTGGGAGGGCAGTAAGTACAGGGCCCCACAGCTCTCTGCACTCAGCGGCGCCCCCTAACTTGTGCATCAGTCTAAAATGCAAGTTAGGGGGCAGGTAGGTTATGGGATGGGGTCACCAAGCCCATCTCTCATACAGTGCTGTAGAACACAAACTACATTGTAGTTGGGGAGACAGAGGTCCTTGCATTTAAAGGCACAGTACACCCCATTTTTTTCATCATTGCTTAAAAATGAATAGGGCTTCTGCTGAGCATACTTTCCGCCTACATTTTAGCCATATTCTTCTTCCTGATCCCAAGGAGCAAATGTTCCTGCTGAATTGTTCTTAGTCCAGAGCAGGGGTCCCCAACTGCCGGGCCGCCAACCAGTGCTGGGCTGTTGACTGGCACTGGGCCGCCGGCATTCCCACGGAGTGTTCTTCCCCCTTATTGGGGGCAGAACAATCCTATTGGGTTTATTTAATGGTTAAATGATTCCCTTTTCTCTGTAATAATAAAACAGTACCTGTACTTGATCCCAACTAAGATATAATTACCCCTTATTGGGGGCAGAACAGCCCTATTGGGTTTATTTAATGGTTAAATGATTCCCTTTTCTCTGTAATAATAAAACAGTACCTGTACTTGATCCCAACTAAGATATAATTACCCCTTATTGGGGCAGAACAGCCCTATTGGGTTTATTTAATGGTTAAATGATTCCCTTTTCTCTGTAATAATAAAACAGTACCCGTACTTGATCCCAACTAAGATATAATTACCCCTTATTGGGGCAGAACAGCCCTATTGGGTTTATTTAATGGTTAAATGATTCCCTTTTCTCTGTAATAATAAAACAGTACCTGTACTTGATCCCAACTAAGATATAATTACCCCTTATTGGGGGCAGAACAGCCCTATTGGGTTTATTTAATGGTTAAATGATTCCCTTTTCTCTGTAATAATAAAACAGTACCTGTACTTGATCCCAAGTAAAATAGAATTAATCCTTATTCGAGGCAAAATATGCCTATTGGATTTATTCAATATTTAAACGATGTTGAGCAGACTTAAGTTATGGAGATCTAAATTACGGAAAGATCCCGTATCCGGAAAACCCCAGTTCCTGAGCATTCTGGATAACGAGTCCCATACCTGTACCAGGCAAAAAAAGTAAGCTCATATCTAGTTATTTTGTCTGTCTCCTAATTGCTGTCAAACTGTAACTGCTTTTCTCTTTATTTGCTTTTAACAATTAATTTTATTAATTAAGGAAAGAAGATTTTAATTCCGCTTGGGACACTTTCCATCATAGCACTAATCATTTTGGCTGTGGTACTTATCTGCTATTTTGGTAAGAGAAACACTACATTTACCATGTATTTGCCTCTGTATTCCAAGCTTAGTCCAAAACATTTGCTGCTCATTTACAATCTGGCCAAGTGCAAGGAGGAGCAAAATGATACAGTTACACTGTTGCCCCTGTGCCATTATGGGTGGCATGTAGGCGGAGCTTACAACCCCTTCAGGTGGTAATTGGGAGTGCCCCATTGCATTTGCAGCTTATGTACCTTGGCTATATTACCGGCTTGTCTTCTCCTTGTCTCTGCCTTTGTTCTGTTATTCTCTGGTTCTTCTGACCATTGACTGAAGAACCATTCTGACCCTTGCTGATTGTCCTGACCTATCCCAACTCTTATCTTCCTAGTGAGGTGCTTTTCTACCCCTAGTTCCTTGCTGCTGGATGTCCAGAACTTCTGCTGGACAGAAAGGGAGTATTGTAGCTTGATGGCAAACAGCTATGGGGGGATGTTGAGGGTGAGTTGGTGAGGGCTGGAGATGACCATTGAATTGTCCTCATTTGCAGTGGCATAACTATAAAAGAAGCAGATTGCGTGGTCATGGGAGGGGTCTGAGGAACAGGGTCTTCCTATAGTGGAATTGTGAGTGGGGTGAAGAGTGGGTAGGCAGGGGGTGGGATGTGGGTGGTGGGGGGGGCCTTGGAAGGATCTCTCTGCACTGAGCTCACACTAGTTACAGTATTGCTTATTTGTCTACCTATTACAGTATTATACTGTGCATACACCAACCCGGTGCCACTGTGTATGGCTGCCTTAGCATTTATAAGGGAGGCCTCATGTAATAAATATAATATTACAAACCTGAAAATACATAAAGCCTTTAGTCTTACTAATAAGAGGTACAGTATTAAGAGGTTTGTTTCTTCGTTTACAGTCTTCAGCTCATGGGATCCATACTGCCCAATGTACTGTAGCGACACCTCGGTGTGTATCCCTCACTACCAGATATGTAACGGGGTACAGGACTGCCCCAATGGTGATGATGAAAGATATTGCGGTAAGAAATCACTACTGAATAGCATTAACTGTACGGCTTAAAAATCATTATGACTTAAGGATTCAATCAATAATTTAGCAATTGCCAATGTATTAAATAGAGTTGCACAAAAACTTGATGAAAACTCAATTAGGTTGACATATAAACAGTACAATAGGGGATCCATAAGTATCTATAACCTGGAGATGGTACCTGGATGTTACCCCCAGAAACTGAATTGGAGTACTTTTTAATAAAATCCCCTTGTTTTGGTCCAGTTGTGGCTCTTCCATAGGACAGATAGCTTACAGAAATGTAGAGAAATGATGCAGATTTCCACTATCCCAAGATCATGCCTATATGGAATAATTGTGGAGCACTTCCCTATAACTATCTAGTATAAATAAATCTAAAGCAACTGGACTTGTTAAGTAATCATTGAAGACGTTTCACTACTCATCCGAGCAGCTTCTTCAGTTCAACTGACCAGACAAGGGACACTCCTTTGAAAATAGCAATGTCCAAATTTTGGACAAAGAAGACCGCTGGTTTGAAAGAAGTGAAAAAGAGGCCATTCATGTTATGGGGCTTGAACCCAAAAGACCTAGAAAACATTGCTTTGCAGCTAACAAATTGTACTTCCTACAGTGAAGGCCAAATGGCATAGAGGCTTCTTGGTTTTTAACACCATAACTTCTTTATTAAAGGTGGGTTTTGTAAAAATAGAAGATGTGGTTCTTCAGACATTTGTGTCCCGCCTTCCCAATGGTGTGATGGGGTGTCCGACTGTCCTAATGGAGAAGATGAAATGTCGTGTGGTGAGTAATGATGGACAGGTCTTACCCAGGTCTAATTGTAGATTAATTACATGAAAATAATCAAAAAAACATAAAATATCAACTATTGAAGTGATAAATTAAATAAAAAAAGGCATAAAACTGGATAAAAGGGACAGACATATATATATATATATATATTGCTTTTATTATGCAAACCAATATAGATTGTAAGCTCTATGGGTCAGGGACCTCCATCCTCTTGTGCCTTGATGCCTTGCACCTTTCCTGCTTGATTTGCCCCAAGTTCCTTTACTCTGGCTTACCTCCCAGCATGGCTGAATTTCTCGTGTCTCCTGATCAAGGCAATGGTCTGAGGCTTGATTCTCCCCCGTTGTAACTTTTATAGAGAGAGAGATTACCAAAGACCATAACATTGGTTTTACAGTGTTTATGAAAATAATATGCACTTCCATCAGGCCCAGACTGGAATTCAGTGGGCCCTGGCATGTCAAGTACACAGAGGCCCAAACAGCCCCCCCAGTCCACTAAATAATGTCTATTGCATCTTACAGCAGCCCCTCTGGAATTCACCAGAATCCACAGATTTCCAGTCTGGACCAGGCTTACACAGAGACCAGAGAATGTGCATTGGTTAATCCCCCCCTCTCTTTTTGTAATCATTGAGACTACGTAAGATTTTTGGTGGGTTTTTTTTCAGTGTAGAGTAAGATCTTGCAGGCCTTCAGCACAAAGCAGTTAATTTATAAAATAGACATTGATAGGCACAGAAACTGTTGTATGTGGATAGTTTTACCCTTGTATTACAATAACACTTTCGCTCACTAGGACATCAAAAATGGATTCCCAGTTGTACCCAACTGTATTAAACACATATGCGCAGGTCTGGTTGGCTGATGGCCTCTCAAGAATTAAATTAGGCCATAAATCATTTAGGTTTTAAAGGAGAAGGAAAGGTAAAAGCTTTATCAGAAAGGTCTATGTAAATACAGCCATAAGCACTCACAGAAGCGCTGCATTGAGTCCTCCATCAAAAGAAACACAGGATTTCTTTTCTTCTTTTGTGTACATATGTTCTTCTGTCAGACTTTTTTCAGGACAAAGTCTGCTCAGTTTGCTCCTCTCTCCCCCTCCCATTTCATGTCATCTCTTTCCCCCTCCCATCTCTCCTCTCTCCCCCTCCATTCTCCTCCTCCCCCTCCCATCTCTCCTCTCTCCCCCTCCCAACTGTGCTGTGTAATCTGAGCTGCCAGCAGCCAGAGCTGCAGTACAGAAGCTACTGAGACCAAGCTAAAATGGCAGCTGCTATCTTAAACAAACAGAGGGAGCTTCTAGGGCTGTTTACTCAGGTATGGTAAAGCTTTCTGCAGAATAAATATAGCGTTCTAGCTTGCACTGTTGTGACTTAACTATTGCAGCTAGTCCCTCAGTATGGTTGCCACAGATTCCACACAACTAAAATGAGTGAGCCGGCTGCCTGCCTTGCTAAATGGGTTCCCAGATGAGCCCCAACCAACACACACCGGTCTACTATATAGAGTTTGAAAGAAATAAGACTTGGGAGATCCTCCCTGATATTTTCTTTCTTTTCCAGTGCGATTATATGGAGCAGACTCCCAACTGCAGGTCTATTCTACATTAAAGTCAGCATGGCTGCCTGTGTGCGCTGATAACTGGACTGATGCCTATGGGAGGTTTGCCTGCCAGGACTTTGGCTACAGCGGGTAAATATATTACTGACTGAAACAATAAACATTATTTATGAATGCAGTTGCTAGTGCGGTTACGTGCAAATGTTGCACCTATTGATGCCATGTGATGGGTCACGATTACACTGATTCATATAACTGTGCTTGGTTTCTTCTTCAGGAGCAGCTATAATAGATCTAATATGTTGATGTCCCCATTTTCCCCTGTTGGGTATTTCAAGTTAAACAATGGAAACTGGACAAGCAGATTCTATACAAGTGTTGAAAACAGGTATGGCTGTTATAGTGTCCATCTTATAATATATTGTTTTATTTTTCATCTATGTGGATGATATAAGAGGCACAAAGTTTATGCCAGTGCTAGTAACCCCTAGCAATCATTAGGGGGTGGTATTTTCTAGTTAGCTATTTGAAAGCAAAGATCTGATTGGTAGAACTGAATTACTAGACCTTTATACTACACATGTTCTTCTGTGTCAGACTTCCTGCTCTAAGAAAAAATTATCAGGACACACCAGGAGTCTGCTCAGTTTACTCCTCTCTCCCCCTCCCTTCTCCTCCTCCTCCTCCCATTTCATCTCATCTCTCTCCCTCTCCCATCTCTCCTCTCTCCCCCTACCAACTGTGCTGTGTAATCTGAACTACCAGCAGCCAGAGCTACATATACAAAACTGTGTGTCCGCACTCTAAACCAATGCAGTAAGTGGGTGTTGAAGTCAAAACCTTTATAGGTATATATATATATATATATATATATTCTTTATTTTTCATTTTAAAAATGAACAGAAGGGGGTACAGAAAACAAGAGGAGGGGGAGGGTAAACATATAACAGACAAAAGAAAGAACTTCATGGAGAGGGAAGGGACCTTTGCCATTGACTTCTACATGAACTCGGCAAGTTTAATCAAACTCGGCCATTTAAACAAATGTAAATCTCAAAAAAGTTGCAGTGTTTTTTCCCCGACTGGTTAATAGATGAGTCCAATGTATAGTATGTATGTATGTATGTATGAACTGTATAAATATAGATATGAACAAAAGTCTACATGTATTTTCAGTTTTTCCTGTTTTTCGGGATATGTGGTCTCAATAGAATGTATAAGTAAGTATGACCCTCAACTTTTCCCAGAAACTTTGGCCTTCATTTTTTTCTTTTTTGGTGGTTTGCTAATTATAAGCGTTCCTATTCTGCACCCTCCCTGCCTGCAAATGAAAATTCTATTTGGTTGTCACCATGGGAATCAAAAAAATCATATTGACTGTAAAGACTTCAATATAATAATTATAATAATTTTTGATTTCTTATATTTCTGCTTATATTTTCACGGTTTCAGATTTTTTTTTACAACCAACTTTCCATACAACATTAGGTGACATTTGTAAAATGGTACTAAGGTTCCACCATCCTTTCCTCTCAAACCTCTTGTACCCTGGTCTCACTACCCAGAGTTTCTTCCTAGCTGGGCCCACTTGCATGCTCAAGAACATCTTTGGACTTAGCCCCACTTTGATTGGTGGAGCTCCACAAGTTCCTACCTCCCTGCCCCATGATACCCACCAGAGGTGGTTCCAAGATAAACGCAAAGCCCAACTCCTGTGGACCCTAACTCCTTTTCAGACTACTCAGCTAGGT
Organism: Xenopus tropicalis; assembly: GCF_000004195.4. NCBI lineage: Eukaryota > Metazoa > Chordata > Amphibia > Anura > Pipidae > Xenopus > Xenopus tropicalis. Next base: position 10,217,401 of record NC_030678.2, read on the forward strand.
AACCTACTCTTGCCTGAGTTCTCTAGGATATTACAGGAAGAGTCACACACTCACTATACTTCATTTAGAGAACCCAGATCCCTGACTGACTGTAAGTTTGACTCTACTGTGGGGTTTCTCATATACTCCTCCCTTGGTGAGACCAAGTCTATATAAATAGACTGAAAAGTCTGTGCCCTTTTCTTAAATACCTTTATTCTGATTTGACTTTAATTCAATTTACTACAGGCTGTGGTGTATCTTATAACAATGTAACTGGCCAAACAGTAGGAGGAACTAATGCTACCTTAGGAGACTGGCCATGGCAAGTCTATGTACAGCACATAACAGGAATTCTATGTGGCGGGTCCATCATTTCTCCCAAGTGGATAGTGACTGCAGCTCACTGTGTATATGGGTAAGTTTTTGCATCTCAAATCATTAGACATATACAGGTATGGGATCCCTTATCCAGAAACCCCTTATCCAGAAAGCTCTGAATTATGGAAAGGCTGTCTCCCATAGACTCGATTATAAGCAAATAATTCTAATTTTTAAAAACAATTCCCTTTTTCTGTGTAGAAATAAAACAGTACCTGTACTTGATCCCAACTAAGATATAATTACCCCTTATTGGGGCAGAACAGCCCTATTGGGTTTATTTAATGGTTAAATGATTCCCTTTTCTCTGTAATAATAAAACAGTACCTCTACTTGATCCCAACTAACTAATAACGGGTCCTATACCTGTTGTTGTTTTTAAGGTATGGATATTGTTTGCCTTATACAACATAAAAATTCATGAAATAATCTATGGGTTTTGTGATCTGTATGAAACCCTTGGATTGTGGCATCATGGCATTAGTACCTACTTCCCACAAGTAAGAGAAATGGGAGGGCTTAGGTAGCGGTACTATAGATCCTCCCACTAGTATTGGCCTGAGATGCGAGGGGCCCACCAGTAAACCTTGGACTATGGGCACACTCTCTAGACTATTTTTCCACCTCTCCTTCTCCTCCTCAACCTCTTTATTATCCTAGTCTCTTTTCTCTATATGCTATATCTCTTCCATCTTCCAAGTCTCTTTGATTCCATACAGAAATATAGGATGGCCATGAAATAGGCCAAATAATTGAATTTGTATTTATATTGGTGATATTTCCTGTTAGGTACTCAAGTGCTCCTGGATGGAAGGTCTTCGCTGGGACACTGACCCTGCCACGTTACTATGATCCCAGTGGATATTCCGTGGAAAGAATAATTACGCACCCTGGTTATTATTCTGTCACTTATAATAATGATATCGCCCTAATGAAACTAAGCAATGGGATAACATTTGGCTGTAAGTATTCTTCTGCCTTGTAGTGTTGGGGCAAGAACCAAGTATCTGTAGCCAATCAGAGAATTAAATGTTTGCAGTTCAGACCTCAACAGAGGTGAATCCAACAGTGAGTGCAACACAATGGGGTCCATTTACTAACTATCTATTTTTTTTTAATTATTATTTATTAGATTAGACAAATACAACAATCATTGAGAAACAAGCAAATCCCTAACGGGATTAATAACGTACATAAATAGATTAGTCAAATTAACAATTCAGAACAAATTTACAATTGACTATGAATGAAAAGGTAATGATGGAAAAAAACATGGATTAGTATTATACAATTGAATAAGATTAATACTACATTTAGCAATTCTTAGGGGCTGATTTACTAATCCACGAATTCGAAAGGGAAAAATTCGGATTGGAAAACGAACATTTTGCGGCTTTTTCGTAATTTTGCGACTTGCGCGAATTGTCGAGACTTTTTCATAGCCATTACAAATTCCGTGAATTGTCGCGACTTTTTCATAGCATTATGACTTTCATGAATTGTCGCGACTTTTTCATAGCATTATGACTTTCATAATGGCTATGAAAAAGTCGCAACAATTCACGAAAGTCATAATGCTATGAAAAAGTCGCAACAATTCATGAAAGTCATAATGCTATGAAAAAGTCGCGACAATTCATGAAAGTCATAATGCTATGAAAAAGTCGCGACAATTCATGAAAGTCATAATGCTATGAAAAAGTCGCGACAATTCATGAAAGTCATAATGCTATGAAAAAGTCGCAACAATTCACGGAATTTGTAATGGCTATGAAAAAGTCGCGACAATTCGCGCAAGTCGCAAAATTACGAAAAAGTCGCAAAATGTTCGTTTTCCAATCCGAACTTTTCCCTTTCGGATTCGGATTCGTGGATTAGTAAATCAGCCCCTAAGGGGCACATTTACTAACCCACGAATCCGAATTGGAAAAATTCAAATTGGAAAACGAACATTTTGCGACTTTTCCGTATTTTTTTTATTTTTTCGGTGCCTTTACGACTTTTCGGAAATTGACGCGACTTTTTCATTACCAATACGATTTGCGCGAAAAAACGCGAGTTTTTTGTAGCCATTACGACTTGCGCGAAAAAACGCGACTTTTTTGTTGCCATTCCGAAAGTTGCGCAAAATCTGGCGATTTTGTTTGTAGCGTTAAAACGAAAAAAATCGGCAGATTTTGCTCAACTTTCGGAATGGCAACAAAAAAGTCGCGACAATTTTCCGAAAAAATCGCAAAATACCGATCATTACGAAAAAAACGCAATCGGACGCATTCGGCCCGTTCGTGGGTTAGTAAATGTGCCCCTTAGTGTTACAATTTCATGGAACTATGGTAAGTAAAGTAATGAGTCTAAATGAGATCTATCCTTGGGAGAAAGGGTATTCATGAGGAATCGCCATTTAGTTAAGTATCCTGTACGATTTGTTGTGTTACTAAATTTGAAAGCAATGGCTTCATTTATACAGAGAATTTGTAGCTCCGAAATGGCCTCCACTATCAATGGGGGGTTAGGGTCAATCCATTTCTTGAAAATTCTCTTTGCTGCTGCCAAAATAAGGTTTAAGTAATTTAAGTAATTAGTCATTTGGGAAAACGAGTTTAGTCGAATTTGAAAATTCAAAAAAGAGAAATGATGGCGTTTTAGTAAATCTGCCCCAATATGTGTGAGAGAGATTTCCTACATCCAATATGGAACATAAGTGATTTCCCAAAGGGATGAGCAAGACAATTTCTAGGTTTTAATTCCCATTCTATGTGTGGCTGAATAAAAGGCTTTTGCTGGGATTCACACACCAGTCTATTAAAGGGGAACTAAACCCTGCTGCACTGCTCAACCAAACATTACTCAGCTGTTGCTGGACTACAAATGTAACATATAATGAAGGTTGAGGCATGCTGGGAGCTGTAGTCCAGCAGCTCCAACCCGGCCCAAGGAAAGTCTCCCATAGGGCTCAATGGCGCTCTGCAGCTCCAACCTGGCCCAAGGAAAGTCTCCCATAGGGCTCAATGGCACTCTGCAGCTCCAACCCAGCCCAAGGAAAGCCTCCCATAGGGCTCAATGGTACTCTGCAGCTCCAACCCGGCCCAAGGAAAGTCTCCCATAGGGCTCAATGGCACTCTGCAGCTCCAACCCGGCCCAAGGAAAGTCTCCCATAGGGCTCAATGGCACTCTACAGCTCCAACCCGGCCCAAGGAAAGCCTCCCATAGGGCTCAATGGCACTCTACAGCTCCAACCTGGCCCAAGGAAAGTCTCCCATAGGGCTCAATGGCACTCTGCAGCTCCAACCCGGCCCAAGGAAAGTCTCCCATAGGGCTCAATGGCACTCTGCAGCTCCAACCCGGCCCAAGGAAAGTCTCCCATAGGGCTCAATGGCACTCTGCAGCTCCAACTTGGCCCAAGGAAAGTCTCCCATAGGGCTCAATGGCACTCTGCAGCTCCAACCCGGCCCAAGGAAAGTCTCCCATAGGGCTCAATGGCACTCTGCAGCTCCAACCTGGCCCAAGGAAAGTCTCCCATAGGGCTCAATGGCACTCTGCAGCTCCAACCTGGCCCAAGGGAAGTCTCCCATAGGGCTCAATGGCACTCTGCAGCTCCAACCTGGCCCAAGGAAAGTCTCCCATAGGGCTCAATGGCACTCTGCAGCTCCAAGGAAAGTCTCTCATAGGGCTCAATGGCGCTCTGCAGCTCCAACCTGGCCCAAGGAAAGTCTCCCATAGGGCTCAATGGCACTCTGCAGCTCCAACCCGGCCCAAGGAAAGTCTCCCATAGGGCTCAATGGCACTCTGCAGCTCCAACCCGGCCCAAGGAAAGCCTCCCATAGGGCTCAATGGCACTCTACAGCTCCAACCTGGCCCAAGGAAAGCCTCCCATAGGGCTCAATGGCACTCTGCAGCTCCAACCTGGCCCAAGGAAAGCCTCCCATAGGGCTCAATGGCACTCTGCAGCTCCAACCTGGCCCAAGGAAAGTCTCCCATAGGGCTCAATGGCACTCTGCAGCTCCAACCCGGCCCAAGGAAAGCCTCCCATAGGGCTTAATGGCACTCTGCAGCTCCAACCTGGCCCAAGGAAAGTCTCCCATAGGGCTCAATGGCACTCTGCAGCTCCAACCCGGCCCAAGGAAAGTCTCCCATAGGGCTCAATGGCACTCTGCAGCTCCAACCCGGCCCAAGGAAAGTCTCCCATAGGGCTCAATGGCACTCTGCAGCTCCAACCCGGCCCAAGGAAAGTCTCCCATAGGGCTCAATGGCACTCTGCAGCTCCAACCCGGCCCAAGGAAAGTCTCCCATAGGACTCAATGGCACTCTGCAGCTCCAACCTGGCCCAAGGAAAGTCTCACATAGGGCTCAATGGCACTCTGCAGCTCCAACCCGGCCCAAGGAAAGTCTCACATAGGGCTCAATGGCACTCTGCAGCTCCAACCCGGCCCAAGGAAAGTCTCCCATAGGGCTCAATGGCACTCTGCAGCTCCAACCCGGCCCAAGGAAAGCCTCCCTTAGGGCTCAATGGCACTCTGCAGCTCCAACCCGGCCCAAGGAAAGTCTCCCATAGGGCTCAATGGCACTCTGCAGCTCCAACCCGGCCCAAGGAAAGTCTCCCATAGGGCTCAATGGCACTCTGCAGCTCCAACCTGGCCCAAGGAAAGTCTCCCATAGGGCTCAATGGCACTCTGCAGCTCCAACCCGGCCCAAGGAAAGTCTCCCATAGGGCTCAATGGCACTCTGCAGCTCCAACCCGGCCCAAGGAAAGCCTCCCATAGGGCTCAATGGCACTCTGCAGCTCCAACCCGGCCCAAGGAAAGTCTCCCATAGGACTCAATGGCACTCTCCAGCTCCAACCCGGCCCAAGGAAAGTCTCCCATAGGTCTCAATGGCACTTTGCAGCTCCAACCTGGCCCAAGGAAAGTCACCATACTGAAGCTTGAAGGAATCCAAAACTTTCGTACTCGGCACAACAATACGACTTTGTCGAATTATTTTTGACAGACAGTACGAAAAAGTTGCGCAAATTAACAAAAAAAACGGTGAAAATACACAAGGTATGAAAACTTAAAAAAAATACGATTTTTTTTGTATTCGGAGCCGATCATACTTTGATAACTAGCCCCTAAGTCTGTGTTGGTGGAACATAACTGCCAAGTCTGCATAGGAAATGGTGACATTTCTTACCAAAAAAAGAAAACAACTTATATATATGTTTTTTTGTTTTGTTTTTTTCCAGATAACACCCAGCCGGTGTGCTTACCCAATGCTGGAATGTTCTGGACGGCTGGCACCTTATGTTGGATATCTGGTTGGGGTACGACCTATCACGGAGGTAAGAAAAAGTCCAGAATTAAAGTTCTAGAATAGTTTTCTTCATTTGACATGTTATTTCACTTTATCATTAATACATTTAAAAATGACCTGCTGTGCTGTTAGCTGAAATCCAGCTGCATTATTTAAAATCCTGGCAGGGGAGGAGGGATGGATGGTACCTCCAGAAGCACATTTTGCTTTAAAAAACCCTTTACATCCAGGGGCTGGTCGAGAGATGCCATTTCTTCATTGGCTGCTTTAATCCACATGCACTTCTCAGGGATAGGCAACTTTTGCATGTCCACCTACGATGTTGGTTCAGGCTGTGGCACTGTATGGACCACAAGGTCCCTTATTGCTTCCTGCAGACCTTCTGGCTGAAGTTGTAGAGTTTTACCTTCTTCCTATCCAGTGGCTCTATCACCTACATTGGCTTTGGTTTTAGTGTTTGGGGTACCGAGTGGGGCTTTTCCGCCTACGATGGTGGTTCAGGCTGTGGCATTGTATGGACCACAAGGTCCCTTTTTGCTTCCTGCAGACCTTCTGGCTGAAGTTGTAGAGTTTTACCTTCTTCCTATCCAGTTGCTCTATCACCTACATTGGCTTTGGTTTTAGTGTTTGGGGTACCGAGTGGGGCTTTTCCGTAGAACAGGCCGTTGATGTCAACTTTAGATACACAGAGTAGTGATATGCTGGTTGGCCCAACACCTGAGGGACCTGTAGGTAAACTCATATTTTGGCTGTCACGCACATAAATGCCTCGGGTTGTGGGATTCAGACCAAGCTCTTCCTGCTGCCCTGCCCAACCTAATTGCGCCCCACAAAATCCTTTTAATAACTTTCAAAGCCCTTCACTCCTCTGCTCCTCATTACATTGCTTCACTGGTCTCCCTGCACGTTCCTGGTCGTCTCCTCCGCTCCTCTTAGAGCCACCATCTTTTTACACCATCCACACCCACTGTGCTCTCTCGTCTTAACCCTTTCTCTCTCTCTGCTCCTTCCCTCTATCCCTAAATTCTCCCATAAGGAACAATTCTGGAGCTTCTGGAACACTAGGGAATTATGTACTTATTTTTTTTAGTCCTGCACTAATGGGCCAACCCCCAAACCTTGAGCACTTTTAATCTCTGATTTGTGCCTGTATGTTACCCACCTACTTAGTTTGTAAGCTCTACGGGGCAGTGACCTCTTTCCTACTGTGTCTCATACCACATGGCACTTAATATGTGAATTTATACTTATTCATTGTATTTATTATATACATGCCCTCCCTGTGTGTCCTGTTGTACTTTGTAAGATTGTTCAGCACTTTATAAATAAAGTTATACATACATACACACATATATACTTACATACATACATATACTGTATACATACATACAAACATATATACATACATACAAACGTACGTACATACATATATACAAACATATATACATACATATATACTGTATATACACAGACATACATACATACATATATACATACATACATACATACATACAAACATACATACATACATACATATATACAAACATATATACAAACATACATACTGTACATACATACATACATATATACATACATACAAACATACATACATACATATATACTTACATACATACATACATATAAACATATATACATACATACAAACATACATACATACATACATACATACATACATACAGTACATATATACAAATATATATACAAACATACATACTGTACATACATACATACATATATACATACATACATATATACTTACATACATACATACATATATACATACATACATACATATATACTTACATACATACATACATACATACATACATATATACATACATACAAACATATATACATACATACATACATATATACATACATACAAACATATATATATATATATACATACATACATACATACATCCAACAGCTGATTTCTTTTTTAAGCTTTTATTTCAGGAACTGTTTCTACATCTCTGAATTATGCTGCAGTTCCACTGATTGACTCAAACGTGTGCAAATATCATGACATGTACAATGAGGAAATTACACCTTCTATGATATGTGCTGGCTATCTTTCTGGGGGTGTAGGTTCATGCCAGGTAAGCCCTTGTGTGTCCCTGTTTGTTACATGCTGGGCATTATTTAATGAAACAAAGACATAGTACTAGGGCAAAAGAAAAAAGGTGCAAAGCTGTGCTCTTTAAAACACCAAAATATAGCAATTAAACTGTTAATATAGCTGTATCTGGCATACTCGGGCCTATTCATTTTGCATTGGGTGCGAGGTACAATGGGCAGCACTGTGGGTACTACAATTGCCTGCACTTAAAGCAATACTGTCATGGGAAAACATGATTTTTTTCAAAACCCATCAGTTAATAGAGCTTCTCCAGCAGAATCCTATTGTAATCTGTTTTTCCCATGGGGCTAGCCATATTCTTCATTTCCCAGGGTGCAACAGCCATGTGACCTGTGCTCTGATAAACTTCACTCACACTTTACTGCTGCGCTGCAAGTTGGAGTGATATCCCCCCTCCCCCCCAGCAGCCGATCAGCAGAACAATGGGAAGGGAGCAAGATAGCAGCTCCCAGTAGGTATCAGAATAGCACTCAATAGTAAGAAATCCAAGTCCGGCTTGGGACTCCTCCAGTTACATGGGAGTAGGAGAAACAATAGGTTAGCTGAAAGCAGTTCTAATGTGTAGCGCTGGCTCCTTCTGAAAGCTCAGACTCAGGCACACTTTACTGCTGCGCTGCAAGTTGGAGTGATATCCCCCCTCCCCCTCCCCTCCCCCCCAGCAGCTGATCAGCAGAACAATGGGAAGGGAGCAAGATAGCAGCTCCCAGTAGGTATCAGAATAGCACTCAATAGTAAGAAATTCAAGTCCGGCTTGGGACTCCTCCAGTTACATGGGAGTAGGAGAAACAATAGGTTAGTTGAAAGCAGTTCTAATGTGTAGTGCCGGCTCCTACATAGAGCCAGGAGTGGGGATTCACGAACAAGTCAAGTGGGTTGAGGAGACTGCCTCATACATATTCAAATAGAAGGAATTCTGGGAACAAACTCACAGTTTTAGATAGTTCAACAACTCTTTCTGAAGGGCCAGATTGTCAGTGACCCTAATCATCTGTGCATTTTCTATGCAATTCCTGGATCCAGTTACCCTTAGGGATTCTGACTCTCAGTTCAGCCAAAAGTCTGGTAATAGACATCTAAAACTGCAAATATCACAGAAACCACTAAAAATGGAAAATGAGTGTGAATTGCAAAATTGCTCAAAGACACACTGTGAGTACATTTACATTTATTCATTGTTTGGGTTTAGACTGAGCGCTGGCTGCAATAGAACTCAGGACCCAGGGCTGTAAGACAGTAGTACTATATACCTATCTACAGGGTGTACATTCCATCAACCGCTTTCATTAAGAATATTTGTTTCAGGGAGTTTTGGAGAAACCGTTCCTGTTAAATAAAAAGGTTTCTAAATAATCTCTTTCACTTTTATAGGGGGACAGCGGGGGACCTTTAGTAACCAAAACAAATGGCACTTGGTGGCTTGTTGGTGACACCAGCTGGGGATATGGCTGTGCCCGAGCCAATAAACCTGGTGTATATGGGAATATGACAATGTTCTCAGGATGGATATATTTACAGATGAGGGTAAGAAACACTGTCTTTATCACTAATAATAATATTTGTACATGTATGGCCAGCTGGTTGCCCCCCACAGCCACCGGGGGACACACCAGATAAGTGATGTTTCCATAGTTATCATATGACTCACTAAAACTTGTATATTATTACTAAATAAATTACCCCTGTTGTAAAATATGAGAATATTAGACGCCACCTTGGGGTGCCATGACCTGTATAAAAGTGAGAACTGATGGAACTCCTCGGGGGCTTATAATATGCCTATATGTTACAATAGGGGATACTTTATTCACTATATATTATAAGGAACTCCTCAGAGACTTATAATATCCCTATATGCTACAATAGGGGGCACTTTATTCACTATATATTATAAGGAACTCCTCAGGGACTTATAATATCCCTATATGCTACAATAGGGGGCACTTTATTCACTATATATTATAAGGAACTCCTCAGGGACTTATAATATCCCTATATGTTACAATAGGGGGTACTTTATTCACTATATATTATAAGGAACTCCTCGGGGACTTATAATATCCCTATATGTTACAATAGGGGGTACTTTATTCACTATATATTATAAGGAACTCCTCGGGGGCTTATAATATCCCTATATGTTACAATAGGGGGTACTTTATTCACTATATATTATAAGGAACTCCTCGGGGACTTATAATATCCCTATATGTTACAATAGGGGGCACTTTATTCACTATATATTATAAGGAACTCCTCGGGGACTTATAATATCCTTATATGTTACAATAGGGGGTACTTTATTCACTATATATTATAAGGAACTCCTCAGGGACTTATAATATCCCTATATGTTACAATAGGGGGTACTTTATTCACTATATATTATAAGGAACTCCTCAGGGACTTATAATATCCCTATATTTTACAATAGGGGGTACTTTATTCACTATATATTATAAGGAACTCCTCGGGGACTTATAATATCCCTATATTTTAACAATAGGGGGTACTTTATTCACTATATATTATAAGGAACTCCTCAGGGACTTATAATATCCCTATATGTTACAATAGGGGGTACTTTATTCACTATATATTGTAAGGAACTCCTTGGGGACTTATAATATCCCTATATGTTACAATAGGAGGAACTTTATTTACTATATATATGAAAATGCTATTTCCCATACAGAAAGGGTTCATTTAAACGGGTGTCGGTTGCAGAACAACATTATTGTCTTTTAATTACAAAAAAAAGCCAATCAAAAAATGACAAAGTGTCCGTTTGAATGGGGCATCATGGGAAATAAAAATGGCGCATTTCAGAACTTTGCATACAACAGTTTGCGTATAATTCCCTAATCACTATTTATTACTTGCGTTAATAGTTTAATGTGAATCTTTTAGCCTCATAACCTTAATTATTCCTATGTTTTTCAGACTGATGATTGATCCTGGCAGTTCTGTTCTGATAACTAAATGCCAGCCCCTTTATAGTGCGAGACCGCGGCCAATGGTATAATCCGATGCGCTGGCACAGAGCAAACTCAGCAGTGTTGGTCCAACTTGGTTGTGGGGGAGGAGTGAGGGGGGCATATCGTTTATCAGATAAGGAGCTTCCATTGTTACAAGGGAAACAGACTAATTTTCACCTTAGCTCTAACTGTCCTTTAGCTAATGTAAGCATCAGAGGAATAAGTAGTAATCTCCGCTGCATGCTGGGTAATGGGGAGCTGCAGGCTATTGCATGTATTGAAAATTATGATTTAATTGGTATCACTGAGACCTGGTGGGATGAAAAATGCAACTGGGCTGTGAATTTAAATGGTTATACGCTTTTTAGGAGGGACAGAGAGATTAAAAAGGGTGGAGGGGTTTGTCTTTATGTAAAGTCAGACTTAAAGCCATGTAATAAAGACATTACCAATGAAAACGTCGAATCTCTTTGGGTAGAAATTTCAGTAGGGCTGAAGGTCACAAAGAAAATGATCATTGGTGTATGCTATAAACCCCCCCGTATAGATGAGGGGGATGAGTCCCAGCTACTTTTGCAAATGGAGGAGGCTTCAAAATTGGGTCAAGTTGTTATTATGGGGGACTTTAATTATCCGGACATTGACTGGAGTAATGGGGTGGCTAAGTCAGAAAAAGCTAGTAGGTTTGTAAACATGCTAAATGGCAACCTTTTATTTCAGGCGGTTCAAGAACCCACTAGGAATGATTCTATTTTGGACCTGGTAATATCTAATAATACTGAACTTATCTCTAACATTTGTGTGGGTGAGCATTTGGGGAACAGTGATCACAACATGGTCTCCTTTGAGATAATGCTGCAGAGACAGCGCTATAAGGGAGTAACTAATACGCTTAATTTTAGACGTGCAGACTTTGCCAGTATAAGGGCATCTCTGCAATGTGTCAACTGGGAAAGGCTTTTCATGGGGTTAGACACAGAAGGAAAATGGAACATCTTTAAAACATTGCTTTGCAGGTATACACAACAGTATATTCCCCTTGTAAGCAAGGAGAGGCATCGCAAAGCAAAACCCTTATGGCTGAATAAAAGTGTTAGTGTCGAGGTTGATAATAAAAAACATGCTTTTAAAGCATTCAAGTTAGCTGGGACAGCAGAAACTTTCATCAGGTACAAGGGGGCAAATAAAGCAGAAATTTTGAACTCTTATTTTTCATCTGTCTATACATCTGAGGAGCCAGATAATGAAGGCTTCCCTTTTAATATGCCCAGTTCTAGTAATTTAGCTACTGACGCGTGGGTCACTCGGAGGGGAATTCAAAAGAGACTTGAACATGTAAAGGTAAACAAAGGTCCAGGGCCGGATGGGATTCATCCCAGGGTATTAAATGAGCTGAGCGCTGTGATTGCCAAGCCTCTTCACATAATTTTTCAGGATTCGTTGAGGTCTGGCATGGTGCCGAGAGACTGGCGGATTGCTAATGTGGTGCCGTTATTTAAAAAGGGATCTCGTTCTCAGCCTGAAAACTATAGGCCTGTTAGTCTGACATCAGTAGTAGGAAAGCTTCTGGAAGGGGTAATAAGGGATAGGATAGTTGAATACATTGCAGTTCACAATACTATTAGTTTGTGCCACATGGTTTTATGCGTAACAGATCTTGCCAGACTAATTTAGTCGCCTTTTATGAGGAGGTGAGCAGGAACCTCGATGCTGGAATGGCAGTTGATGTCATCTACTTGGACTTTGCTAAAGCGTTTGATACAGTACCTCACAGAAGGTTAATGATCAAATTGAGGAATATTGGCCTTGAACATAATATTTGTAATTGGATAGAGAACTGGCTGAAGGATAGAGTACAAAGAGTGGTGGTAAATGGAACATTTTCTAATTGGGCCAGTGTGGTTAGTGGAGTACCGCAGGGGTCAGTCCTTGGTCCTTTGCTTTTTAACTTGTTTATTAATGACCTGGAGGGGGGCATAGAGGGTACTGTTTCTATTTTTGCTGATGACACTAAATTGTGCATTCCATGCAGGATGCTGCCGCTTTGCAGAGCGATTTGACAAAATTGGAAAACTGGGCAGCAAACTGGAAAATGAGGTTCAATGTTGACAAGTGCAAAGTTATGCACTTTGGTAGGAATAATATAAACGCAAACTATCTACTGAATGGTAGTGTGTTGGGGGGATCCTTAATGGAGAAGGATCTAGGGGTTTTTGTAGATCACAAGTTGTCTAATGCCAGGCAGTGTCATTCTGTGGCTACTAAAGCAAATAAAGTGCTGTCTTGTATAAAAAAGGGCATTGACTCAAGGGATGAAAACATATTTTTGCCTCTTTATAGGTCCCTGGTAAGGCCTCACCTTGAGTATGCAGTGCAGTTTTGGGCTCCAGTCCTTAAGAAGGATATTAATGAGCTGGAGAGAGTGCAGAGACTGCAACTAAACTGGTAAAGGGGATGGAAGATTTAAACTATGAGGTGAGACTGTCGAGGTTGGGGTTGTTTTCTCTGGAAAAGAGGCGCTTGCGAGGGGACATGATTACTCTGTACAAGTACATTAGAGGGGATTATAGGCAGTTGGGGGATGTTCTTTTTTCCAATAAAAACAATCAACGCACCAGAGGTCACCCCTATAGATTAGAGGAACGGAGCTTCCATTTGAAGCAGCGTAGGGGGTTCCTCACGGTGAGGGCAGTGAGGGGGTTGGGGAATGCCCTTCCTAGTGATGGGGTAATGGCAGATTCTGTTAATGCCTATAAGAGGGGCCTGGATGAGTTTTTGACCAAGCAGAATACCCAAGGCTATTGTGATATTAATATCTACAGTTAGTATTACTGGTTGTATATATAGTTTATGTATGTGACTGTATAGATAGGTAAGTATAGGTTGTGTGCTGGGTTTACTCAGATGGGTTGAACTTGATGGACAATGGTCTTTTTTCAACCCTATGTAACTATGTAACTATGTAACTTTTTGGTGATGTAAAAACCTCTTGAGTTTGGACAGCGTGCCTTTCCCAGGATTTGAAAATCAAAAATATCCATGTTCCCAGATATGCCCAGACACTTAATCATTTGCCCGAAAACCAACACACGAATCATGTGGGCTCTAAACCGCGAGATTCACACTAGCCAAAAGGCTGCAAGGAGTTGTGCACTGGAGAATATTAAAGTGTATTTTTTCTTTGTTAGACTAGTGTCTGTGGGGCATTTTTACTAAAACTCAAATATTTATCTTATCTTATAACCCATTCTATATACACTATGGGGCACATTCATCAAAGTACAATTTTCGTACCTTAAAAAGCATGATACAAAAAATCCATATTAAATCCGACATTTCCGAAAATTTCATATTGTGGTCATATGAAAATATCGTAGTACGATCCGATAGTCACAAAAACCTTTCTGACATGATTTTGGAAGCCTCATATAGGGCTCAATGGCGCTCTGCAGCTCCAACCCGGCCCAAGGAAAGTCTCCCATAGGGCTCAATGGCACTCTGCAGCTCCAACCCGGCCCAAGGAAAGTCTCCCATAGGGCTCAATGGCACTCTGCAGCTCCAACCCGGCCCAAGGAAAGTCTCCCATAGGGCTCAATGGCACTCTGCAGCTCCAACCCGGCCCAAGGAAAGCCTCCCATAGGGCTCAATGGCACTCTGCAGCTCCAACCCGGCCCAAGGAAAGTCTCCCATAGGGCTCAATGGCACTCTGCAGCTCCAACCTGGCCCAAGGAAAGTCTCCCATAGGGCTCAATGGCACTCTGCAGCTCCAACCCGGCCCAAGGAAAGTCTCCCATAGGGCTCAATGGCACTCTGCAGCTCCAACCTGGCCCAAGGAAAGTCTCCCATAGGGCTCAATGGCACTCTGCAGCTCCAACCTGGCCCAAGGAAAGTCTCCCATAGGGCTCAATGGCACTCTGCAGCTCCAACCCGGCCCAAGGAAAGTCTCCCATAGGGCTCAATGGCACTCTGCAGCTCCAACCCGGCCCAAGGAAAGTCTCCCATAGGGCTCAATGGCACTCTGCAGCTCCAACCCGGCCCGAGGAAAGTCTCCCATAGGGCTCAATAGCACTCTGCAGCTCCAACCTGGCCCAAGGAAAGTCTCCCATAGGGCTCAATGGCACTCTGCAGCTCCAACCCGGCCCAAGGAAAGTCTCCCATAGGGCTCAATGGCACTCTGCAGCTCTAACCCGGCCCAAGGAAAGTCTCCCATAGGGCTCAATGGCACTCTGCAGCTCCAACCCGGCCCAAGGAAAGTGTCCCATAGGGCTCAATGGCACTCTGCAGCTCCAACCCGGCCCAAGGAAAGCCTCCCATAGGGCTCAATGGCACTCTGCAGCTCCAACCCGGCCCAAGGAAAGTCTCCCATAGGGCTCAATGGCACTCTGCAGCTCCAACCCAGCCCAAGGAAAGTCTCCCATAGGGCTCAATGGCACTCTGCAGCTCCAACCCGGCCCAAGGAAAGTCTCCCATAGGGCTCAATGGCACTCTGCAGCTCCAACCCGGCCCAAGGAAAGTCACCATACTGAAGCTTGAATGAATCCAAAACTTTCATACTCGGCGCGACAATACGATTTTGTTGCGCAAATTGACACAAAGTACGAAAAATTTGTGCAAATGACAAAATCGCAGAAAATACGCACAGTTCGAAGACTTCGAAAAAAACACAATTTTTTTTGTATTCAGACTCAATCGTACTTTGATGAATGTGCCCCTTATTATTTGTAAACATGGAAACATAAACTTTGTGTGCCTGGGGGGCCATAAGATATAAATGGGGGGAAGCCGTTGGCAAAGCCTCAGGTGTACCTACCAAAGTGGGGGCTCCCAAGTAGACCTATCACTTAAATTATGACTTGCCAAGCATTCCCACAATACAGCAGTGCTTGAGTTGTAGCTTTACTACAGGAGTTGTACATAGAAATGAAAATGTTTTTTACGTGTATTAAAATATTGCCCATAAAGTTGGATTTATTATATGAACCACATCGCTCAACTGGTAAAAATGTGAGCTGAGCTCTTGGCCTTCCAGCCAGCCTAGAAGAAGTTGGACTTGGTGGCACCAAGCCAAGAGATGGACAGGAGACCTGCGGTGCTGTTATGGTACTCTCTGTAGGTACTTGGTCTCTGTTTCCATGGGGGAAGAATTAGAAGCTGAAGAGTGGATGGAGGTCCCATCACAGGAAAACAAAGAAGTCTGGGAACCAATGATTTCTGCATGTTGCACCTTGCCCAATTCATTTGTAACAGAGGCCAATGGGGAAATAAGACCTTAGTGGTATTAAGTGCACATCAGCGTTACAGGGAGACATTAGGTGCACACTTGGTAGAAAATAAAATGGAGGTCCACACTTTTTCGCCTGGCATGGATTCACGGAAAAATTCAGTGCACAACAAAAAAAGTTGTCCATGTCCAAAAAATGACGCACAGATTTTTTGACGCACCTGTCAATTTTTTTTATGCGTTTCTTGAATTTTTCGCCATTTTGCAAATCTTTTCAAACTTTTGCAAACTTTTTCGCTGAAACGGGACAGATTCGCTCATCACTACTCAAGAACAGCTTTATTCTCAGTCAGATCACAGTTCATCACCACTATTCAGTTAAAACAGTTCAGGGTTTTGAAGTGTTTTTCGTTTCTCAAACTGCCCATTTTCCTGAAATTTTCCTTCACATGGGGACCCTCTTAGCCCAAAGATGTCTGGCTTAAGGAAAAAGTACACAGCAAAGGGGCACTGCTTTATGCAGAATGCAAGGACCTACATTGTCTTGCCCTTATCAGAGGGTCCTTGACTGGTGGGGAACCCTGGAGTACAGACTCCTTCTTTTGTCCTTGGTGGAGCCTCAGCTGGCTAACTTCGTCCTATCATTCACCAACTGAGGTGACTATCCAGACTACCCTTAGCTTGTTGAAAAAAATGGTTCTCATCTTAGGCCCCTTCCTCACCTGACCTCAGGCCCTGTCATTGTTAGTGGCTCTTCCATTGACTTCCTAATATGGACTTCCCAGTGCCTCCTGAATGACAGTGAGGGTCCACCTCCCTCCAGAACCTTCTACAAGAGGAGTCCCCTTTCTTACACTGCCATCTAGTGACTGAAACAGATAACAAAGATAACTTTTATCACACAAGAGGGACTTTTATAGGAGACTAGGACCATTTATCATATATAGACCATCGGGACATTTGCAATAAAAGTAAAATCATTCAACCCTTTGCATGTTCTCCACATCAATCATTCAAGATGCCAGTACCTTAGATAAAACTATAATGCTATTTGTCACCCTCTAGCTATTCCATTAAAACATGGGTTACACTGAACTTTTTTTCGGCTTTTACTATAGGTAGGAGGTAGGGTTCACACACAGTAATCTGGGGTCCAATCGTTCTTAAATGATTGCTATAAGTTTATTGCTGGAATTTAATGATACAGGTAGCCCAAGAGCTTTGGACTTCTCTACTACATAACCCTGACTATGACTTCTAGGTTAGCTATACATTGGATCTAGCCTACCATTAGCTTGTCCTCTTCCCTGACTTTCAGTGGGGTCTGATCTTACCCCAGGGATCTTTCTTCACTGGAGTCTTCACTATCATAGGATCCTCGTGTCTCCCACCATCCTCCATAAGCGCCTCCTTACCCCAGGGATCTTTCTTCACTGGAGTCTTCACTATCATAGGATCCTCGTGTCTCCCACCATCCTCCATAAGCGCCTCCTTACATTATACACCAGTAGGGGGAACCACTTGTCATCCTTCTACCATTAAGGCTGGATACATTTAGCCAGGGGATGGTTCTTAGGATTGCTAATGCAACTGGGCCCTGGTTTCCCAATCCATGACTTTTTTTGCTTCAGTGCTGGACCAAAATTTGCAGAACTTAAAAGAAATGTTCACTTTGTCAAGCATGGGTCAAGCAAGTAGTCCAGCAAGAGATTCTCAGAGATGACAATAGCAAGACTCACACGTGTTCAGAATTTTGGCAAAATACAGTGTATAACCCATTCTTTGGCAATAAGAACCACACACACAGACTGATACAGATATAGATTTGTTCAAAATAAACTTTAATGTTCTCCAAAGCACAACTTCTGGTAATCTCTTGGCTAGCATTAATGTTACATTGTAGAGCCCCCATGATCCTTCATTGTGAGAAATCTCTGGAGGTACCAGGGCTGGAGTAAGGGAAAGGGAGCTGTCCTGCAATGCTGGGAGATGTGAGTGGAGGTTGAAGAACAGCTGGAGGCCCATGGTTACACAATATAATATGCCCTTTGTGCTTTTATCTGTTTCTATTGCATAGGGGGCCCTCTGATTGTGGTGCCTTGGGTAAAATACTCTCTCCACTCTGCTCTAAAAATGGAAATGGGGCACCCAATGGGACACCCTGTTGGATATGGCCTACCTGGGGATTTAGGTATATAGGGGACATGTCTGAACATATATCTTGGTGTGGCTGGAACTCAGGGGTATAGCCTAACTGCCCTTATGTTTTATTTCAAGTTAGGCACCCAAGGCACTTTAAAGGCGAAAGAAAGGTTCAATGACTGTGGAGGATTGTAATCACTTACCTGATACCCCAGGCCGATTCTCCTGTTAGTGGGAAAACTGCACGGGGCCGGGGTACATGCAGGCAATCCTCTTCTTCAAAATCTTGGGGGCGACGTATGCGCAGTAGAGAGAAATAGCCGGCTTTCTTGTTAAAGCTCCGCTTTTCACTTTACTGCACATGTGCACCCCACACCGGCCTGGGGTATCAGGTAAGTGATTATAATCACTGGGGGGAGCCTAACTTTTGACATCCCCTTCCACAGTCATTAAACCTTTCCTTCTCCTTTAACAAACATCAATAAAGGGGTTGCAAACCCTGCTGCACTGCTCAACGAAACTACAAACCCCAGAATAATGTAACATATAATAAGGCTGAGGCATGCTGGGAACTGTAGTCCAGCAACATCAGGGTTGTATTCTTAAAGCAATATTGTACAATAAAATTTCTCCAAAACTCCATGGTCAACGACTGTATTAAAGGAGAACTAAAGTCTAAAATTGAAAATCATTAGAAATGCTGTATTTTGTATACTGAACATAAACATAAACATTATGAACTTACTGCACAAGCCCAGAGGTTGAGAAGCCTAATTAAAGTCATGATTTATGCCTTCAAAGTTGTCCACAGGGGGCTGCCATCTTGTTACTTTGTTAAACCATCTTTTCAAGATTTAGGGCTTGCACATGCTCAGTTTGCTCTGGGCTGCTGTTGGGAGGCGGAGCTTAGGGAACGTAGAAAATTATCAAAACAGCACGACAGGTAATATCTGCCATAGAAGCTGATTAATAATAAGAATCATAATATGCAGACTGCACTGGTTCCTGTGTTGCCATGTAATGTAATGTGGGGTTTAGAGTTTTTTGCATTGTTTAATGAAACTCCTCCCAGCTCTCCAGAGCCAGTGGCTGCATAAATATGCAAAATAATCCCCCAATGAGAATCCCAGCTGATGTGAGTAAATCCGGCTCCCTGTTCTCTGTTCCTGCAATTGGAGTTGGGAGCAATAAGCACAGTTTCCCAGCACTGAACAAGTCTGTCCCTTTATCCCCATGTCTGATTCCTGTGCCATATAATGACGGGAAAATGCCATCATTATCTCTATATGTAAGGTACCAGCAAGGGGCCTGACACAGTGCTGATATGTATGTATGTATATATATCTTGACGTTGCACTGGGGTGTAGGTATTTTATATTATTATATTTTGCTTGTCGATAGGACTGCAATGGGGTTGGCCCTACAACAATAGGTCTATTTGTTGAAAGCACACATTGTAACACACTGATACAATACAACCCACAGCCCAGGTCAATGAATCTCTTTCTGAGCCACCATTTTACTAGGATCCAGAGAATTGTTTTGGCCGATGAGACGGTATATATGCATGGAAAGGGACTACCCCGAGGGTCTAGGGTAAGGACATTCTGACAATGGTGACTAGCTTTATCAACACTAGGGTCTTAAGTTCTGCCCCGATACCTTTTTATCAGCTTAGCCACAGAGGTTATTACCTAACTTTTCTTTCTTCAGGTTGAATTATAGAAGCAATTTATCATTAGCAACTAGTGATAAACAGGCTTTAACATGTATGCAGATATAGTTTCATCAATATTGCAAGGCTAGACAGTTCTACAATCCTCCTTTATCTATGCAATACTAACTCAAATTATTGCTAAAAACATAGGAGGTACAGCATTTTATGGTACATAGTAATATTCTTATGAGTAGGTATATGCCGATAACAAAAGCAACAAACAATTGTATGGATTTCCAAGAAAGATAATCCCCTCTTCCCACATTTCCCAACCATCTGAATAGATTATACAGAGTACAAAGACTATGAATTGAGATACAGAAACATCCCCAACAGTCACTTTGATTCTCAGCTATTGCTGTAGGTTTATGTAGGTGTAAGAGTTTGTAGTTAGCCCACAGTGCTGTTGTTGGGATTGGGCAAAAGTAAAGAAGCCACGTGTAGAGATTTTAAACAGTCCTCTGATTGCATCCATTGATTGTCCATTCAATAGAGTAATAGCAGGTGAAAGTTTGTTTAGTGTGGAAAGGACCAGCGTTCATTGGAAGATTCCAACTGTGGGTAAAGTTTCATTTATGGGTCAGACCATCAACCTGTAATACAAAGGAAAGAAGTGATGACAACAAGTGCCCTAAAGAGATTAATCTTCATTAGTTGGTGGGCTACTTAAATCTTTTCAATGTACTAGTGGGGCTGTTAGTGTTTCTGTTTAGGAAGCATAAAGATTATTACATATGGTAAATCAGTAACAGGAACTATTCCCATAAAGGGCTGTTATTCTAGTGGCTAATTTAGTAACAGCCATGGTTCTCTGTAAAGCTGGCCATCCACTGGCAGATCCACTCACTTGGTGATGTCGCCAAGCGAGCGGATCTTCACCCGATATCCCTGGGGCCAAACGATCGAATTCTGCATGCGGCAATGGGGCAGTCGGTTCGGGGACTGCATCAACGAGCCGATGCAGTCCCCGATCTGACGGGATTTTCCAACCTGCCCGATTGATATCTGGCCAATTTCAGGCCAGATATCGGTCGGCCAGGCCCCTCGCTTCTGCCCCTACACGGGATTGTTTTGCGAAACGCATGAAAAAATTTGCTGCGAAAAAATTCGCCGCACGTCCAAAAATTCACTGCGAATCCATGCCTGGCAAAACATTTCATCACTTGTAGCCGCATATAAATACTCGTGCAAATGAACGCACGCCATGTTAGCCATACACGCCAATGCTTGCGTATTAAAAATGACCATTTCCCTGCAAACTGGCGGCTGCATCCCTCTGGGGCCAACACAGACTTGTGTAAATAACACTGCAAAGTCCATATTTTATTGCCAAAAGCTCATTTACTGTACTTTTCTATAATTATTATACCTAGCAATGTATTTTGTGCGACTAAATAGTTACAGCTATAGTACTGTATAATATCGCGACTAAATATTTACCGCTATAGTACTGTATATTAGTAGGGAAATTCCATACATGCCGAGACTTTAGTAAAATTGAGTAAAAAGACACATACTTGAATAAATAACACTGTAAGTCCATATTTTATTGCCAAAAACTCATTTACTGTACTTTTCTATAATTTTTCGCCTGGCCGAATGCGATATTTAGCGCGCCAAAGTTATAGTGAATCATGCGATCATATTCTTTTCAGCGCGGAATTTAACACATGTGGTAAAACTAGCGTGAAAACTGAGTGTGAAATTAAGTTTAAAAATCTTCCCTCCCTGTAAAGTGCTTCTACATCCCATAGGGTGGAGGAACCTTGTATCTCCTGTGGAACAAAAAGTTCTGGAATTTTAGAACCAGGAGACTCTATTTGGTCTTGTACTGGGGTGTTCAGGGCCTGATTTAATTGCCCTTGAGCATCCATATTAAGGACAGAATATAGCTTACTTATAGCAGGAGCTGAATCTGAGTCAGCTGATAGGGATAAACCATGACTATAAGTAAGAGGTAAAGTAATCACTTTAGAATTGGCATAATTTTGTCAAATATTATAATATACAACATGCAAGTCAAGATCTTTCCCTTTGCACTTACTGTATATACTCGTGTATAAGCCTAGTTTTTCAGCCCCCAAAGTGTGCTGAAAAAGTCACCCTCGGCTTAAACTCAAGTCGGGTACCATGGGTCCCTCTAGACTAGCACCCTCTGTCCTTTGTGTGCAAATTAGGCCCCCCCTAACCAGACCCTCCAGTGCCCTGGCTCCCAAATTCATCTTCATCAACCATCCTCACCTGTCCCATTCTGCACTAGACATTGCACTTTATATTCTATATAAACTATATATAGTTTTGAAAGATTTTAACTCTTTGTGTTTTAGCTTAGTTGCTGATTGAGCTTAGGGGGTAGAACTCTTTTCTATCATTGTTGATACCATATTGTTTTTGTTGACCCTCTTCTCCACATACAGAGCTAATTTACTGTTTTTCTTTGAATTAAATATTTAGAAACATATACCCCACTGATGCCTCATTTAATGTAATATTATTGGTATTTATTTTGATTATTGAAACTTAGCAGTAGCTGCTGCATTTCCCACCCTAGGCTTATACTCGAGTCAATAAGTTTTTCCAGTTTTCTTAGGTAAAATTAGGTACCCTGGCTTATATTCGGATCGTCTTATACTTGAGTATATACGGTATCTTTAATCTGTTTTAATAAACTAAAATGTATTTAACCTTATCCGCGCTTAACTAATGTTAATCCCCACCGTGTAAAGTTATATTTAAACCTCACCAGAGTTGTGAAATTAAATAAATCAATAAATAAATATATGAACTTAGTGCTGAGCAGCTGCCTTCCTCCAAACTAATCCCAATATAAAACAAAAAACAATCTGAAACCAGAGTTGGCGCTCTAATAAACAAATTACCAAGTGTTGTGATTTGGTTCAAAACATTTCGTATTTATTAAAAATTCACACTAAAATTGTATATACATAATTATACCTTATATTAAAAATCTAGATAAACTATAACAATACATAGGATAATCAGAAATTCATTTGAGGTACTAAAATAAATCGATTATAGCCAGCCTGATAGTTCACAGAGTGGTTACATTAACATAATATAGTATAATCAAGGAGTCAATATGAAATTAGCACAATCAGATTATAAATATAGAGTACAACTATAAAAAGAAAAAGAAAAAAGATTGCACATATGCCCTATCTAAAGTTACATAGTAATTATTACTTCAGTGGTATCTACTTGCCAGCTTCGGCACATCATAAAAGGCAAATTAATCTATAGAAAACTCCCCCGTTTGCACTCCATCAGGGGACAGGTTAACCAGAGGAGATAGACTTTCAATTAAGCGCACAGCTTGTGGTGTGTAAATTTACCACTAGCGCTGAGTAATCAAAATCTGTGCGCACATATATCATTCAGGAGTTTACCGATAGATGCTAAATAGTAATTCCCCCCATGCTAAGTCCAATATATCAAGTATATCAAGTAATACCCTATATCCCGGCCGGGAACTTACTTTAGGGTCGCCCCGTCGGAGGAGCTCACTTCTACACACGGCGCAACGCCGTACGGCACCAGAGAATGACGTCACCGCTATGAGCCGAAGTGAGAGCTGCGGGTCCTCCTAGGTGGCAAAAAACCGACGCGTTTCGCGCACCTGCGCTTAGTCATGGATTGTGAAGACATGGGGGTCAGTTCTCACTTATATACCTCCCTGCTACGGAATCAACTCTAAGTCAAACACAAAAGTTAACCCTTAAGTGTATACAGGGTTATATAATGCAAAAATCTAAAAGCCTAAATTAACCAAAAACTATTAAGAGCTGATATATATTAAAAAGTGCATCTCTATCTACAAACTATACACTCAGATTCAATACAAAATAAAGTAAAGTAATCTGAGTGTATAGTTTGTAGATAGAGATGCACTTTTTAATATATATCAGCTCTTAATAGTTTTTGGTTAATTTAGGCTTTTAGATTTTTGCATTATATAACCCTGTATACACTTAAGGGTTAACTTTTGTGTTTGACTTAGAGTTGATTCCGTAGCAGGGAGGTATATAAGTGAGAACTGACCCCCATGTCTTCACAATCCATGACTAAGCGCAGGTGCGCGAAACGCGTCGGTTTTTTGCCACCTAGGAGGACCCGTAGCTCTCACTTCGGCTCATAGCGGTGACGTCATTCTCTGGTGCCGTACGGCGTTGCGCCGTGTGTAGAAGTGAGCTCCTCCGACGGGGCGACCCTAAAGTAAGTTCCCGGTCGGGATATAGGGTATTACTTGATATATTGGACTTAGCATGGGGGGAATTACTATTTAGTATCTATCGGTAAACTCCTGAATGATATATGTGCGCACAGATTTTGATTACTCAGCGCTAGTGGTAAATTTACACACCACAAGCTGTGCGCTTAATTGAAAGTCTATCTCCTCTGGTTAACCTGTCCCCTGATGGAGTGCAAACGGGGGAGTTTTCTATAGATTAATTTGCCTTTTATGATGTGCCGAAGCTGGCAAGTAGATACCACTGAAGTAATAATTACTATGTAACTTTAGATAGGGCATATGTGCAATCTTTTTTCTTTTTCTTTTTATAGTTTTACTCTATATTTATAATCTGATTGTGCTAATTTCATATTGACTCCTTGATTATACTATATTATGTTAATGTAACCACTCTGTGAACTATCAGGCTGGCTTTAATCGATTTATTTTAGTACCTCAAATGAATTTCTGATTATCCTATGTATTGTTATAGTTTATCTAGATTTTTAATATAAGGTATAATTATGTATATACAATTTTAGTGTGAATTTTTAATAAATACGAAATGTTTTGAACCAAATCACAACACTTGGTAATTTGTTTTAATAAACTACTAAGGTCACTAGAGTCCATGCTAACATTTTCTGGCCAGGAAAAGGCAGCATCTTTCTCTTTACCCCATTTGACCCATTTCTCATGATATTTAATGAGACCGTTATCATTTAAGGGGTTTTGATTACATATTTCTTCCAGCATAGCTGGTAAAGGTTTGGGTCTAAACCTATGGAACATGTTGTCTATGTAGACAGTAATCCCAGATATACAGAAGAAAAATGAGAATTAGTCCTGTTATACAAATGCCAAAAAAGAGTATGTTTGGATACAAGAAAAATAGAGAGACTGACATATGATAATATCCTTTATCTATGTGAAGTGTACAGTGTGGGGCAGTGTTTTTACTGGGGATAGGACTGGCAGTGTGAGGCTTTCTAAACTTTGTAAGGACGTTCTGTTAAATTCAAATATGTCAATACTAATAATATTTATTGAACATATATGAATTTAAACAGACTCATGGATAGGGAAAGGGATAGGAAAGCAGCCATACACCATACACTAAAGTGATTCCCTTCAGAGGACCTGGTCCTCCAAACTCTGGCCTGCTCGGTCGCCTGATAAACAGAAACCACAGAGTACTCCTGAACACATACAAACTCCATGAAGGAGTTCCCTTAAGGACAGTTCATACAAGGGGTTTTTTTATACTGGGATTACACGCACAGTACTGGAGCACGAGGTTCCACCAGTAGTGATGAGCGAATCTGTTCCGTTTCGCTTCGCCGGAAAATTCGCGAATCTTTAAAAAGATCAGCGAAACGGCGAAAATGTCATGCGACAAAAAAAATTTGTCGCCCGCGGCTATTATTTTGTCGCAGGGCTATTGTTTCGTCGCCCGCGGCTATTATTTTGTCGCGCGGCTATTGTTTCGTCGCCCGCGGCTATTATTTTGTCGCGCGGCTATTGTTTCGTCGCCCGCGGCTATTATTTTGTCGCGCGGCTATTGTTTCGTCGCCCGCGGCTATTATTTTGTCGCACGGCTATTGTTTTATCGCACGCGGCTATTATTTCGCCGCCCGCGGCTATTATTTCGGCACGCGGCTATTATTTCGTCGCGCGGCTATTCTTTTGACGCCCGCAACAATTCTTTTGACGCCCGCAACAATTCTTTTTCGACGCCGGCGACAATTTTTGGATGTGCGGCGAAATGCGGAAACTCGCCGCGAATCCATGCCTTGCGAAACATTTCGCCCATCACTATCCACCAGGCTTAAGTCCCAGCTTTGGTCAGCACCAGTCACACAGTATACACAACAGTCAGGGACTCTTTACAACATACACTCATTGTGTTAAATTCTAGCTTTGTTGTAGTATTGGATTGTATTTAAATTTAACCAATACAAAAAAGGATATTACTATCAGAATTAGACACAGAAAGACAAAATGTTAGGGTTAGTTAACAGAGTTGACAAAAACAACATATACCTAAGACTAGAGAAAGAGACTCGAAAAAATCAAGCCCCAAAAGCTCTCAAGCTCTCAAAAAATAACCCTTTATAAAATTACAAGCAGTATATAACGTACCAAACAATTAAATGAGGCTCAGGTGTAAAAAACCCCGAGCCTGTCACTTAGTAACAGGTCCCAAAGATTATCAAGGTTTTGCCGAGAGAAATGTATATGTGTGCTCACCGTTATCCAGAGGTGGTCCGGGTGCTCAAGGCCCCGAACCCGCAGCTAAAGGGAGATTTCACCAAAGTTGAAAGGAACATCAAACACACCGGACAGTGGAGTCTGCTTAAAATACGATCTTTATTCCTTCATCTTAAAAAACAAGGTGCCTGACGCGTTTCGTGCGTTTAAGCACTTAATCATAGGCGATGTGTTTGATGTTCCTTTCAACTTTGGAAAAACAACATATAACATATATACTCACCAAGAGTCTTCTGCAGGATTCCATTTAACATATATACTCATCATAGAGTCTTCTGCAGGTTCACTTACGTCCATTCCTTCCATTGTCCAGCAATCAACTTACCTGCATGTCGGGACAGTCACCAAATAATGTTGGTAATTTTAACCAACCAGATCCTTACTATACAACAAGACCCTGAGACAAGGTTCTCAGCATAACTGATGCTTTATTCATTAATCAAAGACAGAACAGCAACTGAAATGTGTCACTAACAGCTTCCAATGAGACCCTGAAAGTCTTAGCCTTTATAGAGGATGTCATACCTTATTTATAAAGTATATGATGCCCCTTTTATACCTTTCTGTGTGCTCTGTGGTTCCAGCTGTACAAATAGCAAAGTGCATATAGGGGCTTAACTAGTCAGCACTATCATGTCAGGCCCTTGCGATTTTATAAGATGGTATTTTTGACTTTTTATATTCTACTTTATACCTTGCATATATAGTATATTTATATAGCTTTATCTCCTACCTCACCTGCCTTGGGTTGTCTTTATAGGGGACACTGGGGGATTTTATGTGTCCCTTTATACAGAATTTACCCGTCATAATTGAGTGTCTCAACACATTGCCCCCACAAACGAATTTAACTCTTTAATATCCTCTTACAAAGTCCCTTACTCCTGAGAGCTTCAGTTTTATTAACCTCAATATTAGCTTGGTTCTTATTATTTAAGAATGACATCTCTTTCTCATCATCTTCATGTTGAAATGTTCACTTATACATTTCATTTAAGACCCCAGCATTCCCCATTTTAATTTTTTTCATGTAACATCTAATGCTTTTCCCTTTTGCTTAGACCTTTCCCCCCTTCCTTTTCCCCCATTCTTTATCTTTGATTCTACTTCTCTTTGTTCCTTTTACCCTTTTCCTATTTATAATCCACTTGCTGCAGCCCAAAGGACCCATGAAGTTTGTCTCTTCCTGCAATCCTCGGCACTTAAAGAGTTAATTTAATTTATGGACACACAGAAAATAAAAAAGTTCTTAAGCCTCACATTAAATACTGATCATGGATCATGCCTTACCGCAATTCTTTTCATCGTCTCCATAAGGGCAGTCTGCTATACCATTACATATCTGGTTGGCGCTGATACAGGTGGTGGTGTCGTTACAGAGCATCTGGCAGGTTGGGAAGGTTGGAAATGTTAAGGGTCCTGTGTAAAAAAAAAATTGCTTTATACTGTTTGAAAAGTATTTCATGGGTGGGCTGTCAGAATGATACTAATCATCGGTGGGTATAGGACGGCCCTGTTTGGTATTATTTGGAAACAAGTGATCGCCTTACAAGCAATAAGTAATGTACGAGGGGTGAACTCCAAGCCAAAGGGTATAGGATCCCTTATCCAGAAACCCATTATCCAGAAAGTTCCGAATTACAGAAAGGCCATCTCCCATAGACTCCATTATAAGCAAATAATTCCAATTTTTTCTTTGTTATAATAAAACAGTACCTGTACTTGATCCCAACTAAGATATAATTTCCCCTTATTGGGGCAGAACAGCCCTATTGGGTTTATTTAATGGTTAAATGATTCCCTTTTCTCTGTAATAATAAAACAGTACCTGTACTTGATCCCAACTAAGATATAATTACCCCTTATTGGGGGCAGAACAGCCCTATTGGGTTTATTTCATGGTTAAATGATTCCCTTTTCTCTGTAATAATAAAACAGTACCTGTACTTGATCCCAACTAAGATATAATTACCCCTTATTGGGGCAGAACAGCCCTATTGGGTTTATTTAATGGTTAAATGATTCCCTTTTCTCTGTAATAATAAAACAGTACCTGTACTTGATCCCAACTAAGATATAATTTCCCCTTATTGGGGCAGAACAGCCCTGTTGGGTTTATTTAAGGGTTAAATGATTCCCTTTTCTCTGTAATAATAAAACAGTACCTGTACTTGATCCCAACTAAGATATAATTACCCCTTATTGGGGGCAGAACAGCCCTATTGGGTTTATTTAATGGTTAAATGATTCCCTTTTCTCTGTAATAATAAAACAGTACCTGTACTTGATCCCAACTAAGATATAATTACCCCTTATTGGGGGCAGAACAGCCCTATTGGGTTTATTTAATGGTTAAATGATTCCCTTTTCTCTGTAATAATAAAACAGTACCTGTACTTGATCCCAACTAAGATATAATTACCCCTTATTGGGGCAGAACAGTCCTATTGGGTTTATTTAATAGTTAAATGATTCCCTTTTCTCTGTAATAATAAAACAGTACCTGTACTTGATCCCAACTAAGATATAATTACCCCTTATTGGGGGCAGAACAGCCCTATTGGGTTTATTTAATGGTTAAATGATTCCCTTTTCTCTGTATTAATAAAACAGTACCTGTACTTGATCCCAACTAAGATATAATTACCCCTTATTGGGGCAGAACAACCCTATTGGGTTTATTTAATGGTTAAATGATTCCCTTTTCTCTGTAATAATAAAACAGTACCTGTACTTGATCCCAACTAAGATATAATTACCCCTTATTGGGGGCAGAACAGCCCTATTGGGTTTATTTAATGGTTAAATGATTCCCTTTTCTCTGTAATAATAAAACAGTACCTGTACTTGATCCCAACTAAGATATAATTACCCCTTATTGGGGCAGAACAACCCTATTGGGTTTATTTAATGGTTAAATGATTCCCTTTTCTCTGTAATAATAAAACAGTACCTGTACTTGATCCCAACTAAGATATAATTACCCCTTATTGGGGGCAGAACAGCCCTATTGGGTTTATTTAATGGTTAAATGATTCCCTTTTCTCTGTAATAATAAAACAGTACCTGTACTTGATCCCAACTAAGATATAATTACCCCTTATTGGGGGCAGAACAGCCCTATTGGGTTTATTCAATATTTGAATTATTTTTTTATCAGACTTAAGATATGGCGATCCAAATTACGGAAAGATCCCTTATCCAGAAAACCCCAGGTCCTGAGCATTCTGGATAACAGGTCCCATACCTGTATATATATTCCCTTCTGTAACCTATATATTTTTCATACCTCCCCCCCCCCCCGTAGCTCCACCAGCCTTTCCTTGGATTGACGAGTCAAAAGGAACAAGGTTATGAGCTTCTGGACCAATGCTGTGTTCTAACCCATCAATTGTACCATCTTTATACTGCCCCCTGCTGGAGGCTCTAATTAAGGGTCTCTTTTTGAACCTCAGAGAAGTGAAAAATGTTTTTTAACCATTTCAGTAACGGGGCACTGCTGCACTGACAGATGGCTTTTTAACCAGTGAAAAAATACAGTTGATATGAGGTTTAGCTGTTTCCTGGGGCAGAAGATGACCAGACGCTTTGAAAACCTTGAATGCATCTCTGCACCCAGAAGCATTTGAGATTGTAAGACCTATGACCCCTATATCTCTGATATTAGTCACTTAAAGGCAAACTAACCCCCCAGAATGAATACGTAACCAACAGATAGTTTATATTATGTTAAGTGGCCTATTAAAGAATCTCGCCAAGCTGGAATATATATATCAGTAAATATTGCCCTTTTACATCCTTTCCCTTGAGCCGCCATTTAGTGATGGGCTGTGTGTTCCCTCAGAGATCAGCTGACAGGAAGTGATGCAGCTCTAACTGTAACAGGAAGTAGTGTGGGAGCAAAAGGCAGGACTCTGCCCATTCATTGGCTGATGGGGCCTAGCATGTATGTGTGCCTTGGCTTGTTTGTGTGCACTGTGACTCCTATGATCCCAGGGGGCGGCCCTTAGTACTTAAAATGGCAGTTTCCTATTTAGGTTTACCCAATGGCACATACTGCTAAATAAGTATATTTATATGAAAATGGTTTATTTAGATGAAGCAGGGTTTTACATATGAGCTGTTTCTGCAATATATTTTATAGAGTTTGGGGGTATAGTTTCCCTTTAAAGAGTTCATGCCATTAATGGACATTCCTTACCGCAATTTTGTTCATCATCTCCATAAGGGCAGTCTGTTACACCATTACATATCTGGTTGGAAGTGATGCAGTTGGAAGAGAAGCTACACGACATCTGGCAGGTTGGTGGGCTTGGGAATAACAGGGATGCTGTGACTGTAAAAGGAAAATACCCTACTGTTTATTAAAAAAAAAATGTTATTGTAACAATATCAGCAGATCATAAGGCCAAAGTACCTACCTGTTTTTGGCCAGACCATTCCCTACTATTATTATCCTTATCTAATCGCTGGACATGGAATATCTCTAGCTGGAGAATTGATGATACCCTGGTAGGTAATGCTGATATTTATAAACAGGGGGGGGAAAGAATAAACCAACTTTATTTTGCAATAAATGCCCAGCCGGACACGGCCCAGGAAACTGTATGGGAGAGTCATAAAGCTGATACACGGGGATTATTTTTATTATTATATAAAGTGCATCTAGATGTAGGTTAAAATAACACTTGCTCTGAGAAACTGCCTACGTTAGAACTGCAATTAGCAACGGCCCATATGGGGTTATGTAAAAAAATGCATTATGGTTGCTCAGGAGCAGCAACCCATAGCAACCAATCAGCAGTTAGTTCAACTCAAGACCAATAAGCAGGTAGTCCAACTCAAGACCAATTAGCAGGTAGAATTTACTGGTCACCTGTTTAAAAGGAAACATTTTCTTTGCTGCTGTGGGTTACTGCTCCTAGGCAAACTTAGTACCTTTTATTACATATGGGGGTTAGTATGTTATAGAATGGTCTTCTTTATTTAGTAATAATAATAATAATAATAATAATAATAATAATAATTTATTATTATTATTATTATTATTATTATTATTATTATTATTATTATTATTATTATTATTATACACAGTTCAATATGGTTCAATATGGTGCACAATCTCTCTTATGTAATAATAATAATAATAATAATAACAATAATAATAATAACAATGATAATAATAATAGTATCATTGTTGTTATTATTATTATTATTATTATTATTAAACAAGAGAGATTGTGCACCATATTCTTTTGGTGCAAATGAACTGTGTTAATAATAATAATACTATATTATTATTATTATTATTATTAACACAGTTCATTTGCACCAAAAGAATATGGTGCACAATCTCTCACTCGCAAACTGAACAAAATGGAAAATAAATGGGAAATAAACATGGCGATCTGTGATGGAAATTGCACCAGTATAGCTAATGAGCCCCATCTCTGAGCAAATGCTCAAAAGAGTTTTCAGTACATGGGCAAATACTAATAAATTCCATATAATAACAGTTTATACAACGATAAATATATAATGTTTTCTTACCAAAGTACCAGATCAGTACTGAAGTGACAATTATTAACACCTTGACAATAACTATAATAGAAACGACGCAAATCTTCTTTCCTGGAATAAAAAGACATTGTTAATGGAGAGCAATGACTGCAACCAGGTTTTGGGATTATGGATAGAATTTCTGGAGCTGAATGGAGCTGAATAATGAATAAAAAACCCAACTTAACTTCCCCTTGCAATTTTGATTTTCTTTTTTTTTTTTTTATTGTGGATTTAGTGCATTCCTACACACCTCAGATTCCAGCAGGAAACCAAGATGAGAGTGCCGGAACAAGGATTAAGTTTTTTGTTAAAGGGGATGTAAACCCTGCTGCGCTGCTCAACCAAACTTTACTCAGCTGTTGCTGGACTACAAATCCCAAGAATAAGGTAACATATAATGAAGGGTGGGGGATGCTGGGAGCTGTAGTCCAGCAACATCAGGGTTGTATTCTTAAAGCAATATTGCACAATAAAACTTTCCCCCAAATCTCAAGGGCCAGCGGCTGCATTAAAATGCAAGAAATCCCCCAATGAGAATCCCAGCTGATGTGAGTAAATCCGGCTCCCTGTTCTCTGTTCCTGCAATTGGAGTTGGGAGCAATAAGCACAGTTTCCCAGCACTGAACAAGTCTGTCCCTTTATCCCCATGTCTGATTCCTGTGCCATATAATGACGGGAAAATGCCATCATTATCTCTATATGTAAGGTACCAGCAAGGGGCCTGACACAGTGCTGGGAATCAGCATTCTCATTGGTCACTTCTCTTGCATTTATAATGAAAATTTTCTATCAGTAGAATTCTCATTGGTGAATTTTCTTGCATTATTCTGGGATTTGTAGTCCAGTAACAGCTGAGTAAAGTTTGGTTGAGCAGCGCTGTGCAGCAGGGTTTAGAGTCCCTTTAAGCTGTTTCTAAATAAATGAATTTAGCAACAACAGTGCCGCTTGCTGGTCAGTTCTTCCAACTATTCAGTCGAGGAGAATGTGAAGGAAAACCAACTGATGTTGATTTGCTAAAAAAAAACAGAACAAAGATCACTCGTCGTTTCTGATTTCTTTCCTGCACAGATCAACATCAGTAAAGTTCTCTGTTCCAATAAGGGGTAATTATATCTTAGTTGGGATCAAGTACAGGTACTGTTTTATTATTACAGAGAAAAGGGAATCATTTAACCATTAAATAAACCCAATAGGGCTGTTCTGCCCCCAATAAGGGGTAATTATATCTTAGTTGGGATCAAGTACAGGTACTGTTTTATTATTACAGAGAAAAGGGAATCATTTAACCATTAAATAAACCCAATAGGACTGTTCTGCCCCCAATAAGGGGTAATTATATCTTAGTTGGGATCAAGTACAGGTACTGTTTTATTATTACAGAGAAAAGGGAATCATTTTTCTTATAATGGAGTCTATGGGAGATGGCCTTTCCATAATTCTGAACTTTCTGGATAACGGGTTTCCGGATAAGGGATCCCATACCTGTACTGAATAAACATTTCTATAGTGTGCTCACTTGACAAGTAACCAGAGTACAGCTAAAAGCCAGACATGGCACAGGTTTCCTTGATTCTTGCTAAGTTCCGGCTTTTGTTTGTGACATTGACTTACTGCGACTCCAGGGTTGTGATCTCCTTGGAGGTGGGGGTGCCGGCTGGCCGGTATCTGCCTGAGCGCTGTAGGGTGGGGGTGCCGGCGGCTCTGGGATGGTGTAGGGAAGGAATTCATAGGCAGGCGATGCAGGCTGTTCATAGTTACCCCTGCTGGGTTGGGTTACAGACTGTGTTAAGCAAAACACACAAAATAAAGGGCAGTAATGGAGACCCGGGTAAGAGCCCCTTAGTGCTCATCAGGCAGCACTTCTACCCCAGCTCTGCACCTCGTGATGGATAAAAAATCTGGTGTTAGGTGCAGAGTGCATTATCAAACGTTGTTGGGCCCCATTGTAACCCGCATCCTCCACCGCTCCTTAACCTGCTGATATGCAAGTTAGGGTGTCGGAGGGGTGATGCCTTTGCACCTCCTGGTTTTTTGCATGTTGCCCCCTGCCTTCCACATTATAAATGAGTCTGAATTAATCAACTTGGATGGACAATGTAAAATGTTCTGCCATAGGGACACTAAACCCTGCTGCACGGCTCAACTAAACTTTACTCAGCTGTTGCTGGACTACAAATCCCAGAATAATGTAACATATAATAAGGGTGAGGCATGCTGGGAGCTGTAGTCCAGCAACATCAGGGTTGTATTCTTAAAGCAATATTGCACAATAAAACTTTTCCTAAACTTTTCCCCAAATGCAAGAAATCCCCCAATGAGAATCCCAGCTGATGTGTGTAAATCCGGCTCCCTGTTCTCTGTTCCTGCAATTGGAGTTGGGAGCAATAAGCACAGTTTCCCAGCACTGAACAAGTCTGTCCCTTTATCCCCATGTCTGATTCCTGCGCCATATAATGACGGGAAAATGCCATCATTATCTCTATATGTAAGGTACCAGCAAGGGGCCTGACACAGTGCTGGGAATCAGCATTCTCATTGGTCACTACTCTTGAATCTTTAATTGAGTTTTCGGTCA
Source organism: Xenopus tropicalis (assembly GCF_000004195.4). Classification (NCBI taxonomy): domain Eukaryota; kingdom Metazoa; phylum Chordata; class Amphibia; order Anura; family Pipidae; genus Xenopus; species Xenopus tropicalis. The sequence continues at coordinate 10,251,926 of NC_030678.2, forward strand.
GTAAAATAGTCATTGGTGAGTTGGTTTCCATGTGTAATGAAGTTTTTCAGCACAGGGGGCGCAGTGGAACACCTTTATGGTTGGGTTTAGGAGTATATTTATCAATATTACATCACATTACCGGTGATGTTGCTCAAATCAGATGCTTTGCTTTGCTTTTCTAACTGTTGGAATCTAATTGCTGATTGGTTGCCCTGGGCAACATCCCCGGTAATCCTTAACTGCACTTTTTACACAGCATGATAAATATACCCCTTAGTGTCCCTTTAAGGATTTGGTCTTAATTTTGAGCAACGAATTAAACATTTTCTTCAACTTTCTGTCTTCATTAGGACAATCAAAGCTACATGCTGATTGGCTACTGTGGGTTAAGCAGTTGGAATACACTGTTTAGCACCTCCAGTACATTGTTGTTCTCCAGTTTTAGATATTATTGCTCTCTAGGTGGGCTTATTCACAATATTTCTTTTGAGCCTTCTGCCACAGGGTTTCCACCTGTCCGGTTTTGACCCAGATAGCCCAGTTTTTAAAACTGCTTGCCTGGTTTCCCCAATTTGGAAAACCAGGCAGGACCCTTTGAGATTGATATGGCGATCGCCTGATCGATACATCATAGCTCCGCCCTGTGATATCATAGCCCCGCCCAAATGGTGTCTCTGCCCTGCCCAGTGACATCACACCTGACCCCCTGTATGGAGTTAGCCATTGCAAAAGGTGGCAACCCTACCCTATTATTGCCATGCTCGTTTATTGGCTATGTTTGTATTACTTTGGCATAAAAAGTTATGGGAGGGAGAAGTGGTCTTGGCAGCCAAAAATTTCACATATGCTTATATAAACATTGATTTGGCCTATGGTTGTCCAGTAATCATGGTTTGCCACACTCATAACCCACTATGGATTATGGACCCTATGGAAACTATTTCTCCATCCTTGTTTAATATGGACAGGGTCGGACTGGGGGTTGCAGGGCCCACCGGGGCTCCCTCCCCAGGGGCCTTGCAGGTGCCCCCACTGGCCACGTCCCCTAACCCTTCCCCCCCGCAGGGTCCCCCACCCGATGTCCTCCCCGAGTGCGCATGATTTTAACACATCAGGGGAGGAACAGTTGGGCAGGGGGAGCGCCTGCAAGGGTCGGGTCTGGGCCGCCGGGGCCCAGTAGGACCGGGACCCACCAGGATTTTTCCTGGTGTCCCAGCGGCCCAGTCCAACCCTGAATATGGCAGCGTTTTTCACTAAAAAAGGGAGGCTGTCACTTGTTTTGTATAATATTTCGATACATTTGGATTAACTGAGACCTCAGATCTCAAAGGATTTGGCTTGAAATACTGCGGATATATCATTTATCATTAGAACAAGAATGTATCTGTGAATGTGTTTTGAGCTGTTTATTAAAATATTCTCCAAGCCCCGCCCATCTGTTTCACTTTCACCCATTGGCTGCTTTCCCGGCTCTTTTACCAGTCTTTAGACATCATCTTTTCCATTAAAACTATGTTCACCTACCACATTGGGCTCCATTTCAGTCTCAAAATGAGAATAACCTAGAATGAAACACAGTGGATAGAATTACAGTCATTTCACATTCACTGAAATGAAAATCTGGCCATGAAAAGTTAAAATAAGAAGAAAAATGAGTCTCATTTTGGCTCACAACCCTCTTTTAATACATGAGATTTAGGAAGGCACCTCCAGGCTGGAAATGATTGAAAAAGGCGGAGCAATGTTATGCAGCATACCAATTTTTAAGCCACGCCCACATAGGTAGCCATACTTGCAAAACTGCATCTTTTTTAAAGACATTTTTAAAGAAATTTGGAGTTTCATAACAGGGGCTCCAATCATAAATGACACAGTGACCCCAGCAATATAGATCAAAGTGACTTGAGAATTTCATAATATATTGGCACTGGCAATATGTGTCATAATGGCCCAGTAATATATATATATATATATATATATATATATATATATATATATATATATATATATATATACAGATATATATAGATAGATAGACAGACAGACAGACAGACAGACAGATAGATAGATAGATAGACAGACAGACAGACAGACAGACAGACAGACAGACAGACAGATAGATAGATAGATAGATAGATATAGATATATATACACACACACATATACCTTAGAGATGCACCAAATCCACTTTTTACGTATCTGGCTGAACCCCAAATCCCCTATCTATGATTAGTCTAAGAGCAGCCCAGGGCACACTGAGCATGTGCGTGGTCGCCGACTTCTAAAATGAAAAAATGCTGATCTCCTGTAGACAATTTTGAGGCACAGATAGTTACTTTTACTAAACCTGTGGGTGGTACAGTAAGATCAGCATGTACAGCATTTCTAGTCATGTGTTTTAGTTACCCTTTAGTCTTTTAGTACAATAAGCAATGTATATTAGGGTGGCATGTAATGAATTAATGGAACAAATCATCACACAGTAAACACTTTACTCAGCAAGTGCTCCGTGGGTACTTTACTATCACGCCCGCAAGTAAAACAAAATAATCTCTGCGTTGATAATGTCCTTTACACCTTCCAGGTGCATATCAGGGATTAAATATAAAGTTAAAGCATAACAGCCAGTCCTGAGATAACAACAGTACAAAACACAATAGCGACTGGTAACCATTGTACATTAACATATTATGGACCCGGGCCACAATGATTTCATTGTGCACATGATGCCCCATACACCTCCTAGGATTGCACAAAGAGCAAGGTCTATACGCACAACAGTATTTGCAACAAAAGGGACAGTCACCATAGGGCAAGTCAAGCACCCAAACCCAGTGCAACAAATAAAGTCTGTGTAGCAGGAAGATAAAATTTGGAAAGGTGGCACTGTAAAGGTCCCCATACACGGGCCGATAGAAGCTGCCGATATCGGTCCCTTGGACCGACTCGGCAGCTTATCGGCCCGTGTAGGGGCAGAAACGATCGGACTGGCCGACCGATATCTGGCCTGAAATTGGCCAGATATCGGTCGGCCAGGTTAGAAAATCCCGTCGGATCGGGGACCGCATCGGCTCGTTGATGCGGTCCCCGAAACGATCGAATTCACCGACATGCCTCCCCGATATCGCCACCCGTAGGTGGGGATATCGGATGAAGATCCGCTCGCTTGGCGACATTGCCAAGCGAGCGGATCTGCCCGTGTATGGCCACCTTAAGGCACGAGGGACCTTCCTAAAAGCCCCTTCACAAATGTATAAGAATTATATGTGCTTATGTTGGCCAACTGACCAGTCAATGCAACTGCACAACACAGGACAGAATCCTATTATGTCTCATCCACAAGGACCATAAGAAGTACGCATACCTTGAAGGCTGGACCTCATGAGGGTTACCTGCTTCCAGAGTGGTACAGTTCTACAGAAAGTGCCATATCTGTGCCCTTTGGAGGCTTTTGGCCCAGGGGTCGGGGATAAAGGGGCTCTCCCTAGCTTCGGCAAAGGAGGGCTCGAAGACTCGTTTTTTCGCTGCAGCCTTTTGGCCTGTGGGAATCGAGTACTGTGGCCTTGTCCTTTTTAGGACTGGCTATTTTGCACTCTTTGTGCACATGTGATTTTGCACTTTTTGCACTTAGGACCAGAAAGCACTGACCTCAGGCTTTCAAAACAATCTGTATAAATATCTTGCAATAAACTGTATGCCCACGTGTCAAGGCAGAAGCAATCCCGCATAGGACAATGGGCATAAAATACTCACCATATTAACATATACAGGACCAAAAGGCAGTGGATAGGAACCTCCAGATCAGGGGTGTCAAACTCAATCACATAAGGGGGCCGAAATCTGAAACACAGGCTAAGGCCAAATTTTTTATTAATATACTTAGTAAGATACTAAGGGGTATATTTATCACAATGTGTAAAAAGTGGAGTAAGACATTACCGGTGATGTTGCTCATAGCAGCCAATAGATGCTTTGCTACTCTTGAAATCTGATTACTGATTGGTTGCCTTGGGCAACATTACTGGTAATGCTTCACTCCACTTTTTACACAGCATGATAGATATACCCCTTAGTCTTAGTTACTATGTGAGGAAAATGGAAATTGATCAGGCTGGATGGTCAGACACAGTCACCAAGGGCCACATAAAACAGCCAGGTGGGCCGGATTTGGCCCCCGGGCCTTGTGTTTGACATATATGCTCTAGATAGAACAAATGAATATATTCCCACGCTAAAGAATGGGGGACCCATGAAACATTAACTGCTTCTCACAAATGAGATGGTGCTCTCCTTGCAATCATCATGTTGTGCAGGTTTTTTTCTTGCCTAAAGGGACTGGGGTGGGTGTCAAAGAAGAAGAAGAATTGTAGCTTTAAAGGAACAGTTCAGTGTAAAAATGGAAATGGGTAAAGTAGACAGACTGCACAAAATAAAATATATGTGTAATATAGTCAGTTAGGCACAAATGTAATCTATAAAGGCTGGAGTGGACGGATGTCCATAATAGCCAGAACACTACTTCCTGCTTTCAACTCTCTAACCTCTTAGTTAGACTTTAGGGGGGGGACACATGGGACATAACTGTTCAGTTAGTTTGTGAGCCCGTAGGTCAGATTCATATGCAAACTAACTGACAGTTATGGCCCATATTCCCCCCCTCAAGTCACTGATTGGTTACTGACTGCTAACAGCTTAGACAGCTTAGAGAAGTAGTGTTCTGGCTATTATGTTAGACATCTGCCCACTCCAGCCTGTATAGATTACATTTGTGCCTAACTAACTATAGTGAAAACATTGTTTATTTTGTACAGTCTGTCTGTTTTACCCAGTTTCCTATGTTTACACTGAACTGTTCCTTTAAAAGCATGTCTGGTAGCTGACATTGTCACAACACTGGAAATTATTTTCACTTTTGCTGCGGCATGCCTACCATCAGCCCCCCTCATTATTTGGATCCTAAAGTATGTATAGTATAACTGAAATATAAGCAGATGGGCTGTAGTTATATGGACATGCCTACCACAAAGCAAAGACTCACCGCCGAGTACAGGGTATAGTAGGAAATATACAGTTCAGAATGACTATTGTCAATTCTAAAATGTCAGTAATACGCCCAGAGCATTGATACAGCAAAAAGGTATTCAAATTGGCAGATGCTTACTAGGCATGATGGTTGTCTGGCCACAGAAACATAATTATTTGTTCCGCTGGTAGCAACCCCAAGGCTCCGAGCATTTATACCAATACCTAGTCAAGCTGTAAATCCTATGCTACCAAATACCTAGGAGCTCGGGGAACCCAGATCATTACAAATCATAGCCAACCCTATGGCTTGCTGCTGCCCATGGCTAGCACATTAACAGGCTAAAGCCTATTCCCAGCTTACTGCAGTACACACATTTTACCTTCAACTAAAACACAGGTTCCGAAACACGAAGAGCGACCCCCAAGACACTTTGTAAAAAATTTACAAGTATTCTGATAAAAGAGAAATAAATTTTACACAACCATTACCTTACTGGTGCCGCACTGTTGGAGCCCAGGTTTGGAATGGAGAAGCCACCGCACCTCCAGCTGATTAACTGATTGCATTCATATGAGGCTGATTCAATTGGCCCGATCTCAGAGGTTACTCAAGAACTCTGCCCTGCATCCTGGAACACATTCAGCCGCATCACTTCTATGCATGGACCTATCCAGAGAGACTGCAAAGCCCAAACGGTTGATACAATATGGCCATTATGTAACCAGCATAGAACTGGTACTATACTTTTGAAAATGATTAAAAGTAGTGATGAGCAAATTTTTTCACCAGGCATGGATTCACCAGGCATGGATTTTTCTAGCGTTTTGCGAATTTTTCCCTGAAGCGAAACGGGACAGATTCACTCATCACTAATTGAAAGTACAAAAGGAACAACTTGACACACGTACAAGTAAAACACTATTGATAGGACACTTAAATCTTAAGACTGTGGCTAGAAATGTTTAGCTATGTGTTTTGAGCCCTTGTACCAGCCCAAAGCCACCAAAGCTCTATAGGAATAAAGCCCCATGCCCCTGAATATGCCCACAGTAGCTCTCCATCTTCTGCCTTGCCCAACTACTGCACATGCTCAGTCTGCTCTTGGCTGATGTCACTGACCACTAAAATCTATAGAAAAGCAGTAAGAACAAGGCTCTGATCTGTCTCCCCTCATCAGAAAACGAAGTACAGTATGTGCAAAACTGGGAAACTGAACTATATTCAGTATATCCTCATCAAGATAAAGCTGCCCAAGAATCTACAAAATTACTTAAAAAGCATAAACAATATTTTTTTCAACAGTTTCTTGAGGAGCCAACCAGAAATTATGCTATACTGAAACTATTGATTATGAAATGGATAGAATTTCAAATGATATTATCAGTACTGTTCTCAATTTATTCCCTTAAGAAGCAAATGTAAGAGCATTAAGAACCACCCTACGTGGCTTAATTCAGAAGTTAATGAAGTTTATAGGAAAAGTCAGAGGGCTCAGAAGCCGACTTAATGAACATTATAACAAATGTTGGAAAGCAGCAATCAGGAACACAATGGTAGAAAATGAGGAACTGATTGAGACACGAGCTGTGACTAATCCCCAAGTTGAGAGTGTAGCCACATTACATAATGGAAATGCATAGGTTATAAATAGTGATGTGAGAATCTGTCCCTTTTTCCCTCTGAAGCAAATTGGTGAGCCTTCAGATGTTTTTTTTTTTTTATTCATCATAGAATCAAAAGCAATAAAAGCTTTGAATATAATATGAATATAATATTGCACTTATTCAGAATAAAACAACCACAGTTTCTGACAACCCAGTCCCCATGAGAGCTTCAATACCTGCTGTCCAACTTCTGCGGTACTGAGGGCCGGAATTTCTCTAGCATACATTTATCTATTAAGAAGCCAGTTTTGACCACTCCCTCTTTTTAAGCCACACCCACTTCAAACCATACCCATACTCATTCCCCATACCCATGGTGGTAGTGCAGCAAAAACCCAAATGCTTGGTCCTCACTGCGGGGATATCAACCGACATTCATATGTGAAATAATTCTACTATGTCATATTAAAACATACCCTTAAATCCATGTACCTCCATCTCCTCTGTGGATAGCACAGCAACCCCCAGCACATAATTACGCACCTTAGGGATCATGGCTATTTCCAACTGCTAACAAATTCCCAGAACGAACCCTTGTAAGGTTAACCTCCCACGGGCAGCATAGGGCAGGCAGAGTTTGGCATACACAGACAGCATAGGGCAGGCAGAGTATGGCACACACAGGCAGCATAGGACAGGTAGATTATGGCACACACAGGCAGCATAGGGCAGGCAGTGCTGCCTGTGTGTGCCATACTCTGTCTGCCCTATGCTGCCTGTGTGTGCCATACTCTGCCTGCCCTATGCTGCCTGTGTGTGCCATACTCTGCCTGCCCTATGCTGCTTGTGTGTGCCATACTCTGCCTGCCCTATGCTGCCTGTGTGTGCCATACTCTGCCTGCCTTATGCTGCCTGTGTGTGCCATACTCTACCTGCCCTATACTCCCTGTGCGTGCCATACTTTGTCTGCCCTACCCTGCCTGTGTGTGCCATACTCTGCCTGCCCTATGCTGCCTGTGTGTGCCATACTCTGTCTGCCCTATGCTGCCTGTGTGTGCCATACTCTGTCTGCCCTACCCTGCCTGGGCAGGTAGCATATGGCATACACAGGTAGGGTAGGGCAGGCAGAGTATGGCACACACAGGCAGCATAGGACAGGCAGAGCATGGCACACACAGGCAGCATAGGGCAGGCAGAGTATGGCACACAGACAGGCATCATAGGGCAGGTAGAGTATGGCACACACAGGCAGCATAGGGCAGGAAGAGTGCTGCCTGTGTGTGCCATACTCTGTCTGCCGTATGCTGCCTGTGTGTGCCATACTCTGCCACACTCTGCCTGTCCTATGCTGCCTGTGTGTGCCATACTCTGTCTGCCCTATGCTGCCTGTGTGTGCCATACTCTGCCTGCTCTACCCTGCCTGTGTGTGCCATACTCTGCCTGCCCTACGCTGCCTGTGTGTGCCACACTCTGCCTGCCCCATGCTGCCTGTGTGTGCCATATTCTGCCTTCCCTATGCTGCCTGTGTGTGCCATACTCTGCCTGTCTTATGCTGCCTGTGTGTGCCATACTCTGCCTGCCCTACCCTGCCTGTGTGTGCCATATGCTACCTGCCCTATGCTGCCTGTGTGTGCCATACTCTGCCTTCCATACCCTGCCTGTGTTTGCCATACTCTGTCTGCCCTATGCTGCCTGTGTGTGCCATACTCTGTCTGCCCTATGCTGCCTGTGTGTGCCATACTCTGCCTACCTTATGCTTCCTGTGTGTGCCACACTCTGCCTGCCCTATGCTGCCTGTGTGTGCCATACTCTGTCTGCCCTATGCTGCCAGTGTGTGCCATACTCTACCTGCCTTATGCTGCCTGTGTGTGTGCCATGCTCTGTCTACCCTATGCTGCCTGTGTGTGCCTGCAGCATAGGCCAGGAAGTACATACAATGTCTGAGTTGTGAACAGGAGAACAATGTGGGTGATTACAGCCTGAGCCTGAGGTGTGAACACTGCAGGGGGTGAACAATGCAGGGATTGAAAGGTGGGAACACCAAAGGGGATTACATGTTTAAACAATACAGGGGGATTACAGCTTGAATCTGAGGTGAGAACCATGCAGGGGGCCAGTTAATCTCAGTACCATTTAAAGCTTACTCAAAGGTAAACCATCAAAGCAGCCAGACAGGCGGGGGGTCACACAGAGGGGGGTCGGCCCGCAGGCTGCCAGTTGGATAACACTGCTCCTATATATCACTCAACCCTAGCATCACACAGGTGTCACTTTACAATTAGGTTTTCTGAGGCCCCACTACAGCATTTGCCTTCTGTCTAACAGATATTGTTCTATTTTGACTTTTAGTTTTTTTCTTTCTTTGGTTATGCGATATAGATTCAATGAGAATCCCAGCTGATGTGAGTAAATCCGGCTCCCTGTTCTCTGTTCCTGCAATTGGAGTTGGGAGCAATAAGCACAGTTTCCCAGCACTGAACAAGTCTGTCCCTTTATCCCCATGTCTGATTCCTGTGCCATATAATGAAGAGAAAATGACAGACTTGTTCAGTGCTGGGAAACTGTGCTTATTGCTCCCAACTCCAATTGCAGGAACAGAGAACAGGGAGCCGGATTTACTCACATCAGCTGGGATTCTCATTGGGGGATTTCTTGCATTTTAATGCAGCCGCTGGCCCTTGAGATTTTGGGGAAAGTTTTATTGTGCAATATTGCTTTAAGAATTCAACCCTGATGTTGCTGGACTACAGCTCCCAGCATCCCCCACCCTTCATTATATGTTACATTATTCTGGGGTTTGTAGTCCAGCAACAGCTGAGTAAAGTTTGCTTGAGTAGTGCAACAGGGTTTACATCCCCTTTAAAAAAGTTAATAGACACTGTGAAGTCTAAGAAAATATAAAGTTGCTTATTAAACACCCGAAAGTGAAGTACACGCTATACATTAACTGATTCATACACAAAGTTTTATTTTAAAAGTTGGATCAGGAGTCAAAATACAAATCAATCAGGTTTGAATATGGTGAGATAAAATGAAAACATAAAACAAAATCCCAGTTGTCTGCGTGCCATTTCATTTACATTTGCTACACAATGTGACTTTATTAATGCCGATTGGTTTAGACTTACATTTGCTTTCATTAGGCAAAACCTGTTTCATGCCCCCCCCCCAAATAATAAAGACAGTTTAATACATTCAGTAGAGTCTAATACTCTGGGGAGCAGAATGTTTGCACCTTAACTCATTGGCTGCTTCTACTTTATACGTTGGGAAGAAGTGAGGGGACATTCAGTTGTGGTTGTGCAAAAATGGGCCCACTTGTTGGAGAAATTGAAGCCACTCAGTAGGTGCTGTACGGCCAACATTATCATGGCGGTATCTTTGATTTGCTTCAATAGGCACCGCTCCAAAAGAATGGGCATCAAGTAACGTGTGGTTAATAAAGACTGGTCTTAAAGCAACATCAACGTCTCTGTATCCGAGGGGTCCGATCAAAACTCCCTGACAAGACCACATGGTACTTTATTGAGAGAAAGCTCTGTATATACCAGGGCTGGGGCAAGAGAAAGGGAGCTGTCCTGCAATGAGAGATGTGAGTGGAGGTTGAAGAACAGCTGGAGGCCCATGGGTTGGACGGTTAAACAGTATAATATGTCCTTTATGCTTTTATTTCTTTGTATTGCCAAGCAAGCCCTCTGGTTCTGGGACCTCAGCGGAAATGCTGTGTTCTCTCAATATCATAGGCTTTTAATCTGAATCATCAGAATCAAATCACAAAGATCACTGATCAACTGTAAGTCTGCAACAGAGAAAAAACAATCGATGTTAATAGGCAAAAGAAACAGGTTGCATTAAAGGGGCTGTAAACCCAATCATAACGCTGCCCCACTGCGCCCCCTAGCTTTGCTATAGAAGCTGCCAAAAAATTAAATTATAGAGGCAATAAAATGCCAACTGTATGCCTGGGCACTGCTCTGGTCATGTTCTAAGGATCTATTGCAGGGATAACACATTGAGATGGCAAGTTTAGAAAGGAAAATGCCCCAATTGAAATCAAATGTAAGAAAAGGATTCCTTACCCTCATCTGTAAATATATCCATTCCACAAACATGGCCATATTCCCATATACACCAGGTTTATTGGGTTGGGCACATCCGACCCCCCAGCTGGTGTCACCAACAAGCCACCAAGTGCCATTTGTTTTGGTTACTAACGGTCCCCCGGCGTCCCCCTATGAAACGAAAACAGATCATTTAGAAAGCATTTCATTTAGTGCAAATGGAACCCTGTACTTATAGGGGCACATTTACTAACCCACGAACGGGCCGAATGCGGCCGATTGCGTTTTTTTCGCAATGATCGGTAATTTTGCAATTTTTTTCGCCGTCTTTACGATTTTTGCGTAAAAACGCGAGTTTTTCGGCGTCTTTACGATTTTTGCGTAAAAACGCGAGTTTTTCGTAGCCATTACGAAAGTTGCGCAAAGCCGCGATTTTTTCGGACCATTAACACTTGCGCGCAAAGTCGCGCCTTTTTCGTAGCGTTAAAACTTAAAAGGCGCGAGGTTTCGCGCAAGTTTTAACGCTACGAATGGCTACGAAAAACTCGCGTTATTACGCAAAAATCGTAAAGATGCCGAAAAACTCGCGTTTTTACGCAAAAATCGTAAAGACGCCGAAAAACTCGCGATTTTACGCAAAAATCGTAAAGACGCCGAAAAAAATCGCAAAAAATACGAAAAAATCGCAAAATGTTCGTTTCCAATCGGAATTTTTCCAATTCGGATTCGAAATCGTGTCTTAGTAAATCAGCCCCATAGTGTGGCAAACACATTGCACAGTTAAAGGACAAGTAAAGCCCCATTTGCTTATGGGGTGACAGTATGTGAGCAAAGGCACAGCATCTTGCACATACGCAGCAGCATAAGGTTTTTGGATGTTACGGCACTATTGTACAGGTTTTATTACTGTGAATATTTATTTATACCAATATATATATATGTGTGTGCCCCTGTTTGTACCAATACTGTATTGCTCAAATGTATAGAACTGTGTACACAGTAGTGGTGCATAAATAAAATGTATATACTGTATGTATATATGTAGGAATACTTGCGCTTCACAAAGTTGCATATTTACACCCTTATATCACATAGTAATGTGACTGCTCTTTATAAATGAGGCTCAATGTGTAGCAAATAGTGACCCATACCTGGCAGGAACCTATCCGCCCGTATAGACCATCAGCACATAGCATAGAAGGTGTAATGCTCCCATTATATACATGGGACTGATTGCACACGTGCGAGGGAACCAATTGCACCTCGGCATACTGCAGAGTCCTAGCAATGTTATCTGGAAATAAAGTTTTTTAAAAAACGTTAAAACCGAGTTCTGAGGCTGAGGGGGGTTTCCAGTAACCTATGATAACAGAAATGAAAAAGAAAAAAATGACTGGTGCATTAAAGGGGCAGTATTCCCTCTTGTTCAAAATGAATCCAATGAATAGGGCTTGTGCAGAACTAATTACTCTAATTAAAAAAAGATAATGGTTTTTGTTATTTCTTGAGAAACTGAAGCCACTCCATGTTTGGTGCTTGTGAGGCAGGTAATTCAATAACCAGTATGGAACCTTCTCTTTTAAGCCTTTGTTGTGACTGTTTTGTTAACAAGAGTTCATCCCAGTAGGGGGATTATCTGTAGGAATCTTATTATCTAATATACTGTACCCACTTCTCATTTGTAATCCGACACAAGAGGATCTATAGAAAGTTCCTTGTTTATAATATATATATATATAATACTATAAGCCATCTTTAAATTGTCCATGTGGGCTTCCGTCTGTGAGGGAAATGACTTCGAACATACTGTATATATAACAGTGAAACTGACCGCACAGCAGGTCAACTGCTAAATGAAAAATACAACTTTGTTCAGTTCTGAAAATTATTTTTGAATAAAGACCGTCACAATATCATGAGTGTTTGCAGTTTAGCACTTCCCATATCTAAGATGGCGTTAATAAGATGGCCTGGAATGGGTTGGGTGCCAGCGGGTGCCCATAATACAATGTGGATACTGACTGGGCAGCAGATGTAGTTGGGGTGCTTGTTACCCATGGATCCAAACTGGAAGAGTATTTTCTCTCCTTCCCCCCTTGCTTTCTGCTATATTCTATGTACTTTGACATATACATTTATATCAGTCATTGTACCAGGATTCAAAAACTTTAAACTTGGACCTTTTCTTACCTCCTTGAGAGGTTGTACCCCAACCAGATATCCAACATTGTGTGCCGGCCTCCCAGAACATTCCGGCATTGGGTAAGCACACCGGCTGGGTGTTATCTGAAATAATAAGGATTTCAAGATCAGACATGGGGATAAAGGGACAGACTTGTTCAGTGCTGGGAAACTGTGCTTATTGCTCCCAACTCCAATTGCAGGAACAGAGAACAGGGAGCCGGATTTACTCACATCAGCTGGGATTCTCATTGGGGGATTTCTTGCATTTTAATGGGGATTTGGGGGAAAGTTTTATTGTGCAATATTGCTTTAAGAATACAACCCCCATGTTGCTGGACTACAGCTCCCAGCATGCCTCACCCTTCATTATATGTTACATTATTCTGGGGTTTGTAGTCCAACAACAGCCGAGTAACGTTTGGTTGAGAAGGGCAGCACAAAATGCTCTTCTCAGCCGTATATTGAATAACACATTGGATGTAGGAACCTCTTACACATGTTGCTGTACTTACAGTTAAATGTAATTTTATCTGTCAGTTTCATTAGGGCGATGTCGTTATCATTATTAGAAGAATTATAACCAGGGAACACAATGATCCTCTCTACAGAATAGCCATTGGCATCAGAGTAACTTGGCAGGGTCAGAGCCCCAGCGAAAACCTTCCAACCAGAAGTACTTGAACGAGATCTAACAGGGAAACAAGAGCTTGTGATTATCGCTTCTCAGATGTTTTTTTTAAACATTAAAAAACTATCTAAATAAAAAATGTTCCTCCCCAAACCATTCCCACTTCACCATTGGCTAGTAATATATGGGCATTAATACTGATATATGGTAGTTGCAATTACCGAGCAGTATTACTCAGAACTCATGGGAACTCGTTGATAAAATCATTTCATAGCCAATTAGTTTCATATTCACTAGCCAGGAGCCATTTAGGCAAATCCTCCTTCTGTCTAAGGGTTTGTCATTAGTGAAGGCCGAATCTCCCCACATTCTTATATATGGCATTTAATAGAGGAGCTGTAACTGTATATTCAAAGAATGGATCAAGCTAGAGGCCCATTTGGTTTCTGAATCCAACTAATTGCTCTCATTAAACCAGAAATCTATCTGGCTTACTCTAGATCCATTTGAGAAAGTATATAGTTCTATGAAACTCAGCCCCTGGGAAATGCTTAAAAGAAAAAATGACTGCGATGACTGAGCTGCGCCAACTTACCCATATACACAATGAGCTGCCGTCACTATCCACTTGGGGGAAATGATGGACCCACCGCATAAAAGTCCTGTTTTGTACCGTAGACCAACGTGCCACGGCCAGTTTCCTGGGGCAGCATTAGCTCCTCCTACTTTATGATTGGCTACACTGTTATATGATACACCGGAGCCTGTGGGTAAGGGAATTAAAGCCATGAGGGTGAAATCATCAGCAAAAAAGGGTCAGGCAAAGGAAACTGAAAGAATGACAATATTAAAGCATACATACATACTGTATAGGGGCGTTTACCTATCCCCTTTATAACCCAGATACCCCAAGTCTTGCCTTCAGTTCAACCCAAGGTGCTAACAAGGTGTGTGTATGGGCAAAGATGTCTCCACACATGGAGATCTAGACACACGACATGGCAGCTTGAGAGAATATAGGCAACAGGCTAATATATATGGCCCAAAGGAAAATAAGACCAATGTCCCAACAAGGGATCTTCAAAAGGTGATATAATCATGGTCTTTTATAGGAGGAAAGTATTTTCAAGTAGTAGAGGCCCAGGATTGGCTGGGAAAGATCTGGGAAGTAGGTCTCAGTAGGTTCTTAAATGTCTGTTTGGCATTTTTGGAAGCACCCAACGAGGGGTAGGAGGTAACAGAACTCTGAGGCAGGACACCTCAATAGGGAAAGACTGCGCATCTAAGTAAAGGTGGCTATACACTGTAAAGGTCCCCATACACGGGCCAATAGTAATAGGCCTGTGTATGGGCACTTCAGACAGGCCTGCCCAACCGATATCTGGCCTGAAATCGGCCAGATGTCGATTGGGCAGGTTAGAAAATCTAGTCGGATCGGGGGCCGCATCGGCTTGTTGATGCGATCCCCGGACCGACTTTACCTATACCCGTCATTATAATTACCCTGGATTCTGCTAATATCGCCCACCCGTAGGTGATGATGACGCCAAGCGAGTTGATCTTATGGTGTATGGGGACCTTAAGATCCACTTGTTTGATGAGGTCGCCAAGTGAGCGGATCTTCTCCCAATATTCCCCACCTACTGGTGGGTGATATTGGGCTAATTTGATTGAATGAAATCAGCAGGCATAGGCACCGTTGGTTGGGGGAGCACATAAACGAGTCCATACAGCCCCCGTTCCGATCGAAAAATTAAACCTGCCAGATCGATATCTGCCTGATTTCACATTTGTTTTTCATTTTGATGGCTCTGGGTGGGATTTCCATGATTTGCTGCCTTTGGGGTCCCCTAAGAAGATGAACAAAGCAGAAGAGTAAAAGCCTCTGATCCACATCTGCACCCAAAAAGGTCAGCCGGAGAGTCTGAGGTATTTGACACTTAGGTCCCTTTATCCCTGATCTTTAATAATTCATTTAATTAATAGACACAAAAAATAAAAAGTTACATTAAATGCTGTATTGTGAATGTGAATCATTCCTTACCGCAATTCTGTTCATCGTCTCCATAAGGGCAGTCGGGTACCCCATTACATATCTGGTTGGTGCTGATACAGACGCTAGAGTAGTTACAGGAGATTTTGCAGGTTGGTGGGTTTAGGAGGACTAGGAGCGCTGAGGCTATAGAAAAAATATACTCTTTATACCATTTGTTGGAAAACATAAGTTTATTATAACAAGATCAGGGCAAAAACAACTTCAGAAAATCAGTGACTCAGTCCCAAGAACTCTCTCTGTATTTCCCACAATACTGGCTTAGGGGTATAAACCCTGCTGTACTGCTCAGCCATTCTTTGGTGTTGGACTACAAACCCCAGAATAATGTAACATATAATGAAGGGTGAGGCATGCTGGGAGCTGTAGTCCAGCAACATGGGGGTTGTATTCTTAAAGCAATATTGCACAATAAAACTTTTCCTAAACTTTCCCCAAATCTCAAGGGCCAGCGGCTGCATTAATATGCAAGAAATCCCCCAATGAGAATCCCAGCTGATCTGTGTAAATCCGGCTCCCTGTTCTCTGTTCCTGCAATTGTTGGAAGCTTTAAAGGGGTTGTAAACCCAGCCACAATGCTGTCCCCCTAGTTTTGCTATAGAAGTTGCTAAAAAACATCATTATAGATGCAAAAAATTCACCAATGAGAATTCTACTGATAAAAAACAATCTTCATTATAAATGCAAGAGAAGTGACCAATGAGAATGCTGATTCCCAGCACTGTGTCAGGCCCCTTGCTGGTACCTTACATATAGAGATAATGATGGCATTTTCCCGTCATTATATGGCACAGGAATCAGACATGGGGATAAAGGGACAGACTTGTTCAGTGCTGGGAAACTGTGCTTATTGCTCCCAACTCCAATTGCAGGAACAGAGAACAGGGAGCCGGATTTACTCACATCAGCTGGGATTCTCATTGGGGGATTTTTCACATTTTAAAGCAGCCGCCGGCCCTTGAGGTTTGGGGAAAAGTTTTTTTGTGCAATATTGCTTTAAGAATACAACCCTGATGTTGCTGGACTACAGCTCCCAGCATGCCTCAGCCTTATTATTTGTTACATTATTCTGGGATTTGTAGTCCAGCAACAGCTGAGTAACGTTTGGTTGAGCTGTGCAGCAGGGTTTACTGCCCCTTTAAACCCTTTGTGTCCTAATTTGAATACACAATTTAGGATTTGCATTCAGTTTGGGGTTCAGCCGAATCCCAAAATAGTGGATTTTGTGCATTCCCAGCTACATCACTTGGGAAGTAAGTTCACATGAAGAGATTTGGTCTTTTATCCCATGTTGAAAATAAGCCAGTTTGTACTCAAAATGTGTCCTGCCATTTTTATTTTTTAAAATATCTAATGTTCTAAATTGAACTTACTGGCCAGCACACATATATATATATAATAGCATCTATTGTAAAGCACTTGCACTCGTGGGCGTGTTCAGAAATGACCCGTATACTGTAAATTAAACTCTAAGCTCATTAATGGCAATTAAGTGCAATGTACAGCATATTAAAGGGGAACTCCACCCAAACACAACTTTTTGAAAAGAAAACATAATTTCAAGCAACTTTGCAATATACATCAATTAAAAGATACGCAGCCTTTTCATGATGTTTAATGTAATAATCTGGTTTGGAACAGTTCCATAAGCCCTGCCCCCTGTTCCCTAAGCCCCTCCCCCTGTTCCCCTGCTGATCTGGCCGACCACTTTGTGACTCAAATAAAATGTAACAGTAGTCGCCTCCCCTCAGCCTGCCTTCAGCCTGCATCCTCCCAATCCCACAATTCCCTGCTGCACACATGATGCCAACAAGGAAAGGCACATCCCAGTGCAATGCATTGTGGGTTATGTAGTTCCTGCATGCCGTCTGTAAGCTGTGGGGAAGTTGTTACAGTCTGTAACATCAGTGTTTTAGTCCCTCCTCCCCTGCCAGGATTACAAATGATGCAGATAGAGAAGAACAGTTTTGCAGCTGGATTTCAGCATATAAAATGGTATTTATTCCTACTGTTTGAAGGAACAGATTACAGGGATAGGGATATTAGGGGTTTCTGTGTTGTGTGGGGCTCTTTAACACATTTTGATTTGAAAGTTCCCCTTTAATGGGCAGGAGAGTGCTGTACTTCCTGCCACTAACCAGGAAATAAGTTCAGGGATCCATTTGCCCAGTGCGCCTGCTCATGCTTTGTTTTGTGCCAACTTAATTGCACTTAAATGGCCTGTAAGGAAACTGCGCAACTCCGCCTCCACAACAATAAGAACAATGTAGATACAAAGACTTTTGCAATCAAAACTTGAGTCAGTTTTTTGCTGACACCCACCCCTAACCAATCAGCTGCCTTACCACCCCTAACCAATCAGCTGCCTTACCCCCCCTAACCAATCAGCTGCCTTACCCCCCCTAACCAATCAACTGCCTTACCACCCCTAACCAATCAACTGCCTTACCACCCCTAACCAATCAACTGCCTTACCACCCCTAACCAATCAACTGCCTTACCACCCCTAACCAATCAACTGCCTTACCCCCCCTAACCAATCAACTGCCTTACCACCCCTAACCAATCAACCGCCTTACCACCCCTAACCAATCAGCCACCTTACCTCCCCTAACCAATCAACTGCCTTACCTCCCCTAACCAATCAACCGCCTTACCACCCCTAACCAATCAACTGCCTTACCACCCCTAACCAATCAACTGCCTTACCTCCCCTAACCAATCAACTGCCTTACCATCCCTAACCAATCAACTGCCTTACCCCCCCTAACCAATCAACTGCCTTACCCCCCCTAACCAATCAACTGCCTTACCACCCCTAACCAATCAACCTCCTTACCACCCCTAACCAATCAGCCGCCTTACCTCCCCTAACCAATCAACTGCCTTACCTCCCCTAACCAATCAACTGCCTTACCACCCCTAACCAATCAACCGCCTTACCACCCCTAACCAATCAACCGCCTTACGACCCCTAACCAATCAACTGCCTTACCACCCATAGGTTGGTACTTAATCATAGGGAATAACTGTGCCTACAAACCTCTTTCCCAAAGATACTCCCCCCCCCCATCTTGTGCGGATGTAGAAGGTTAGTAATATGGCAAATACAAAATATTGGATGGGTACAAAGACTTATTTCAGCTCAGTAATTGGCAGAGGATTCACAGCAATAATTAGCCATTCATATCCCCAACAACACATGCTAAAGACAAGCAGGCATTTCTACCAATTTCTTTTATTCATGAAAATCACTTACTACGAATCTCAGGTGGTAAACTTTTTAGAGGTACAAGGTCCAACTGGTCAATATATTCTCTAATGGGGTAGGGTCTTGGGGCTGGCCGCCCATCAGTAGGCACCGCAGGCTGGCCCTTCTTATTTGTGTTCAGCTGGATAACATACTGTGTTTAGCAAAACACACACACAAAATATGACAATAATTAGTCATTTGAGATGGACTATGTAAAAATTCTAAATGTTGAAGGATGTGTACATAACCCAACCCAGAGTCGGACGGGGTGACAGGGCCCTCAGCGCACCCCAAGCCTACTAGGGGCAACTGCCTCAGCCCCCAAATTGCAAACAGAGGACTCTTTGGCAATGTAAAGTCAGAATTAGCTTTTGTCACTTGCAATGTGACAAATAAAGTTTCATGCAATAAATGTGACTTTGTTGCTAAGGTTGCCACCGGTCCAGTTTTGACCCGGACAGCCTGGTTTTCGGTAGGCCTCTCCAGGTCAAAACTGCCTGTCTGGTTTTCCCAATTTTAAAAACTGGGCAGGATTCTCAAAGATTGACGCGGTGATTGGCCGATCATAGCCCGTCCTCTTGACGACAGTGGCTCGCCCTGTGATGTCACAGCCCCGCCCAATTATGTCACGCCCTGCATCCCTGCCCGGAGTTCCCAAGCAGGAGAGGTGGCGACCCTATTGCTTTCAATTTCTAATACTTACAAAGTCCTACCTTCTAACCCCATTAGAACTAGGAAAATGTATCAGTTGATAAAAGAAGGAGTTCATACTAATGAACAAGAGCCCACCTTTCTAAAGGTGGAACATCTGGTTACAGCCATATTCCATCAACTTCCAAAAATGTATAAAGCCACAAAACCACCATTGGGACATCTTATTGTGGCTGTAATAGGTATTTAGGTTTGTCCTATAGGAAGCCAGGGCCATACTTATAGGCACCCCAGGGCCCTGTCTAGGGTGGCATCTTAAGGGGGGATAGACCTCAGGGACCTATATATTTGACAGCTGGGGGTGTGAGGGTGCAGAATGCAGCATGTTCCAAGGAGTGACATCACTTCTGGCGGAAGTGACGTCACACGTGGAAGTGATGTGGGTGGCGTGTTTAGGCCCTAGGGTGGCACAGGACCCAAATACAGCGCTACAGGTAGTTAATGACCCATTAATGACCCAAAGTTCTTTACCAGTCTCCAAACATATTTACTTTAGATACATATATTCACCTACCAAATCGGATTCCATTTCAGTCTCAAAGTCAGAAGATCAAGAGCTGAAATTGTATAACCTGGAATTAAAGCACAGCGGATAGGGAATGTGTTAAAGAGCCGCACACAGCACAGATACCCCTAATACCTATCCCTGTAATCTGTTCCTTTAAACAGTAGGAATAAATCCCATTTTATATGCTGAAATCCAGCTGCAAAACAGTTCTACTCTGGCAGGGGAGGAGGGACTAAAACACTGATGTTACAAATTGTAACAACTTCTCCCCAGCTTACAGACAGCATGCAGGAACTAAAAAACCCACAATGCATTGCACTGGGATGTTCCTTTCCTTATTGACATCATGTGTGCAGCAGGGAATTGTGGGATTGGGAGGAGGCAGGCTGAAGGCAGGCCGAGGACAGGCGACTACTGTTACATTTTATTTGAGTCACAAAGTAGTCAGCCAGATCAGCAGGGGAACAGGGGCGGGGCTTAGGGAACAGGGGCGGGGCTTAGGGAACTGTTCCAAAAAACATGTTGTGTTTGGTCGGAGTTCCCCTTTAATGAAGTAATGGTGATTGCAGAAATGATACCATTGTTTTCAGGCTGGAGCTCGATCAACACTTTACTCAGCAAGTGCACCTTTGGTACGTTACTGGCACACCCAGAATTAATACAGAATAATCTTTGTGTTGATAATATCCTTGCAGGTGCATATCAAGCATTAAATATCAAAAGATAAACTCTTCTAACTTATAAAACATTGTATTAATACAGTAATAGTATAAAACATAATAGGGATTTGTAGTTAGACATTAAAGCCTTATGGCACAACAGAACAACTCCGTTTACTATTTAAAGGGACCCTGCCATGATTTTATGGGGCACTTTTTTTTACTAAATGACTCTTTAAATTATTTTTTACACTTTCATACACTTATTTACACTCATATACACACTTACACACTGTCACACAACTTTTACACATGTACACACATGTATACACAAACACTTTGGGGTTTTTTTTTTTTTTTTCATTTTACCACTTTGTTTTTAGTTTCTTTTACCTAAAAACTGTTTATTTTGACAGCGTGACTATTGGATCAAATATTCTGACCACTAATTACACTGTCATGTGACTGTTTTGTTGTTTCACTGATTTGCACAATTTTTGTGGTTTTATCGCATTTTATCCCTGTATAAGTGTTCCTGATCTGTTTTTAGCATAGCTTTGCCAGGTGTAACTTTGGTGTACAAAAATAACTTTACCTATTTTGAATTAATCAGAATGTGTACTTTCCAAAAATATATGGTTTTCTGGGGGTCTCTGTATAGTTAGGGGGGTTACTGCACATAATACGCTGTCAGGGGGCTCTGTGTGCAAAAGCTGAGCTGGCAGGCGAGAAATCCTTATGCGCTATTTTCATTTTGGGGTCAGTACATACCGCAGACTTTGGTATATCTATGCATATTGGGCATCAAACTGTTCAGTAGGCCTCTGGTGTTCCTATTTGGGGTGATTTGTCTTTGTACGCAAGAAATTGTGTGAGATAAATGCGGCAAATTGCAACATTTTTAGGCGATTTTCTGAAATGTCATAAAAACTAATAACTTTAGGAAAGCTTTGCAGATTGGTACTTTGGTGTAGAAAGGACTCTTTACCCTTGTTGGATTTGTCAGAATGTGTACTTTCCAAAAATATATGGTTTTGGGGGGGTCTCTGTATAGTTAGGGGAAGTTTCGGCACATAATACACTGACAGGGGGCTCTGTGTGCAAAAGCTGAGCTGGCAGGCGAGAAATCCTTATGCGCTATTTTCATTTTGGCATCAGTACATACCGCAGACTTGGGTATATCTATGCATATTGGGCATCAAACTGTTCAGTAGGCCTTAGGTGTTCCTATTTGGGGTGATTTGTCTTTATCTGATCTTTATCAAGAAATTGTGAGAGATAAATGCGGCAAATTGCAACATTTTTATGCAATTTTCTAAATTTCATATAAATCTGCAAACTTAGGAAAGCTTTACAGCTTGGTACTTTGGAGCAAAAAGAAATGTTTACCCATTATAGATTCGGGGGGATGTGTACTTTCCAAAAATATATGGTTTTCTGGGGTGAGCGTACTTTTTACTAGCTTTATCCCACATATAATGATGTAAATGTGTTGATTTTGCTGGAGCTGAAATGACAGAAATGATAGATCATATTGGGGTATGTTCACTTTGGGGCCCCTACATGCCACATACTTAGGTAAACCTATACATATTGGGCATCAAACTGTTCAGTGGACCCCTGGCGTTCATATTTAGGGTGTTTTATTTGGTTACTTTATGATCTGTAGGAGATAAGATACTATAGACTGGAAGCTTTGAAGCAATTTTTAAAAAAAAAATCACAAATTTTGATAAAAACCAATAACTTTAGGAAAGCATTGCGACTTGATAGTTTGGAGCAGACAGACAGTTCCACCTATTCTGTATTCCCCAGAATCTGTTCTTTCCAAAAATGTACAATTTTCTGGGATAAACCTTCTGTTAGTGGAATTTTTGTCCTTGAAATCTAAAGTATGCAACTTTCTGGAGCAGTGCTTTGGGAATATGGTAGGGTACTGCTGGGAGTTTGTGACCTATACAAGTGAGAAATCTCCATAAAACTATAAATATTTGGTATTGGCACGTTCAGGAGACATGGGACTTTCCAAATCATAAAAATTATAAAATAATTATAAAATTATAAAATAATTTTTGTTTCTAGTATGTCTGTTTATATTATGGAAACTTTGATTTTTTTGCATTTTTAGACATTTAGAAGCCTATATCTCGTTACAGAATTGGAATTACACAAAAATTCTACCATATTTTGAAAGCTTAGGTTGTTCTGAAAAAAAACGAAATATTGTTTTCCTGGGTAAACTAAAAGTCCCCCCAAGGAAAGGCCCCTAAAGTGAAACAGTGCAAAATGTTCCAAACCTGTCTGGCAATACAAGTTCCGCTTTGACCAAAACGGCTGGCGGTAAAAGGGTTAAGCTGCAATTTTGTTTCCAATGAAATCAAAACAAGCCCTGGTATTTTTCAATTCAAATAAAGTCTGGAAGACATAAAACAAGGAAAGGTGCTGGGACAAAGATCAAGGCAAAGGAACCTAAATTAAGATTGACACCAATCTTTACAACCATAGGGTATAAAATGGTCCGTACTTAACAGAGCATGATAACTTACTATCAAGTGAACTAACAGCTAAAAATTCACTTGCAATAACACCTCCTTGAACTGGTAAAAACAGTATGGGGAAAGACCCCTGTGGACCTCTGTAGAAAGCAAGATCTACACACACACCTGTATCTACAACAAAATGGGAACATTTTCCAGCTGAGCAGCATATATAGTACACCCAACACCATAATCCTGTCAGTTACCACAGGGCAATATGGATGAAGTGAAAAGGAAGGATAATCCAGAATGTATAGTAGATTGAGGTAGAACTCACCAGATACATGTGGAGGTTCAGGTTCTCAAGCCCCAAACCTTCAGCTTAGGGGGAGGTGATAGACACAATATATTCCAAAATTTCAATCTGACACAAAAAATCTGATGCAGTTAAAAAGGTGATGATTTCTTCAGTGAAAAGACATCTCAAAGGGCAAGCCTAATATGTTCAGTGCCTTATGGGGCAAGTGGGGCTTCCCCAACTGGTGCAACAGAAAAACTACGAACTACAAAGATTTGCCACTGATTTGCCTACTATCTGATACTGTAGAAACATAAAGTTGTCAGTTCTACAATTCCACTAAAACACATGCATGTATCTTGTCTGGCCACAGACCAACACAAGGCTCCCAGGTATTTATAACAATGACTAGTCAGGCGGTTAATCCTAAACTGGCAAATACCTAGGGGAACCCAGACCAATACAAATCATAGCCCAGGACCTGCACACTGACAGATAAAGTGCAGCCAAGTGCAGTACATACATTGTGGCTCCAAGTAGAACACGGGTCTCCATGTTTAATATATAAGCTATTGCTTCCTAGGAAGGCAACCGTATGAACTCAACTTCATCAGAAACCCGGAGAGTGACCCCCAAGGAAAGGCACCTTCTATAGAGATTCTAACACGTATTCTAATTAAGCAGAAATAAACGCTACACAACCATTACCTTACTGGTGCCGCACTGTTGGAGCCCAGGTTTGGAATGGAGAAGCCACCGCACCTCCAGCTGATTAACTGATTGCATTCATATGAGGCTGATTAAATTGGCCCGATCTCAGAGGTTACTCAAGAACTCTGCCCTGCATCCTGGAACACATTCAGCCGCATCACTTCTATGCAGGGATCTATCCAGAGAAACTGCAGAGTCCAATATGGTGCGCTGATTTTTTTTATGGGAAAAAAGAACATCCCCCATCTGCCTATAATCCCCTCTAATGTACTTGTACAGAGTAATCATGTCCCCTCGCAAGCGCCTCTTTTCCAGAGAAAACAACCCCAACCTCGACAGTCTCACCTCATAGTTTAACCCTTCCATCCCCTTTACCAGTTTAGTTGCAGTCTCTGCACTCTCTCCAGCTCATTAATATCCTTCTTAAGGACTGGAGCCCAAAACTGCCCCCCATACTCAAGGTGAGGCCTTACCAGGGACCTATAAAGGGGCAAAATTATGTTTTTATCACTTGAGTCAATGCCCTTTTTTATACAAGACAGCACTTTATTTGCTTTAGTAGCCACAGAATGACACTGCCTGGAATAAGACAACTTGTTATCAACAAAAACCCCTAGATCCTTCTCCATTAAGGAAACCCCCAACACACTACCATTCAGTAGATAGTTTGCGTTTATATTATTCCTACCAAAGTGCATAACTTTGCACTTATCAACATTGAACCTCATTTTCCAGTTTGCTGCCCAGTTTTCCAATTTTGTCAAATTGCTCTGCAAAGCGGCAGCATCCTGCATGGAACTTATAGTTTTGCACAATTTAGTGTCATCAGCAAAAATAGAAACAGTACTGTCTATGCCCACCTCCAGGTCATTAATAAACAAGTTAAAAAGCAAAGGCCCAAGGACTGACCCCTGCGGTACCCACTAACCACACTGGTCCAATTAGAAAATGTTCCATTTACCCCCACTCTTTGTACTCTATCCTTCAGCCAGTTCTCTATCCAATTACAAATATTATGTTCTAGGCCAATATTCCTTAATTTGATCATTAACCTTCTGTGAGGTACTGTATCAAACGCTTTAGCAAAGTCCAAGTAGATGACATCCACTGCCATTCCAGCATCAAGGTTCCTGCTCACCTCCTCATAAAAGGCGACTAAATTAGTCTGGCAAGATCTGTTACGCATAAAACCATGTGGCACAAACTAATAGTATTGTGAACTGCAATGTTATCTTACATATAGAGATAATTATGTCATTTTCCCGTCATTATATGGCACAGGAATCAGACATGGGGATAAAGGGACAGACTTGTTCAGTGCTGGGAAACTGTGCTTATTGCTCCCAACTCCAATTGTAGGAACAGAGAACAGGGAGCCGGATTTACTCACATCAGCTGGGATTCTCATTGGGGGATTTCTTGCATTTTAATGCAGCCGCTGCCAGTGGAGATTTGGGGAAAGTTTTGTTAAAGTTTTATTGTGCAATATTGCTTTAAGAATACAACCCTGATGTTGCTGGACTACAGCTCCCAGCAAGTTGGGTTGAGCAGTGCAGTGCTGCAGGGTTTACATGCCCTTTAACAATGACACTCTGAAGTCTAAAAAAAATATAAAGTTGCTTATTAAACACCCGAAAGTGAAGAACACGCTATATATTAACTGATTCATACAAAAAGTTTTATTTTAAAAGTTGGATCAAATGTCAAAATACAAAACAATCAGGTTTGAATATGGTGAGATAAAATGAAAACAAAATCACAATTGTCTGCGTGCCATTTCATTTACATAAAAATATGTGACTTTATTATTGCCAGTAGAATATCGCTAGTATCTCCCAAAAGAACTTCTGTCAATTGTTCTCTAGATTTGTATGAAAATATTATGTACAGCCAATTAACTAAAGTGACATTCTACAACAATTTCATAAAAGTATCCTGGCATGGGACCTATTATCCAGAATGCTCGGGGCCTAGGGTTTTCCGCATAAGGGATCTTTCCGTAATTTAGATCTCCATAACTTGTCTTCAAAAAATCAATAAAACATTAAATAAACCCAATAGGGCTGTTCTGCCCCAATAAGGGGTAATTATATCTTAGTTGGGATCAAGTACAGGTACTGTTTTATTATTACAGAGAAAAGGGAATCATTTAACCATGAAATAAACCCAATAGGGCTGTTCTGCCCCAATAAGGGGTAATTATATCTTAGTTGGGATCAAGTACAGGTACTGTTTTATTATTACAGAAAAAAGGGGATCATTTAACCATTAAATAAACCCAATAGGGCTGTTCTGCCCCAATAAGGGGTAATTATATCTTAGTTGGGATCAAGTACAGGTACTGTTTTATTATTACAGAGAAAAGGGGATCATTTAACCATTAAATAAACCCAATAGGGCTGTTCTGCCCCAATAAGGGGTAATTATATCTTAGTTGGGATCAAGTACAGGTACTGTTTTATTATTACAGAGAAAAGGGGATCATTTAACCATTAAATAAACCCAATAGGATTGTTCTGCCCCCAATAAGGGGTAATTATATCTTAGTTGGGATCAAGTACAGGTACTGTTTTATTATTACAGAGAAAAGGGAATCATTTAACCATTAAATAAACCCAATAGGGCTGTTCTGCCCCAATAAGGGGTAATTATATCTTAGTTGGGATCAAGTACAGGTACTGTTTTATTATTACAGAGAAAAGGGGATCATTTAACCATTAAATAAACCCAATAGGGCTGTTCTGCCCCCAATAAGGGGTAATTATATCTTAGTTGGGATCAAGTACAGGTACTGTTTTATTATTACAGAGAAAAGGGAATCATTTAACCATTAAATAAACCCAATAGGGCTGTTCTGCCCCCAATAAGGGGTAATTATATCTTAGTTGGGATCAAGTACAGGTACTGTTTTATTATTACAGAGAAAAGGGGATCATTTAACCATTAAATAAACCCAATAGGGCTGTTCTGCCCCAATAAGGGGTAATTATATCTTAGTTGGGATCAAGTACAGGTACTGTTTTATTATTACAGGGAAAAGGGAATCATTTTTAAAAACTATAATTATTTGCTTATAATGGAGTCTATGGGAAACGGCCTTTCCATAATTTGGAGCTTTCTGCATAACGGTTTTCCAGATATGGGATCCCATACCTGTACTGGAAATTTGCTTAGATATACATTTGCTTTCAATAGGCAAAACCGGTTTCATGCCCCCACCCCACCCCCCAAATAATAAAGACAGTTGAATACATTCAGTAGAGTCTAATACTCTGGGGAACAAAATGTTTGC
Source organism: Xenopus tropicalis (assembly GCF_000004195.4). Lineage (NCBI taxonomy): Eukaryota > Metazoa > Chordata > Amphibia > Anura > Pipidae > Xenopus > Xenopus tropicalis. Next base: position 10,279,373 of record NC_030678.2, read on the forward strand.
ACCTTAACTCATTGGCTGCTTCTACTTTATATGTTGGGAAGAAGTGAGGGGACATTCAGTTGTGGTCGTGCAAAAATGCGCCCACTTGTTGGAGAAATTGAAGCCACTCAGTAGGTGCTGTACGGCCAACATTATCATGGCGGTATCTTTGATTTGCTTCAATAGGCACCGCTCCAAAAGAATGGGCATCAAGTAACGTGTGGTTAATAAAGACTGGTCTTAAAGCAACATCAACGTCTCTGTATCCGAGGGATCCGATCAAAACTCCCTGACCACATGGTACTTTATTGAGAGAAAGCTCTGTATATATACCAGGGCTGGGGCAAGAGAAAGGGAGCTTCCTGCTATGGGTCTGGGAGATGTGAGTGGAGGTTGAAGAACAGCTGGAGGCCCATGGGTTGGACGGTTACACAGTATAATATGTCCTTTATGCTTTTATTTCTTTGTATTGCCAAGCAAGCCCTCTGGTTCTGGGACCTCAGCGGAAATGCTGTGTTCTCTCAATATCATAGGCTTTTAATCTGAATCATCAGAATCAAATCACAAAGATCACTGATCAACTTTAAGTCTGCAACAGAGAAACAACAATCGATGTTAATAGGCAAAAGAAACAGGTTGCATTAAAGGGGCAGTAAACCTAACCATAACGCTGCCCCACTGCGCCCCCTAGCTTTGCTATAGAAGTTGTCAAAAAGTTCTAAGGATCTATAGCAGGGATAACAGATTGAGATGGCAAGTTTAGAAAGGAAAGTGCCCCAATCGAAATCAAATGTAAGGAAAGGATTCGATTAGTTGCACGTGCACTTTTATCTCACTAAAATATTTATATTCAGAATTCTAACTGATACAGCTGGTGTTTGAGCTCAGTGTCCCTATATGTGTATAAACATCAGTGTTCCTTACCTTCATCTGTAAATATATCCATTCCACAAACATGGCCATATTCCCATATACACCAGGTGTATTGGGTTGGGCACATCCGACCCCCCAGCTGGTGTCACCAACAAGCCACCAAGTGCCATTTGTTTTGGTTACTAAAGGTCCCCCGGCGTCCCCCTATGAAATGAAAGCAGATCATTTAGAAAGCATTTAATTTAGTGCAAATGGAACCCTGTACTTATAGTGTGATCGAAGACAAAGGACAAGGAAAGCCCCATTTGCTTATGGGATGGGGTGACAGTATGTGAGCAAAGGCACAGCATCTTGCACATACGCAGCAGCATAAGGTTTTTGGATTTTACGGCACTATTGTACAGGTTTTATTACTGTGAATATTTATTTATACCAATATATATATATGTGTGTGCCCCTGTTTGTACCAATACTGTATTGCTCAAATGTATAGAACTGTGTACGCAGTAGTGCTGTATAAATAAAATGTATACATATATATGTAGGAATAATTCACAAAGTTGCATATTTGCACATTTATCACATAGTAATGTGACTGCTCTTTATAAATGAGGCTCAATGTGTAGCAAATAGTGACCCATACCTGGCAGGAACCTATCCACCCGTATAGACCATCAGCACATAGCATAGAAGGTGTAATGCTCCCATTATATACATGGGACTGATTGCACACGTGCGAGGGAACCAGTTGCACCTCGGCATACTGCAGAGTCCTAGCAATGTTATCTGGAAATAAAGTTTTTTAAAAAACGTTAAAACCGAGTTCTGAGGCTGAGGGGGGTTTCCAGTAACCTATGATAACAGAAATGAAAAAGAAAAAAATGACTGGTGCATTAAAGGGGCAGTATTCCCTCTTGTTCAAAATGAATCCAATGAATAGGGCTTGTGCTGAACTAATTATTCTAATTAAAAAAAGATAATGGTTTTTGTTATTTCTTGAGAAACTGAAGCCACTCCATGTTTGGTGCTTGTGAGGCAGGTAATTCAATAACCAGTCTGTAAACTTCTCTTTTAAGCCTTTGTTGTGACTGTTTTGTTAACAAGAGTTCATCTCAGTAGGGGGATTATCTGTAGGAATCTTATTATATAATATACTGTACCCACTTCTCATTTGTAATCCGACACAAGAGGATCTATAGAAAGTTCCTTGTTTATAATATATATATATAATACTATAAGCCATCTTTAAATTGTCCATGTGGGCTTCCGTCTGTGAGGGAAATGACTTCGAACATACTGTATATATAACAGTGAAACTGACCACACAGCAGGTCAACTGCTAAATGAAAAATAAAACTTTGTTCAGTTCTGAAAATTATTTTTGAATAAAGACCGTCACAATATCATGAGTGTTTGCAGTTTAGCACTTCCCATATCTAAGATGGCGTTAATAAGATGGCCTGGAATGGGTTGGGTGCCAGCGGGTGCCCATAATACAATGTGGATACTGACTGGGCAGCAGATGTAGTTGGGGTGCTTGTTACCCATGGATCCAAACTGGAAGAGCATTTTCTCTCCTTCCCCCCTTGCTTTCTGCTATATTCTATGTACTTAAACATATACATTTATATCAGACATTGTACCAGGATTCTAAAATTTTAATCTTGGACCTTTTCTTACCTCCTTGAGCGGTTGTACCCCAACCAGATATCCAACATTGTGTGCCGGCCTCCCAGAACATTCCGGCATTGGGTAAGCACACCGGCTGGGTGTTATCTGAAATAATAAGGATTTTAAGATCAGACATGGGGATAAAGGGACAGACTTGTTCAGTGCTGGGAAACTGTGCTTATTGCTCCCAACTCCAATTGCAGGAACAGAGAACAGGGAGCCGGATTTACACACATCAGCTGGGATTCTCATTGGGGGATTTCTTGCATTTTAATGCAGCCGCCGGCCCTTGAGATTTCAGTGAAAGTTTTATTGTTTATATTGCTTTAATAATACAACCCTGATGTTGCTGGACTACAGCTCCCAGCATGCCTCACCCTTCATGATATGTTACATTATTCTGGGGTTTGTAGTCCAACAACAGCTGAATAATGTGTGGTTGAGAAGGGCAGCACAAAATGTTCTTCTCAGCCGTATATTGAATAACACATTGGATGTAGGAACTTCTTACGCGTTGCTGGTACTTACAGTTAAATGTAATTTTATCTGTCAATTTCATCAGGGCGATGTCGTTATCATTATCAGAAGAATTATAACCAGGGAACACAATGATCCTCTCTACAGAATAGCCATTGGCATCAGAGTAACTTGGCAGGGTCAGAGCCCCAGCGAAAACCTTCCAACCAGAAGCATTTGAACGAGATCTAACAGGGAAACAAGAGCTTGTGATTATCACTTCTCAGATGTTTTTTTGAAACATTAAAAAACTAAAAATCTAAATAAACAAATGTTCCTCCCCAAACTATTCCCACTTCACCATTGGCTAGTAATATATGGGGCATTAATACTGATATATGGCAGTTGCAATTACTGAGCAGTATTACTCCAACACATTCATGGGAACTCGTTGATAAAAATCATTTCATAGCCAATTAGTTTCATATTCACTAGCCAGGAGCCATTTAGGCCAACCCTCCTTCTGTCTAAGGGTTTGTCATTAGTGAAGGCCGAATCTCCCCACATTCTTATATATGGCATTTAATAGAGGAGCTGTAACTGTATATTCAAAGAATGGATCAAGCTAGAGGCCCATTTGGTTTCTGAATCCAACTAATTACTCTCATTGAAACATCATTGGCTTACTCTAGAATCTCCATTTGAGAAAGTATATAGTTCTATGAAACTCAGCCCCTGGGAAATGCTTAAGCTGCCCATACAGGCTCAGATTTAGTCCGTCAGTTTGGCCGATTTTGCTGATACTGCCCGACCATATGGACAAGCCTGGTCAGTTGTGGGGGGCACTTCCTTGGGGGTCAAGGATCCCTACTGATTCTCTTCACTTCCTGCTTTTCCTATCATTCAGGCAGTTGGTTCTAATGAGCAGAACAATAGGAATGTGGGCAAACACATATATGGCCCCTTGTATGATATCTATTTAATAGGAAAGTAAAATAATAAATAAATAAATAAATGAATGATACCCTTATGTGCACAGTGACATGTCTACAATACCCATCAGGAACCCCTGAGGCTGCCCTAACCTAGCAACCCCCACTGTCCTGCAGTTACACAATATTACATCCAGTATGTGCATGTCTTCCCTGTGTAACTATAAGCCAATCCAATCCAGTTTATGCTGACCATACAAGTTGAAGGTAACTTTCAATATTAATCCGGGTATATAATAATGTTTCAAATTGTCATGTGATACAAGTGATATCCCTAAACACTGATTATAACTGACACACATTCTATAAAAAATCAAATATTTTAGTTCCTTGTGGTTTGATATGCCTTACAGAGAAACAACAGTGATAGAGGCCAGAGTACAGATAAAATTAAGGCAAACAACAATATCCACAGAAGAACATCAGATTAGGCCTCTTTCTCTCTCCTAAAAACTTCCTCGACAACATCACGGTCGAAAACTGGCCAGCAGGTGGTGATGTTGTGACAAAATTCATTCATATTCATACTTACCCATATACACAGTGAGCTGCCGTCACTATCCACTTGGGGGAAATGATGGACCCGCCGCATAAAAGTCCTGTTTTGTACCGTAGACCAACTTGCCACGGCCAGTTTCCGTAGGCAGCATTAGCTCCTCCTACTTTATAATTGGCTACACTGTTATATGATACACCGCAGCCTGTGGGTAAGGGAATTAAAGCCACGTCAGAATGAGGGTGAAATCATCAGCAAAAAAGGGTCAGGCAGAAGTAACTGAAAGAATGACATTATTAAAGCATACATACATATAGGGGCGTTTGCCTATCCCCTTTATAACCCAGATACCTCAAGTCTTGCCTTTAGTTCAACCCAAGGTGCTAACAAGGTGTGTGTATGGGCAAAGATGTCTCCACACATGGAGATCTAGACACACGACATGGCAGTTTGAGAGACTATAGGCCACAAGCTAATATATATGGCCCAAAGGCAAATAAGACCAATGTCCCACCAAGAGATCTTAAAAGGTGATATAATCGTGGTCTTAGTAGTAGAGGCCCAGGATTGGCTGGGAAAGATCTGGGAAGTAGGTCTCAGTAGGTTCTTAAAGGTCTGTTTGGCATTTTTGGAAGCACCCAACAAGGAGTAGGAGGTAACAGAACTAAGTAAAGGTGGCTATACACTGTAAAGGTCCCCATACACGAGCCAATAATAATTGGCCCGTGTATGGGCACTTCAGACGGGCCTGCCTGACTGATATCTGGCCTGAAATCGTCCAGATGTTGATCGGGCAGGTTAGAAAATCTAGTCGGATCGGGGACCGCATCGGCTTGTTGATGCGGTCCCCGGACCGACTTTACCTATACCCGCCATTATAATTTGATCATTTGGCCCTGGATTCTCCCGATACCGTAGGTGGGCGATATCGGGAGAAGATCTGCTCGCTTGGGTCAAGCAAGTGGATCTTATGGTGTATGGGGACCTTAAGATCCACTTGTTTGATGAGGTCGCCAAGTGAGCGGATCTTCTCCCAATATTCCCCACCTACTGGTGGGTGATATTGGGCTAATTTGATTGAATGAAATCAGCAGGCATAGGCACCGTTGGTTGGGGGAGCACATAAACGAGTCGATATAGCCCCCGTTCCGATGGAAATATTAAACCTGCCCGATCGATATCTGGTTGATTTCACATTTGATTTTCATTGTGACGGCTCTGGGTGGGATTTCCATGATTTGCTGCCTTTGGGGTCCCCTAAGAAGATGAACAAAGCAGAAGAGTAAAAGCCTCTGATCCACATCTGCACCCAAAAAGGTCAGCCGGAGAGTCTGAGGTATTTGACACTTAGGTCCCTTTATCCCTGATCTTTAATAATTCATTTCATTAATAGACACAAAAAATACAAAGTTCTAAAGCCTCACATTAAATGCTGGGGATGGATCGTTCCTTACCGCAATTCTGTTCATCGTCTCCATAAGGGCAGTCGGGTACCCCATTACATATCTGGTTGGTGCAGATACAGACTTTAGAGTAGTTACAGGACATTCGGCAGGTTGGTGGGTGTAGGATGGCTAGGAGCATTACAGCTATAGAAAAACAAACTCTTTATACCATTTGTTGAAAAACATAACTTTAGATTAGGGCAAAAAAACCCATAAAATCAGTGACTCAGTCCCAAAATGTAGATGCAAAGACTTTTGCAATCAAAACTTCAACCTTACCACCCTTAACCAATCAGCTGCCTTACCACCCCTAACCAATCAGCTGCCTTACCACCCCTAACCAATCAGCTGCCTTACCACCCCTAACCAATCAGCTCCCTTACCACCCCTAACCAATCAGCCACCTTACCACCCCTAACCAATCAGCTGCCTTACCACCCCTAACCAATCAGCTCCCTTACCACCCCTAACCAATCAGATGCCTTACCACCCCTAACCAATCAGCTGCCTTACCACCCCTAACCAATCAGCTGCCTTACCACCCCTAACCAATCAGCTGCCTTACCACCCCTACCCAATCAGCTGCCTTACCACCCCCTAACCATTCAACTGCCTTACCACCCCTACCCAATCAGCTGCCTTACCACCCCTAACCATTCAACTGCCTTACCACCCCTACCCAATCAGCTGCCTTACCACCCCTAACCATTCAGCTGCCTTACCACCCCTAACCAATCAGCTGCCTTACCACCCCTAACCAATCAGCTGCCTTACCACCCCTAACCATTCAACTGCCTTACCACCCCTACCCAATCAGCTGCCTTACCACCCCTAACCATTCAACTGCCTTACCACCCCTAACCAATCAGCTCCTACCACCCCTAACCAATCAGCTCCCTTACCCACCCCTAACCAATCAGATGCCTTACCAGCCCTAACCAATCAGCTGCCTTACCACCCCTAACCAATCAGCTGCCTTACCACCCCTAACCAATCAGCTCCCTTACCACCCCTAACCAATCAGATGCCTTACCACCCCTAACCAATCAGCTGCCTTACCACCCCTAACCAATCAGCTGCCTTACCACCCCTAACCAATCAGCTGCCTTACCACCCCTAACCAATCAGCTGCCTTACCACCCCTAACCAATCAGCTCCCTTACCACCCCTAACCAATCAGCTGCCTTACCACCCCTAACCAATCAGCTGCCTTACCACCCCTAACCAGTCAGCTGCCTTACCACCCCTAACCAATCAGCTCCCTTACCACCCCTAACCAATCAGCTGCCTTACCACCCCTAACCAACCAGCTTGGACTTAGCCAGTAAATGAGTCCCATCTCTGTGCAAATGCTTTAATAGAGAGATTGCAATACACAGGTAAGTGCCTATATACTGTATATAATATACAAATATATCATGTTTCCCTTACCAGCATAGAAGAAAACCAGCGCAGTCAAAACTAATAACATTCTGGAAAAATATTTGATTAACATGAAGCCGATTTTCTGTCCTAAAAGAGAAAATCAGTTGTTATTAGTGAGCGAGGGCTGCAACCATGAGAGTCTGGCCAGTAATTCTGCCGCTAAATACAATATCCCAGCTGGACTCCCCCCCCCCCCGTAAATCTCTTTGTTTGTTTATTTCCCATAATGCCATTGGGTGGGCGGGGTTACTGATGCCAGAGTTGCTGTTAAATTGCCAGTGAGAGGAGAACTAAAGCCTAAAACTGAGCGTTTTTTTTAACCCAAATGCATTAATGTCAATGGGCATTTTTTTGCAGCGACTTTTTTGTCTCGTTTTTTACGACAAATTTTTGCCGCAGTTTTGCAGAATTTCGCTGTGAATCCGTGCCTGTGAAAAAATGCGCTCATCACTAAGGCCGACGCATCGCTTTAGACTTCCAGAGTTGCGCAAAGGTAACCCCTGCAGGCAACGTCACATGACTAGTGATGAGCGAATCTGTCCCGTTTCCCTCCGCCGAAAATTCGCGAAACAACAGGAAAATTCCCGAAAAACGCGTTTGTCACTTGACTTTTTTTTTACTTGACTTTTTTGTCACTGTCGTCTTTTTTTGCCACAATTGCGCCTATGTTTGACACCCATTTTGACACGACCACGCCTATTTTGACGCAACTGCAATATTTTTTTGACTTGCAGCAAATTTTTCCGCGCCAGTAGTGAAATGCAGAAATTTGCTGTGAATCCATGTCTGCTGAAAAAATTTGCTCATCACTACACATGATTTCAGAAAGCCGAAGTGATGCGTCGAGCACCGGTGCCGATAAATAATAAATGATACCGTAGCTCAGTATATTGTGAGTCGGTCCCTCAGCTCAGGTAACTAACGGCAACCAAAAGCAAACTGAGCATGTGCGGTGCCGCAGCAGAAAGATGTGGAGCTACTGGGGGCATCTTCTGAGACATGGATCTTCCAGTCTATAGGGCTATGGTGGCCTTGGGCTGGTACACAATCCAAAAACACAAGGTACAGCATTTCTAGCCTTTCTTTATTAGGTTTTAGTTCCCCTTTAGGACCTCACAAATGTTTACCCAGAAATAAAACTTCCGCACAGTGCAGACTGGAGGCACGAGAGACTTCTGAGAGGGAAGAACTGTGAAACCAAAATGAGAATAGGTGGCACTTAATCATAGGGAATAACTGTGCCTACAAACTTCTTTCCCAAAGATACTGCCCCCCCCCCATCTAGTGCGGATGTAGAAGGTAAGTAATATGGCAAATACAAAATATTGGATGGACTTATTTCAACTCAGCAATATCCAGTAATTGGCAGAGGATTCACAGCAATAATTAGCCATTCATATCCCCAACAACACATACTAATGACAAGCAGGCCCTTCCAACATGGCTCCCTTTGGGGCTTTTTTAAATACAAACAAACAATATTGAGATTTCTAAAATGTCTTTTATCCATGAAAATCACTTACTACGAATCTCAGGTGGTAAACTTCTTAGAGGTACAAGGTCCAACTGGTCAATATATTCTCTAATGGTGTATGGTTTTGGGGGAAGCCGCCCTTTGATGGTATAGCGACCTGATCCATTGGCAGGCACCGCAGGCTGGCGATTGGTATTCTTGTTCAGCTGGGTAAGATACTGTGTTTAGCAAAACACACACACAAAATATGACAATAATTAGTCATTTGAGATGGACTAAGTAAAAATTCTAAATGTTGAAGGATGTGTACATAACCCAACCCAGAGTCAGACGGGGTGACAGGGCCCTCAGCGAACCCCAAACCTACTAGGGGCAACTGCCTCAGCCCCCAAATTGCAAACAGAGGACTCTTGGCCAAGGTTAAGTAAAATTTAGCTTTTGTCACTTGCAATGTGACAAAGAAAGTTTCATGCAATAAATGTGACTTTGCTGCTAGGGTTGCCACCGGTCCAGTTTTGACCCGGACAGCCTGGTTTTTGGTAGGCCTCTCCGGGTCAAAACTGCCTGCCCGGTTTTCCCAATTTAAAAAACTGGGCAAGATTGACGCGGTGATTGGCCCATCATAGCTCGTCTCCTTGACGACAGTGGTCGCCCTGTGATGTCACTGCCCCGCCCAATGATGTCACGCCCTCCATCCCTGCACGGAGTTCCCAGGCAGGAGAGATGGCAACCCTATTGCTTTCAATTTATAATACTTACAAAGTTCTACCTTCTAACCCCATTAGAACTAGGAAAATGTATCACTTGATAAAAGAAGGAGTTCATACTAATGTACTAGAGCCCACCTTTCTAAAGGTGGAACATCTGGTTACAGCCATATCCCATCATCTTCCAATAAAAGTTCATAAAGCCACAAGACCACCATTGGGACATCTTATTGTGGCTGTAATAGGTTTTAATGTTTGTCCTATAGGAAGCCAGGGCCATACATACAGTATAGGCACCCTGGGACCCTGCCTAGGGTGGCAGCTTAAGGGGGGGGGCAGCCCTCAGGTGCCTATATATCTGACAAGATTAAAGAAAATAGAAAAATCCCCCTTCCAGCTGGAGGGTGAGGGTGCAGCATGTTCCAAGAAGTGACATCACTTCTGGCAGAAGTGACGTCACAGGTGGAAGTGATGTGGGTGGTGTGTTTGGGCCCTAGGGTGGCACAGGACATAAATACAGCGCTACAGGTAGTTAATGACCCAAAGTTCTTTACCAGTCTCCAAACATATTTACTTTAGTTTAGATACATATATTCACCTACCAAATCGGATTCCATTTCAGTCTCAAAGTCAGAAGGTCAAGAGCTGAAATTGTATAACCTGGAATTAAAGCACAGGGGATAGGAAATGAGTTAAAGAGCCCCACACAGCACAGATACCCCTAATATCCCTATCCCTGTAATCTGTTCCTTCAAACAATAGGAATAAATCCCATTTTATATGCTGAAATCCAGCTGCAAAACAGTTCTACTCTTTCTGCATCATTTGTAATCCTGGCAGGGGAGGAGGGACTAAAACACTGATGTTACAAATTGTAACAACTTCCCCACAGCTTACAGACAGCATACAGGAACTACATAACCCACAATGCATTGCACTGGGATGTTCCTTTCCTTATTGACATCACATGTGCAGCAGGGAATTGTGGGATTGGGAGGAGGCAGGCTGAAGGCAGGCTGAGGGACCGGCGACTACTGTTACATTTTATTTGAGTCACAAAGTAGTCATCCAGATCAGCAGGGGAACAGGGGGCGAGGCTTAGGGAACAGGGGGCGGGGCTTAGGGAACTGTTCCAAACCATATTATTACATTAAACATCAGGAAAAGCTGCATATTTTTTCATTAATGTATATTGCAAAGGTGCTTGAAATTCTGTTTACTTTTCAAAAAACATGTTGTGTTTGGGTGGAGTTCCCCTTTAATGAAGTAATGGTGATTGCAGAAATGATACCATTGTTTTCAGGCTGGAGCTCGATCAACACTTTACTCAGCAAGTGCACCTTTGGTACGTTACTGGCACACCCAGAATTAATACAGAATAATCTTTGTGTTGATAATATCCTTGCAGGTGCATATCAAGCATTAAATATCAAAAGATAAACTCTTCTAACTTATAAAAACACTGTATTAAGACAACAATCTATAAAACATAATAGGGATTTGTAGTTAGACATTAAAGCACAACAGAACAATCTCGTTTTCTATTTAAAAGGACCCTGGGGGGGGGGGGGATATCACTCCAACTTGCAGCTCAGCAGTAAAGTGTGCCTGAGTCTGAGCTTTCAGAAGGAGCCAGCGCTACACATTAGAACTGCTTTCAGCTAACCTATTGTTTCTCCTACTCCCATGTAACTGGAGGAGTCCCAAGCCGGACTTGGATTTCTTACTATTGAGTGCTATTCTGATACCTACTGGGAGCTGCTATCTTGCTCCCTTCCCATTGTTCTGCTGATCGGCTGCTGGGGTGGGGGGGGGATATCACTCCAACTTGCAGCGCAGCAGTAAAGTGTGCCTGAGTCTGAGCTTTCAGCCAGCGCTACACATTAGAACTGCTTTCGCCTAACCTATTGTTTCTCCTACTCCCATGTAACTGGAGGAGTCCCAAGCCGGACTTGGATTTCTTACTATTGAGTGCTATTCTGATACCTACTGGGAGCTGCTATCTTGCTCCCTTCCCATTGTTCTGCTGATCCAATGTGCCCCATGTGACATTTCAAAATTAAATATAAAAAAAAATCTGTTTGTGTTTTTGAAAAACAGATTACAATGCAGGATTCTGCTGGAGAAGCTCTATTAACGGATGGGTTTTGAAAAAAGCACTCATGGGAAAAGACCCCTATTGGACCCCTGTGGACTCCTGGAGAAAGCAAGGTCTATACACACACCTGTAGACCCCTGGAGGACCCCTGTGGACCTCTGGAGAAAGCAAGGTATATATACACACCTGTAGACCACTGGAGGGCCACTGGAGAAAGCAAGGTCTATACACACACACACACACCTGTAGACCCCCTGTGGACCTCTGGAGAAAGCGAGGTCTATACACACACCTGTAGACCCCTGTAGGACCCCTGTGGACCTCTGGAGAAAGCAAGGTCTATACACACACCTGTAGACCCCTGGAGGACCCCTGTGGACCTCTGGAGAATGCAAGGTATATACACACACCTGTAGACCCCTGGAGGCCCACTGGAGAAAGCAAGGTCTATACACATACCTGTAGACCCCTGGAGGGCCACTGGAGAAAGCAAGGTCTATACACACACCTGTAGACCCCTGGAGGACCCCTGTGGACCTCTGGAGAAAGCAAGGTCTATACACACACCTGTAGACCCCTGGAGGGCCACTGGAGAAAGCAAGGTCTATACACACACCTGTAGACCCCTGGAGGACCCCTGTGGACCTCTGGAGAAAGCAAGGTATATACACACACATACCTGTAGACCCCTGGAGGGCCACTGGAGAAAGCAAGGTCTATACACACACACCTGTAGCCCACTGGAGGACCCCTGGAGAAAGCAAGGCTATACACACACACCTGTAGACCCCTGTGGACCCCTGGAGAAAGCAAGGTTATACACACACACCCGTAGACCCCTGGAGGACCCCTGTCGACCCCTAGAGAAAGCAAGGTCTATACACACACCTGTAGACCCCTGGAGGACCCCTGTGGACCTCTGGAGAAACCAAGGTCTATACACACACACCTGTAGACCCCTGGAGGACCCCTGGAGAAAGCAAGGTCTATACACACACTTGTATCTACAACAAAATGGGAACATTTTCCATGTGAGCGGCATAAATAGTACACCCAACACCATAATCCTGACCACAGGGCAATATGGATAATGTGAAAAGGAAGGTTAAACCAGAATGTATTGTAGATTGAGGTAGAACTCAGCCAGAAACATGTGAAGGTTCAGGTTCTCAAGCCTCAAACCTTCAGCTTAGGGGGAGGTGATAGACACAATATATTCCAAAATTTCAGGCTGACACAAAAAAAATAGAGTCTTAAAACAGAGGGTGATGCAGTTAAAAAAGTGATGATTTCTACAGTGAAAAGACATCTCAAAGGGCAAGCCTAATATGTTCCGTGCCTTATGGGGCAAGTTGGGCTCCCCCAACTGGGGCAGCAGAACCACTATAAACTACAAAGATTTGCCACTGATTTGCCTACTATCTGAATACTGTAGAAACATAAAGTTGTCAGTTCTACAATTCCACTAAAACACATGCATGTATCTTGTCTGGCCACAGACCAACACAAGGCTGGTAGTTATAACAATGACTAGTCAGGCAGTTAATCCTAAACTAGCAAATACCTAGAGGAACCCAGACCAATACAAATCGTAGCCCAGGACCTGCACACTGACAGATAAAGTGCAGCCAAGTGCAGTACATACATTGTGGCTCCAAGTAGAACACGGGTCTCCATGTTTAATATATAAGCTATTGCTTCCTAGGAAGGCAACCGTATGAACTCAACTTCATGAGAAACCCGGAGAGCGACCCCCAAGGAAAGGCACCTTCTATAGAGATTCTAACACGTATTCTGATTAAGCAGAAATAAACGCTACACAACCATTACCTTACTGGTGCCGCACTGTTGGAGCCCAGGTTTGGAATGGAGAAGCCACCGCACCTCCAGCTGATTAACTGATTGCATTCATATGAGGCTGATTAAATTGGCCCGATCTCAGAGGTTACTCAAGAACTCTGCCCTGCATCCTGGAACACATTCAGCCGCATCACTTCTATGCATGGACCTATCCAGAGAAACTGCAGAGTCCAAAACATGATTTTTTCAAAACCCATCAGTTAATAGAGCTTCTCCAGCAGAATCCTGCATTGTAATCTGTTTTTCCCATGGGGCTAGCCATATTCTTCATTTCCCAGGGTGCAACAGCCATGTGACCTGTGCTCTGATAAACTTCACTCTCACTTTACTGCTGCGCTGCAAGTTGGAGTGATATCCCCCCACCTTACCCCCAGCAGCCGATCAGCAGAACAATGGGAAGGGAGCAAGATAGCAGCTCCCAGTAGGTATCAGAATAGCACTCAATAGTAAGAAATCCAAGTCCTGCTTGGGACTCCTCCAGTTACATGGGAGTAGGAGAAACAATAGGTTAAGTGAAAGCAGTCCTAATGTGTAGAGCTGGCTCCTTCTGAAAGCTCAGACTCAGGCACACTTTACTGCTGCGCTGCAAGTTGGAGTGATATCCCCCCCCCCTCACCCCCAGCAGCTGATCAGCAGAACAATGGGAAGGGAGCAAGATAGCAGCCCCCAGTAGGTATCAGAATAGCACTCAATAGTAAGAAATCCAAGTCCGGCTTGGGACTCCTCCAGTTACATGGGAGTAGGAGAAACAATAGGTTAGCTGAAAGCAGTTCTAATGTGTAGCACTGGCTGAAAGCTCAGACTCAGGCACACTTTACTGCTGCGCTGCAAGTTGGAGTGATATCCCCCCGCCCCCTCCCCCCCAGCAGCTGATCAGCAGAACAATGGGAAGGGAGCAAGATAGCAGCCCCCGGTAGGTATCAGAATAGCACTCAATAGTAAGAAATCCAAGTCCGGCTTGGGACTCCTCCAGTTACATGGGAGTAGGAGAAACAATAGGTTAGCTGAAAGCAGTTCTAATGTTTAGCGCTGGCTGAAAGCTCAGACTCAGGCACACTTTACTGCTGCGCTGCAAGTTGGAGTGATATCCCACCCCTCCCCCAGCAGCCGATCAGCAGAACAATGGGAAGGGAGCAAGATAGCAGCTCCCAGTAGGTATCAGAATAGCACTCAATAGTAAGAAATCCAAGTCCGGCTTGGGACTCCTCCAGTTACATGGGAGTAGGAGAAACAATAGGTTAGCTGAAAGCAGTTCTAATGTTTAGCGCTGGCTGAAAGCTCAGACTCAGGCACACTTTACTGCTGCGCTGCAAGTTGGAGTGATATCCCCCCCCTCCCCCAGCAGCCGATCAGCAGAACAATGGGAAGGGAGCAAGATAGCAGCTCCCAGTAGGTATCAGAATAGCACTCAATAGTAAGAAATCCAAGTCCGGCTTGGGACTCCTCCAGTTACATGGGAGTAGGAGAAACAATAGGTTAGCTGAAAGCAGTTCTAATGTTTAGCGCTGGCTGAAAGCTCAGACTCAGGCACACTTTACTGCTGCGCTGCAAGTTGGAGTGATATCCCCCCCCTCCCCCAGCAGCCGATCAGCAGAACAATGGGAAGGGAGCAAGATAGCAGCTCCCAGTAGGTATCAGAATACACGGGGGTGCAACACTGGGGGTGGAAAGTAATTCCTGTTATTTCAATGTTCTTATGTTTAAAAGGTGTTTCCTTTTGCATCTTCCTGCAGAAAAGACATTTAGGCTGAATTAAGAGGAGGTGCTATGGCCATCCTGGCAGTGAGTAGATCAGGGATAGGAGTCAGACAGACAGGCCAAGAGACTTGTCATTGTGGGACAGAACCTGACCACCCCTGATAGTTTCCAAGAGATAGAGACTGTGCACACAATTGTGTTATTTTGGATTTTGATTTTTTTAATAAATAAACATTAGGTTTTTTGTTTTTTTTTAAATTGTGAGTTTATTCAAAGTAGAAAAACACTCTAAAAAATTACAAACTTGAAAACTGATAAATAAGCCCATAAATGTCCCGGTGTAACAAACGAACTCAGGAACAGCTTTACCCTCAGGCACATTGCAGCCTATCACAGCTCTCCAAACAGTCGCTACTTATATTAATCAGTACACGGTGTTACAGGGTGTTCAGCTTCACCAACCTGTCCCCCCACTATATAATCCTTGAGGAAGTAGGGTGCTCTCTCTTCGCTATTCTAGGCTTTTGGCACCATCCACCCACCTCCAAAAGCTACCTTACTATATATAACTGTAGGGGAAAACCACCCAATATCCTTCTGCTAGTGATGAGTGCATTTTTTGCAAGGCATGGATTCGCATCGAATTTCTGAAATTTCTTCAAAAATTTGCAGCGAAAAAAATTGTCAAGTGTCAAAAAAAAAAAAAATAGGCGCGGTCACTTAAAAAAAAGTTGTGTGCGACAAAAAAAGTTTCACTTCAAACTGGGCGTGGTCATGTCAAATAAAGCCTTTTTTACTATTTTTTGCCCGTTTCACTAATTTTTCACCAAAGCGAAACGGGACAAATTTGCTTTCTACCATTAAAATGGGATTGTATCAGTGAGGACCATGTTGAATACTAGTATAGTGTACACCAGTGATCCCCAACCAGTGGCTCAGGGGTAACATGTTGCTCCCCAACCCCTTGGATGTTGCTCTCAGTGCCCCCAAACCAGGGAGTTATTTTTGAATTCCTGACTTGGGGGCAAGTTTTGGTTGAATAAAAACAAGATTTCCTACCAAATAAAGCCCCTGTAAGCTGATAGGGTGCATAGAGGCCCCTAATAGCCAATCACAGCCCTTATTTGGCTCCTCCATGAACTATTATGGTGCTTGTGTTGCTCTCCAAGTCTTTTTACATTTGACTGTGGCTCACGGATAAGAAAGGTTGGGGACCCCTGGTGTACACTTATTATCTTAGATACTGCTATTACTGTCTATCAAAATTAATGCTCCACCTTTAGATTCAACAGAACATTCAGTCATGGCATTTCAAGGGGTTGAGTAGTAAAGTAGTAAATTTAAAAACAGTACAATTGTCCATTAAAGCTTTATAAAATGTCAAAATGTGACCCATTCTTTGGAAAAAAGAACCACGTGCAAATGCAAGGGTGATATAAATTTGCGCAAAATAAACTGTAATATTCTGGTAGCCTCTAGCATTAATGTTACAGTGTAGAGCCCCCATGATTAGCGATTTCGCCAGGCATGGTTTTGCGAAACATCCGTGAAAATTCACTGTGCGTAAAAAAAAAGGGTACGGTTGTATTGAAAAAGTGCGGGCAACAATAAAAAAAAAAGAACGCAGACCAAAAAAGACGCGGGCGTCAAAAAAAATCGCGCAACAAAATCGCGTTTTGCGGATTTTCTTACCATTTCGCAATTTTTAGGGTGAAGCCAAACGGGACAGATTCACTCATCACTACACATGATCCTTCATTGCCAGGGCTGGAGTAAGGGAAAGGGAGCTGTCCTGCAATGCTGGGAGATGTGAGTGGAGGTTGAAGAACAACTGGAGGCCCATGGGTTGGATAGTTATATATTATACAATAAAACTTGTCCTGGGGCACCCAAATAGGCACCCAATTGAGAAGAGCATACCATAAAGAGGGTGAGAATCAGGTAGATAGTGCATATATTTGTCTTGGCCGGTACTTGGGGGTGTGCCAACATGTACTTATTGTTTATTTCAAAAGAGATAGGCTGTGTATATCCAAGGCATTTACCTTCCAATATCATCATTTTATATCAAACAACATTGTTATTCTAGCAGCAATAGGAATATCAATAATCAGCTGTGTTCTTGTATTATCGTAGGTTCTCATTCTGATTCATCACATGGGGATCTCTGATCAGCTGTAAATCTGCAAAAGATAAAAATTGATGTTGTTGGGCCATACAAAGAAGTCATTATATATATGTATGTATAGTCTTGGGATTTATTATTGGCAAATCTGCTATATTGAAAGCTCTCGCTTAAGAGTAAGGTTGTGTCTCATAAAGGATAATTTACTATAAAAATAAATGATGATGATGATGATTGCCCTTGTTAAATTTGCTTTTAAATCTCCTTGATCTGGGTAGAGATATTATCATGATTCATTATCAGAAAACTCTGGAGATACCAGGGAGATACCAGGGCTGGGGCAAGAGAAAGGGAGCTTCCTGCAATGGGAGATGTAAGTAGAGGTTGAAGTACAACTGGAGGCCCATGGGTCGGACGGTTACACAGTATAATATGTCCTTTGTGCTTTTCTCTATTTCCATTGCCAAATGTGCCCCTTAATTGTCAGACCTGTGAATGGACACCCAATTGGGCGGGGCCTACTATAAAGTGGGTGGGGTTTCAAGTAGATAGCCGACATGTCTGAACATTTATCTTGGTGGGGCTGGGACTTGGTGGGCATAGCCTAATTGTACTTATTTTTTTGTTCCAAAAGAGGTTGGCTGTGCTTACCCAAGGCATTTACCTTCAACAAACCGTTTTATATCAACCAACATTGTTATTCCATAGCAGCAATAGGAATATCAATAATCAAGTCTATTAATTTTTTATATATATCAGAGGGACTGCAATAGGATTAAACATTGTCCCTTTATATGCCATTTTGTGCAGTCATGTCTGGTTTTCCATGTATTAAAGAAATGCTATTCTTTGATTCACAGGTTTACAAGGAAGAGATTAAATACAGGAACACATTGTAATTGCATTGTTATGGTCCTCCTTCCATACACCCCAAGTCAATAAATGTCTTCTGAAGCCGCAATATACTAGGATCCAGAGGATCGCATTGACTGATATGTCCCATTGCTGCTAAAGTTATATGTGATGTTATGAATGCATTGAAAGGAAAGGTTCTAAAGGGATATTGTAGGCATAACAGATTGAGATGGAAAGTGTAAAAATCAGTGTTCCTTACCTTCATTTGTAAATATATCCATTCCACAAATATTGTCATATTCCCATATACACCAGGTTTATTGGGTCGGGCACATCCGATCCCCCAGCTGGTGTCACCAACAAGCCACCAAGTGCCATTTGTTTTGGTTACTAAAGGTCCCCCGCTGTCCCCCTATGAAATCAAAACAGATCATTTAGAATCCATTTTAGTTTAGCGCAAATGGAACCCTGTACTTACAGTGTGGTTAAACTTATTTGTTGGGTGCCACTAGGTTAATAATTGCTAACTTTTCCCCCCAGGTCGGGTGCTCCTTTTAGAGAAAAAATTAAATGGTCCGGGAAATAGATGAATGCAGCACCACAACCAGGGCCGCTGCTGGCCAAATGGGTGCCCTAAGCAGAAATGTACTTTTGTGCCCCCTCCCCCAAATATTACGGAAGTAAAAATAAAATAATAAAAAAAAAACACCTACTATAGGGGCCCCACACACAGTGCCCCCAATACCCCCCATAGACAATGCCCCCATAGTAAGTGCCCCAATAGCCCCCATAGACAATGCCCCCATAATAAGTGCCCCCAATTGCCCCCATACATTGATTGAGTTATCCCGGACAGCGGGATGCGCTATAAAAACCGGCGGGACAGTGTTGGGGGGTATGTTATAATATATAAAAACAATTTTTTTGAGCAGCTGGGATGGTGCCCCCCTGGGAGTTAGTGCCCTGTGCAGACTGAGTACTCTGCTTATAGGGAGCGGCGGCCCTGACCACAACGTCTACACATTAATGTCACCGCTCTTTGTAAATGAGGCTCAATATTTTGCAGGTAGTAGAGATTACCTGGCAAGAATCTAAATGATGGAGATCATCGGCACATAGCATAGAAGATGTAATGCTCCCGTTATATACATTAGGCTGATTGCATGCGTTTGAGGAAACCAATTGTACCGCAGAATACTTGAGAATCGTAGAAATGTTCCCTAGAAATAAAATGTAAAGAAAAAAAAAACAAGTTAACATCAAAGTAGCCAATACTTCCGTGCTTTTTTGACACAACCGCAACTTTTTCCTCACTTACCAAATTTTTTCTTGGCCAATTTCAAAGGCCAAATACAGACTTTCGCAGCAAATCCATGCCTGGCGAACAATTTCGCTCATCCCTAATAAATCTTTGCACTGGGAATCTAACTATCTACTTCACAAGAACCAAACATACTGTGTCTACAACTCATTTGTAACACAGACACAACATTATCTATAGAAAGCTCATTGCCCACATCAAAATGCCCACGTTGGCTTCCATATGTAGAGGGAAACATACATTTATTATATAGTATAACTGACCATACAACAGGTGAACTACTAAACATAAAATACAACTTTTCTAGTTCTGCAACATTATTTGGAATTTAGACTTCTTCATAATTTCATTAGTTTGTTTCCAGTTAGGCAATTACCCATATCTAAAAGGGTAGGTAATGATATGTGCTGCAATGAGTTGGCAATGTTTATTTTGGGTGGGAAGAGGGTAGATGAATGCAGATTTGGCTACGACTGGTCTGGTAGAGCATTTTTCTCTATAGAGTCTCCACCGTTTTTTTCTGCTTTCTTCTATATATATTGATGTACAGGTATGGGATCCCTTACCCGGAAACCCATTATCCAGAAAGCTCTGAATTACGGAAAGCCTGTCTCCCATAGACTCCATTTTAATCAAATAATTTAGAATTTTAAAACTGATTTCCTTTTTCTCTGTAATAATAAAACAGTACCTGTACTTGATCCCAACTAAGATATAATTACCCCTTATTGGGGGCAGAACAGCCCTATTGGGTTTATTTCATGGTTAAATGATTCCCTTTTCTCTGTAATAATAAAACAGTACCTGTACTTGATCCCAACTAAGATATAATTACCCCTTATTGGGGGCAGAACAGCCCTATTGGGTTTATTTCATGGTTAAATGATTCCCTTTTCTCTGTAATAATAAAACAGTACCTGTACTTGATCCCAACTAAGATATAAATAATCCTCATTGGAGGCAAAACAATCTTATTGGATTTGATTAATGTTTTATCGATTTTTTAGTAGACTTAAGGTACGGAGATCCAAATTACGGAAAGACCTTTTATCCGGAATACCCTTGGTCCCGAGCATTCTGGATAATGGGTCCTATACCTGCACTTCAAATATGTCATTTATAACAGTTGATGTTCCTGTAGCAGGAAAATTGAAGGGTAGCCCCTAACATGATGTTTTAAAGGGTCAGAAATGGAAACATATTATTTACATTTATTTATTAGTGGTGCTGAACGAATCTGTCCCATTTTGCTTTGCCGAAAAATTCACAAAACTGCAGGAAAATGTGTAAAATGCATTGAAGTCAATGGGCAGTTTGATTTTGCGCCAAGTTTTTTTTCCTCTGCAACATTTTTTCTCGGCAACATGAAAACAATGTTCACACCAGTTTCTTGCTGCAGTTTCACAGAAAATGTCACTGTTTTGCTGGGAATCCACGCCTGGTGAAAAAATTCACTCATCACTATATATTATATCTGTCCAACATCTGCTGCTGGATTTTTCTCCTTTCTCTGATTTCCTTATGGACACTGATATGTATTTAAGATGTTTTTCCTGAGCAGGCTTTCCCAAATAAGAAAAAGTTTTGCAGCTTTTAGGGAAAGCTCATGGAAAAATACCTTAACTAAGTAACAAGATTTTTGTCCCCAAGTTCCCAAGTGAGTACCTTAACTCACACGGGGGGTTTCTCTATGATTGCCCCTTAGTGCCCAGCCCCCCTCATTTTGACTATCACGGCCAGGAAAGAAGACAGCAAGTAAAAGAAACTGGAACTACAGGACACTTGGAACAAATCATGATGGCCAAAAGGGCCACCTAGATGGAATTTCTGTGTGTGTGACCTGACAGATATTGGACATCAATATATCTATCTAACCACTTTATCTATAAACAGCAGTAGACTATTTGAAAAGATTTGTTCATAATTAAGTGATGTTTGCAGCAGAGTACTATTCTAAAACCTTAATCTTGGACCTTTTCTTACCTCCTTGAGAGGTGGTACCCCAACCAGATATCCAGCATTGTGTGCCGGCCTCCCAGAACATTCCGGCATTGGGTAAGCACACCGGCTGGGTGGTATCTGAAAAAATAAGATTGTTTTCATTTTCTTTTTCTGGTATGAAATGTCAGCATTTCCTGAGTCACAGATAATGATGACATAGTAATAAAGTGGAAAAACCTTGCCATCTTATGCTACACTACAGCCTAGCCACCCTGAACCCCCGCAGTGGAAGGATCCAGTGGTCCATGGGTTGAGCAGATGTATAGCCTTCCATTCTGTAGAAAGAGTCATGACCCCCCCGCCTTGGAAATAGCAGAACTTTCTGTTTCAAGTCTTATAGTTCCACTGGAGTGTATATATCATATCCTGAGAGTTCCTTATTGCCTTCCTTGCAGGAATCCCACACGAGGCAAAGTGACCACCTCCCCATGTAACATCCCCCACAGCTGTTAGTTGTAAGCTTGTATTGTACATACATGGGACTAGTGTCAGGG
The DNA here is from genome assembly GCF_000004195.4 of Xenopus tropicalis. NCBI lineage: Eukaryota > Metazoa > Chordata > Amphibia > Anura > Pipidae > Xenopus > Xenopus tropicalis. The sequence continues at coordinate 10,301,343 of NC_030678.2, forward strand.
CATTGCTACCAAAACATGCTAAAACTTCTGCTATGCCATTGTTTACAATAAATGAATGATCATATTGGAAAGTGTTGCCCTTTGCACTAGACTCTGAAATACATATGTTGTTAGGTGACCGTATGGCAGTTCTACTACAGGTATCGGACCCCTTATCCGGAAACCCGTTATCCAGAAAGCTCCGAATTACGGAAAGCCCGTCTCCCATAGACTCCATTTTAATCAAATAAGTCAGAATTTTAAAACTGATTTACTTTTTCTCTGTAGTAATAAAACAGTACAGGTATCGGACCCCTTATCCGGAAACCCGTTATCCAGAAAGCTCCGAATTACGGAAAGCCCGTCTCCCATAGACTCCATTTTAATCAAATAAGTCAGAATTTTAAAACTGATTTACTTTTTCTCTGTAGTAATAAAACAGTACCTGTACTTGATCCCAACTAAGATATAATTACCCCTTATTGGGGGCAGAACAGCCCTATTGGGTTTATTTAATGGTTAAATGATTCCCTTTTCTCTGTAATAATAAAACAGTACCTGTACTTGATCCCAACTAAGATATAATTACCCCTTATTGGGGCAGAACAGCCCTATTGGGTTTATTTAATGGTTAAATGATTCCCTTTTCTCTGTAATAATAAAACAGTACCTGTACTTGATCCCAACTAAGATATAATTACCCCTTAATGGGGGCAGAACAGCCCTATTGGGTTTATTTCATGGTTAAATGATTCCCTTTTCTCTGTAATAATAAAACAGTACCTGTACTTGATCCCAACTAAGATATAATTAATCCTTATTGGATGCAAAACAATCCTATTGGGGTAAATTCATGTTTTATTGATTTTTTAGTAGACTTAAGGTATAGAGATCCAAATTACGGAAAGACCCCTTATCTGGAATACCCTTGGTCCCGAGCATTCTGGATAACGGGTCCTATACCTGTACCTTGTAATTGATCCCAACTAAGTATAAATAATCCTTATTGGATGCAAAACAATCCTATTGGGGTTAATTAATGTTTTATTGATTTTTTAGCAGACTTAAGGTATGGAGATCCAAATTACGGAAAGACCCCTTATCCGGAACACCCTTGGTCCCGAGCATTCTGGATAATGGGTCCTATACCTGTATATGGGTGCCGCTATATTAACATGCTTTATAATAGAGAGCATTTTCCACATGAAATTACAACTTAAAAAACAGCGGTTGCTTGAAAATTCAAAGATAATTTATTTTTTTTCATCATGGGGATTTAATTGACTTCTAATTTTATCCCATTGACTTGAGTTACACCACAATAATAATGGCATAAAATATCCACCCCAAACGTACCTTTTTTTTTCTCCAGGATCGCTCCATATCCTGCCATCTGCCCATTGCAAGTCATAACCCCATCCCCTTTACATCATAGACCTGCCCCTTTTCCATAATAGGTCCGCCCCTTTTGTTCCCTACCACCACTGGCTAGTAAAAGTTTTTTATAAAGGTGGCAACCCTACTCCACCTTGATAATATTTTAAAGTATAGCTGGGTGAACATTAACTACAACTACTACAGCTATACTCTGCTCCTAACTGGCATTAGTAGCAGAGTATAAATAACAGAGGGTGTTGAGCCTCTTTTCCAGTTCCTTTAGTGCACAAGCGTGAAAACTGTAGAGATGTGAGTGTGAGATCTGAGGAAATGTGTCCCTAATTGCTTCCTGTATTTTTTTGCCATTTTGAGTATTGTGCAGGCAGATTATTGTAGCTAGGATAAGATATTCTGAACAACATCTCTGGTATGGTGACTGTTATTCCCAACCAGAAAAAAAAAAGTTTGATACAGCCCTAATACTTTTTTTTTTTATATTTTAAAAAGCCCAAAGTGTAAATGGTTTTTAAAGAGGCTTAACAAGCAAATGGGTATTTTTTCATGTCGTTACTGGTACTTACAGCTAAATGTTATTTCATTTGTCAGTTTCATTAGGGCGATATCGTTATCATTATCAGAAGAATTATAACCAGGGAACACAATGATCCTCTCTACAGAATAGCCATTGGCATCAGAGTAACTTGGCAGGGTCAGAGCCCCAGCGAAAACCTTCCATTCAGAAGCATTTGAACGAGATCTAACAGGGAAACAGTAAAAGTGTGAGATGCTCAATTCTCTAATTTTTTAAAAATAAAAAATAATCAATATCAATATGTTATAATAAGCAAAATTTTCCTCCCCAAGCCCTTTCTACTTCAATATTGGCTGCTAATGGGGCATTAATACTGATATATGTCCAAAAATGATCGCAAGAACAGTCATGGGTGTCAAAAGAATAGTTGCGCGTCCAAAATTTGTCTCAAGAACAGTCGCGGGCGTCAAAAGAGTAGGCATGTGTCCAAAAATTGGCGCAAGAATAGTCATGCATCAAAAGAATAGTCGCGCATCCAAAAATTGGCGCAAGAATAGTCGTGCATCAAAAGAATAGTCGCGCATCCAAAAATTGGCGCAAGAATAGTCGTGCATCAAAAGAATAGTCGCGCGTCCAAAATTTGCTGCAAGAATAGTCGCGGGTGTCAAAAGAATAGTCGCGTGCGCCAATTTTTTTTTCCCATGCGAAATTTTCTCCGATTCGTGAATCTTTTGAAAGATTCGCAAATTTTTTGGCAAAGCAAAACAAGACAGATTCGCTCATCACTAATCATAACCTAATGTACATAGTAAAGTACCCATCAGGAACCCCATCATACAGGGAGGCTGCCCTAACCTAGGAACCCCCACTGTCTTGCACCTACACAATGTTACATCAAACATTCAAACATTCAATTTATACTGCCCATAAAGGTAAAGGTAACGTCTGATATCTTTGTATTTTAAACTGGGTATATGATACTCCTTAGAGCAGACATGTTTCAACACGTTATGTTTTAATAAGTACTATAAAGTTAGAAACCAGAGTACAGATAAAACTAAGGCAAACAACAATATCCACACCTCAAAACAAGAAATGACAATGATGACTTAACTGCACCAACTTACCCATATACACAATGAGCTGCTGTCACTATCCACTTGGGGGAAATGATGGACCCGCCGCATAAAAGTCCTGTTTTATACAGTAGACCAACTTGCCACGGCCAGTTTCCCGAGGCAGCATTAGCTCCTGCTTCTATAAGGCTTGCTGCACTGTTATACGACACACCGCAACCTAAGGGAATTAAGGTGAATGAATGTAAATTTATCATTAATAACTTGTTCCTGATATCTCTGTCTAAAGGCTGGAAATGGATAGGGTCCATCGGGTCCTTCACCCACAATGAGCAGAGGACCCATCTAGGGACATTATATTGCACCTTCTTTTTTACCAGACACAAATCTCAGGCTTAACAACAGCGAGGAACGCCAATTAGTGTGAGTTCCATAGCCATCCTTATCAAATTTATTCAGACCTTTCACCTACTACCATTGAAAAGTGAAAAGATGTTGGGTTTATCATTAAAGCTTTACAGCATCATAAGATCCCTTCTAGATATTCCTTCTAGATCCTTTTCCCATGTAGCTTAATGTTGACCTATAACAACATACAATGGGCCTGATTCACTAAAGTGCGATAAAAATTATTGCACGCTTTTTTGCGGTAAAAAAGACACGATAATTTGCGCGCGATTCACCATAGTATTATCGTGTGCGATAAATCACCATTTTCGCATATGGTATTTCTCGCGCTAGTTTTACTGCATGTGTTAATTTCCGCGCTGAAAAGAATACGATCGCATGATTCACTATAACTTTTGCGCGCTAAATATCGCATTCGGCTATGCGAAAATTAACACCTACTGCAGGCGAAAAATTATAGAAAAGTACAGTAAATGTTTTTTTTGCAATAAAATATGGACTTACAGTGTTATTTATTCAAGTATGTGTTTCCCCTAGAGTGACGCAGCCGCCAGTTTGCAGCGAAATGTTCATTTTTAATACAGTAATTTTCCGCAAGTATTGGCGTGTATGGCTAACATGGCGTGCGTTCATTTGCGCAACTATTTATATTTGGCTACAAGTGATGAAATGTTTCGCCAGGCATGGATTCGCAGCGAATTTTTGGACGTGCGTTGAAATTTTTCGCGGCGGATTTTTTCATGCGTTTCGCAAAACAATCCGCCAATGGCAAAACGCATGAAAAAATTCGCCACGCAAAAATTCAACGCACATCCAAAAATGTATACAAGCGTCAAAAAATAATAGTCACGGGCAACAATTTTTTTGCCCGCACAACATTTTTGCCGTTTCGTGGATCTTTCGAAAGATTTGCTAATTTTTCACTAAAGAAACCAGAACACATTTGCTCATCACTAGTGGCTACTATTTATAAGCATCTACTATTTATATGCTACCATTTATATGCTACTATTTATATGCTACTATTTATATACTACCATTTATATGCTACTATTTATATGCTACTATTTATATGCTACTATTTATATGCTACCATTTATATGCTACTATTTATATGCTACTATTTATATACTACCATTTATATGTGGCTAATATTTATATACACCATTTATATGCGGCGACAATTTTTATATACTATTTCTATGCTACCATTCATATGCGGCGACTATTCGCGTGCGTAATTTAGGGCATGTACCGGCAAATACCGCATTGAAATAGTCTTCGCGAGTTAAATAACGCATGCAATATCGCGCGTAATAAAGCGCAAGTATACTTATAGTGAATCAGGGGAAAAAATCGCCAAAATTAAGACGCTGTAAAATTTATAGCGCACGCTAAAAATAGCGCACATTTTATCGCACTTTAGTGAATCAGGCCCAATAAGTCTTTGCTTCCCAGAATAAGGCCAGACGGGGCTACCAAAATTAGGATTTATGGACACTTCCCCAAGAGACACTATGGGGCGTGTTTAATAAGATTGGAGATAAATATCTCCGGTGATGTTGCCCATAACAACCAATCAGCAATAAGATTTGAACAGTCACCTACAAGTTAGAAATCAAAGCTATCCAAAATAAATCTACTCCCCCCCTGGGAGAAAGTCAGATCCAGCTCACAGAAATCAAATGAATCACTTCAATTAGTATCAGTCAGTATAGTGGGAGAAGTGAGGATGTAAGCAGGTGACTAATCTCGTCATTGCCCTTATTGGGCAGATTAAGTCTGGCAATTAGTCTGATGACTGAAAATGTTATTTAGAATAAATGATGCATCTCCTTCGAACCTTTCAATGTCTATATTTTATTCTTCCTTATATAAAATTAGAAAACAAAGTATTATAAATGTGAGTTTATATTGTAACACTTACTTATGCAACGCAAGGAGACCACTTGCCCCGATGGACAGGAAGAGCTGTAAATAAATGTAGAATTTAATTAAATATTTCTGTTTATTATAACAAGGTACAGGTATGGGATCCCTTATCCAGAAACCCATTATCCAGAAAGCTCTGAATTAAGGAAAGTCTGTCTCCCATAGACTCCATTTTAATCAAATAATTCAGAATTTTAAAACGGATTTCCTTTTTCTATTTAGTAATAAAACAGTACCTGTACTTGATCCCAACTAAGATATAATTACCCCTTATTGGGGGCAGAACAGCACTATTGTGTTTATTTAATGGTTAAATGATTCCCCTTTCTCTGTAATAATAAAACAGTACCTGTACTTGATCCCAACTAAGATATAATTACCCCTTATTGGGGCAGAACAGCCCTATTGGGTTTATTTAATGGTTAAATGATTCCCTTTTCTCTGTAATAATAAAACAGTACCTGTACTTGATCCCAACTAAGATATAATTACCCCTTATTGGGGGCAGAACAGCCCTATTGGGTTTATTTAATGGTTAAATGATTCCCTTTTCTCTGTAATAATAAAACAGTACCTGTACTTGATCCCAACTAAGATATAATTACCCCTTATTGGGGCAGAACAGCCCTATTGGGTTTATTTAATGGTTAAATGATTCCCTTTTCTCTGTAATAATAAAACAGTACCTGTACTTGATCCCAACTAAGATATAATTACCCCTTATTGGGGGCAGAACAGCCCTATTGGGTTTATTTAATGGTTAAATGATTCCCTTTTCTCTGTAATAATAAAACAGTACCTGTACTTGATCCCAACTAAGATATAATTACCCCTTATTGGGGGCAGAACAGTCCTATTGGGTTTATTTAATGGTTAAATGATTCCCTTTTCTCTGTAATAATAAAACAGTACCTGTACTTGATCCCAACTAAGATATAATTACCCCTTATTGGGGCAGAACAGCCCTATTGGGTTTATTTCATGGTTAAATGATTCCCTTTTCTCTGTAATAATAAAACAGTACCTGTACTTGATCCCAACTAAGATATAATTACCCCTTATTGGGGCAGAACAGCCCTATTGGGTTTATTTAATGGTTAAGTGATTCCCTTTTCTCTGTAATAATAAAACAGTACCTGTACTTGATCCCAACTAAGATATCATTACCCCTTATTGGGGGCAGAACAGCCCTATTGGGTTTATTTAATGGTTAACCCTTTAAGTGCCAGCCGAATTCGTCATTTCGGTTCCCCCCAGTGCCAGACGTTTTTTAAGCATTTTGTACTCATTCACTTTAACAATGTTTTTTGGTAGGAAAACCTCCACGAAACTAGGGAAATTATATATCGTTTTTTTCGTCACTAATTGGGCTTCGACATACATACCAAATTTTATAACTTTTCTGGAGATATGATGTGTATTTTGGGTGAAATATGTAAAAAAAAAATAAAATTATGAAAAATTTCTGTATATTTTGAGGTTTTTTTCCATAGAAAAGTTAATTTTACTCACTTTTTTTTATTGTTTGTAAAAGCCCTGATACTCCCAAGTCCAACGATACCAAATATGTGGTGGTACCCCACAGTTCCTGTCCAGAAGTAACCCCCAAACTAAGGCAATACTTAGTACAATATCACACCAGAACAAAGCAGAAAAGCGCTTGTAACAGTTAATGCAGCATAACTTATATGTAAATCTAAAATATCCCCTCATGTTTGGTATCTTTAGAAACTACAGACCTTCAGGTTTCTAGGTGCAATGTAGTTTTCACTCAAAAGCCAAATACCTTTTGTCAGTGCATTGTGAAATTTGGAACTTTTTATGACATTTTTTTTTTTTTCTAAAACGTAAACTTGGACGCATGATCAAATGTGGATTTGACAAAAAAAAATATCATAAAAATTTTCTAACAAAGGCATATTTGAAAGACAAACTTCTCCTGAATAAAATGATGCCCCATATGTATGGGTGCACATAAAGACATGGGCACCAAACACTCCAAAGCAGGGGCAATGCACAAGGGCAATTACAGCTAAAAATGTGGGGGCTGCGCTCTATGTGCACTTCCTGCAGTTTTTCAGTGTTAACCCCCCCTACCTGTGAAATAACCCCCACAAACTATATATTTCTGAAAAGTGCACACCTTCAGCTATTCAGAGACACCACTCTTTTCTTTCTACATGGAAAATTGTGGCCGCAGTCCCTTGCAGAAGTCAGCGCTTTGGTCAGAAATCAAGGAAAAACCAGATAAAAAACCTAGATTTCTCCCCAAAATCTCCATGGCAACTACCAAAAACTTACTAACCATCAATCTGCAAGTTCCCCTGAATAAAACGATACCCCATATGTATGGGTGCACATAAAGACGTGGCCACCAAATGCCCCAAAACAGGGGCAATGCATAAGGGCAATTTCAGTTGAAATTTTGGGGGCTGCGCTCTATGTGCACTACCTGCAGTTTTTCAGTGTTAACCCCCCCTACCTGTGAGATAACCCCCACAATCTATATATTTACGAAAAGTGCAAACCTTCAGCTATTCAGAGACACCACTCTTCTCTTTCTACATGGAAAATTGTGGCCGCAGTCCCTTGCAGAAGTCAGCGCTTTGGTCAGAAATCAAGGAAAAACTAGATACAAACCTAGATTTCTCCCCAAAATCTCCATGGCAACTACCAAAAACTTACTAACCATCAATCTGCAAGTTCCCCTGAATAAAACGATACCCCATATGTATGGGTGCACATAAAGACGTGGCCACCAAATGCCCCAAAACAGGGGCAATGCATAAGGGCAATTTCAGTTGAAATTTTGGGGGCTGCGCTCTATGTGCACTACCTGCAGTTTTTCAGTGTTAACCCCCCCTACCTGTGAAATAACCCCCGCAAACTATATATTTCTGAAAAGTGCACACCTTCAGCTATTCAGAGACGCCACTCTCCTCTTTCTACATGGAAAATTGTGGCCGCAGTCCCTTGCAGAAGTTAGCGCTTTGGTCAGAAATCAAGAAAAAACCAGATACAAACCTAGATTTCTCCCCAAAATCTCCATGGCAACTACCAAAAACTTACTAACCATCAATCTGCAAGTTCCCCTGAATAAAACGATACCTCATATGTATGGGTGCACATAAAGACGTGGCCACCAAATGCCCCAAAACAGGGGCAATGCATAAGGGGAATTTCAGTTGAAATTTTGGGGGCTGCGCTCTATGTGCACTACCTGCAGTTTTTCAGTGATAACCCCCCCTACCTGTGAGATACCCCCACAATCTATATATTTACGAAAAGTGCACACCTTCAGCTATTCAGAGACACCACTCTTCTCTTTCTACATGGAAAATTGTGGCCGCAGTCCCTTGCAGAAGTCAGTGCTTTGGTCAGAAATCAAGGAAAAACCAGATACAACACTAGATTTTGGTCAGAAATCAAGGAAAAACCAGATAAAAAACCTAGATTTCTCCCCAAAATCTCCATGGCAACTACCAAAAACTTACTAACCATCAATCTGCAAGTTCCCCTGAATAAAACGATACCCCATATGTATGGGTGCACATAAAGACGTGGCCACCAAATGCCCCAAAACAGGGGCAATGCATAAGGGCAATTTCAGTTGAAATTTTGGGGGCTGCGCTCTATGTGCACTACCTGCAGTTTTTCAGTGTTAACCCCCCCTACCTGTGAAATAACCCCCGCAAACTATATATTTCTGAAAAGTGCACACCTTCAGCTATTCAGAGACGCCACTCTCCTCTTTCTACATGGAAAATTGTGGCCGCAGTCCCTTGCAGAAGTTAGCGCTTTGGTCAGAAATCAAGAAAAAACCAGATACAAACCTAGATTTCTCCCCAAAATCTCCATGGCAACTACCAAAAACTTACTAACCATCAATCTGCAAGTTCCCCTGAATAAAACGATACCCCATATGTATGGGTGCACATAAAGACGTGGCCACCAAATGCCCCAAAACAGGGGCAATGCATAAGGGGAATTTCAGTTGAAATTTTGGGGGCTGCGCTCTATGTGCACTACCTGCAGTTTTTCAGTGATAACCCCCCCTACCTGTGAGATACCCCCACAATCTATATATTTACGAAAAGTGCACACCTTCAGCTATTCAGAGACACCACTCTTCTCTTTCTACATGGAAAATTGTGGCCGCAGTCCCTTGCAGAAGTCAGTGCTTTGGTCAGAAATCAAGGAAAAACCAGATACAACACTAGATTTTGGTCAGAAATCAAGGAAAAACCAGATAAAAAACCTAGATTTCTCCCCAAAATCTCCATGGCAACTACCAAAAACTTACTAACCATCAATCTGCAAGTTCCCCTGAATAAAACGATACCCCATATGTATGGGTGCACATAAAGACGTGGCCACCAAATGCCCCAAAACAGGGGCAATGCATAAGGGCAATTTCAGTTGAAATTTTGGGGGCTGCGCTCTATGTGCACTACCTGCAGTTTTTCAGTGTTAACCCCCCCTACCTGTGAGATAACCCCCACAATCTATATATTTACGAAAAGTGCAAACCTTCAGCTATTCAGAGACACCACTCTTCTCTTTCTACATGGAAAATTGTGGCCGCAGTCCCTTGCAGAAGTCAGCGCTTTGGTCAGAAATCAAGGAAAAACTAGATACAAACCTAGATTTCTCCCCAAAATCTCCATGGCAACTACCAAAAACTTACTAACCATCAATCTGCAAGTTCCCCTGAATAAAACGATACCCCATATGTATGGGTGCACATAAAGACGTGGCCACCAAATGCCCCAAAACAGGGGCAATGCATAAGGGCAATTTCAGTTGAAATTTTGGGGGCTGTGCTCTATGTGCACTACCTGCAGTTTTTCAGTGATAACCCCCCCTACCTGTGAGATACCCCCACAATCTATATATTTACGAAAAGTGCACACCTTCAGCTATTCAGAGACACCACTCTTCTCTTTCTACATGGAAAATTGTGGCCGCAGTCCCTTGCAGAAGTCAGCGCTTTGGTCAGAAATCAAGGAAAAACCAGATACAACACTAGATTTTGGTCAGAAATCAAGGAAAAACCAGATAAAAACCTAGATTTCTCCCCAAAATCTCCATGGCAACTACCAAAAACTTACTAAACCTCAATTTGCAAGTTCCCCTGAATAAAACGATACCCCATATGTATGGGTGCACATAAAGACGTGGCCACCAAATGCCCCCAAACAGGGGCAATGCATAAGGGGGGGCTGTGCTCTATCTGCAGTTATTTAGTCTAAACACCCCCATACCTGTGAAATAACCCCCGCAAACTATATATTTCTGAAAAGTGCACACCTTCAGCTATTCAGAGACGCCACTCTCCTCTTTCTACATGGAAAATTGTGGCCGCAGTCCCTTGCAGAATTTAGCGCTTTGGTCAGAAATCAAGGAAAAACCAGATACAAACCTAGATTTCTCCCCAAAATCTCCATGGCAACTACCAAAAACTTACTAACCATCAATCTGCAAGTTCCCCTGAATAAAACGATACCCCATATGTATGGGTGCACATAAAGACGTGGCCACCAAATGCCCCAAAACAGGGGCAATGCATAAGGGGAATTTCAGTTGA